>NC_138906.1:19165192-20365192 GCF_965231255.1 Vanellus vanellus
GATCATCTTTGTGGCCCTCCTCTGGACCTGCTCCAACAGGTCGATGTCCTTCTTATGTTGAGGGCTCCAGAGCTGGACGCAGTACTCAAGATGTGGTCTCACAAGAGTGGAGTAGAGGGGCAAAATCGCCTCCCTTGACCTGCTGGCTATGCTTCTTCTGATGCAGCCCAGGATGCAGTTTTCTGTATTTAACAATAAGCCTTCAAAGTAGAATGAAAAAATCTCTGTCCAAGCAATTCTCTCTATCCAAGCATGAGTACATTAACAAGGATTATGTGCTGCGTTACTAGTGCTCACATGTGGCATTACTGAAAGAGTGTAATCAGCAATTAGGAGAACAGAAGGTGACCCAAAGATTGTTACTTCAGGAGGCTGAGACATTTAGTACCGAACTAGTGCTGATCAGCTAGTCTAGCCAAGACTGAGATGTTTCTATCATTGTGTCATCCAGCTATGAATGCATCTCTTTGGAAACACCATTCTGCTGGAATGTTTTCTGTCAAAAGTTCCTGGTTCATTGAGAGTGAAACATTTCATGAAAGTTTATCTCAGCGAGCCTTATAATGGAATACAGATAACTTTTGATAGTTCTCTGCTAGGCGTGTCAGCTGCCAGTTTTCCATTCAGTCAGATCTACTCCTGTAAGGTGGCCTCTTCCTTATCTCAGGGATCAAGAAAATACAAAGACCTCTTGGGATTCAGGGTTCCACTGCTCTAGAAGAAATCATTGCTTTTTCGAAATGCTTTGGATCTTTGTTTCCCAAATGAAGTTGTTACTGGAATATCTACTTTCTAGGAAATGTTTTAACAGTTTTCATTCTAAATTGGGACAAATTAAGATTTCAAATTGGTGAGATTTCTTAGAAAATGTAAATTCTGAGCTGTGACCAATTCTAACCATGAACAGCTTCTAAGTATTTGTTGTATGTAAAATCCCAGAAAAGGCAGAGTCTGAGAGCTTATCCACAGGGCAGATACAGCTCACTTGGAGGAAGCAGTTGCAACACAGAGCACATCTGTGGAGCTGTGTGCAGCCCTGTGAGCCAGCGCGGACCAAATTAGCACACCGATATGACGCAGCACACTGTTGGGCAGAGAAACTACACTGGGTTGTGGAAACAGTGAAATGGTATCAGTAACCTTTCAAGCCGTGGTGTGTGCCTTCTCCTGCTCAGCTATGGTACAGTTAAGAACTACATTGTGAAAAGTATCTAGTTTTCTCTCAGCAACAGGAGAAAAACATTTGTATTTCCTGTCTTTGTACTATTTTAATCATAGAAGTATAACTTACAAAGACTAAGCTTGTACTACCAGCCTAATTTGATGTGCTTTTTCTATCAACTTATACAAAAATTATTTTAGATGATTCCTTAAAATTGTTTGGATAATCAGGTCATTCCCAAAGTTCCTTAGAAACAGGGATTCCTCTTTTGTTTGTAGCTACGCTGCAGAATTGTTGCTATTGCTTCTGTGAAGGTGGGGGTTGGCAGTATGGGTCATCTGAGATCTATGAGATTGATCTTCTCACACAGAATAACTCTTCTTTTTTCTGCCTCTCAGTAGCCATGTGCCAAAGCAACTTGACTTCTTCTTGTATGCAATTTAGCAACAGTAAAGTATAACCTTTGAACTACGTTATTTCCCTTTTTTATTGTTTGCATGAAAACCTAGCATCTCTGTGGGGCTATTGTTTTATTAGTGTCATTATTCAGTGGGGTTTCTGCATCTTCTTCATTTGGACAGTTGTGGGTTTACATTTCTTTCCCCATACCAGCTAGATGGTAAACTGTTACCTGTAAAAGGATGACAGTCTAGACATATGAGGGAGGTTGGCTATGTCATAAGATTTGATGTCAGTTCTTTGTGGAGGACATAGCAGAGAGAAGTACTGCTTCAGTGACATGGCTCTCTCCTGTTTATCTAGTTGTTCAGTTCTTTAAGGTATAGTTATAGGCAAATTAGTCATCATGGATATCACTGCATGCCATTTTGTATGGCATAAGATCATTCAAGAAATGAAGGAATAGAAGTTTGAGGTCTATCCAGTCTGTATCAGCAACTGTAGGTGATGGCTGTTTTTGGAGAAACTTGTCAATCCCCTTAGCACATACTGTTAATCAGCTCATCTATACTTTGGTTAGGAATTCTTTTACAATGTACAGAATGAATTGCTTGAAAGCCAGTCAAGAAATAATGACTGAAGGTAAGTAAACATTAAAAAGAATTTCTAAACAGGAAACTTAGCAGTTCTGAAAATACTGAAAACACCTTGATATTTAAATTTGATAATGCTTTGAAAACTAGTGAAGGATATAAGGCATTAAGCAAAATTAGGGTGTTTCAAATGCTGGCTGATAGTAAGTTAGATATATTGGAGCAGGATTTGTTTCTCCTTATTTTCTTTTTCTTTCTTTCTTGGCTAATCACCATGCAAAAATCCCAATAGCTTTAATGGAAAAACTCAAAACTATTCCCATGCTTTTCATCTGGTTCATAATTATTTCTTTATTTAACTATCAATCTTCTTTGGAAACCAACATTTACTGAAAATGACAGTATTAAGCGGTATTTTAGCCTGACAAATAAAGACTTGTAAAGAATAAATAATTGAAAACAACCAGACAAAAATATTTATTTTGTTCTGGTTTGGGTTTTGATTAAAGAAAAATGCATATCTTGAAAGGTATGCACTGTAAGCACTCCTGCTGAATGTAACAGTATTTCAGATTGCTAAGTTAAGCATGTCTGTAAAGCTTGTAGGATCAAATAATTGCAGTACATTGATATTGTAAAAGATTGTAAAAGGCAGGAAAACAAAATGGAATTTAGATGGCACCTGGCATGGAATTTTTCTGAAACTGCTGCATGGTTAAACTAGAGATTTAAGAAAATTTAATCATATTCAGCAATCACGTTATGACTGCTTTGGATGTTTTTTGATATTCATATGGCAAAATATCATCCAGCTTCAAACATGCTTAATACGGGTTGTCCAGACTTCTGCAAAATACTGGCTCATGCAGAGAGCACACAAAAAAAGATTTTACAGCATCCAGCTGCCTCAAATGATCAGAAACAAGGAAACAAGCAGAAAAAATGTGCCGCTCAGGTTTTGTCAGAGCAAATGGCCTTTAAGGAAGTGGTGCCCCTCAGGTGCCCAGGTTTTGGGCCTTGCCCTATGGCCTTGAGAGACCCGAAACCACCAGCCACGGGGAGCAAAATCGGAGGGGAAGGGCAAGGGAGTGCAGGGGAAGCTATTTCCTCCTGCGGGACGGGGATGAGACAGGATGGAAGAGGATGGGACAGGACGGCAGCCAGCAGTCTCTCTGGGCTCAGTGAGATGGGTTTCAATGCGAGCACAGCCAACCTCCTACTGCAAGGGACACACTAGAGCTGCTGTGACTACCTGAAGATGGTGTTAAGCAGGTTGATTTTGGGTTCTTTCTGGGTTTGTGTGCTGGTTCAGAGCAGCACGGCGGTTTTGAAGCAATTATCCCAATCTTCCTCACCTATTGCATTCAGGTTTTGTGCTTGCAGACGGGGTCCCTTTTGGAGGAACCTAACACGTGAGCTCTTTTCTAAAAGGACAACCACCAAATGGGCACCAGCTCCTGATTGGGGACATACGGGTCCAGATCAATTCTGTATGAATTTTAATCATTCCAAAGTCTGAAGTACCCTCCCCAAACTGCACATAGTTAAGACACAGGGGCCTCCTTACCCGCTTCTTTGATCTGAGCCACTCCTGTTGTGCTTGTGAACACAGCCAATCCAAAAAATGCTGTGAAAAGAAAAAAAATGCCTCGCATCAAACCATCTTGCAAACACGTGAAGTATGGACTCTCCCTGCTTATGCAGAGCCCGTGCAAGGAAACAAAGCAAGCGTGGGATAGATACTGCTTTATGTGTATTGACATGCAAGTCACTAACATCAGTTTGGATCTTTGGCAGGTTTGCTGGGTGTCCTATGCAGTGGTAGAGAGTACCTACAAATAGTGTCATATAACTTCTATGCTGTATACTAGACATCAGCAGAACATTTTTTTTTTCTTTTTTCCCCCTCTCTATTTAATTGATGCACAGTTTTTCAATCATAAAGGATAGCATACGTGTGCTTATGCTGCTTGTCAAACCGATGGCAGCATTTCACGCTGCTGCATTCTGCAGTATAGGCACTTCCATAGTCAAAACGCATGAATCAGTACTCTTGTTCGCACTATCACTGATATAATGTTTGCCTATCCAAAGACTTTTTCTTTCTGCAAAAATATTGTTATTAAGATTCATGTTTGAAGATAAATTCTGTTCTTATTTTTCCCAGCAGTATATAAACACCTCAAGTTCAGTAGAGTTGCTCTTGATTTGTGCTGTGACTGCAAATATCACATCTCATGTCATTTCATGAATGATTAGCCTGCAGGTGTAGCTATGCTGGAAATCATCTCCAAGTCTATAGCTTTTCCGTGTCAATTCTGAAGACAATCCAAAGATGAGTTTGCATCTTAGGTAGCTTTACATGCACTGGCGTGGGCCCCCAAAACAATACGGCTATGATAGCAATGTATTGGCTGCAAAACTTATCAAGGAACCTGAGAAAATAATGAGGTATTAATTCAGAAGAAAATTAGCTCATGCAGAGCTCCATACTACCACAGCCAGGCTGTGGATTCCCTGGAGGGACAGATCCTGGAGGTTTATCCCTATTTATTCTGTGTCTTTTCGTTGTAGAGATATTGGAAACCATAGGAAAACCTAGGATCTCTCAGGAATAGTTGACCATGGAGTCCTACTTCAGTTGAAGGTCAGGGCAGAGTCTAGGAACTGTTGGGTGTTTCATGTAGGACTCAGTCTGGCAGGGCTTCCAGGTTTCCCTGTTGTGGGTAGGAGCCCTGCAACCTAGCAGGTCACCCCACAGAATTCAGCTGGGGGTACCACCCCTCTATGTCTGGAGCCTTTGCTGGTGCTGCACAGCATTTCAGTTTTGACAAGCTGGTGTTTTCAAAAGAAATAATACTTAGTCAAAAATGGCCAGCCAGGTATTTGGTATGCTTTTTCTGTAGCAAGGGAAACAGTAGCTCAGCCAGTCTGGATTTAAAAAAAAAAAAAAAAAGGAGATTCTCAACAAGTTTCAAACAGAATTTGGGGGGGGGGGGGGGGCAGGGAGAACAATGTGCTGTTTCTCCTCTGTCCTGTGTAAGTGATAGCAAAGGGACTGTGTGAGAGCATTGCAAAGATACTCTGAGGGGGTTTACTTGTGTGTGAGCCCCTGGATGGAAGGAAGCTAAAGATAATGAATCAATAAATAGTATTTTCCGTAATTGTTCTTCTGTCCGTAGCTATTGTATCTGTGCTGGCCAACTTCCCAAAGACAAAACGCGGCATCGCAGTTAGTGCTGAAGTGGACACATAGTTGGTGTCGCTTTCCCCCTGTAGCATGTGGAAGAGATTAGATAAGTGAGGTGGCTCCTGCTGCGGGGAGTTATTCACGCTTCGGAGCAGTTGAAAGGTATGCTGATTCTCACACATCGGTGTGAGCGCTGCCAGAAAGGGTCCAGGAAAGCTGCTTTAACAAAAAGCAATACACATCGGCACAGCCGCATGGCTGATTTAAAGTCAAAGTCAGTCCTCCGCTTCGGCTTCTGCTGCGGCTAAAGGCAGCCTTGGGGAAAACGGCGGCTGCCGATCGCGGTTATCTTTGATGTAGGTTCCTGACGATCAAAGCGAGAACCAAGAAATCCAAACTACCTGTAACTTTTTCCAAGCCGCATGAAATTTTCTTTATTGGAGACTGCGTCGCGCGTGTACTCTATTCCTGTTGCTTTGGGGTCGTTGCTTCTTTTTTTTTAATTATTATTATTTTTTATTTAGTCCAAATAAAACCACTAGGAATTGAAGCCAACCTTTTAAGACGTGTACGTATCCCGGCCGGGCGCCGTGGGACAACACTTAGGGCGAAGACATGCCGGCGGCCCCCGCGGGAGAGCCGGAGCCCGGCGGGAGCGGCGGGACAGCGCCCCCCACCCCCCCGGGCAGCCGGGAGGGGCTGGAGGATCGAAGGAGTTAAAGGGAGGCGCTTGGGAAATCTGATGCTAACGAAGCCCCAGGAATGTTGCACGTTTCCATTCCCCCTCCAGCTTTCGGAGGAGGTCAGTCCCCGCTGCGGACAGCCGCTCCGAGGAGCCCAACTCTGAGGCCGCACTTGCTCCGGGCGCTGCCCCGCACCTTCCCGCAGGTTACGCCGGGGAGGGACGGGACGGGACGACACGACACGGCACGGGACGGGACGGGGGGAGGCGGCGTAAAAAAGTTTTTCCCGGGTTTGGGATGCTCTGGCGGGACGTGCAACACCGAGGGGGAGAGGGACGGGGGGGAGGACGGACGGTCGGTGGCTCTGCGCACCCCGGGCTGGGGCGGAGGGAGCGGCGGGCCGGGGCCGCCCCGCAGAGAGGGGCAGCTCCCCTGACCCGCCGCGGCCTCTCTTCTCTTGCAGGCGCGGCCGGAGATGCCGGGGAGACGGCTGTGGTGGGCGCGCTGCTGGCTCGGCGTCTGCCTCTCGCTGCTGGGCGCGGGGGGCGGCAGCCCCGAGCCCTGCCGCGCTCCCCCCTGCGGCGGCGAGGCGCCCCCGCCACCCTGCCGCGGGGCCCGCTGCGGCGGCAGGGCCGGCCGCCCGGCTCGCTCTTTCCTCCACACCGCCACGCCGCTGCGGCCGCCGCAGGGCAAAACACCGCCCGCCGCCCCTCACGCCGCCCCGCCGCCCCGCCCGCCGGCCGGCAGCGCCCCGCACCCCGCCGCCAGGGGGGGCGCGCCGGAGGCCTGCCCCGGCAGAGACTGCGCCGCCAACGGCACCCGCCGCGACTGCCAGGGCCTGGAGTGCCGGCTGCCGCCCCGCCTACGGCCGCGGCCCCGCGGCTCGGGCTGCACCGCCCCCGCCGAGGGCTGCCCCGAGCCCGCCCTGCTGCGCGCCGCCGAGAGAGCCGCCCAGTTCGCGGGGGACGACTTCGCCTACGCCGGCCCCGAGCTGGGCGGCGGCGCCCTGGGGGTGCAGCTCACCTGCGACGTCAAGCCAGGTGCGGGGCGGCCTGAGGGGGCCGGGAGGGCGGGAGGGTCCCTTCCTCTGGGACGGTGGGTGCCGAGGGCCGCGGCCGGGGCTCTCCCGGGGTCCCTGCAGGCCGCGGCGGCTCGGGGTGGGTCGGCGAGAACTGCAGTCGCAGGGGTGGTGGGTCTCCTCACGCCCGGCGGGAGTCCACTGAGCCGAGAGGCTTGAGCACCTCTGGGCGCCCGGCCACAGGGGCGTCCGGAGGGTACACCTGAGCTCGTTGTTTCGAGGGGCGAATCTGGCACTGGTCTTCGTGATGGGTGGGGGAACTGCTGCCTCAGCTCCCTGCTCTTCTGCCCTCCATCTCCACACACGCATGTGCACAGAGGAGACCCACAGCAGGTGAAACACGGCAAAACCTTTTTAGCACTATTTTTAAACAAGCATAAGAGCTCTAATCATCTTTCTCTTCACAGTCTGGTATTTCTGGGTTTTTTAATTTATAGCAACATCGTACAAGGCTTCAGTGGGGTGTGTGTATGTTCCACACCCAGGGTGAATGGACTAGTGCTATTGGTAAGAAACTTGCTGCTGCTGCTTACAAATTGTCTTGCTGTAATAGCCAGCAAAAAAAAAAAAACACCAACAAAACAAAACCAAAAGAAACTGCAGAGCCTCTCTTACTGCACACCATTCAGAGTACTTGTCTGTCAGTTGATGAGAGCACAGCTCTGGTCAGTTCAGTGTCCCTGTAGGAAGCCAGGTATGTCCGTGGTTATACTCACAGGTCAGCAGAAGGTGTTCTGTAATTGCCTGGGATATGTGGATTTACCCACATGAAAAGCACGAGCAGATCTTTAATGACCACAAGGCAGTTTGGGTTCTGGTTTAATGACTTATCTGTAAGATATAAAATGTATGAGGAAGGATGATTTATTTTATTCCTCATTGACAATAAAAGCTAATGGGAAGCATGAAGAAGGTCATTTAAACTTTGTCACATCCGTGTGGGTAATCCAAGGGCTGTGGCTGCTTCAGACACCAGAGCACGTGCCAAGCCTCATTACCAACATCTATTTAGTGAAGTGACATCTCCTCCAAAGCAGACTCTGGCACTTAGTGGCGTTTCCAGTCCCAGGGCTGAGATTTAACCCCGCTGTGCTTAGTGCAGTGACACTGCCTACCTTCATCTTGTTTGATATTGCTCCCAGATGTCTTACAGAACTTCAATATGCTCCATGACCGAAGGTGGACAGAAAACAGAGAAGTCGGTATGGTTAGCCTCCATTTTCTCTGCTTCTGTGTGTACTCTTTGTACTATAATCATAACTGCCATGCCTTCCTTTTGCAAAAGGACCCAGGATATTTGCATTTTCTTTGTCCATACCAAAATCCATCTCTGTGTTATACAAGCCCTGGCAAATAATAATGGCATTCTGCATGGACAGAAAAGAGTAATACTCCTTGAATAGTGCTGAAAGCAGACGTGCTGTATCTCTGTGAAGGTCTTACAAAGAGCATCCAGCTCAGCATGACCTCTTTCTCCAAACATCCTCTTATTCTTTGGCTGTCTTTAGAGGACCCGGATCAGTCTGTGCTGCCCAGTCTCCAGTACCATCAGCACTTCCAGCCAACATGGTGAGTTACACACACCACTTATCTCCTAGGCCTTAGGGTTAGGTCCTCTGTCATCTCTGACGTGGGTTAGAGGAAAACAGAATAAGGGAAATTAAAACAAAGGGTCAGAGAGTGAAGATGCTGGGGATTTTGGAGACTTGATGCAGAGTTCACTGTACTCTTTCAATTTTACCCTCTTTGCAGGCCTGGCACCAGGTGAAGTCTTGGAGGAACACAAGTGTGGTTAGAAGTTTGCCTTAACAAAATCCTTGAATGCATCAAGAATGGATTATACCTTATGGCCAGTGGCAGTCATGGATTTGTGCATTCATCTGCTTCCTGTGGCAGAGAGAAGCATCCTGTATGTTGGAGGGAAAGCAGTGTACAGCACTGCCCACTAAACCACATAATCTCATGGAAGACATTGTCAGCATGGAAGCACCCAGTGAGCAAACACATGAGCTTCTTTGTGTGAGAAAGAGTTTTCAGATGAGGACAACTGCACCCTCAGAAGTTCTCCCCTCTCCCTATTTTTGCCTTGTGGCCAGTGAGTGATACTCGTTGGCAACAGCCCGCGCCCAGGCCTGCATCTGGTGTGGATGAGACCTGCTGTAGACATACTTCTGTCCAGTCTGGACAAAGGACATATCTACATGTTTTGCCCATTCCAAAGACTGGACCCAGCCCTTCACAAGGCAGCTTTCTCTCCTAGGAGTGGGAGAATAGCATACTGGATTCATCAACCTCTAGCAGAAATTCCATGTTCTTGGCATCAGGAGCAAAAAAAAGTAAGCCATGTTGAGAGTCTTTGGTTTTCTTGAAGTCAGCGTACAGGCAAGCGTCCAGTATTCTGCTCTGCCTGCAACTTGTAACATTCTCTGCATTTGCCTGAGACCTTCTTTTGAACACAGGTCAGTGGGTTTCCTGCGTTAACACAGAGGATACCTTGTTCAATCCCCATTTGCAGCTGGAGTGGTGGGTCTTAAAAATGAGCATGGTGCTGCATAGCAATTCCAGCATGGCTTGTCTACTAGAAGAAACAGAACAACAAAATGTGATAATCAGACATCTGATTAGGGGAAATGCAGTTATAATTGTCTGGGGAGAGCTGCTGCTGAAACAGCATGCAGTGAACACAACAGGGCAAATGCAGGTAAGGATCATGAAGAACATACTACAGTTTTAGTGTTCTAAAGAGCCTTGGTAGAGGAGACTGAGAGCTCACTCAAGAGGTGTTCCCAGCCTGTATGGTGCCATTCCTGCCATGAAATCTTGTGGATAAATCTCATTATGCAGTGTGTGGCAGGAGTCTGTCTTACAGATGTGCAGTACAGATGTAACTTCATGGAGTAGGACCAGATTCAGGCAGAACTGCCCTTGGTGGTCAGTAGCGTGTGGGGACCAGCAAGAGTCCCTCTGAAGGAAATCTAGGAACCTCTTGAGTGCAGCAGTGAATATGCTGCAGACAGGCTAAGCTGAGCTTTAGGAGTCCCTGGGCTTAGTGAGAGTACGCAGAGTTGCCTCTAGTACTCAGGGTGGCTGCCGTGTGTTCCCAGTCCTCTTTGCAGTGTCTTGTGAGATGAGGCTGCTGTGTGTGCTCAGCATGTGACTTAAGCGAGCAGGAGGCAAAGAAAATATGGCAGTATTTTTTTTCCTGTGCAAAGTGCATCTTTTGCATGACTGCAGGATGATGTCTGTACATTTTATGGACGGTGTAGGTGTATGCCTCCAGCCCAGGCAATCGTACATTTATTTTAGCCTCCAGGAACTTGTCACACAGTCGGAAAGAACACAAGTCTATGACAGATTATCTGCTGCCTCTACATCCTCACCCATCCTCCTAATCCTTCCTCAGTTAATGACCCCAGTAGAGGAGGTTTCTCTGGCAGCCATGTGCAGACAATTAGTTTTGGGGATTTCTAGTGTTTTTAGATCAAGTATAAGTGTATAGTTAATTCCTGGTGGAAGAAAGAAACAGAAGGTGGTCTGGCCCTTCAGTTTCATGTCTAAGGTGCTGTAGCTGAAAACAGAGGAAACCATTCATCCAAGAAGAAAAAGGTCAGTGGCTGTTCCTGTCTTTTTCTTGTTTTTAGGGGAACATTTCTGTCTGGTTACCATTTCAGCATGTCACTCTAAGGATGGAGTGTTTCTTTGCCGTTGCCGTCTCCTCAGACAGCAGGGGAGCTGGAATATGCTGCCTAGGTGACCCTAAGGCTATTTTTCTGCCTGTATTAATTTACCATCCACAGGTGGAGACCTGGTGGCCCACCCCAGCGTAAGACTACCAGCTCTGTGACAGTGCATGAGTAGATTTGCAGTGATTCTTCAGTCACTAAGAGAGACCTCCCCTCCAGTTTACCTGGCAGAGAAGGCTATGTTTTGGTGAGCAGAATAATCTTTTGTTCAACCTGTTGTGTAGCCCCATTCATGTGAGGTGCAGTCTACTTGAATGCTTGCTGAAGACCATGCCTGTTATCGGCCCTCCAAGATACAGGCCAGTGTCAGGGGCTCTAGCTGATTCCCAGCACTGTGTCTGTGTTTGCAGGCTCATCTGCATGAGGCAGGTGACTGTTACTCTCCACCAGCTGCCTGCCAGAACCAGCACAGCCCTTCTGTGGGGACACAGAACATCTTCATCATCTTTTCAGCCAATATCACCAGCACTGCAGCAGCTATCTGGAAAGTTCCTGCCAACTGCAGCTGAACCACCACTTCTGTTCGTCAGGTGGAGATGCTGGAGTGCAGACTTGTACTTCCTTTTCAAATCAGATGAGCCCATTACTCCGCAAGGTTGTCACAGCTGTTTCTCAGCAGCACCCTGAGAACACCTTCAGATGAAAGACTGGCATGCCAAAAGAAGGAACGCACAGGACCCGTTTTGTTGTCTTATAATTTTGTGTTCCTCTGTGTTTCTCTCCTCACTGATTGATTGCCATTAAATCCTTCATTTTCCCTATCAGACCCATCGTTCTGTTGTTTTCTTTTGGGCAGACTTCTTTGCAGCTGCAAACACCTGCATTTGGGCAAAATAATGTGCAGCTGCCATATCTCATACCTGCCAAACCTGGTGAACAAGGTTGTAGGTTCTCATGCTGGTGCTATCTGTGCAGTGAGCAGTGCCTGCAGCCCACTGCTCTCTCGTCTCCTGTGGTTACCCGTAGTGACTGGCACCACCATATGGCCCTGTGCTCTCCGGTCCCAATCAAGATCTCACCTTCCCTTCCTCACAGTAGGATGACTGCCTGCTTTTAGCCTCTGCCCCTTGTGCAGTGGCAGATTGTGCGTGACTGCTGCCTTGTCCATGCAGCATGCCCTCAGGGTGATGTGTCCTTTCCAGGCTTACTAGAGAAATGCAGCAGAGGTTTGTATGTGATACTATGTTTGCACCATGGATTGATCCTGGAAGCATGGACCGGCTGTTTGCAATACAGACCTTGCCATGGCTGTGTCTGGCGTGCGTGTGCAAGGAAAGTAATATTGCATCTGTGGTCATGGGAACATCTGAGTGTTGCTAGCGGGTGTACCCGTTTGATGCTTGTCTGGGCAACGTGGAATGGTATGTAAGCGGGATTGCTGGCATCTACTAATGTGTAAACACACTTGCAGTGGAATTATGATTTTAGACGTCTGCAGTAGAGACATCCCCATCTGACATGTTCACCATGCCTTGCCTTTATATAGTTAATGGAGAGAAACAAGGCCACATTTAGGGCACTCTGCATCTGAGCTATTTTAGACTTCTTCAGAATTCTTTTGGCAAAGAAGATATTCGTTTTGCTTGATTGAATGCAATTTATTTTCAGTAGAAAATAGAGTCTTTTCTCTTGTGCAAGAGCTTTGTTATGCTCTCTGTTGTCTGGCACTGTGAACTGCCAGTAGCACCAACTGTACTACTGTGCAGTGAAGGGCCTCTTCTGCCAGTAAGTATAAGTTAAGTCATAGTACTGCAAAGTTGATAAAAATGAGAGAGAAAAAAACAGTCACAAAGGATTTTTTAGTCCTCATATTCTCACCAGCGGAGCTTTAGTCAGCCAAAAGGAGCAAAGCTCCTTGACTGACTGGAATGTAGCCATTGTTACAAAGTTCAGTAAGGCCATTTAGGGCAGAGATAATAGAAAGCTGGTCCATCATGTGAGTAAGCTTCACTGCAATCAGTACTTAAAATTATAGGTGTTGTTACTGCCGGAAAGTCAGACAGTTACTGGCGGAAGACAATGCTGCTTAAGTATGTGCTTGAAAATAAGCTCTACTTTATGTCTCTTATTGAATCAGGGCTTTAGTTAACCTTTCTTTGCTGTAATACTTTTGCTCTTGTGTGTGAGAAATGCCCAGATTCCCAGGAAGGGAAGAGCCCAATAACCCCGTCTTAGAAAAGTCTGTATTCTCCCTGTCTATAAATTTGTGATGGCTGGAATAATTCTGCATGTTACTGTTACTGGTCCCTGAATCTCAGCCGCTGAGAACTGGAGGAAAAGTGGGTTTGGAAAAAGGTGGTTTGGTAATACATCCTTGACTATAGGATTTACTCCCTCTCACAGTTCCCCAGAGGCAGTTCCCTGGGCTGACTTTTAAGTGGTGCAGTTGGATTTTTCCTCACCTCTGTGAAGGTTATTTCTTTTTTCCTTTTTCATTGAGAAAGAGGGTCAAAAGGCCTAGAGTTTAATGCTGTTGCTTTCATTACTATTTATTCCTTACAAACCTGGATTTGTTAACATTTCAAGCTTAAAGTCAAGATCATCTCTTTCTGAAGTTGTTTATAAAGGGACCTGCATACAGCTCATTTGACAGTAAATGTGATGGCTGTTAGTACTATGTAGTTTCCTATGCACTTAGATTTTAGGTTTTCTGGTATTATAAGAATATTCTGCTCATTATTTGCTATGTTTATTTTATTTTTATTGATAACTGTATTGCAGTACTAGCATGGAGCCCTGTTCTCACATGTGATGCTAGCATGTAAGAAATAACATTAATGCAAGAGGATGAAGTCCCTCTCAGAAAACCTAGAGGGAGTTCTACCAAGAAACAATTAAGTAACAGTAGCCAACGTGGTAGCCAAAGCCTCAATATGCCAGCTTTCATATGCTATTTTTCTCAGTGCATATGCTTTATTTGGCCAGGTAGGGGCGACCCTTTTCCTCACAGACTTTCTGTCTGCTTTGAAGATACAACTCTTACTGATATATGGCGTGGTACTTTTGCCCTATGTTGTCACTTGTACAGCCAAAATACTTGGCAAAGACCTGGGCGCTTCTGCCTGTATTCTCGGTTGTAAGCCAGACGTCTGAGAGCAAAAGTTTTTTGAAAAGGAATTTGTTCATATCTTTCCAGCCTTAATCACAAATGGAGCCCATGTAGGCTGATGAAAAATCTTGATAGGCAATCACAGTGTGCTTGTAACTGTCTTGCTGCCCAGTATCTATCAAACCTATACACGGATTTTAGGCAAAGTTGACAAAGGGCAGAGGTATTAAAGGTAGACAAGGTTGTATAAACTTTGTAAGAGGTGATTAAAGAGAGGAGAAAGTCAAATATGAGTATTTGAAAGTTTGCCTCTTGCTGTTAATGCTTTCAGCTGGTAGGACAAAAGCAGCTTGGTTGTTGCTCTGTATTCTGAAGAAGAAAGGTAGCGAAGGTAGTGCTACTTATTTAGCCAGTCAAATGGAAGACACAAATCCACAAAGAATTGGATGACATTGGTTCTGTTCGCAGACGTACTTGTTCATGTTAGATGGAAGGAGATCTGGGGGTATAATTTACTGGATATTTCAAGATCTGGAATTTCTAACTTAGATGGGGAGTGTGGACTTTCCTGGATCCTGGTTTTTACTTTCTTAAATCCAGTACCTTGCAAACTACCTTAATATTTAAGTGAATACTGAAAAAACAAAAATTAATGTGCACCTTATGCTATGAATAAAAATAACTGAAAAGCAAAATATTTTAGGAACCATAAACAGGAACTGTCTATGGTTTCTTTCATTGTCTCATCCTTGACGTTCTGCACTTAAAAGAAGAAAATTCAGTGCTGCATAAGAACAGATGAGTGACTGTATTGGATTCAGGATTCTCCCTCAAGCAGTGTCCAGCAGTGGGTACTGTGGAAAGCATGGCATGATATTTGCCTCAATCATTTTCCCAACTCCAACAGTTTGTTGCTCAGATTTCCTGAACCTGATTGATGTCCGTGTATCTTTTAGACCCAAACTGATTTTATTTTACATATTGGGCTAGCAACTTCTGGACCTAGTTGAACTTTTAACATGTATTGAAACTGCTGCCTTCATTTAATGTCCATTATTCTTGTATTGGAATAAAGAGCGAAGCGTCTTCCCATATCTGCTTGCTTTAGAACACCTGTAATATAGCACAGTTGTTTGGTTTCTTTTTTATTTTCCTGAGCCTGAAAAGTCCTCTTTCTCATACTGTAGCAGTATCCTATGATAGATATTCCTTGCTGCCCTTTTGTGAATTTTTGGAGTTCTGCGCCCTTTTTTGCGATGAGGAACCAGGACTGCATGCTGTATTAAAGATGCTCTATTGATTAATATAATGTCATAATGATACATTATATTCTGTTATGTATTCCTCTTCTAATTAGTCCTAGCATTTTATTTGCCTTTTTAACCTCTGCTGGGTGCTGAACTGATGATTACATGTCTCTGTAGTCGAACATCTATATCTAGATATATTACCTCAAGATTATTTCCAAGTGGTAGTAATAATCTACAAGTACAACATTTGATATAAAACACTTAGATTTTTTTTTTCAGTCAGTGCCTTATTTCACCTTTACTTCCTTTGAGTTTCTTTTTGCCATTTTATTGCTGCAACTCAGTATCATAGACTCCTTTTGCAGCTCTTTGCAATTGACCCTTATTTTTACTACCCTTAATAGCTTAGTAGTCTCAGCAAGTTTTATCACCTTATTTTATCGTCTCTACACTGAAAATTGTCCATTTACTCTTTACTGTGTTTTAATGTGTCCATAGGAATGATTAATCTGTTATTGAATCCCAGTGATTTATGCCCTGAAGCATGGGGCTTGATTACGACTTTTTAAATGTCTACAACTATAAATGTTGTTGCTTATGAAATGGATGACCTTGTGGTCCCATGAAGGGGCTACAAAGATGGTAAAGTAACTGGCCTTATAATCATTACTTGAATTTAGTAAGACTTTTCATTATTGAAATTTGAATGCCTTTGAAGAGATAATACAGCAAGCTGGAAAACTATTTTTCTTGGACAATAATTGACCATTTGTATTTCAGGAGAAAATGAAGTTCCATCTGAAGATGCCCTAATACTACAGCTGCACCTTGCAAAAGGGCATGAAAAATTTACTGAAATGCTAAAAAGCCAACAGCAGATCATTGTTGATTTGCAGCAAAAACTTGCTGAACAGCAGCACATATTGGTTAGCCAGCAACGGGAGATTCTTGAACAGCAAAGAAAAATGTATGAGCAAATGGATCTGATCAAAGTCCAGTATGGCATGCTTTTTGATGCGGTGAAACAAATGTCATTTCAGAGTTTGCAAGAAGATATTCAAAATTATTTTGAAAGTCATCTTCAAGGACTTCAGAACCAGGTCAGAAATCATCTCCAGAAGTCATACTCTGTGCATAAAGTAGAAGTGGATGCAAAAGTGATTAACGTTGGGGAGTCTTTGCTGGACTGTGGCCTTTGTGAAAGTGATGAATTTTGCAATTTCCAAAAGACACCTTCACAATGTGAAAAATGCACATTGTGTCCTGCTGGTTTTTTCCAAATGGCCGAGTGTTCTGCAAACTCTGATCGGATTTGCCAGGTGAAATATAATTCTGTATCTTTCAGTTGTTGCTTATGAAGTATTGTGTTGGACATACTGGGATAACATTCTGGAAATAACTACTTGGAGAGCAAGAGAGATCCAGTTTGAAGCATGTGCTTCACCAAGTGTGTCTACGGCACTTCAAAGTCTGCCTGACATTTTTTGTGGGTTTTCTCTTTACCATTTACTGCTCTAAATGGGGCATTAGTTTGTGCCTGTTGGATGTGATGTTTTCCCAAACCTGACAGGTGGCAGGAGTTTGATTCTTTTCATGATGGTAGGAAAGGACATCCTAAAATGTGTCTAGTCATGCAAGCTAAATTAATTTATTTAATCCCAGTCCACTCTACAGGAACTTCTAGACATCTCTAAAAAGCAGAAGAAAGCTTTACTAAGCAAAACTAGAGGTCAGATATTTATTTATAAGTTTGGAAACAAAAGTTGTCAGTTAAATGTAAAAACTAGTTCCAGCTTAAACATAACATACTAACATATAAAAATATAGAACACAGATGCTTTTATTATTAAATACATTTAATTATAAAATACATTTTATTATACAATACAAAAGCAACAGGTAAGCAAAATAAGATGGTTCTTTGGTCACTTTCTCTCGTTTAGAAATCCTAAGATATATGGGGAAATTGATATTTAAAGCAGTGTCTTGTTTGCCAAGTGTTGCCCCCAATTCTTAGCTTAACATGAGCCTGAATGGATGGTGACCTAAGCCCAAGATACCAAGAGGAGAACCTGAAAGAGTCTGTCCAGTTCCCTCTCTGCTAGTCTCAGTTTTCTTTAATGCTAGCATTTAAATGCAAATGTAGCATGTTATTCTTTCCCCTCTGCCTGCTGTAGGGTGAAAGGAGAGCTTGTTGACAGGAAATACTACTTTATCATTTACCTTTCTTTTGTGTTTCTCAATTAGCACCTTCCTCCCAGACTAAATGTCTTTAAGAGCCTTTCCTAACACTGTCTCGATCGTTACAACATCCATAAGACCAAGTGATGCATTGCTCTCGGGGATGTGGTACTGTCTTACAGATCATGCATCATAACAAGCGTTAGTTGTACAACTAATCCATTTAACTCATCATCTGCACACTACGAGCTTTCTGTGGACACTGTGAGGTCTTTTTGGATACCTTGTTAAAACAGGTGACAAATCCAAAACAAGTTGTTTTGCTCCAACCTGCTTATGAGATCAATCCCCTCTCCATCCCCACATATGCCTTTTACTGGCAGATGGGTGTCACAGAGCCTGAAGGAGTGCCTGTTTCAAATTTTAGTTGTTGTGTTAAAGTGTTTCAATATGATTCTTGTGATTTACAGGACAGAGATGAATGCACTGAATCTCCAAGCATTTGTGGTGAAAGGATAAAATGCCTGAATACTCCAGGTAAGTTATTTTCTCTGATAATTAAAGAATGAAGATAATTAGATCTTCAGGAACAGGCCAAAGGGATAAGGACTCAGGCCTGTATGTTTATGAGTAATGACATGCTGAGCTTGCTGGGATCAAAGGGGTTGGAAAACACTCATCTCTAAGCTGTTAGCAGTTCTTGTGGACAATGGGCTAATATCCACTAGGAGCATTGGATGGTTCCTTTTATGTTATTTTCATGGGGTTTGGTATGATTTGGTTTTAATTTTCACTTATGACCTGACTTTCTTCTTGTTTATGCTGGTGCAAATGGGGTCAAAATCAAAGATATTATTCCTCATGGAGAAAAACAGTTGCCATTTTCCTTCTGCTGCACTGGGGCAGATATTTCATTTGATCTAATGAAGGTTCTTATAAGGCCTTCCTCCATCCATCTTACTCTCCTTTAGCAACAATATTGTCAAATACTGAGGAATGATCAACAGTTTCCATCATTTGCGGAGGCTTGGGGGAAATTTTCAGACATTTAAGAACAGATTTGACTGGAGTTCTGCACTGCAGACTTTGCCTTCATTACTTCTCATGGCAGTCAGACACAAAAGAGCAAAATTAATAGACATACTGAGCAAATTATACCCAGGTACTAGGTTTCTTTCTACTTGCCTCATGTTTGCTCAGCCAAAAATACTTGAAAGGAACTCTGATCAAATAGAGCATTTTACCAGTTGTGATCTCTACCTGAGGGCTCCCAGTCAAATAACCGAGGGAGGGCTTCATTAGGTTTTATGGTTTTCCTCCTCTAAGCTTCTTACTTGTAAAAAAAGGTTGGCCTCTCTGAGTGGCAAGGGCTATTTTCAGCTGATTATAAGTGATTTTGTACACTTCCTGCCCTGCCACTGGTGGAGAAAAAAGTGGGAGGTAATTGATGGTAGAAAACGGTTAAAAGAGGACATGGCCTCACTTATCTTCCCCTTACTTCCTCTGGGCAGGAACTGTGGTGATCGGATGGTATTAGTACACACACCACAGCAAACTGGAAATGACTAGAGGAAGAGAGCACTTAGTGTTGCCTTATGTGGCAAATGCTGCAGAGGAGGTACGATCAGTCTTACAAAAGAGGCAAGACACTTTCAGACAACCTTAGTGGTGGGCAGTTAGAGGCAGGACAGCTTACAGCACAAAATTTGAAACAGAGAATTGGAAAGGTGTAAGGCTTTGTCTCTTCTTTAGTAAGAGACTGAGTTTGGTTGAGTTGGTGGTTTTGTGGAAGGAAGCCCACAAGGCCCCAGCCCTAGGATAGGAGAACCACCAATGTGGTAGTCATTTGGTGTTGCTCTAGTCTGTGGCTTGGAAGAGGGAAGGCTGTAAGGAATTTATCCAGTGGGATTTGTGGTGAGGGGACCCAGACCAAGAGTGGGTCTGCTGGAGGAAAGTAAGTGAGGGCAAAATGCTGTCAAGAAAAAAATGGATAGTGGTGGTATGTCAGACCACAGAAAGGTAGTAGCAATGTATTTGAAAGGAAGGACTCTGTGTCAGTTCTGGGCCCCCCAGTTCAAGAAGGACAGGGAACTACTGGAGAGAGTCCAGCGGAGGGCTACAAAGATGATCAAGGGAATGGAGCACCTCTCTTATAAGGAAAGGCTGAGAGACCTGGGTCTGTTTAGCCTGGAGAAGAGAAGACTGAGAGGGGATCTTATCTATGCTTATAAATATCTGAAGGGCGGGTGTCAAGGGGATGGGGACAGACTCTCTTCAGTGGAGCCCAGCGACAGGACAAGAGGCAACAGGCACAAGCTGGAACACAGGAAATTCCGTCTCAACCTGAGGAAAAACTGTACTTTGAGGGTGACAAAGCACTGGAACAGGCTGCCCGGAAAGGTTGTGGAGTTTCGTCTGGAGATATTCAAAAGCCGCCTGGATGCATTCCTGTCCAGCCTGCTCGAGGTGAACCTGCTTTGGCAGGGGCTTTGGACTAGATGATCTCTGAAGGTCCCTTCCAACCCCTACCATTCTGTGATTCTTCCCTTGATTCCTTCCTCCTCTCCCAGTTTTAATGGCGGCTTGTAAAGATGTGAAAGCAAACTATTTCCCATCACCAGGATCAGGAATCAATGTCCTGTCAGTGTCGTCCCCATCTGTCATGGAAGAGAGAGCATTCTTTTTATTTTTTATTAGAGAGGACTGCTACTTTTAGCCTGTCTGTTCTTGATAGCTCATTATCTTATACAAGTGCAATTAACTTGTCAAAAGGGAGGCTAAATCTGAATGTCTGTTTTGGGTAATGTAGGGGAGATAGGGATGTGATCTGACATATGAGTTCCAGATGTGGTATGTGGTTTCTTGAGCTGCACGCAAAGGTTGTTCATCTGTAGCAACTCATGTTCACTGTACAGTGTGAAGGGAGACAGAACAAATAACAGTAACGAAATATGCGACTAGGAGCCTCTCTTTCTTCACCCTTCCACTTCCCTCTACATCATACCTTCTTCCCCTGCTGCTTTTTCTTACTTTTATCTGGGATGAGAGTTGTTAGGTTGTTCGATTAAAGGCTAGTCATCAAGGAGCACTGACAGCTGGAGGTACCCAATCAGTGAAAATAGAGTCCAGTGAATCATTTCCTTCTTAGAGAATCACAGGATAGGGGTTGGACTGCTGTCTTTGATGTGAATCCACCAAGCGGAGTCAACCAAAGGCAGGCAGGCAGGCATTCTCCTCAGAATGCCATGCAAGCTGAAGCTGACTTACTGTAGAACTTACTGTGGGATGCAAGGGGAAGAGGGATGAGAACCTAGACAGATAGCCCAGATTTGTAATTAGCTGTGTTGATTTGTCATGATCCAAATTTGACATAGAGAGTTTAAAAAGAGGTGGATTCCTGTAATTAGTCTCTTTGAATGTCAACTTTACATCAGGCAGTTATGAGTAGTAACAGCAGAAAAATACATGCATGGCTTACTCTAATTGCCTTGCAATTGCCTGGCCTCCATGAGTGGCAAGGGCAGGTGAATGTGCTGCTGCGATACTCAATTTCACAAAAGCAGCTTGAGTACAGCTGGACTGCTCACTGTTAAACCAGGTGCAGCAGTGCCCAGAGCAGGGGCCAGGAAGAGGTGGAACAGGTTGTCAGGCAGTAGAGGGAAGTAGGAAGCAGTCACAGCATGCTGCTTTGCTGGCTTTCTGATGTTCGGCTATCGTTTGCTGCTTGACCTCTTCTGGGCAAAGGGTAGGATGCTGCTCTTGCCACTGTGTCCCCAGAATAAAGCGGCCTGTGTGCTGCTTTGAAGTCACCTATTTGAAGTACATGCAGGGGGAACAGCTGCTGCAGATCTAACCAATAAAAGACTAGACAGCAAATTGGTGTGAGTAGTCACCGCATGCATTTGTAAGACCTGATATGTACAAAAATCCTTAAATATACATTAAAATATTTTGAAGAAGCAAATAGTGTAAAAAGTATTTTTAGACATTACTGCAGGTCTTCTCTGCTATGTGAACCAGCTGTATTTGTGTACTCAATAGCATTTCTTAGTGATGGGGGAGCCGTGGATATGAGAAGTAGAACTGGTTAAGAAGTGTCACATAAGCAATTACATCGTGGTTAAACCTGATTTCAAAAGGAAAGTTTATCTGGGGTGTTGTGTCTGTATTCTCTCTAGAATGTTCTTAGTGGAAAAAAATGTGATCTTACCTATTTAGCTTTTGTTTCTCTTAAAAAAAAAAAAAAGCCAGACACTTTAAGGGGGAACAAAGTTTCTCTAGACTTTTTCAAAATGGAAGAGGTCATACTGTTCTGAACTAAGCTCTTTTGAGAAAATGATACCTGGTCTCAAAAGAATGTTCTCACATCATAAACTGTATAGTCCTACATATCAGCGTTAGTGGAGAATCATTGCTTAAGTGAATAAATAGACAAAGAGATACAAGGGTGAATATATGAAGCCTTTATAAATTAACACAGTACCTGGTGTTCTCTGCTGAATAATGTAGTATCAGAAGTGAATTTTAGCCAATATTCTGACCTCCCTTGTGGGCCAGGTGCACGTATACTGCTCTGTCTTGCAGTTTGCAGTACATGCGGTGTGCTTTTCTGCCTGCATCAGCAGTCTGCATAGCCAGCTCTACCTTGGGGTTAGCAATGGAGAAAAATGGCTTGTTGGGGTCCATGTCAAATGCTTATAAGCCCGGTCTCAGAGCAGATTCCAGCCCAGATATAGCAGCTTTCCAGCTGAGGAATAAATCAATTGTACAATGCAGTATTTAGATAGTAAAGGATATTTAAGAAGAGCTATAAGAATGCTGATTATTGAGTTTTGATTATGGTGGTGAAAAAGCAGAAGCGAGTGCATTAGCAATTAAGTTTTGAGGCCCAAACTACAAATGATGATTCTTTAGGTTGCCTCAAGTCTTGTGTGTTGATTTAGATCCTGAAGGCTTTGTGCACAGAGCTGGCAGTGCTCTTGGAAAATAGCCACAGAAAATTACAGGCTGTTTTTAAAACCTGCTCTTTGGGTGTACTTTGATCCACTGAGGTCATGGCGTATCATTTAACAGCACGAATTTGCTTTATGTCAAATAAAGTAATTTCAAATGGCACCTCTAGATATTCTCTTTACTCTTTGCAGCAGTGTTTTATTTTAACTTCAGACTGTCACAACCACACCTGTTCTGTGCCTTAGGGCAGTGGTTTTCCACCTTTTAAATTAATGTGGAACTTCTGCATAATGATTTTAAGCCTGCTGTTTACAATTTTGTTTTTCCTACTTGTCTCTTGCAGGTTCTCTAAAAAACTGTACACAGAATGCCCAGGGTCCGTGTCCCTTGGGTTGAAAAGTACTGCTTTAGCAATCACAGCTACAGCAGTGCTACACCATAACACAGCTGGGCAGGCAGCGCACATTTCTCCTTGTATAGGGGAACTCTTCATTAGTTGAAAATACCTTTGCTGCTCAGTGCACCAGTTAGTCACCGTGTTTTTCACCCAGGGTAAGGGAGAGAGTGCCCATCCAGCAATATCATTGTATCTGATATATTACAGGGTTTGATTAGAATTGCCCCTCTGCAGCCCTGTCTTGCTCCTTTCCACTCTAAACCAGTGGATTCTACTTGGACATGGTGTTACCCCTAGTATTTCCTCTCTTTGCTATCAAGGATATTTTAATAGCACAAAATGATCTAAAATCATAATTGTCTTCTGTTTTCTCTCTTGTGATTAGATGTGTTACTGAAGAGCTGTAGAGTTCTTAGATTTGTTGTTTTAAAGGTATGACAATAAAAGTTTTCCATTTCCTGTGAACAGGTGGTTTCCGATGCCTTGGAATTGCTGAGAAAGATGCAGCTTTGGGACTGTGTGGAGAGGAGTATTTCTTTAATAAGGAAATGCAGGAATGCCAGGCGTGTTTGAAATGTGAAGATGGAATGGTGGCCATGCCTTGTTCCACTGTCAGTGATACGGTTTGTTCAGCAACCGGTGGAAACAAGCTCTCAGAGTCTTGGGCTGCAAACATCATTCTACCCTCTGTAAAGTCTGGCATCTCTCAGGTCTACTCTGGCTTGAACTTGAAGATAAAGGGAAAGCTTCCCTGTGAAATCCTGTCCGTTGATGATAGCAGCCTGGTGTTCAGGCAACATGGCCTGTTGTGGACTGACCTAAATTTTGCAGTAAAGCACAACTGCAGGAATTTTTTGCAACTTTCCTTAAAGCTAAATGGCAGTGAGGAAGGCTATGAACTAAGCGGTGTTCGCATTGAACAGCCAGAAGGAAAGTATTTCCAGAGCACTAGTTTAAGCAGTGCTGCTGAAGTGGAGCCCAGCCAAACTCTTTCTGTGTATTTGAGGAGCCCCAATCAATTCTGCAATCAAAGTAAAGACTTAAATATTTATGATCTTAACACCCCGCTCAGTTTGTTTTGGTTGTCCCATGACACAGGTGCTGTGGCACTCAGTGCACAGATGTCAACAGCAATACATTACCAAACCAACTATCGACCTACCTTTAAAATAATATCTGTTTCTGACCCTTACATGCTAAGTTTATCTCATGATGGCAGAGCTATAAAGTTCACTGAAACTGGTGTTGTCAAATTTGTGTTCCACCAAGCATTGTATTCTATGGGTCATACGTGTGTCCGGGAGGGCTTCTCCTTGATTTCTTATATCAATAGGAATGGTACCAACAGAGAATTAATGAATGTATTTAAATCTGGGGTAAATTACAGAGACACGTCAGTATCAGCTTCCGGGGCCACAAAAGTTGGTGCTGGAGATCTGATTAGCTTTGAGATACTTTCTCCTGCACAGTGTAATGTTCGGTATTTTGGAGATAGTTCTGGAATTAGTATGTTTAGCCTCATCTGGATCCCTTCAGCAGTTTCTAGTGCCATATCAGCCACAGTTTCTGTTACAGGTCTGCCTACTGGAGCTGTGAGAAACAAATTACTGGATTTCACCCAGGTCTCATCCAATGAGAAACAGATACAGCTGGTTTCTTCTGGACAGCTTGCTCAGAAGTATTTCATGTTTACTGAAAAGGGAGTTGCCAGCCTTGCATTTAACTTAAAGCTAATCCACTCGTGCAATGTGCTCAAAATGACTCTCAATCAGTTGACCATGGATCACATGCAACCCACAGCAATTGCTCAGCAGATTGGAGGTCAGATGCCAGAGGGGAGCATATGGACCAGTGTGTCCCTCCGTGCATCTTTTGAAGTACGTAACGGAACACTGATATCGGTTTCTCTTGACTGTGTGCGTGGAAGGATCAATCAGATCACTCATGAACATGGAACCAGTATATCTATTTTATGGATTTCATCTTAATTTATGTACAAGTGAAGGCAGCACAGAACTGGGGTTTAAATTGCATTTGGATTCTACTCTGATTCTATACATACTTGACACCTTAAACTGTGTTGACGTGAGCAGGTTGTCCCACTAAAATGCTCTCCATTTCAGGAATATTTAAATACAATCTTAATTGAATGATGAGTATTTAAAGAAAAGAGAGCTTTCCATGTTCCAAGATTTTACATCTTTTAACATCTTCAGGCAGGGGAACTTTGAATTCAGGTCTAACTCTCTTATTTTTACTAAAGCAGTCTCTTAAAATGGGTTATTTGTGGACCACAAGAAATTGCAGGTGAGGGTAATTACATACCTTTTAGTACTGCAGCTGAAAGCAACACAGCTTTCAGTTTCTTCACTGCAGCAGGCTAACAGCAAGACTAAATGCACTTTGAGGCTAATTTGTCTACATCTTATGAAATGTGCTTTCTATAAATGGAGAGAACATGCTTCAAACTAGAGGTTATACTACGGTGACACTGGAGTATACGTGCTTGGTATTATAGAAATGGACATGGGTCAAAAATGGAACATTGTTTTTACAAAATATAATAGTTACTGTCAGTAAAAACATTAGAAATAATGACTGTTGAAATTTCATTTGGAAATAATCTGCATTTAAGTAATTTGGGAAGGCTCTTTCCCATTTTTAGTTTTTGCCACTGAAAAGTTGCAGCATGATAAAGAAGGAATTCTATGCTAAAAAGTAAGAGTATACAGGAGTAAAGAAACACATATTAATGTCTTGAAAATAAGACTTTTGTAAACCAAACAAATTTTTATTCAATTTCTTATAAATAACAAAATATTTTTCTGACCAAAAAGGAACACCATTCACAAACATACATATTTTGCTGAATGGGTACTTAATTTTAAAAGTTTTTTTTTTCTCTTAAATCACACTGTTAATTCTAAATGGAAATTACGTATTCAGTGACACTGATTTTTGTCTTCTTCCAATTCGTCCATCAAACTATTCTTTCTTTTTCTAATCTATGTAGAGTGTTTTCTCTCATTTTCTCCTTTCTCCTCCACAAATGCTGTTTCACTCTCCTTTCTCATTTCTTTTGTTAGGAGTAGATGCTCAACTCTTCCCAGCCTTCTTTCACCATCCCTACTAAAGAACAGATGTATATATGCCACATATGTAATTACAGAAGAGGGACATTAATAAGGCACTGGCAGGCTGCCTTACACCAACCTTACTCAAAGAAGGAATACTATGCACGATATAGCTTTTGTGTAGGTGTCTGCCTGAGTATGTATATCTAAAATATGTGCACTTTCCTGTGCTCTTCACATGTTTTGGAGTTTGTCACACTGCTTTTGCTGTTTAGTTTCCTCCTATAATTTTCTGTGGAAGCATGAACACAAATGCAAGACTTGTATCTGGTGGTTCTCTTTTTATTTGTAACTTTATAACTGCGTCCTTAACACTTGCGGTTCTCTTTCCCTCATCCTTTTTTCTTCAAGTTTATACTGAAAGGTATGCAGGCTTTGGACAAATTGTTCTCCTGCTCCAAACAGAGGACAGTAGTTTTTCTTGCTTTCAGCTGCAAAGTCTAAGCAGTCCATCACAAGATACCTCACTGGATGTTGTGCTGAAGCCGGCATAAGTATGCAAACCACAGTGAATTCAATCCTGGTGTCCCTGGACTCTGTGAGAGGTCTCAGTGCCTTTGTGTAGCCAGACTCATTCGTTCTTGCAAGGATGTAAGGAAGGATAGAGTAAAGCTGATATTAAATGTGTTCAACATTTGCGAAACACTGTTATTGTTACAGAGGATATTTCGTAGTGGTAGAGGAAGACTTCTGGAATGAGAGCACATGTATCTATTATATACAGAAGAGCTGCATTACCTAGGAGCAGAGCAGTTTTTCTGGGTACTTCACTCTGGAAGTCTACCAAGATTGAACAAAGATGAAATGGCACAGGAGTTAAACTTCTCTGATATATCCATCGGCTTAGTAAGGCAAACTAGTGAAAAGATCCCTAGGTGATATCAAGGCCATCATATCTTCTCAAACCAAGTCCTCTCTACAAAGAGGTGATTTTGCAAGGAGGAGGTCAAAGGGCTTCTTTCTTACAGAAGCAGGTAGCTCATTTCTGTACAAGGATGCACGTGACATAAAGAGGAGCTCTGCAGAGAGCAGACCTGGGTATTTCTAAGGTAAGACTTCAGGGGGAGACAATTGAAATTATATGCTTATAGTTTTGTTTTAGAGGAAGTTAAGAAAGTCACTTTCTCACAGACAAACCCCCTTATTTTTCTTTGCAGTTTTGCTCTGTGCAGTTGTCTTAAAGGCTGCTGCTCCCCAGTATAATGACAACTTAAGAGCCATTCTAGATTTAAACCTGTGTAGCAGATCTCAGAATCTGATGTTAGACCTAATCTGATACGTCTTTAGCAAAGTGCAGATTTTACTTGAATATAATAAGCACTTGCCTATATATAGCATATAGCAAATCCAATGGCATGATTTGTATGAGTTTGCTTTATTTGGGTGAGATTGGGCTATCAGTGGAATTGCTTGAATATGGAAGAGACTGATGGCTCAAATCCTGTGTTACGCACATGTTGGTGGTACTTGCATTTAAATGCACCATTATTAAAGGCTGCAGAAACTACCAGGGAGGTACAAGTGCACATTGTTACAGCTGAGACAGATTGCAGAGTATGAATTCTTCAGTTGTAGTACATCTTCTCTGAGGATTCTGGGGGGAGTGCCCATAATTGCCCTTAAATTCAGAGTAGAGTTTCAGATGTACAATGGCAGAAATGCGGTATTTTGCAGCTATCTGGTGGTGATAATGCATCTAATACTGTTTGGCTAATGTTATCTATGATAAGGTACTCACATGATTAAAAAAGAAAGTCTTATTAAATATGTAGTACTAATTGCAACTTATGGCAAGCTTAGCCTTATTTCAAGCAGGAAAAGGCTGATCATTTGAGCCTCTTTTGCATCTCTCCTTTTTTGGGGGGGAAAAAAAAGCCTGAATCCATAGTTCAGGCCACTCACTGACCTTGGTTATAGTGACATGAATTTAGAATAAGTGTGTTGGAATCAGTGTGGGTTTATGATAGTCTAATTAATGGCACAGTATATATATAGCCTTTGCATCTATGAAAATGATATATATTGCCTCATACCATGCAATGTTAAGTGGTGCACTATGATCCTAAATAAGATGAAGTTTAAGTGGCATCAGACAATATACAATGAATGATAATTTTATGGCACTTATCCCATTTGCTGTAATAAATTGCATGTTTTATTGACAGGTCTATCTTATTAATTATATTTAAAAGCTTTGAACTTTTTAAATTCTTTTTTTTTCATATGATTTCTTTCTCTTAGTAGCACAATATAATACTGTGAAGTACAGAATTAATTTAAAAACTTTTCTTCTGCATCTTTTGATACCGCATTCATGAATATGGTTAAAATAGCTGGAGATGGTCTCTCCGATCCTTTCTGCCAGAGAGCATTTCCAATGGAGGTATTCATAAGGTAAGAGAGTAAGTATGAGGCTGGCAGAATCTAGCTGTACAGAAAGAGTTGGAGTTAATACATCCAGGAAGGCAGGTGGTTATTTCATTTATGTTATGCAGATAGTGGGCAACCAGGTTGTTATAGAATACATGACTGTTACAGGAGGAAAATAATTTAGGTTGTATAGTGCTGCTCATATAAGAGGAAAAAGGATTTGACTTACAAAAATCTGCATCATTTTGTATTGTGAAACATTTTGCAATTTCAGAGATTTTACCTGAATATATTTTATTACCTGTATTTTTTATGCTTTCTATGAAGTCAAAACTGGGCAGAATATGTTAAGTCTTTTTCAATATTGTGGATGCTTCCTCTGTTCTGTGGTCTCTGCAGATTGCAGTACACTGTGAAAACTACACTAGTTTCAAATGGTGCTTTTTTTTATGAAATTTCCTACTTTGAAATATTACCTTGTTTTAAAAATACTGTTTAGACACTTGCCTCTGTTAATATTATATTGTAATATGTTTTAAGAGAACTTTACTGAAATAAATAAAACAATAAGGCTTCATTGGTGTTTATGTTCTGTTCTGAGGAAAGCTAATTGCAGCTATTGCGATTTTTAACACTGACTCTTTTGGGGCCAGGATTTATTTCACAGACGTTATCTGAATTAGTTACCTGTGTTTGCTGAAGTGGCATAAAACAAGGACAGTAATGGTACACATTTCTAGAGATCATCTAGTCTACCTATTCCCACGGTCATAGCTGTTGATGTGAGAAGATGAAAATTGCGTTTGACGCTACTACACTAATAAATACTTGTGTCAGAAAAGCAGTACAGTTTGTCTCGGTCATTGCTATGGTCACCATAGTAATATAGCAAAGAAAAACTAGAATACTTTTTTTTAAAGAAGAAATGAGCTTCAAGGTCTCTCTGTTATATGTGGAAGCTTTGACAGTGGTGTGGGGGGTGATCCCGGTCAGACCTCGCAGTAGCACAGCTGTTTTTGTCAGGGTCTGTGCAAGTTAAAGCTCATGTGTCGTCAGTCAAGACTCTTTACGATTATTTTAAATTATACAACTGTTTATTCTTTTTTGGACATGTTATTTTTTTTTAAAGCTGAGTGAAAGAGAGGTACTACCGAATGACCTCTGTTTAGGAAAATTTTTTAAACAGATTCCTCCAAAAAACCAATTTGAGGCCAGTATTTCTTTCAGCCTTTTCCACTCAAAGCAAAAAAGAGGAATTTTGCATGATGCATTTTTCACCTACTGCATTTGTACTGATTTGAAAGGCTCAAAGAAATAATTACTATAAGAAGGGGACTACAGACATCATTAACGTAGCCTAAATTAGCCAAGGATGAAATTCAGAGGAAGGAGAAAATCAGTATTTGTGAAATACTGGTGAAAAGAGAACCATCCTCCTCCAGGCTGCATCCAAAGCTGCCCCTTCTGGCCTTCAGCCGCTGATACGGTTTATGCCCTTTCCATAACAGCCCAAACCGTGTTTGATGGCTGCGTACGATGGTTGTCTCAGACTCACCCCATGCTTCTCTTCAGGAATCTGACCTTCATTTGTACAACATACGTGGAGGCTGTGCGACCAAGCGTGGTGTGCCTTCCTCTGCTTGGAGGGTTTGCCTTAAAATAAGGCTCAGAAGATACTAACTGTGGTAGTGGCAGTGCCTGTGCTGCTGTGGTAGTGCTGCCCGAAAGAACAGACGGTGAGTGGGCCTCAAAACAGCTATGTCGCCAGTTTGCTGCACCTCAGCACCTCTATATCTATGCACAAATACATGTCTCATGGTCTGGCTCTTGACGCCTGAAAGCCAAATGACTGCTCTTGGGGGATCGAAGAAACTCTTGTTTGCATTAAATAGTTGAATCGTTGTTGCTAAACCAGAGTTTCTTGGCCAGCTGCAGTTTGTATAGCTTTCTGCAGTTGTTCCTTGGAGCTCTGCAGGCACGTTGGGACCTGCAGGATTGCTTCTTTTGTTTATAGGCTCTTCAGAAGAGAAGCTAACTGCTCTCCCGACAGTCTAGTGCGATCCTGTTAAATGGCATCTCTTGAAAGTAGCCTTAAAAGGCTGGATGTAATTTCCTTGCTAGAAGGTTGTTAATGCCTGGCTTTAGCAGAAGCTTGGAGTAAAAGCCTGTCATGTTAAAATAGAACTATAGCCTTGGGTTAAATAGCATTTTCTCTAAAAGGAGAACTGTGGAAAAAGGATTTTCAAAACTTTCTACATCTTCTTATGAAAACAATTTCTCCACCTTTCCCCTTTGCCTTTTTTCCACTGGAAACGTAGAGGAAAAAAAGGAAAATAAGAAAGTGAAAGTGGGGGGAATGGAGATAGACGGGGAGAAAAGCAGGAGAAGGAAAAAGCAATCTCCAGTGTTTAGGTAATTTAATGTACGAAAATTTAAACTAGTTTTCTTCAGAACTTTCTCAGGAAAATTCTTGTTTTCTCAACCAGCTGTAATTGAAAATGTGTTCAACTGAAAATGAGTTCTATCACATTTGGCTTCATTTTTGTCTCTCTTCATCAAAGCATTTCCCACCCACCAACTTCTGTAAACTTCAGTAACATTAAAGTATTCTGAATATACTTAAGTATTTTGCTGAGCTGGAACATTAAGTTGGGTAATTGGGTTAATTAAGTGCCAACATATATTGGGAAACCTCTGGATATACTTGTGGGGTTTGGCATGCAAGCCTCAGTTTTTCTCATTACCTCTTAACTATGTTTGTATTGGTAACTGCTTCTCATTAGATAAATGAGCCTTCTCTGAGCTCCATGTTACCGTCACTTGGCTGCTAATGGTACCTAACGTGGCTCATTTAAGTCTCCTTTGGGTATTTTTCTATTATACTGCAGTCAATAATGTAGACATGTACTAAGTGTCTTCAGGACCTCTGTACTTATGGGATGTCGGGAGAGGGTTCTTGTCACAGTTAGTTTTTCCTGACTTGTTTCGTTATTTTAAATCCTAAGTTGAAATCAGTTCAGGAGTCCATATGACAGATACGGGCTTTCAAAGCAAATGGGACCTGGTGAGTGATTTAGACTGGTAATCACATCTGAGTTGCATGATTGCAGCCTTCTCTTGCAGAGTATAAAAAACTTCTGAGAATATTCATAGATTAAATGCAGGTGTCTTGAGTAAAGGGCTGGAGATGCTTTGCATCAAACTCAAATAAAAGCCTTGTACTCTACTCAGAAGGTCAAAAAAGTAAAAAGATTTAGTATATACTGTAAAATAGGCTGTTTGTTGAAGGAGAAGTACATTTGTTGGTTTTATTAGGAGAGGAGAATGAAAACGTGTGCTTTATGCCAAGTAGATAAGACAAATTGCTTAAGATGCCTTTATGCCTGAAAATGCTCTGTACTTCACTTTTTCTTGAACACGTATCTAGATTTGTTTAAACCTTTGATTCAAACTACTGCCATATCAATGACTTAATACGGGCTTGATTCATGCTAAAACCTCTTTGAGGATATTTTTTCCTCCATATGCCAGACAAACACAATACATTTCAAACACATCTGATCAATCCTTGGAAAATAGTGTCCAATACTGCAAATCTCCCAAGAGGTGTGAACCCCATGATTCTGGCTGAGGCAGCAGTTTTTATCCTCAGCTGCTTCAGCCTCCTGAAGGTGGTCAAGCTTTCCCCCACCTTTTGGCACTGCTGGAGGGGTGCAGTGGCAGCTGTCGTGCCCGGGAAGCTGCAAATATTTGTTTCTGATCAGCCATGAATGTGGTTTTTTTCCTCTGATTTCAGCCATTCTGCCTTCCATCCTCCTTTCATGGTTAGCCGTGGGGCTGAAAATCCACTGTTCCCACATCTCCACCCCTGATGTGCACCTTTACTTCTGCTCTCTCATGTTTCGGTGTGCGACTGTGGTTTGAATCATTGTTTTGTTGGATGTAGGCTTTCCTCTCCTACTCACCTGGGAAGCCCCACATATACTTAGGCACCACATACGTCTGAGAGGCTTAGACATGTGCATAACCAGAGATGTTTTGTCCCATTTGGACCTGCCTACACCCTTGGGAGAACAGGGTAGTAGCATTCTGCAGGAATGGTGTGAGTCGTAACAACAGCATTTGTGAAGAACACAAAGCATGCAAATCACCTCTTCTGGTGAAGACCACATTTTGATATTCTGTGTTTTGACTGTCCTCAGGAATTCCTTTCTTTGGTTAAAAATGGAGGCAAAACCTCTTATAATGCTGAGAATAAATATATATTTTTCCCTGCCCAGCCTTTCTCCCTGTTATTTGTGTATCTCAAGCAAAGGCGGCAGCAGCGTACTTTCATTTTCTACAGTGTCACTTTGCTTCATGCTGCAAGCTTTGAGAACATTTTGACATGCCTGATCCTGCCAGCCTGCTGTAAGGCTTGAAGAACCACTTCATAGCCAGAATAAGTAAGCCGGAGCCCGAAGTAAAATGGGGAAAAATCAAGTGCACAATTTTAGGTTATCCATCAACATCATACAACACTGTTCCTAAGAACAGTAACTTTTTTTGGAAATAACATTTGGTAAAGTGAGCCATAAAGGTCAATCCAGAGCCTACCAGGTGCTTTCTACCATGACAAAGCACGCAGTCATTTCTCATCTATTCTCATCCATGTGTGTGCACATGCACTTGAGAATTCACTCGTATCCTGGGAGAAAAGGGAATACCTCTCTTTTCTTACCTTTTCAATTGCCCCCAAAGTCAACTATATAGAAAAGATCTGCTTTCATCCCGTCTTCCTGGCACTTGATTTCCAGAGGCCAAAACAAAAAGGGCATTTCGTATTCTGCATATAAGAGGTTGATAAATACTTACAATATTATTGATGTGCTACTGTTAAAATCTGTTTGAGAACTGATAATCTTTAATTTCAAGGTAATCCAAATCATCAAATACTTCAGCTGGTCTAATTATGACTGTAAGGTTAATACTCCAAATGTCAAAATACTAATGTTAATACTCTTACGAATAAGAAATACAAGTTCTTCAAGATTTGCAATACATGTTTGGGGAAATGGGTGTTTTAGCTTATGTCACAAATTAGAATCATAGAATGATAGAATGGTTGGAGATAGAATGGACCTTTAAAGGTTATCTAGTCCAACCTCCCCCTGCAATGAGCAGGAACGCCTTCAACCAGATCAGGTTGCTCAGAGCCCCATCCAACCTGACCTTGAACGTTTCCAGGGATGGGACATCTACCACTTCTCTGGGCAACCTGTTCCAGTGTTTCATTATCCTCACTGTAACTAAATCTACCCTCTTTTACTTTAAAGTCATTACCCCTTGTCCTATCGCAACAGGCCCTGCTAAAAAGTCTGTCCCCGTCTTTCTTGTAGGTCCTCTTTAAGTACTGAAAGGCCACTGTAAGGTCTCCCCGGAGCCTGCTCTTCTCCAGGCTGAACAATCCCAACTCTCCCAGCCTGTCCTCATAGGAGAGGTGCTCCAGCCCTCTGATCATTTTTGTGGCCCTCATCTGGACCTGCTTGAACAGGTCCGTGTCTTTCCTGTGCTGAGGGCTCCAGAGCCGGATGCAGTACTCCAGGTGGGGTCTCAACCAGAGCAGAATAGAGGAGCAAAATCACCTCCCTTGACCTGCTCCCCATGCTTCTCTTTATGCGGCCCAGGATACAGTTGTCTTTCTGGGCTCCAAGTGTACATTGTTGGCTCATGTCCAGCTTTTCATCCACTAGTACCTGCAAGTCCTTCTCAGTAGGGTTGCTCTCAATCCCTTCATCCCGCAGCCTTTATTGATACCGGGGGTTGCCCTGACCCAGGTGCAGGACCTTGCACTCGACCTTGCACTTGGTGTTGCTGAACCTCATGAGGTTAGTCAGAAATACATTTTAAAAAAGCTATTTTCGCAAAGACTATCATTAAAGATGCTTTTTCTCCCAACCCCACTTATTTAGGTATGGTCTCTGGGATTATGGCAGCTACATCATGTAGAACAGTTCATGGCTTTTTTGAAGTTATGCCAGAAGCCATTTTATTTCTGGGTGCTCTTAGGGCCATCAAAGTGCGCAGTGGGATTAAAATTTTCTTTCTACCAACCTGCTCTGCTCCACGCAGATCATCTGGTATAAATCTGGCAGCATTATCAGATTCTGAGTTGGATTTATAAACAGTAAGATTTCCAGTGGGCAAAATAAATGGAACAATCCTTGATACCTGCTAACAGTGGTTGGACAGTTATTTCACATGAATTATGCTCTTAGCAAAGTCGCTTCAAGTGAACTTTTTGTGATGAAGAAAATATTAAATGCAGACATTCTGCAAGGACTTTGTTTGTATAAAAGGTATTGGTGCATGCAAGTGTAAAAGTGTAAGCCCTAGAAGTAACGGGAATACTCATGTATACTCAGGTATAAATGTGGCTGACAGGACCAGGAGAACTAAAGTTGTAAATACCAATATTTTGTTTACATAAGGCAAATGTGGGAGGCATATGTTACTTAATGACTGGTCTGTGACCCTTGATCTATTGGCTGTAATTTGCTAAAAAGCACTTCAAGCGTTAAAGCACTCTGTAAATTTGCCTACAGACACAAGGACTATGAATTTGGCCGGCTCTGCAGGTAGTAGCTAAATCACAGCACAGGTATAAAAGTCTTTGAAGTTTTGTTTCTGACCAGGCTGGGCACAATATTTTTTGACCAGAAAGAGATCAGGGAGCACTTGGAATCCCCGATTAAACAGGCCGGGCTGGCTCTGTGAGAGGGACCCCTTGCTGAAGCTCAGGAGTCAGCATGACGGAGGGTCCCACTGCAGCCTGTCCCTTGCAGGAGCAGGAGTACATGGGACCTGACCAGGCACCAGGAAATGCTAAGCTTTAGGTACAGCTGGGGTGTGTTGAGGCTATTTTGCTGCTGTAGCATTTTTGTTGCCGATTGCTGTATCCCTAAGGGTAAGTAATGCTTGGCTTGGAAGGTTGCCTATATCCAGCATTGTATCTAACTGCAACTTAAGGGAAATTTATTCCAGGAGCCCAACCTGGTTTGAATCACAGAATCACAGAATTGTCAGAGTTGGAAGGGACCTCTAGAGATCATCTAGTCCAACTCCCCTGCTAAAGCAGGATTACCTAGAGCACATTACTCAGGACTGCATCCAGGCGGGTCTTGAAAATCTCCAGGGAAGGGGACTCCACAACCTCCCTGGGCAGCCTGTGCCAGTGCTCTGTCACCCTCACCGTAAAGAAGTGTTTCCGTGTATTTGAACGGAACTTCCTGTGTTCTAACTTGTGCCCATTACCCCTCGTCCTGTCACTGGGAACCATTGAAAAGAGCCTGGCTCCATCCTCCTTCAACCCACCCTTTAGATACATGTACGCCATAATAAGGTCTCCCCTCAGCCTTCTCTTCTCCAGGCTAAATATCTGAGCAAAATGCCTAGGAACTAAAGCCAGTGTAGCATGGAGATATTCCTGAAGTGGGTTGAGTTTTCACAAGTCACTAGGGGCACAGGACATGTCGCTTGGCAGCAGAGACTTAGGCTGGAACTGTAACATATACTCTTAATTTTTGTGCTGTAAAAATGCTGCTCTGGTGGCTTCAGCTTTCAGTTGATAGCTGTCTACAGCATCCAGAATATACCCAAGGTCAGCTACCATAGCTCTATCATTGTGTGTCTACTGTGAATACAGCCAGCTCAGCTAGAGAAAGCTCACATGAAACAGAAAAGATGAATCTATCCACACCGTTTGGTCTTGGGCTCTCTTTTATTTATCAGTATAATGCACCCTCTGAGGCTAAACAGGGTGGACAGGTAACAAGTAGAGATAATAATCATCCTAACTTTTTATATAGGCGCTTACATAGTGATGTGCTTGTTTACCTGTGATCTTGCTTCAAGTGCCTGAGAAACCACATCTGAAGGAAGATTTGTCTGACCCCCTGGTTGTGCCTTTGAATCTCTATTTTTTACTGTTCTGTAAGGTGTTTTGCCAAGAGGTGCTAATGCCTTGGGCACAGCAAGCAGCGTGGTATGCTCAACTCTGCAAGTATGCAGCCTGAGGTCTGCATTAGGGCTGGGGGTAATCTTGTGGGTATAGTCCTCAATCGATAAATAAAAACTGATTCTGGCATAACTCAGTGAAGACCGTTCATTCTGTGTGTGCTGCAGTTCTCCACATCTGTAGCATGTGCTACATACCATAGTTCCCCCCAAGGAAAACAACAGATATACATTCACTGGACTTCACTCTGATGGCAAAGTGCTGAGGTCTCCTAGTCACATGCATCTAAATTTATGGAATGAAACATACGAAATCTCCTCTGCAATCATTATTTTCTTTCCAGCTATCTAAAAGGCCCACATGAATCTGCTCACTTCTAATAAATAACCACTTTGAAATAGGTATTTGAATTGCAGTATTTTTGGTAGATTGGAAATCCTTACGTCAGTAGCACTGCTGTTACTAACTGACAAGCTACACCACCGAGGTCTCGATCCTTGCTTCAGGTGACGGCTACTCAATCCACATCCAAGCTCTCAATCCAGACTTCAAAACTAAAATACCCCAAAAGATCACCAAAGTAGCATCGTAACCCTGTTAATGACAGTGTCTTAGGAGCTGGGCAGTAGGGATGACTATCACTAAAACACCAGGAGAGCTAGTAGCTGTACGAGTGGGACCTTGCAAAAAGTAACAACCCCACCCTGAAATGTCCCCATTCAATAGCAGGAGCACACACACACAACACTCACCGCAGCAGCCCCAGCCCATGCACAGGAACATCTTCCCAGGTCGCGCATCCTTGCAGCCGGCCAGGTGGAGGGGAAAGCCAAGCCAGGTGCTGCCCCCAGCCCAGTGTGGTTCCCCCTTGTCCAGGGAAGGCTGCGGATGAAGGGGTTGCAGCAGCCTATTGAGAAACAGAGCCAGCAAAGAAGTTTTCTGATTTCAGGGCTGTTAAGTGCTGGTTGCATTCTCATTGCCCCACAGGTGTTTCTGTACCCATGAAACCTGCAGGTTTGACTACTAGAGAGGATTTTTTTTGTTCCAGTGGAAAGCTCTGAACAGAGGATGGTCTTATTTATCACTGTCTCGGCTTAGCAGTCATAAAAGTGGCAATAATAGTTAGCTGATAAAGGCAGTAAAAAGGCAGGTCTCTAAGCCTGGGGAAGGTTTTGACAAATGGCCACTCACCAGATTGGAGGTGTTGCTGGCTTGAGGACGGATGGGCTCATCAGATGAATGTTGGTAATGCTACAGGTAAATGACAGAGAAATTACTGTAGGCATACTTGAGGTAGTTACAACAATCTCTTCATCTACTGTTGGCATCTTTTGCCTTCATAGTTAACTCATTTTTTCTTTTAAAGAAACCTTCAGAGACCAGGGATTGAGGGATGAGTGAGCTCTTTGGGCACAAAGAAAAGGATGTCTTTTGATTTTGGTGCCATGCATTAAACAGCTGTGTTTGTGACAAGTCTTTGCCCCAGATTGCTTTGTTGCAAGTTACACTGGCTTCTGATTTGCAATCAGTTCATGATAGATTTTCTTTGTAGTCCTTGCTCTTACAAATTTTTGTCTTTTTTGTTTCTTTAAGTGTATCACAATATGAATCAACTGATATTCACTGTAACCATTTGTTAGATATTTTTGTACAGAATTAAATGAGTGATAATTGAATGTTAAACCCCCATGCACACTCATTTTCAAAAGGAAAGGAATACATAGTCTGCAGTTTGCCTTGTGCAACATTTTGAGCAATACAGATTTTGTTATATTTCTCCTCTCATATTTCTGAATGATCAAATAATTGTAAAAATAAATGTTATGTTTCAGGTAGCTTTTCTTTTGGGCTTGAGTCTATTTCTCAATATGAACATCCATACTGACTTGCCTTAGGTGCCCTGAGGTCAACACTGAAGTTTTCAAAGACTGAATTAATCTGATATAAGAAAATGCTCAGACACAGAGGATGTAAGAATGAAAACAGAGGAGGTCACAGTCACTCTGTTCCCTCAGTTTCTGTGGATTCCACCTAAACCCTTAACCTCATTTGATACAACGGGATGTGTCGGTCTGCATTATTAGAAAGAAAAAGCACGTGTGTGGGAGGAAATCTGGGAATTTCTACATGACGGGCCTCGAAAATATCTTGGGGATTAAACTTTCATGGCAGTATTGAAGAGTGTTTCTGAAGGCAAATTAGATGGGATTCTGTACTCTTGACATTTATTTATTTTTGTTTGTGTTTTTGCAGCTTGTTTGTATTTTAAATTTGAGAAAAATCTCATGGCAGATGAAGAAGTTCCTTAAACAAAAGTAGACAGTAGACATCTTCAAAGACGGTGTTAGGACACAGGTGTTTTCCCTTTTTGAGGACTATTGAAGTCAGGTCTGTATTAATAATGACAAAAGTGTCGTCTTCAACCATCTAAGTGAATTAATGCTCAGTTACCTATTTGTCCAGACCAGATAGTCTAAAAGGAAACAGTACCTTTGACAAACTAACTGAAGACTGGCAGAACAGGACATGCCATTCCTCCTTTCCATAGCTGGCATTGTGTGATTGAGCCACAGCTTAGAGAACTCCCCTCTTTTGAAGAAAGGATGTTGCCAAGCTTTTGAAACAGGCTTTCAGGACAAGCTCTGACACACAGGACTTGTAACAGTGACTCTGAACCCATTGTATGTCCTGAAATCATTATGGACTACTCTGTTCACCGTGGACCATTATTTAGCTTTTCCTGGCACTTTTCCCACTTATCTCCAGGTGTCTTAAAAGGGACCAAAAGCCTGTTACCAGGGCCTGTGTTTTCAGTGTAATGCCTGTCATCCACAGCTTACCCTGAGGGCCTCGCACTGTTTCTTCTTCACTAGGAATGTAAAAAGTGCATGTTTCAGCATAGCATTTTCTGCTATAAGAATAATGAGAAATAATGATCGTACTAATTGTTTCTTTGTTCTAATAGGAACAAAGTTTGCTGGGCATGTGATAGACTAGAAAAGAAAATTATAATAAAGGGCAAGGAAGATACAGTCTCCTGTTAGGTAAGCATATCAGATAGTCTATTTGCCTATGATTGGGCCATTCCTTCATCTTCCCTAAGCAGAGAAGACTTCCCACCCTGTCTTCTCTTCCAAGCTTGCAGGGACCTGCGCTGGTTTGAAGGCAGAATTGAATGGTGCATGATAAAAAATTGGATTTTGATGGGTAATGTCTGCTTATTTCCTTACCTCTATCTTTCTATTGAATTTTTAATAAAATTACCAGTATGCTTATGATAAGAGATTTTTCCTGTAGCTTTGTTTGATTCTGAAGCACAGAGCCCCAAAAACACATCCATGTTTCCCTCCTACATTCAGGGAAGAAAGTGCCACATATCCTTGGAAATGAACCTGGCACCATTCCCTGGCAGTAGTCTGGTGGCCAGGATCAGGAGCTGGAGTTTTGTTATCTGTATGCTCTTCCCTAGTAGTTTATTGTTGACCCATATCAAAGTCATGCCCCTGGCTGGATGACGGGTACAACTGCTGTGTTCTTGTTCGGATTACAGGGATCTGCCCACAGAGTGCTGGTATGACTGGGCAGGTGGCTCAATCTATTTGCTTTCGCTCTTTTCAAAATGGGATAACGTTCCACTATACTACAGGAGCGTTCTGAGGGTAAAACTCATTATTAATGACTGTGAGGTATTCAGATGCGGTGGTAATGAGGCTATATGGATGTCTGGAGTATGTGCTTCACTGCACATCTGAAGCAAAACACGTCTGTTTCCTTGACAACCCCTCTGCATCTGTACCTTTGTAGCTGCTCTCCACCGTGCGTGGAAACATCAAGCATCATTACTGAAGCTTGCTCACATTTTGCTCCATTCATATTCTGCTATTAAAAAAATTCTCTTTGTTGCATTGACAGTGTGCTGCTCTGAATGGCGCAAGGCCTATTCCTCCCTGTTCCTGCCTCTTTTCCTCCCCAGGGGTGCAGTCCCCCCTTTTTCTCTACTGTCAGGATCCAGGCTCACCCCTTCAGGAGGCTGTTTTGGTTCAGTTGACGGCTAGCAAACTAACCTCCTGCAAAAATGAAACAACGGAATAGTTTTCTGCTGGGCTGCCTGTCAGAGGGGCCAGAGCGGCATTTGGTGGTATGGGCATAGCAGGGGCCAAGCGGGAGCGAGGAGAGGCAGGAGAGAGGGGAGCCGCGGAGAGGGGGCTCAGCTTAGCCCCCTTCTCTGCCTACAGCAGAAGCCTCAGGGTCACCCCCCCAAAGGTGGGAATCAGCAGCGCTTCTCTAAGCAGTGCGCAAATGTGGTAATATAGAAACACATCATGTCCATGTTCATGCATTGCCCTCGAGAAAATTAAAACAAAATGAACTTTCTGAACAACAATTAGTGCTGCCATCTGTTACTGTCAGCGTATATACATGAGAATGTTGCGTTTGCTTCCTTGGGAAGAGCTGTGTCTATTTCACTTACTTTATCCATAGATCTTTTCCTTTTAGCAGCGTAGAGATACGCGGTATTAACTAACAGTTTTATCTTGACATGTGTCATGGTTGTATGAATGCCTTTACATAAAACACATATCAAAGATCTGCAGTTCTGAGCGGAACACGGTCACTGTTTCTAGACAGTTGAGAGTTTATAGCCCAAGGACTGCTCACGTAAGAAAGTGCTCACCATAGCGTGTAAACTTAGTGCAGCCTCATCCTCCTAATGCAGCCAGTATCTTTGTCCTCCTTTGAACTCCAATGTGTTAAGATGATTCGTGGCTGCCAAAGATCCAATCCTACATATGGAGAAAAGCAAATATGTCATGTTTAAATAGTTGTCCCAAATTTCAAAATAAAAACTTCAGGTTTCAAGAGGTCAGTTCTTCTCACTGTCAGTCTAGCCTGATTACCATGTAAAGATATAAGGGGAACATAGGCAACAAAGTGGTGGAAAGGCACCTGCATTCAAATCCTGATGCTCTGCCTGTTCCCAGCACCTACGTCTCTGCAGCTCTATTCCCCGGGGGGTTCACAGCACTGACCAGTACTTCACTTGCTTGCACCTCTCTTCATTAACAGGTTCGCAACTCTGTGCGTCTGCACTGGGTGATGTGTCCCAGGAAACGGTGCCAAACAAGAGGGTTAAAGTGTTGCAAAACTCGACATGAAAATCAATTTCTGGTTAAGAAACATTTTATGATTTAAAGGAAAAGGAAGCAGAGAATGAGGGCCACAATGTCTGTCCTGTGAATCTGCCCATTCATTCAGTGCTTATGTGAGCATGATATTACCACAATTATATCTTTAGCGCGACTGAGACCTCGATCCATTATCTAAAAGCTGGAATGTGAATAGATGCAAAAGAAAGGAGAACCTTGCTTATTTTTGGCAAGCACTGAAGGCAGGTCAAGGAGACTTTTATTTGTGAGATCTAGGAAGATTATCCTAACAGTTCCTCCTTACAGCAGATGTTCTACCTCTTTCAAGTTTATACATCTCCTTTTGCCTAAAATATGTTGGTCCCTACTTGGAGTAGTATTTGTTGCAATTTAAGACAGAACAAATTGCTTTACAGTATTCTGGGGTACGTTTTCCATTTTAAAATAGATGCTAATTAAATGTATGTACTTTAATATTGACATAAATTTGTTCCAAATTTACACCCTACCAATACCTTACAAAATATCATTTTCCTTGATTCTAATAAGATCTCCCCTCTGTGTGTTTTGTGCAGCTTAATTAGTGCCTTTGTTTTTACATAAATGTAAACACACACACAGATACAGTATCTACACATGAAGTAGGGAGAAAAAACAACGCGGCTTTAGCTTTTTTGTGCAGATGTGGGCTGAAACTCTCTTTAGGTATAGGACCCCACTGAAACCAAATCTTCTAAAACATCCTAATTGGGGAAAACAGCAAATGTCCTCATGTGTGTTTGTGAGAAAGCACTGACACAGATGTCTAATTCCAGGACAGGGCTCAGGGCTGCTAACCCAAACTGAAAATAGTCACTTTCTGCAGCTTTCATGTAGGAGTTAAAATTCCTGGAAGAGATGGAACTTCTCTCCTCCCTGTTTCTTACTGACTGTTTCATGCAAATACTGACTTTTGTTAGGGATGTTCATTGTCTCTGAAAATTATGAAGGGACTTGAGCATTTTCATGCCTAGCAGGTATTTTAAACAGCTGAACATGGGCACAGCAGCAGAGCTGCTCTATAGGATGCATAGAGAGAATGGCAAAATGTTCTTTGCATTTGACGTAGGTACCAAGAAAGCATTGGCTACGTGACAAAGGCATCTTATGATAAACATGTTTACTTTAATGAAGGGCAGGGTAGGAGAACATATATAAATATCTACAGACAAAAATATACTCCAGCAATATGGGAGCCATATGGGGAAACACAGCAATTCCCTGTACTGGGAAAAAGACTCAAGTGTGACAGAGACCTCAGTGAAATTACACTTCAGGATTCAGTAGGCACTTCTGCAAGGGATTAATGTTGACTTTCCTCTAACAAGAAACAGAGTCCTAAATTCAATACAAACCAATTAGCCCATTGTATTTGGGTCATGGCATAACTGTGGGAAGCAGGGAAGCACTCCCCTTTGTATTATAGTTTGCTGTAGCTGTGCACCACGTTTCACACTGATTGGACTTCTAGATTGCCTCCAGTCAATAAGAAGCCCGGGACTCTCCACCATGCAGTGTCTAACAGACTGCATTTCTGTAGGGAATCAAGTCAAGCTTGTGTGTTGGCTCCAGTGGGAAAGCTGGTTTAAGAAGCTCCTTCCTTTCTTCCTAACAGCCACGAACAAGAGTTGCAATGCTATGTTGAAATTTACTGTCTCTAAGTTGTGAAGTTATGGCTGGTTTTGAGGCCATGCTATAAACCAGGTCACTGATATGTTTAAAGTAGTTACCAGAGGCTCCAGGGCAGATACTTCTGAAGCCAATTTTGTCATCATGGCCAGCACTGCATAACTGCACAATAAACGTCATAGCTGAGTGCAAGTCCATGAAAGAAACATGGAAATCCATGAAAGAACATGAAGAACGAAGAACGAAGAATGAAGAATGAAGAATGAAGAATGAAGAATGAAGCCTACCTGTGCCTTCCAGCTATATGATAAACACCTACTGGCCACTGCTGCAAAGAGAAGATGGAGCAGCATCCAGAGCTCAGTTTAGTTATTTACAGCACATCTGATCACACCACATTATTGCCAGCTACAGATTTGTTAGCAACCTGCAGTTGTTTTGCAATTTCTTCTTGGCTTTTAGAACTGTGTGGGAAAACCCCTATGTGATTATCCACAGGATGCTCTTTTTGGGCTATTCCCGAATGAAAAGGTTCCATTTAATTAAAATGTCTTATTTCAATTTATTTGAAATTAAGAAGAACCAGCAGCCTTAAAATGCCTTTACATATAAAAAGGTGTTTCATTTCATCCCAGCTCATCCCCACCCTTCTGCTGATAGACTTTGGCAACTATTTGGAGTAGGAGGGGCTTAAAAACAGATGTAAAATCCCTCTTGTATGGAGATCAATGATTCTTCTTTCAGAAAACTGCCTTCTTGCAAACCCAGCAGTTATTTTTAATACATTGACTTGTACTTCTGACCTATGATTTCAGCATCTTCTAAATAATAATCTGGAATAGAAACCTTCTTGTTGGTGGACCTCAAATGCTTCTGTAGGATTAAGGAATGTAGTCATAGGATCCAGACCTCTGTTTTTGCAGGCAACTCTGCCAAGTTCCTAGAAATGTGCACTGAAAGGAGCTCTGGGACACTCTTACTTGAGTTCCTACCCCTACAAGCACATCTGGAAGAGCACAGAAGTAAAAAATCTCTATCATCCTTGAGAACAGGAATCACTTAGTACAAACCCAGTGGGGGTATGCCGTCAGACATAACCTACAATCTCCGGGTACTGACATTACCCTGGAGCAGAATGGGCTGCTTGATACCAAGAACACAGGACTCTGTGTTGCTCACTAGCAGTCCACAACACTCTACACCTCAGAGGACTCTTTGTCTGCTTTAATTTAAACAAACTACACAATCCATGACACCTTAGAGTTAGAAGGGTGCAAAGGTGACTTGAATCTCATATGTCTGTTGTGCTTCACTGTAGTTTCCCCTTTTGTTGCCTGCTGTGCTTGGTGGTTAACGGTTTACTTTTAATAGATTGCAGTGTAACACAAGTCCTTTGCTTCTGATGGGGCTGCCAAACTCTTCATGTCTCACAGAGATTTCAGTGGGTACGACGGAGTCAAGGTGTGCGGCTGTTTAGGTCACTCTCTCTGAGTGTGCCTAGTTACAATGTTGGGTCATCGCAGGCACATTGAGAATGGAAATGTAATCATCTACTAAGAGTTATTGCCTTCAGGCTATGTTTTTCTTAAGTTCCTATTATTTTTAAGTGACTGTCAAGGGTTATAATCCATCAATCTGAAAAATATTACTCCTTTGAATCTATCCTTAAAGAGGACTCATCCATTCCAGCAGGCTGAAAGAGTTTAACATCATCAGCTGCACTATTCCTGGATCACCACGTGTGTGTAATTGCCTGGAATCCCAGACTTTCCCATCTGCTTTCACTAAAGGACAGTGCTTTTCTGCCTTAAGGAGATTAAAAACAGACCTTGTACTTTTTTGGGCTGTGACCATCAGGCATCAGAAGAGAGGACACTGAAATTTTGTTTGAAACAAATTAAGCGTAACAGGAGCTTTCTTGGGGAGAGTTGCAGTGTCTGTGTATATTTAACACCTAAATGATGCTTTATGCTTCACCAAAGCCAAAAGCCAAATCCAAAAATATCCATAGTATTTGCACTGTTTGAAAGTGTCTCTGAAGGGGTACCCTAAAAACTTGATGGGGGGGCGGTAAATCTTGATTTTGTAGTTTAAAAATAAAGGCTGAGCTTTCCTGAGGACAAGTCTAAAAGTATACAGTCATGAAGAATTTCTGTTAGGATGTTCCTTCAATTCACTTGTCTAAAATTGGCATAGAGCAATAAGGAGGCCAAATGCCCAGTCAGGTGGAGTCCCTACCAATACAGGACATGACATTTCACAGATGCACACTGAGCTCTTGAGTGGCAACAGGAGAGAAAGTAAAACACATAACAAATATTAGCTGCACCACTTGATGCACCACTGGAAGATGTTCAGATTCTGTGGCGTTATAAGAATGCACAGAAAACAGCATATACTTTTAACTCTTCTGTTTTCTTTTATCACAGAAGTTGCATTTTCTTGGTCTTATGGGTTTGAACTTATCCTCTGCAATCTAATTCTTCTTGACTCAAGATAGAGGCAACCATATCCACTCATCCAGAGAACGACTACATTAGGGCACAGACGATACATAAACAAATTATTGAAATCTCTGAGTCTGAAGACTTGTACTGCAGATCAGTCCTGAGTTTCAGTCTGTCTTTGCTTCTGACTGGTCCTTTTCAGTCAAACCTCCAGGAGATATACATGCCTCAGAGACACAGCTGTGTGTTTGCCCACCATTCTCCTTGCACTTGCATTTTCTGCTTCCTAAAGCTGCCTCAGGGTATCTTTGTAAAATAGTGGTGATATTCACGATGGTGATAGTTATATAGACTTTTGGAATATCATGATGAAGTTCTGGTTTTATGAAAAAAGATTTTCATCGGCTTTGAAAGAGGTGCTACAAGAAGATAGTGCAAGAAGGTAGTGCAACACATCATAAAAGCCTTATTCTGCTTTCGACAAAATCAATGGCAAAGTCCCTACCAACCCCACTGGCATAGAATCTGCCTTTGGGTACTTGTTCTTGTGTCTTCTAAAGGCAAGAAGTTTTGCAGAGAATATAATGAAAGCACAAACAGATGCTAGAATAGCTGTACAACATTTAGGAACTTAGAAATTCAATACTCTGTGTACTTGATTAAGAACCAAGAAGAAAAAATTTACATGTCATTTGTTCTGCTCAAAATAGAATCTGATTTAACTGTATTTTCTTAAAGGTGTGTTGTTTGGTTTTTGTTTGTTTTTTGTTGTTTTTTTTTTTTTAATAATGATTTAAATATCATTATTCAATGGAATTTTAAGCATTAACGATCTGCATTTAATGCAACATTTTGGCCTCCCCTTGGAGCACACCTGCCCTGGAACAGCTCTGGAATGTGGCAGGAAAACTGCTGACAGCACAATGTAGCAGTCGCCTCTCCTGTAACACTGTTCACAATATGACATGTTTATATTGGTTAGACTCAAGCGTGTAGTACTGCTGTATAATTGATACTACTTCTATTTCTATTTGTTGTATCCCAAAGGGTGATGTGGATAAGCAAATTTGAGAAGGCTGTTAATACGTTTATATAGTCAATACAGTGCAAGCTCTATGTGCAGGTGTGTGTACATATATCACATGTGGTGTATATATACATTAAAATAGCATGTGAATGAAAAGAAAACCTTAGTTTTATAAGCACGTGCTAACTGTTTTTAGGAAATGTGCACAGTCATACTAATTGCACTGAGCTAGAAGAAAGCGTATCTCCCCCTAGGATAAATATACTTTTCTGGAGTGAGATTCACTTACCGTCTTTCACTTAAAAAATTCATATTTTGTCCGGGGTCCGGGGGGAAGAAGGACCCAACAATAAGCACCTAAAAGTATGTATAGTGCAAGGTACTTTTCCTTGAGGTATGAGATTAAATCCATTGAAGCAGAGGAGAGAATGAAATGTCATCTCTGCCCCATCTCTGACCATGGATGCCTGAACAAAGGACAGAGCAGCGCATGGTTTTTGTACACGAGGGAAATCTGCATGAGGAGTCTATGGAATGAGATGCTAAGAAATTCAGTTTGTAGTCCAGAAAGGACTATATTGAGTTAACACTCACCTGACTAGCTACACCAATAGCTTCAGGTCCTTCAGGGCATGCCCAGACCACCACCCAGTATGCTCCTACGGACCGGCTGTAGTGAGGACACGTGTGCTTCAAAATTTCTTATGTTTCAAGGTGGGACTGCAGACTTTGAGGCTTTATTGGTGATTGCATCTAGTTGCTTTTGTCCCATGTTTCAGTTCAAAATAAACCTCTAGCTTGCAGTGCTGCATTGCCCAGAAGTATTTCTGTTAACCCATCTACAGACTAAGGATCATACTGGTGTTTTGAGATACATGGATTTCAAATGCTAATTGTTGTTACAGCCATTAAGTGTACAAATATCACTGTCACTTTTTCACAAAAAACACCACTTAGAGTTGATGTCATGCCATAAATATCTGGGTATGAGAGGTTTTGCTTTATAAATGGGAAGAGCAATATGGTTCTGCAGTGATGAACCAGGATGTCTTCTTGAAGGGAAGCACAGGTCAAGCAGCTGTTGCTGGCAGGATTGTGCCTACCTCGTGAATGCACAGAGCCCCTGGAGAGCCATTTGGATAAGGGTAGCTTAATTCAGCTTCTGGTGAGAATGTAGGGGGTTTTATATTGCTCTTTCTCATAGCCTTTTCTTATCCTACATTCTTTTCACTGGTGAGAATTTCTTGGCGCCCCCCTGACTTCATGTTGCTGTTGATGCAGCAGAGGAATAGAAACAGCAATGCTCTCCTTACATGCGCCAATAACAACATACAAGGGGAAAAATCTCAGTCCAAAATATCATTTTCATAATGGTGTAATTAAGAAGGATTTGCAGTGAATAATCACCTTGGGTTTTTGTATAGTTTTGGATGTTTTAATGATGCAATCAACTTGCAAAATTTTGCAAAACGAAAGCCATCAGTTTTTCCCTACCTAATTCTTCTTGTTGATAGAAATGTATCATTACCTTTGGCAGAGCCTGAGTGTGTTCACACTTTCCTTTGCACAGCTACTTGAGCTTTCTGCAGCAGTAGCAGGTAAGATGAGGGTCAGTAACCAGAAATTGGGGTCAGTTTTCCAGATATCACATTACATATCTCAATCACCAGCTCTTTCTGGAATGTTTCATCTCAAGACATTAAAGTTTAGCTGCCTTTTAAAGCAAGGTCACTCAGTTTCTCCGGATTCGATCTCCATCCTGTGGCTTTTTACACAAAGACCCAAATAAGATTTGCTCACAGCTGTTTCTTAGCACATGAGTGGGTTTAGTTTGCTGGGAGGCGATTTGAGTATCGACAGAAAGCTGAAACAATGCTGAGTTAGTGCTCCAGTCCAGTGCCTTCTTAATTTAAAGGAGAGGGAATTGAGCCGGAAAAAAAGCTGCAATATCACAGCACTATTTCTACTGTGGGAATTTTGCATACAAGTCGCAATAAATGTGTGCAATTCAGAAAGCAGCATTTCCTGCTGTCGGATGGGAGGGATCAACGCGCGTAGTAATTGGATTACGAATAGAGCAATAGCAATGAAACACTTGTTCGCAGTGTGTGAAACTACGGAGAAAACAGAACTTTCCCTGCTGTGCTGTAACGTTTGACTTTCCCCCCGGGGATATCCCAAGCCCCAGCCCCTGGTTCCCATGGAGGAACGCAGAAGTCTCCATAGGGAGCCGACACGCAGGGAGCTGCCGCAGCCAGCCAGGAGAGAAAGGCACAGGCAAAGGCAGGGCTGAAATATCTGTCCGATGTGACTCAGAGGAGACCCACATAGCCAGGTCCTGTTTATTTGCATGCTAGTTCTCAAACTAGTTGGTATTTTTCACGAAAGTTATGTTATGACAAAGCCTTGAAATATAGTCGTTTGGTGACATCAGAGCAGTGAGATACGGCTCCTTGCCATTGCTGTCCAGAGGATTTGTGCTTTTTATTACAGCAATATGATAATAAAACCAGAGTCCGGAGAAGGAAAATGACAGAAAAAAGCAGACGCCTGCCAGTAGTGTGGTATAACAAAGTCCCTTGCTCTGTCTGGAAATATAAGCCTTTGGTATCAATAAAAAGCTATTTAGTTGATTCTCATTAAATGTATTGGTAGGATGACTTTATATAGGTTTGACACAATGATTTGGTAAAGCAGGCCACTGCATTTTTCTAGGTGTCTTTTTTTCAAACACTGAAATGGCCTATCAGGCAGTAAACCTGGCTTTAGTGGTCAGCTTCAGCAATTAGTGGGAGAAAATAGCCAGGAGATGCTGAGGTCTGCAAAGCAATTTCTTTGTCTATTTTTAATCACACCTTTCTGGAGAGACTGAAAATGTGAGAATGTGCTACCAGGGAATTCGAGCGCCAGCACTTTTCCCTGTATGTGTTGGGAACTATACTAGGGAAAAAAGAAACAAAGGTAAAAAATGTTGCATGATTAAATGGTTTGGGTAGAGGCTTGACCTTGTTTTAAAGCAGAATAGTAAAAAAATGAAATTAAAAAAGGGGTCAATTTTTTTTTGCAGTGGAAAAAGGCTGATGTCCAGTTGACATCAATTTGTCACGTTCATTTGCAGAAAAGATACAGGAGTGAGAACCACAGTAGGAGTAAAACTTCAAGGAGGATCAGATAAAGCTTGGGAGGGATGTTTAATGAAAGGGGCTATGTTCAGAGGCAGAAACAGAAGACAAGCTCCTTGGGTAAACATTTGTAATGCAATGATGTAATAATCAGGTCTCAGGAGTCTGCCAGGGGCATTTATATTGCACATGACGGAAACACACCTTATGCATGAATATGAGCTACAGAGGGTAGACATAGTCTGCCTTTGTGCTCAATCTCCTGTGGCTTTTTAAGCTGACAGTAGCAGTTTCTCCCTCCGCAAGGGAATCCTCAGGGGATGGGGACCCAAACCTTTGGCACAGAGGATAAAACAAGACCATGCCTTGCTGCAGCATGGCATGCTCTGACCTACAGAAAGCTGCTCCGACCCCATGCTGCTCCAGCCCCCAGCAGGGTCGTGCTCCAGAGAGCAGTGAGATTGTCCAGCCTCACCTTGCTCCAGCCCTTGGCTCTTCCCGCAAATAATGCTTTTCTTGCTCACCAGTCCATGTCTGTGCGCAGACTTTGAGGGACTGAGTCTGAAATACATCTCTCAGTAGGGCCCGATTTTTCAAAAAATTGTCAAACTGGTATTTTTAGCTCCACATCTGTCACTACACTGTATTTTAGTTGACATGACATTTTTCAGACCGATTTCAGTAGCTGCCTGATAGCTTCGAAATTACCAACATTTGTTTCAAGAGGAAAGCCTGTACGTGTGAGAAGAAAAAGCTTTTCTGATTGGTATCCTGAAAAGAGCAATTGTGCTGATGACCATGCCGGCCAAGAGAGGAAACACGCACCTGAGTGTGGACCACAGCAAGATCTTCTAGAGCTCCTAGTCATACTGCAGCAGTACCCAGAAGAACCTCCAGGATACTCAAAAGCAATGTGAGCTGAGTTAATGCTGAAAAATTTCCTGCTGAATATTAAAATATCCCACTTAATTTAATGTTCAACGTGTTGTCATTTAGGGCTTGGCAAAGGAAAGCTGGGAGAAGCATCAACAGTGTTTTGCTATAAGGTGAGGTGTGTTACTGATTTCATTCAAACGGCCATTTGTACCTTAAGGAAAGCAGAGATTATCTGCTTCCTATTCATAGAAGAATATTAAAGACTGTGAAGCACCAGATAGAAAATGAGGATTGGTGATCCTTCCTAACACATTAAGCATTATAGAGCAAATTGCTATACATAGTATGCCTGCACATTTTCTGTGGATGTCAATTACGTGCATAGAGTATCTATTCACATCAGATAATTGTGGTTAATAAGTGTCCATCTGAATGCACTAATGGCCACATGATTACTCAAGTGTTGAGTTTTGCAAGCAGATTTTGCTTCTGGCTCTTTATCCAAATAAGGAGGAAAAAAATATACAGTAGACTTTTGTTGCAAAATAGGGGATGAATCTGAAAATAAATATTTGTCATGCACCATTTCTCAATAGTTTAGTTTACAAAGCAGATTAAACAATCTGAAGTCTATTCTGAAAAATAAAAACCGTATGTCTGAGAAAATAATTTCCTGTACTAGAATCAGACTAACACAATAGTTTCCATTTACAACTACATATGCAGCCAAATCCTTATAATTTTCTTAAAATTCTGAAAACTAACTCATGACCACTTCAGAAATATCCTTTTCTTTACTAGGTTTACAGAAGACTATAATGAGTTTAAAACCACCATTTAAAAACTGAAACACATGGTTTTTTTTTCAGAATTTTAGAATCAGGAGATTGTTAAAACTACAGTTCAACTACAGTTCATTTTTTTTCATTGTTTCTCTGTGTAGTAAGGCCTCTTGCTTACTAAACATTATGAATAAATGCAGCTGTGTTTATTTCTTTTTTTAAACTACAACTCACAGTAGCAGCTAGACTAAGAACATGTAAAACTTTCATTAGACAAAAAATCCTTGTTGTCTCTTAATTCACGCTTAAAAAATGTAGCACTATTTGTCTTAGCAGCTCATAAAGAGGAAGAAATCTATAGCATACTTTTAAGTGTTTTTCAAGTTATTTCTAGAAAGACACAGAAAAAGTAGCAGATTAGTCACTAGCCATGAATTGCAACTGACTTAATGGAGTTCGTGTATATGCTAACAATCATTAATGCCTGTTGAATAATAGGGCATACATGTATAATCCACTTTTTGTATACAGAAAGGCACAAGCTAACACAACATAGGGTAATGTGTACTTAAAGGTTTTCATCATCCTAGTTAATCTTGTCTTGATCCCTGTTCTTCTGCTTAAAAGGTCCCAGGCACATTCCAACTAAAGCTCTTCTAATAGAAAACATCAGCTTAGGGTAGTGAATGAAAGACAATGTCTCATTGACCCTGGCAAAGTTGCTTTACTTTCATTTTTCAACAAATGCTGGATTTCCATACATATTTTGTGTATATATCTGAGACTGAGCATAGCTGATACCTATTCATGATACATTTTCAAAACACTTCTGTTATCCTTGCATTATGGAATTTTGCAGAAAATAAATGACGCTGCAGAATTAATAGAGAATGTAATCCCTGCCACAGGGGTCTGTAGGATGCTTCAAAAGACACAGGCAGGATCTCGCACTCTCCTTTGAATGTTCCAGCTTCTTTTTATTTATATAGCAGTGCTATATAAATAAAGAGTGTTTTAAGTATTTTAAAGGCATTGCATGTGTTCTACTCATAATCAGATAAAACACAAACTCCTGTCTTAATTTTTGGCAAAGAATTGTTTTGTCATGCCACAGTCCACCCAGAATAAGGGGCAACAAATCACTGTGGCGTCCAGGAGCTGGACAAACTTATACAGTTTGAATTCTTCTTTCTCTTTGATTTCCCTGGGGAGTAAATCAGCATCCATCTTTTTGGAGGGTGACTGGCAGCCCTCTCTTATCCCTAGCCTTGAGGGATGGACCCCCAATCTGCCCACCTCTGTGCTAGCTTGCAAGTTTCTGCTCATCACTCTGTCTGGAAGCAACGGGTTGGAAGTGGATAATTTTACAGCCTCGAGTCCTTTCTATCCTCTGTGCATGCCCAAGGCGGCTTTGCTCTTTAGCTCAAAAAAGGTTAAATTGTCCATCCGTGGCAAGCTTGTCCTCTTCAGAAGTGCAGGGTCTGGAGAGAGTACCACCTTACCCACAGTCAAAATGCAAATGCAGCCCCTCTGTCAATGCAGCTTGTAGACACGCAAAACAGGACCATCAGACCCAACCAGCTCTGGTGGCAGCAAGCAGCAGAGATGGCCAGTGGGATCCTGGGACTTTTGGAGTCAGCAGAACTTCTATCTTTGACTTCAGCATGGTCAGATTTCAGCCACCAACTGAATTAGACTGCTTGTAGGAACTGGAGTTGGTTCTGAAGCATCTCCTATACCTCCAACTTTTTTTTTTTTTTAACATCGTCTTCTGATATCCACTCTTTTGATCTAGAGGAAGGCATTACCCCGTCAGCCAGCTCTGTAGTGTGCTGGGATGCTCAAAGGTGCTGCACCCCAGCCCTGCTTTGCTGCAGCAAAGTGATACTTGCAGCAGGTGACTTGGCTGGATGTGGTAAGACTGTGAGCAGACATCATCTCCTCATCCCAGTGTGGTGTCCTCACATCTACTTGCCTTGACTTTTAAAAAACCTTCACAGGCTTAATTTGTATTGGAGCAAGATTGAGAAATAGAAACACCAGGAAGCTCTCTGCTCTTTGTTAGTGCCCACCAAAATTAACCCTCCTCCTACGCTTCAGCCATTCCTTCTTAGTGGCCAAATAATGCCTGAAATGTGAAAGCTTGACTTCATGCCCTGCTATAATCTCTCTGACTCACTCTTCCTCAAACCGGTCCAGGTACCTATACTTTGAGCTTTTCTTTTTTAAGCTACATTATGTAAAACAACCTCTACAGAAAAGTAAATGTTTCTAGGCAGAAAGTTAACTACAAAGTACAACTAAGGTTTCTTTTATTCACAGCTTAGTAGGTTTAATTCCACGTTGCTATTCATGTCTGATGTGTACCTCATTGATAAAAATATTATCTTTATAGACATATGGCAGTAAAAATTGGATGAAGACAGAGTATGATATAGGTGTAAACATGAGAGGAAAAAGAAATAAAAGAAAATGAGGTATTGAGGAGAGACAGATTAATGCATTAGAAACACGTAAGAAAGTAAGATGAGCGGAACAGTTTTATCTACTGAATTTATAAACGTTAGTTATTAAAATGCTTACATGAAAATATGTGACTAGGAAATAAATTACAAATCACTGTAATCATATATAAAATGCTGTTTAACCTACCAGCAGCTTTCTCCAGCTAACTAGTAATGAAGGGTAAAGTATATCCAAACTGCTGCCAATGTATTACTAGTCTGTTTACAAATTTAACAATTTAATTGCACGGTCCTGGGTCAGCTTGTCTCTTTTTAAAAATAATGACATCCAAGGTGAGAACGAAGTAAAACATTTCAGATTGTTAAATTGGCACTGGGGGAAAAACTATAAGGTCTCCTGAATACAACTGAGGTACAGAGAGAAATTACAGGAAAGACTAACAAAGAAATCCATCTTCTTAATGATGGCAGTCGCTTTTGCATTTAGTGGCCTCCCTGCATGGTTACCTGTGTGTCAGGTAAGTCCTTCCGCTCTTCTAGGTCAGTGGAGCTCTGCATTATTGATGTCTGATGTCTACAGCAGCTTTCATCCCTTCCCCTGACAAATTCAGGTTTCTATTAAACAGTCAAACCTGCCACTCACTGGAGGGCTGATTCTTGTGAGAACAACCAGATCGCAACTGTGTGATGTAGAAAGTAACTACCTACTCTGGAAACATGGTCCTTTTCACTCAGAGAACTTGATCAAGTTCATAATGCCACAAGGATATTGGGGAAATCGTGCAATCCTTACAAATAGATGGGAATTCTGCTGCTGACTGCTGCAAGGCTGGGATTTCATCTAGCAGCTGGAATGCAAAATCCCTTCCCATAGACAGGGTGTCACAGCTCGGAATGTTGTGATTTCTCATGTGAAAGACAGGTCTTAGCTTGGTACCCCTTTCTCCCCCTCCTAAATTGAAACTCTTGTAGTCAAAAATCACCCATTTTCCATGTCATAGACCAGCAATTGGTCCATAGGTTTAAAATATCCAGTCTACTGTAAGGGCTGCACTTTCACTCTTCCTGTACAAATGTAAGTTGCCCTTGGCTGCAGGAGGGCCAAAGATTTGCATTTGTATGAAATAAATTTCTGTGTACCTAACTCTTCTCTGCCCTTCTAACTTGACTCCCAGTCTGAAGCAAGGGGGTCTTTTCTGAGGCCTTGAAGAGGCACCTACCTTCCTCCATGAGCTATGTGAGGAACTCGGGCATTTAGGTAGTTAAATTCAAAAAAGCTGGAATTATCACATCAGAGTGGTCAAACCACACTGCTGTTTGACACTTAGTTGTTTTCCCTTGCAGACAGAAGACTCTTGGAAACCATTACCTGTACAGCTGGGATAGGGCATCTGGCTCCAAATTAATGACGCCGTGCTCTCTTGTGCTGCCCAGAAGCAGAGGTGGCATCGTATCGGTTCCTTCGGTGCTTCAGAGCACCATGAGAGAGGGAAAACGTCCCCACAGAAGGCAATTGCTGGACTTCATAGCACATGGTAGGCATCCCAGCCAGCTGAAGAGACTATCACAAGCTCCAGTGCAATGTGAAAAACAGGCCAGCTCTTCGGCCAGAGCCGAAGGGCCACCACGTGACACCTTTCATTTCCCTCTGCACCTGAGTGCTGCAAGCATGCTCACAGGGCCATTGATATCATTTTTCTCAGGGCACAGTTTAAAAACACTTTGTGGTCTGCAGTTGTGAGGGGAGGACTCTTTTCTTCCTTGCTAAATGACTGTTCTCAGCATAATGTGATATTGCAGCATTTTCTATGCAATATGAGCTTTTTCTCCTACTCCTTCAGCCAAATTCTTGAAAACACTTTCAGTGGAAGATACCTGCAGAAAATCAGACATCTTCCCCCATCTGCCCTTTTCCCCATTTAGTAGCAAAAAATTACAGTAAGTTAAAAGCACATTACAAGAGACAGTACCCATGTGAGCGTCTGCTGCCCTCTGAGCCACCCTGTGTCCTGCCATTGCTTGTGTCTCCACTCTGCATTTCAACTTCTACCTCTGATCTCTTCCACTTTCTGATAAGAAGTTTTGTCATTAACCAACAGCATTTGGTTAGTTTTCTCTCATTTCTTTTCAACCCCAAAGAGCTGGGTCGGGTATGCAGTGGTCTGAGTGGAGGGAAGGCGGCATGGTCACATGATGCTTCGCTGGTTCACAAAATCCACCATTTCATGTGGGACGGCTGTCAGGTTGCCCCCACCTCTACAAATACACCTTAATTGTCACGAGGAGTGAGAAACAAATTTATGACTTGATGAGACTGAAATGAGTGAATTTACACACATGGTAACTCTGCTTTGGTGGAAGTTTTTATTGAAGGCCCATGTTTCCAGACTGAGGGCGTGCATGAGGAAAAGCCGCATCCGTCACAGAGTACTCCAAACTCGTGTCTCCTCACTGTGTAGTGGCTGGTGGGCGGTCAGGTTTAAACTGCTGCTTCTTCCCACACCTTTGCCTTACCCTCACCAACCTGTCACAGGCAACACGATACAGAAAGAGAGAGCTGACTCACTTTACTGTAATTAATGCACAAATCTGGTCCCATCAGGAGGCAGTGCGAGGCCATCCCGGTCTCCAGCTACCTCATGGCTGGCTGCGATGGACTCTTCCCCATGGTCCTGGCAAGCGTGTGGGGTGAGGGAAAAGCTCCTCCAGAAATGCAGTGAGGTCTCAGGGGGAGAAAAGAGCCAGGTGGGCTCCAAATGTAACTTGGATCAAACTGACTTTGATCACCTATTTATGCTGGACAGCAGTGTAGTTGTAATCTGAGCGTGTTTGAGAATCATAATTTCTGCATTTTTAAGATGAAGAGGTAACATTAATTTTGAAATAACAGTTTTTGTTGAAAACCTTAGCTGTGTTTAAAAAATATCAGGCTTAAGAGGCTAAAAAGTCCCAAAAGAAAGCACAACACTCATTTTAACATTATTTGGTTGACCAGCAATTAAATTGTGGAAGGATGCGTATATAGTTTTTGTTTCCACAATAAAAATTCATTTCAGGTCAACTTGAATAGATTTTTTAAAAAATCTTTTTCTCATCATTGAATTGAAAAATCCGTTATTCCTCTTCCAAGACTCTCTATTCTTATTTCTTAATTTTTCCTTTTCCATTTTGTAAGGTAAATATGCTTTCCTAGTTCAACTGACAGAGTATAGTAGCTGTTACTCAGTTTCTAGTGCCTATTTTAGCTCCTTCATGCATACAAACTGAATATTTACCTCCAAAAATATGTGCAGGTCAGGAACCATTTTTTTTTTCATCCTGTAGACCTTTGTAATGGTTTGGCAACACTTTACCTGTCTAGAAAACAGATGAACACCCATCACCAGCCACCGCCTACCACATCGCCATGAGGACCCGGTGGAGCGACGCTTCCTCCTGCTCCAAATGACCCTAAGAGCACCCCCTGCTTGGGTACCCCCTCGGCTGGGATGTGAAGAGCAAGAGGGTGAGTGCTGCTCTGGGAAAAGGTCCCTGAGAAACAGCATTTCCAAAGAGCTGCCTTGCAGCAGCAGTGACAATCCAGGTTTCCATTTGGCATTTGCCTGTCAGGCCCTGCCTAGCCCCCCAGCTCAACCAATTTGTAAGGTGTCGTAAATGGCATTAGAGCAGATGGCCATCAGTTCAGGCAGCCAAGACATCCTGTAAATTACATGGCTCATAAACTTGGTCCAAGTCCATTTGCGGTCAATGGAAATTTTGCCATGGACTCGGGCAGGGGCTGGATCAAACTCAGCTTGTGTGGGTGTAGAGGAGCGGGATTTACAGCTACCTTCCTCCAGCACATATCTGTCAGTAACTGCGGCTACAGGGATATTTTATCACCCGTTCACCACCGCACTGGGTTAATTTTCAAGGTGAGTCAGGGTGAGACATCAACCAAGACCACCCAGCTGGAAAGATGAATTAAAGAGGAGTTGCTGCCATCAGCCAGATCTGGCTTCTGTATTTCATCCAGGACTAGACCAGGACTGTCCTGAGACATGCAGCATCAGTGCCTGTCCCCCTTCTCTAGCCCCAAGGGAAATTGCCCCCCCTATCCAGCCACCTTGCTCCTACACCCATCCCTCCCTTCTCCCTCCCTGTGCCCTGACGGCACAGCCCAGCATAGGAGGGCTGTCAGGTCCATGCCCTGTTTTATCTACTTAAAACCTTGTAATATCTATATACACAAATTATTAATGTGCCAGCGCATAGTGAGGTGAGAATATGTAGGCAAAACAAGCTGGCAAATTTGCAATGAACACAGAAGAGTGGGTTTGTTTCCCCAATCCTGGTTTTAAGGGGTCAAGATGAGCACCCAGGTTGCTCCTCCAGCAGAGCTGGTAGCAGCGAATACAAACTCACCCCCTTCTGTCTCTCTCTTCCTGTTTTTACTTCATTACCTTCAAAATTCAATCACAAGTGTAATCTGGATTTCTTGTTCTGACCTCTCTCACAGTACTTAGATTTGAGATTTTTTTTTTAGGAATTTTCTACTGTGTTTTTCAACAGTTAATGATTTAGGAGGGGACAACTAACCGTATGGTTAATGTCAGGTAGCAGCAGTCTGGGGAGTTGGCAGTTCAGAAGGTCACTGCCTTTGCCAAAGGAGGATAATCAGCACAATTCCTTACATCTGTTATGACACTGATTGCCCGAGATCTCTACAGCTGTCTTGCTACAGTGGATTTCCTTGAAATTAACTTCACATTGATCCACAGCACTGACATGGTCTTGAAAAGTGTCATTGAAAGGAGTTACAGGTAGTCACAGATTAACCCAGAGTTGCTGTCTTGAGTCACAGAAAAGTACAGCAGAAAGAACTCAAGGAGGGTCCCTGGCCCATCCCTCTGCTCTGTCCACCCTGGTCTGAAGACCTCCAACATCCCATGGTCTCCCGAGGTAAGCTGTTTTGAGGCTTTATTACCTTTACCACTGGAAAGCTATTTCTAATATTGAACTGAATCTTTTCTGCTGGAGACGGAACACATTATTTCCTGTCTGAGCCTTCATGACCACAGAGAAAAAAAATCCCTTCCTCTCTATAGCACAATTCTAGATATTAGAGGACTTTCATCATAATTTTTTGACGTGTTTTCTAGGCAGACAGTTCAACTTTCAGTATTTCCTTGCAGACTGTACGTTTTTAGGTCACTAGTAATTATTGTTGCTGTCGTCTTAATTTCTTCCTGGAAGCGTGATGCCTAAAACTGAGTATTTTGTCCCCATTGAGGCTGTACCAGTCATCACTGGTGACCAGATCAGAGGGATGACTCAGTGTGGTGCAAGCTGTTTTCCCACTCATGTGTTCCAGAATGACTACATTGGTTTTCTCTCTGATAGGACATTGTTCACTAATAACTGAGTCCCTTTTTTGAAAGGCTGCTGCATAACCCACCCCCCAACTTATGACTGTTATTAATCCTGCTTGAAGTGACACCCTTCACTTGCCTTTACTAAGATTTAACCTATTTTTTCAGACTATTTTTCCAGGTTGTCAAGACTGATTTGAATTCAGCTGTTGCCCTTCCCCTGTTCTTCCCAGAATTCTGCCCCTCCTTGCACCATACCATCTATGCACTTGATAGACGTAGTCTGTATTTCACTGTCCAGGTCATTAGTGAGGTCTGAACAAAATCAGGCCTGGGACAGGCTCCTGCAGAGCCACTCTCTTGCGTGACCTACAAAAAACTCTGGACGCATTTATTAACCACTTTTGTACCAACTCCATCACAGCTTCATCCAGACCACATGTCAGCAGAAGGGATTAAGAGCATTCCTATAAGCACCAATGAGCACTTTATCGGAGTGTGTTGGTGTAGATACAGGTCTCATTAGATAAAATCCGAATTTGGACCTGAGACCTCATGGTGTTGTTTTTGAAGGTCCCATCCACTGAACAAGAGGGGAGAACTCCTCTGTGAGGCTTTTTTGATCTTCATCTTGTTTTGTCTTCTATTTTTTGCTCTTTCTGTGGCAATCCTTCATGGGAATCAACTTCAAGTTTGTTCACATTCAGTGACTATGTAGTAATACAGCAAAGGATGGTGGACAACAGCCATCAGCTCGTGCATGGTCCTGGGCATTGAAACTAGGGATAGGTGGCCAGAAATGAGGATCCGCCTTTAGCTTTCTAAATTTCTGCTTATAAAAGTACTGTGGACAGTAAGGACCTTGAAGTAGGGTTATAGCAGCTGAAGCAATAAGGAGGCCTTTGCCCCCTCACTGAGACTTATTGTATAAGGCAGCTAAGAACACAGTTGTTTCCATTTGGTTATTTTACAGCACTGAGCTAAATCCTGGAGCCAATGACTGTATACATTTATCTTCCTACAGAAGAGGCAAAAGACAACCAAGAAACAAAGTGCTGGAGTCCTTGCTGGGTGGAGAAGTAGGGGTGCTGCAATCGCTGCAGGACAGAGCCCGGCTCACACTATGCGTGAGCAAAGTTCCTGTGACAGGGTGAGTTTTCTGAGGGGGAGAAGTGCTTGGGTAACATTAGTTCCATCTTCGAAGAACAAGGGGAGCAGGGAACATCTTGGTTGGGCTAGAAGCAGGAAAGCATAGAGAAGAGAGCTATCTATGGCACTGCTCCAAAAATGCTGTCCCTTCTGCCCTGCTCTAAATGTTCATGTGCCAGGGAACAGAGCACAGCCATTTGCCAGCTGCCCTCGAGGACCCCCTTGAGCAGCAGCACAGCAGTCTCATAAGAGATGTGCTGTCAGTGAGAGCCCTGCAGAGAGGCTGTTGCCACCCATGAGGATAAGTCATTCCCCATTTCTAAGGGTCTTCCCCATCAGCCCCAAGACAGCCAGAGATAAAATGAAACCACCCACCATCTTACTGCAGTGCCTTATTGGATACGCTTGAACAAACATATCCTGGCATATCCTACCCCCTGCTACGAGGTGTTTGTCTGGAGCAGGAGAGTGCTCAGATTCATTTAACACATTGGTCCTGTCACTGTGTCTGTCGTACCTCTGTAGACTGACCTGAAAGACACCCTGGGCTGGTTGGATGGGCTGATTTGTACCCACTCTGCTGAAGGCCAGCATGTTGCCCACATCCACACTCCACAGCAGTTTGAGCAGGTATTTTTCGGGTACCATGGGGTAGTCCTGAGGCATAACTATTACTTTTTCAACACTTCTTGAAAGATGCATAGACGTGGCACTTAAGGACATGGTTTAGTGGTGGACTTGGCAGCGTTAGGTTTACGGTTGGACTCGATGATCTTAAATGTCTTTTCCAACCAAAATGATTCTATGATTCTATGAGTTCTGAGAGTGCTCAGTTACAGCCTGCAGAATGATGTCTTTATGCATGACACTACGGTATTTTTTGTGTACCCGAGAGAGAGCAGGAATTTTTAAAATTGCAATATCCCCTGTGACGCAGAATTCAAACTTGGTGCAGTCTGCATCTATGCTGTCTGCTTGGATCAGACTCTGTGGTGACCTATCCTGTCAAATGTGCCCAGTTTCCCATAGAAAAGGATTAGTTGGTTTACTCTAAAAACAAGCCTGGGAGCAAGCGAGGCTGCCTACAATGTGAACAAAGAGCCAGACTTTCTGTGTGGGAAATATGAAGGCTAGTGATCAATAGCTACAATTTATTCGAGATTCCTACCAGAGTTACTGCAAGAAAATTGCTTTCAAGAACTGTAATACATCAGTAATTTCAGCTGTGTTGCAATTGAGGCATCTACAATCAGCTCCAATCACTGGAAATTTTTTTTGAGTTTGATTATTTTTATCTCTTTTTTTCATAATGACTGCAGCTGAACCAGGTGAAGAAAAGGAGAAAAGTGATTGCAAATTGTCATCTGTAGAAGATAGTCTATCACAGTGGTAAATAAAAGGCAGACTGTTTCAGAAGCAACGGCAAAGTGGTGAGATGATCCGTGCATACCTCTTGGGTTGCCAGTGTCATATCAACAATACGTGCTTTGCTTGTAGATTTTCCTGCAGCACCAGCTCATAAAAACATGACACTGTGAATTAAGAGAAATGGCAAAGGGAGAAATGAATCAACGCAAATTGAGCCGTATTATGCACAAACAAGGCACTAAGTAAAGCGTGTGCATCAACTGACATTTTTGAGCACTACTGTTAATAGTCCGTATTTTGTATTTCACTGTAATGTGATTATTTCTTTCAGCTACTGACATCTACTGAAATTTTAGTAAATGTGAGATGTAAATAGACAGATCTCTGTTTTGTTAAGCATGGAAACCACCTCTGTAGTAAGCAGTATTGCAACTCATTTGTATTGAAGGTAAAAGGACGGAGTGAGATATGGAGGCACTTACGCTATTTCATAACCCTGTCATTTATCATTTGCCTGTTGGATACTAATTCCCAAGGCAGCTTATTGGCTCTGTAGACTGCAAACTGGAAATGATTATATTTTTATCCAAAGTTACTACAGAAAATAACCCAATGATAATCCTGCAGTCTAAAAATTTCTATTGAAGTGTCTATTCAGAACTGTCATGAATCTCACTGAGTGGTAGGTTCTTACTTGAGGCGCTCTGTGTTTTATTAATATCGTCCTCGCCAACTCTCATTAGTATCACTATTAATACAGTTTAATTCTCAATCTCCCAAATTTAATATGGACAGGCTTGTCTGGAGTAGCAGCCCCAAATGTGAGTGCAAGAGCCATAGCCACAGAATAAGGGATAGGGAAGGTATGTGGAAATAAATCTGTTGCAGGGAATTCATAACTCATCTAGATGTGTTCTGACCCCATGTGGGACCTCGGTGCCTGCTGCAGGAGGAAGGTGCACCATCCCATCTCCTCCAGGAAGGACAGCTTTATTGGCCTGGTCTCTGGGAACCCTCTTTGCAGGTACTGTGCAGAAGTGGTGTCCTGGTTTCTTGGAGCTTTCTACAGCCAGAAGGATTTATCAAATGTGCTGGTGGAAGTCATGCATCTGGGAACTGGTGAAAAGAAATGGAGCAGCTCTGAATGCCCTGTGTCCCAAAGTCAAGTATGTTGAAAGATGAATCCAAACAGAGAATTGCCTAAAAGCTTCATATTTTATTTCCACAGTGTCCTGGTTTGAGGTAAAACAGGACCAATTTTGTTCAGCAACTTTGCTTCTTAGCTGGGCCTCTTCTAACTACTGAAATTAACAGCATATTGTGCAGACAATGTTTGCTCTCAGAGTGATAAGACCTATGTTTATAGCTGATGCCCAGGCATGGTATGCAGAGAGGCTCTTGCTTATACTTATTGCTATAACAGCCAAGGCCAACCAACTTTGTTATTTGCCCCGTTGGAGGGTTGGAAGCGGAAAAGCATAGTGGGGTCCCACCTGCGGGCAGGAGCGGACAGGGCAGGTGACCCAAAACTGACCAATAGGGTATTCCATCCCATCTGCCTCATGCTCAGTATAAAGCTGAGGGATCAAAGGGTCAGTGCTCTTTCTTTAATGGCCGACGTCTGAGGACGACTCTGTCTGTTTGTCTGCCTTTGATCCTGATCCTGAATGCAGATCCAGAATCCAGTTCCCGTCCGTCACTGAGTCCAGCCTGGGGCTGCCCCAGTGCCAGCCAGGTTTTGTATATTTTTCATTATTTCCTTTTATTTTATTATCAATATTTCATTAAAGTAGTTTAGTTCCTTCTAAACTCATAAGTCTCTCTTCCCTCCTCTGCCTCTCTTTGAAGAGGGATAGAGGGGAGCATCTGTCGGTCCCATCTGGGGTCCCTTACGTCCCCAGTAGCTGATTTGGCCTAAATCACAACACACAGTCTTTCCTGATCAAAAGGAAAGATTGGTGAAAGAGAAAAATCATCACGTGAGACGAAGTCTTGAGACAAGCTCTGTGCACCAAGCCTCTTCCATGCTTTCAGATCTTGAGCTGACAGTGTTACAGCTTTTCTTGCTACAAGGCCTGTGCTTCAGCTGGTTGCCAATGTAACACAAACAGCAGTGGGGAAAATAGCTGGGTTAGCTTTAGCGGAGTAACCTGTTTGGCAGGGACTGCTGTGGGGTTGCTTCCCATGGTGGGCATTGCTTCTCAGCACAGGAGCGCCTGGGGAGCTCTGCTGAGTAGTCCCGGCGTGACTGCAGCCTTCAGCCACACTGCCTCATCACTCTATAGACTGTCTTTAAGAAGCTGTGGTCTGCAGCTAACTATTTTAACACAAGCCATTTCCTTTGAGTTTCTCAGAGCAACAAAAGCGTGTTTACATCAAGTCCCACACATCTGTTCTTTCTTCCAGAACTGCTTTCATTTCCAGGAAAGAGGATGGGTAGGAAAATAGAAGTCCATCATCCAGGCGGTGTGGAAGTATGAGAAAATGGAAATTTACTGATTCGGGATTATATAAAATAATAAAATTTTCTAGTGTGATGGGGCAAATTATGTATAGCTATTCTTATACTCCCTGTCCTGCATGCTAGTTTAATGCTTGTTGTGCAGAGCATATCTTTCGGCTGCTATATAATGAAAATCTTGTATGACTTCAGTGTGCAGTGCAGGTCAGATGCCAGTAATACGCTAGAACCTGTTACTTGTAATTCAAAATTAAGTGTTTTAGAAAGAAAGGCTGCCTAGCTGTGTAGTTTTTAAGCTCTTTTGAGTTGTGAGCCTCTAAAATCTTTCTACAGAAGGTGAGGACCCCCTTATAAATTTCACATACCACAGAGCAGTATATGAACTTGTTCTTCCCAGTTATTGGCCACAGACCTCTGGGAAATTATCCATAGGCATTTAGAGGTCACAGGCTGAAAGTGAGTAGTCTAGAGGACTGGGATTAAGCAATCTGGATTCACATCATGGAAGTTAGGTGCTTATGCCTTTGGAATACTAGGTACTAGGCATCAGCTGGAGTGAGAAAATGCACAGGGGCAGCTGATGCAGAGTAGTGGGAGAACTAGAGGTTTCCATCCTTAATTGACTTGTGACTTTTCTGTGCCCTGAGAAATAGCCTTTGCTCTGTGCATGCATTGTGAATTTATAGAACAGATTTTTTTCATCTATCTTTGTAATGCAAGAATTTCAGCAGCAACATACATAGGCTTTTATTCTAATACAAAAAAAAAGGTATGTATTCCTTTTCCTCTGACTCTAATCTCAGACCCAATTTCTTGCTCCAAAGTACAGTGTAAAATCTATACTCCTGCATCCTACAGTGCTGTAATGAACAGTATCACAACCTGCAGCCATTCCGTCTTCTCAGTGAAGAGCAAAGTCAGGTCTGTAATTCTTCCAGCTGCAGCACTTGGCTTTCCCTTAATGGCTGAATTACTCCTTTTAGTTAGGCTGATCAGGTAGAAAGCTGATAGTCCAGACATTGTAAATCTAAGACATTAATACATTAAAGACAGTATCCTGTGGCTTTCTAGGGGTCTTGCTTTCTACCTAGAATGATTTTCTACTTGGCAGTTAGCCTGGCTCAGTCAGATAAAAGACACACATTTCCTTGAGCTCTGTCTTGCTTTGTACCTTCCTTAGCCGTGGTGGAACATGAGTTTAATACAACTAACAATATGTAAACTTGCCATCTGTGGAGCCATGGGATGTAGGGTAGGTGAGGGCTTCTCTCTGGGTTCCTCCTGGAGGCCATTTGCAGAAGTGCAAGCAGCATTTCTGAGCAGCCAAAATCCTTGAGACCCAACCACCTCATCAGCCATGTCTTTGTGTCGTCCATCTTGTGTTGTCAGGCCAGCTGGGCTGAGAACTTCTCCTGCTTCCCATCTGCCTCCCAGCCACTCCCATGCTTTGACCATCATGGCCTCAGGGCTGAGAACTTGCAAAAGCTGCAGGACAGCCCACCTACACTGTTGTTTCTGCATTAATGCCCCCAGCACCTATTAATTACTGAGTATTCAGGCAAATACCATGTCAAGAAATGGGTTTTACTTGTCGTCTTGCTGTTCTTTATAGCTATGGACTTCAAAATCATGTGCCAGTGTTTCTGCACCCTCCCACCCCAACTAATAATCAACAACAACAACAAAAACAGAACTGCTAGCACTGTATAGTGTCTACAATAGTTGTTTCAATAGCTGAATTTGGTTCCTGGTTCCTTATAGCACATCGGCACCATCAGTAAAATATTCTTCTGTATTTTATTGACATGATACACTTTTGCACTCTGTCTGTTTCCCAGCGCAGCACCCATTTAGGCAAGAATGGGTATCTTCATTAGTGGGAAGAGTGTGCCTCTGGATGAAATTGTACACCGCAGATCAAAATCCCAGAGGATACCACATACCAGTATGTCAAAGCTTCATGAAGTTGTGTACAGACACCATTAGGTTTGCTCATTCAGCCAGTCTCTGCTTCACAGAACCTGGTTTATCTAAGCTTTACTAAACCACATTTTATTAAGCCCAGGTTTAAGTGAACTACAAAACAATTTATCAAGAGCACTAAACACAGTCAGAGGACTGTGGTGTGAGTCAATTGGGATGGCTCCAGGCAGGTTGTGAGGCCTCCCTGAGCTCTGCTGGGCTCTTCCTTGGTGCTCTGCCTCCTTTCGCAGTAGACCAGCTCCAGGATGGGCTCACCCACTGATACTGTGCTTCTCATGGAGTTAGCTTGTACCAGGGCCACCCCATGATAAAAGAAAGAACAGCCAGTTCTTGGATTGAGGACCCCAGTCTCATTGTGGTGGGATTTTGATTGAATTTGTAGGCTGCAGTTCAAAGGAACCTTAATCTCTTTAGACAAAAAAAAAGGACCCATCAAGTTAAGAAGATGGGTAAGATGTTCACATACATACTTAAAGGTCTTTTCCGACAAAAAGATTCTATGATTCTATGTAGTGGGAAAGGGGCAAGAAGGGAGAGGCATGAAAAAGTGGAGTGGGCAACTGGTGTGGAGAGGCAGAAGCAGCACAGTGGGGCGATGGGGGGAAGGCAGAGTGTCCCATGGGGGTAAGAGCTCTTGGGAGCTTTGTGGGACTGTACAGCAGCATGGGAACCCATCAGTCGCAGACGTGAGATCACCACGCCGGTATGCTGCTGCAACAAATTAGGTCATCTTCTCTTCTAGATCCACGATTCTCCCTGTGCAGGGTGCTCTTTTGGGGGTTTTGTCCTAAGGAGCAGAGAAATAGCAAATCAGAGCTTTTGTTCTCCTAGGAGAATGCCAAAGGGACCAGCCTTTGTAAAGAGCGGGTACTCACGCTGCCGTGGAAATTCCCTTTTGCTTGGCAATTTTATTTTGCCTTCCTTGAGCACAGCCAGGACTCTCTGCTCAACTCGGTTGGGCAAATCCGTTCCAGTCCCCCATCTCTCAGGGACACTTCATGCAGCTCTGGGTACAACAGGTTTAAAGCAAAGCCCAAGCTTCATGCAGTCCTGTGGGGGTAGCACTCAAAAAATACTAAACCAGTGCTCCCTCTCCCAGAGGCAAACGGAGAGCTTCATCAGGGTAAGGGTAATAACTTATTACCACATCTTCTCCCTCTATTTCCTTACAGAGCTCCTAGCTGGGCTCTGTGCAGGTACTCGGCATAGGCCTTCATCTGAAATTCTGCTGCAGACTGAAAGAAATGATACAGAAAATCTCCTTTCAGGCATAAGCTTTCTGACCGCTGCTGCTTTCATGGCATCGCTTTGTTTTCTTTCTCTGCTGCTGGCATCACGCTCAGCAGCACTTCAGAGGGTGGAAGGAAAATAGAGCAGACAGGTGGCAGATTTTGGAGGAATGAGGCCCTGGGCCAGGGGAGACATGAGGATTAAAAAGCTTAATTTTTGTATTGGTTGTTTTGTCTTTTTTACTTCATGGCCCTTTTAAATTGTTGCTGTCGTACAGTCTGTGTCATCCTGGAAAGTGCCCTGACTGCTTTCACTGCTGTGCTGGAGACTGATTAGAGTCTATGGTTAATTTGGTGATAAGTACTGGTGGAATAAAAAGACAAAACAAAACATAAAAAAAATGTTGAGCCTGTCTGAGGAGAATAAAGCAACTAAATCCGTCTTGTAAAGATAAGGTAAAGGAATACCAGATGGCCGATTTACACTTGTATGCTGGTGCTGAGTATCGCCCCAAAAAGGGTATGGTGATGGAATTGGTTTTTTAATGCTACAATAATTAACAGAACACATCTTGTCGTGAAAAAATCCAGCAGGAGACACAGAAAGTTACAATTAAACATTCCCTTTATTGGGGCCTTGCTCCGAAATGGCACAAGTGATAAATGCTCACAGTGCCTATCAGTGCTACTAATGAAAAGACCCAGAGTCACGTTTTACACTTTTATTTGGATTTAGATCAACACCACAGATAAGATACTTTGGTCAAACACAAGAACAGATTGCTATGCCGCTCTTTCCTGGCTGCAATAAGTACAATAACATGGAAAAAAGAAAAATGCTGGTTCTCCTGGAACACTGAATGTAAATCTTGGATTGGCACATACAGCTAATAAATACGTTGTTTGCACTTAGCACTTTAAACAGAATTGCACATGCAAGGTGTAACCAGGCTATACTGATCACCGTCATCATTGTCCCTGTACTATTTTTACTTTTCAAGCTCTTTGCTTGCCTTCTTCCCAGCAAGAAAAAAGAATGTAATTTGCTGCTCTACTCAGTATGTCAGTGATTAGTCTGCCGATTTTGACACGTTTAGCAAAGGTCACATTGAAGTCCTTCCTGGTAGAATTGGTATCTCCTCTATAGCTTGACTTGCAACACTATGCATCGCAGGTAGCAATGGAAGTCCACTGAAGTGAGGTGAGAGGTCTGCCCAAAAGCCGACGAGGAGAGGTTAATACCAAGCAAAGCTATAGTAGAGGGACCGGCATGAACGCAGTTCTTACGATATCAAGAGTCAATACTACTACCACACAAATAATGACATCTCAATAATATATTGTACAAGCTTATACAGCAACACATGTTGATTTGCAACATTGTACAGTTTAAATCTAAAGTGCACAGCCTCAATCTGAGGTGACAAAACAGTACTATCAATATAATAAAGGCAACACAATTACAGACACAATTTATTTCCTCTTACTTCACGTCCTCATGGTATTACATTGAATCAATACTCCATTTATCTATTTTAGATGAAATTAAACCACATTGCACTTTTTTTTTTTTCCTCTTCAAGTATTTTAGAGACAGCAAAACAATATTGCTTTACAAACAAAAGTTGGCCGTTTAGGCAAAGTTAAAACCAAAACTTTAGTAGGGTTATAAGTAGACAGGCCCGATCTGCAGAACTCTTACCAACACTTCCAGATGTTGGGGGGAAAGAGGATAAACTTCAGTTTCCATGCCAGAGTCACCTCTACTGTTAAGGAATGATGCAGCACATGAATTCTGCGAGAGCTGTGCCCACGGTTTCTGAACAGGCTGCGAGGCTCCGCATGGGCTGTTTTAGGCAGACGTAGCCTTAGCTCAATTTTTTCTGCAATTTCAAAAGCCGTTGCATACAAGGATGGAGTCCAGCACTGTGAGAAACCTTTGACCAAGCCGTTTGTTACTTAGACCCCGTCCCTGTCAATCAGATTACAGTCACATTTGATTTAGGCCTTGTCTTGTAGACCTGTACTTCTGTAAGAAGTCTTTACCCTCTTAATGGAGCTGTGAGGTTTCATGCTATTTCTTTAGTAAGATTTTCAGTTAATTTTAGTTTTCCATGTAGTTTTGGACTGCTCATAGAAGAAAGGGTTATGAGATAAGTATTTATTCAGACATGTGACTTTTTTTGGATAGGCTTTTTTACCACAGAACACAGAAACCATCCAAATACAACCTTATTTCAGTCTTGGTTAGCACTGTATATTGATTGTGCGTCTGCTTAGGTAGGCCAAGTGGGAAACATAATTAGGAATAATAGCATCCTATTGTTGTACTGTAATTGATCTTATTAAGTGGTTTTCAGAGCTGCAGTACTCTTGAGGTTTTTCAGTAATCAACCCTGGAGAGTACAATCCATATGACATGGAGAAATGAGGTATTGGTACCTCTTAAAAATGTAGTATGTGGGCTTATATTTTAAAATAAGCAGTAATAAATATTTGAGGCACCTCCATCAAAAGAAATAGAATCCTAGTTAATTCTCAGCTTCTGTCCTTGCAGTTTTATAACCCATATAAAATAAAAATATATAGTTTACAAAATAGGATTTTTATATATATATATTTCCTTTTGTAAAACTATACGTATTTAAATACATTTGAAATGTTGCTATAGGTAAATTAGAAATTGTTCTACTACTACGAAAAAGGCAAAATACTTTCACTTTTAAACATACAGCTTGTATACTCTGCTTCTCAGCGCCCCCTCCCACATCCCCCAATTTGATTTTGTCATCATTTTGGGCAAATTTGGCATCATTCAGTCTGATTGCTTTTAATTTAAAGTAGTCGCTGTGTTAAAATAGGGGATAAAATTTTAAGTATCTTCTGTTCTTCCTTATTTGTTTCAATGCAGCTTTTTGTGCAGCTAATTATTAAGGAGGTATTCTAAAACTCAGGAAAGGACTTTAAAGGAGCCATGTTCCTTGATTTTAAACTGTACTCTACTCCAACGCCACAATATAGAAATAGATTTACTTTGGAACAAACTACATATACATTCGCACAGTTTGTGACAACTTAATTGTCTCCTTAGAGGTCCAGGAACAGACTTTCACACCCGATTATTATAAATCTTGTCCCAGGCGTTCTATTTCATCAATCAGGAAATCAATGTCTTGGTGAGTTGCTGCGGGGTTTGAGATGACCATCCGGAAGAAGTTCACTTTGTCTCCCAGGGGTTGATAGCTCACCATGGTCGTTCCATACTCCATCATCCTGGCTTTTATCACTGGTGCCACCTGCAAAGTAACAAAAAGCAGGGGATGATGATGATTATTATTATTATCATCATTATTATAATTACTATCATTATTTTAATTACTTTCATTATTACCATCATCCTTATTATTATTATAACAAAACACAGAGTATGCTTTCTTTTTTAAAAAAAGACGAAGAGCTACAAGAAGCAGTTCAAATAAAATTACATCTGATATTGATAAAAAAGTTAACCTCCATTAAGGAATAAATGGCTCACTGAAAAGACATTGGGTTTATCCTGTTCCTTTGTCCTCCTCTTAAAATCACCAGGGAATTTCCCCCCTGCTACTTTCTCAATATTGCTGACAGCCACACAGGAGCTGTTTTTTGTAGTGCTCAAAACATATTGTTACAATTGTTTTCCATCTTCTTTTTGTGCACCAGAGTGCCATGGTATTATCCACCTGTTGTTGCACTTGCTGGGTTTAGCAACTGCAGTCTACAGTCACTTCAGTAAATACACAGAGTTCAAATACTCTAGAGAACCGGTAAACCCAGGGAGCACCAAACTCGGAGACCAGAGTAAGGTGGTGCTAGCCTAACCTGCAGTAAAATGACCACAGAGGTGTCGTTTGCCAGACTATCACGAGGTGACCTTGCCCTGTGCCCTCGGAGACCATTTTGAGGATTGCCTGCTTGCAAGGATTTCACTGTTCACTACACCATGTCCTGGAGCACGCTGCTTACCTTCATAAGGCGGCTCGTTCTTTCTTCATTGTCTTCCATACTGCGCAAGCTGGGAGGTATATACCAGAAGCAGACGTTTGTGTGCTGAGGCTAAACACAGAATAATAACGATTTACACTGTGAGAAATGCTCATAATATCTCAGTTGCAATGAAGTTCATGCCTTTCCCCCCTCTCGTACATCATATTGTGACAGCAGTCAAGGGTTTTCATTATTGTGGTCCACTGAGAGCCATCATCATTATTAATGCAGAAAAGATAATTTTAGGCAATTTATTCCCAGGGTGTCAGATGCAGAAACACATCATCCAGCTGTGCGAATATATTTATCCCCTACTGAGAGGCTGCTAGATTTTGTATGTGCTGTCCCCTCCAGAGGCTGAAGGGATTGTGTGGCTAAGACAAGAGTTTATTACAGATAATTTAGAGGTGAGGACCATGTTGTTTACTTTTATTACATGACAGAGTAATACAAAATCTGATTCTGTAAACAAGAGTCACAGGTGGCACATAAGACAGTCTAAGATTTTCTTACTTTAATGAAATGTATTACTTCTCAGTTTGATTCAGCTAGCTGCTGTATTAATATGCATACACCACAGCATCTTAGCTAATTTAACTTATGTGGAAGCACCAAATAGAAAGGCAAAAGGAAGAACCAGTCGACATTTTGTGTATTTTTACAGTCGTCCAGCAGTTGCCTCTTTGCTGGATGCTAAATGTGTGAGTTACAGCAACTCCTGCTGCTGCCGGTTCCTTTACTCATCAGACCCAGTGGATGAAATACAGTGATGATGCGTGAGATGCAGGAAATAAATCACATAGTGGCATGTGGGTATGAGCCCATGATCTTTGTTTGAAGAAACATGGTGATGTTTATCCTTGTGTGCTGCAGAGCACTTAGGCACACGCTAAGTGATCGCTACCAGGGAGCAATGTTCTGAGAGACAAAACCTTCCAAGGCAAGTACAGAGCAAAACCCATCATAAGTAGGGGGGAAAAAAGTTAAAACATGACTTTTTTACTCTTTTACAGGCAAAACACCAGTTAACTCTGTAACAGAGGTCTCTACCAGGCCTGTCCCCAGCTGTCACAGCTGGAGAGGGCTGCCACAAAGAGATGGCTGAACACAGGACAGCATGGTGCAGTTGAGAGGTACAGCCACACAGCTTAGGCTGCACTGCCTTGCCCTGGGCACCCAGGGGTCCCATCCCAGCTGGACTCCCTCACCAGAAACAACATGCCCAGAGATAGCTGCACCCCACCCGGTCATGTAGCCTCTGTCACGTGAGCCAGCTGGGCTCCTGAGCAACATTGTCTGCTGTGTAAAAAAATGGCTGGAAGGCCGGGCCCAAAGAGTGGTGGTGAATGGAGGTAAATCCAGTTGGTGGCTGCTCACAAGTGGTATTCCCCAGGGCTCGGTACTGGGGCCAGTTCTGTGCAATATCTTTATCAACAATCCGGACGAGGGGATCGAGTGGACCCTCAGTAAGTTCGCAGACAACACCAAGTTGGGTGGGAGTGTTCATCTGCCCTGAGGGTAGGAAGGCTCTACAGAGGGACCTGGACAGGCTGGATCCATGGGCTGAGGCCAATAGCATGAGGTTCAACAAGGCCAAGGGCTGGGTCCGGCACTTGGGTCACAACAACCCCATGCAGCACTACAGGCGTGGGGATTAGCGACTGGAAAGCTGCCTGGTGGAAAAGGACCTGGGGGTGTTGGTCGACAGCCAGCTGAATATGAGCCAGCAGTGTGCCCAGGTGGTCAAGACGGCCAACAGCATCCTGGCTTGTATACCAGAAATAGTGTGGCCAGCAGGACTAGGGGAGCGATTGTCACCCTGTACTTGGCACTGGTGAGGCCGCCCCTGGCATACTGTATTCAGTTTTGGGTCCCTCACTACAAGAAAGACATTGAGGTGCTGGAGTGTGTCCAGAGAAGGGCAACGAAGTTAGTGAAGGGTCTAGAGCACAAGTCTTACAAGGAGCGGCTGAGGGAACTGGGGTTGTTTAGCCTGGAGAAAAGGAGGCTGAGGGGAGACCTTATCGCTCTCTGCAACTACCTGAAAGGAGGTTGTAGCCAGGTGGGGGTTGGTCTTTTCTCCCAAGTAACAAGCGATAGGACAAGAGGAAATGGCCTCAAGTTGCACCAGAGGAGGTTTAGGTTGGATATTAGGAAAAATTTCTTCACTGTCAGGGTTATCAAACATTGGAATAGGCTGCCCAGAGAAGGGTGGAGTCACCGTCCCTGGAGGTATTTAAAAGACGTGTAGATGTGGTGCTTAGGGACATGGTTTAGTGGTGGTTTTGGCAGTGTCAGGTTGATGGTTGGACTCGATGATCTTAAAGGTCCCTTCCAACTTAGATGATTCTGTGATTCTATGAGCCCCTGCCCCACTGTACTGCACCCCAGCGCTGCAGGGACTGCAGTGCCAATGGCTTTCCCAGGTCAGCTCAGGTCCCTTGTGACTGCCCACTTGAGGATGCTGATAAAACTGTTTTGCACAACCATCCTTTCAGAGTTGCATAGGGTACTGTAACTGCCCACTCATAACAGACCCTCCCATTAGGAAACCACAACTTGTTTTTATTATTTAAGAGCTGGTTCTAATTGTGTGTGTGCTGTGTTAGCCCGAGATGCCAGTGTTTAGTTTCAGCAGGGTGAAACTGCAATCTGGAATCTTATGCACAACTGCCTCATCTCCCTTCTGCCTGGATCCCATGAGGAAGAGAGATATTGGCACAACAACAGGTTTTGTTACACAAGACACTGCTTTCTGTCATGTGTTGTTGGTTTGACCTGTTGGTAGCACCCCAATAGGTGACTAAGGCAAGTGCTGTTGACCAGCTGGGAAGAAGAAGTTGCAATACATACCTTTCCATCGAACACCATTTCATACCCTTCTCTGTTCTTTATTTTATTGTATAGGTACTCTGCAAGTTCCAAGCACTTATCAATTTGTGCTTCAAATCCTGTTGTTCCCTTTAGAGACAAAAGGATAAAAAACGTTACGTGACTATCTGTTCTGTGAACCAAACCAGCGAAAGGACCGTGCAGCACTTGCCAAAGCACCAGCACCAGTCACCTCTCAGAATTCTCTGTGGGACAGATTAAGGATCTCATTCTATGAGATGAAGGACACTTTCTCATTTGTCTTTAGCTCTTGCCACTGACTCCCCTACAGCCACCTCTGCAAAATAAGCACCAAGAACTAGCTTGGTTCTCGGCAAAATATCGCTGACACCTCCAATGAAGGGTGCCCTCTTCGGTAGATTTTACAGAGAGGCTGAGCACAAGTTTAGGCAGCCTGGGCTGGCACAGAGGAAGGTCTCTAGAAGGTGCTGAGTTCCAGACATGGGGAGTCTCCTGCTATTTTCAGAATAGGGGATTTTAATCTTCCAGAGGTGATGTGTTTGGAGCTTTGCCAAGAATAATTTTTATTTTTTAGTTAAACACAGAATGGGCAGATACACTTTTAGAGCCTGGCCTGATGCCTGTGAAAATGCACATTTTGTTTAGATGCTGCCCTGCCTCTGTAGTGTTTTTCTCTCTTCTTTTCTAATTGACACCATATAAACTCAGAAGCTGTGTTTTTAAGAGCTGCAGCAAATCCTGCTTTTTCTTCTCTGGCAGAAGTCATAATCCTCTCTCTGTGACATCATAATTGTTCCTGCAATCACCAGCTGTGATGCCACAAACAAAAGATCCAGCTTTATGAGGGAGGAAGGGGAATAAACAGCTGGAATAGATAAACTGTTTAAGAAACACACATCCTATTTTGTAATGTTAATATTACAAGTGGAGTGTGAGAAGAGAAAAAGCAGTACAGGGCATATTGAAAAAATGGGGTTTAGAAGAAGAAATGTCTCTGAGTAATGGATGCATGTCCTTGCTAAATCTGTTCTGGCAGTGCAGAACTGACTTAATAGCCCATGTCATTATCCCTCTGTGTATAGAGATTTCAAAACAGGGTGGGGCTAGCACAGCCCCAGGAGAAAGGCTTGGAATTAAAGAGAGACATGTGGCTAAAACTGCCTGCCACTCTGGAGACCCCAGTTAGCACAACAGCTATTGCGACCACAGAAACTTGCATCCTCCTTTACAGACTCCCACATCTCCAGCTACATTTGATGTCTGTCTCAGAATTGTTTGCAGAGTTTTAATGAAGCACATGAGGATCTTTCAGGATTTCTGGAAATGAAAACAGTGATGTCATCTCCTCTGAAAAAAACTGAGGCAGCTTGATGGAATAGATTGGATTAATATATGGAATAACTTATTTAGCAACATTCAACAAATACAGATGAATTAATCATTAGAACTGGTGTTTTCAGATTTCTCAGAGAACAGATTTTGATGAGTCTTCCTCCACTCCTTCAAAAGATGACTTTGTATCTATTGCATGCAATGAAATGAGGTATTCCGGTCTTGATTTGCCGTGTTTCATTTCTGAATGTCATTAAAACATCTTTTTATTTCCAGAAATCTTTGTAACAACATTCTTAGGTATATGATTTATGCTGTTAGACTCCTACTGTTACACAAAGCAAATGCTATGCAAAGCCATGAAGTTTAGGTTTCAAAGTCACGTGTGCTGCTTTGAAGATAAATTGTTAAAGACTATAAAATCCCAGAAAATAATAATGTTCTTTCTTTCATGTTATATATGGGAAATTCGGGTCAGATATTCTCTAAAATGATGATTACAGAAAAAAAACCCTGTGTCTGGTGCGCGTTATTTTAATACAAACAAATATATTGCAGGCAGTCCTACCTTTGCCCTCCACATCAGCCATAGCTTGAAGACATCAACATGCCGCCCACATTGCAAAGCCTTGTCTCCTGTGTCATAAGACAGGTCGTAGTGCTTGTCTTGTTGAAAGAGGTAGGAAGCATGCATTTGATTGCAGCTCTGCATCAATCCCTTATGGAAACAAAGACACAAAAAAGTGATGTTGGCACAGATGTGACTACTGTTTTGAAGATTGCTTTGGGCGAGAAATGACCAACACCAAAATGCAGTGGCACATGTGTCCAAGTGTAAAAGGAAGATCAAGAAAAAGGATAAAACCAGACTTAATTGCTCAGTGGAATACATTTTCCATATCCCATTCAGTGCTCTGGACACCTTGGTACTTGACCCAGCAATGTGTAATCTGCTCCCAGAGCCAAGGCATTTAAAAAAAAAAAAAGCTGGACATTGTGCTTCCTAGCATCATTATGATCAAGTTCATTTTTGGATCTCGCTTTTTATTCCTTGTTCTGGTTCCTTTTCCTCTTTTCCTTGGAAGGCTTTTTTCTGGTTGACTCAGACCGAGGCAATTTGGTGACTAATCTAAATAATATCACACCACTTTTCTAATTGCTTTGGTCTCTCAAATTCTGATTTTCATTGTTTTCTTTCTTTGTAGGCACAATTCTTTTCTGCAAAGCCCTCAGCTGCAGATTGGATGCTTAAGTGCTACCAAAAGCCTTGAAAAGACAGAAGAGCATAAGGCCTTTAAACAGCCAGCTCGAGCTATTTCTGAGCTGCAAGATACCATTTTGAGAGGCAGCTTTGTGGGAGGGCCAGGAGCCAACAAGGTGAAGAAACCTGGATCATGAAAGCATGAGGTTTCCTTTTTAGATTTTTAAGTGAAGTGCAGAGAGTCATGTTCTGGCTCTAGTTAAGTCCTCAACCGAGTTTAAGGTATACCTTAGGGCTGTTGCCTAAAACGGCAATTTCCAGTCCAAGAAGAATCAAAACTTGGCTGTTTATCACCAAGTCTAATCTTTATGTGTAACTCAAAACTGAGATAGTAAAATGAGAGGGAAAAAAAATTGGCTTTCTCTTAATCTGAGCCATCTGTTCTCACTAGAGGTCAAGGATGGTACTGACTTCAACCAGGCAGGATTTGTCTTGGGGAACTGACCCAGAGGGCAAATAAAAGTCAGCTCCTCTCCTCCTAAGTGCAATCACTTTGTAAACAATCTGTTGTACAGCTGTTAGCAAAACAGAAACCAGCTTTTTGATAGCTGGTCTAGGAAGTGGTGGTTGTATAGCAGCTGTCCATATAACTGAGGGTTATATGAAAATTGCAGGCTTGAAGGGTAATTCAAATTCTAGTGCTAAACGAAACGTCTACTTTTTATTCCAAGTGAACTTAGTCTTCCCCTTTTATATCCATGCGCCCCAAAGCGGACGTATGGATCAGAGCTGGGCTGAAATATCATAAAAGTCTAGAAAATGTAATGATGCTTAGATTCTGGACCAAATGTCATGTTGCATATATACCATACCATTCATCCTAAAAGGACTAGAGTTTGTCTACAGTTACATTTTATGTTGCACAGAAACTAGCTGGGTTACAGTTATGCACCCACAAACTTAATTATGGACACAAAACGCTGTAAAGACATTGCCATTAATTGGATCTATCATTTCTACTATACAGCTACTTTAATTCCTTTTGCACTCACAGCCTCAGCACGTGACTAGAGGTCTATTTCTCAGTTTCTTTTCTAATCCTCATCACATTAGCAAATATTAGCTATGACCCACTTATGAAGAAAACATCCAGGATTTTCAGAAGCAAAATATCAGAAAGGATCAGAGAAGTGAGTATACTGGGACATACCTCTTCTCTTACTAGCAGGGCTGAACACTGCAGTGGGACGCCCATCATCTTGTGAGGGTTCCAGGTCACCGAATTGGCCCTGGGACAGCAAACCGCATAAAACTCAGACATTGTACAGTGGTGGTGAAACGAAGGAGACATTTAGTAATAACAAGAATAAGAACGAACACATAGCAATGCACACCTTTTTCTGAGCAAGCAAAACTGAAAGCAATCATGGCTGATATTAGGAAAGCAATGCCTTCATAGGGGACCTAATCCACTCTAGTTGGTTTTTGAATGACAATTCTGGCAACTTACCACAGGATAATTGCTCTATCCACTGAACTTAATCAGTATTAAACTTTCTGGGGACTCATCCATACTTCATAAACATAGGGCAAACTTCCTAAAAGCACCCATCTGACTGATGAACTTTCTAAAGGCACACAGATGATTAAAGCTGCAGATGGGAAGCTGGCAAACTAGCTTATTCCCTCCCATTGATTCCAGTTTCAGTACGATTTTATTAAGTAGCTCACATAAGCATGTTTGAAAATTCCTGAGTAAAAACTTCTGGGTACCTCTCAGTCTCTGAGTAACTTGGAAATCCTGGCTCAAAGTAATTTTTCTCATTGCTCTGCTGATGGTAAATTTTCATAGCTCCTTAATTGTAGCTCGGCTATGACAACTCACACAACCGGAGGACTCAGTCCAAAATCACCACAGTAATAAACATAGAACTGATCCTCCCTTCCACAAAAGAGTCTCATCGTGCCTCCCTTCAGGACACGTTCACTGCAATAATAGCTGCCAGCCCAAATCTTGTGAAAAAACAGGGCACTGCCACAATACAGCCCAGAGATGAGACATTTGCGACTGCAGCAAGGGCTGAGTGGAAGACCGTCCAGTTATTTATTATTTTAATTTTGTATTACGCTTGACTGGCTATTTGTTAATTACTATTATTACATATGATGATTAGCCAATAAATGTATACATTTGCATCCTACTTGGCAGGCCGTTAAGGATGCATAGTGCACAGGACTTTGTGTCGTGCAATGATTTGAGTTTTGACGGTATAAATTGGTATAAATCAGCCAACGGGGGCACGTAAAAAGCACCAAGGACACACTCGCAGGTAACATTTCTGTGATCAGAGATGAGCATGTTGGAATCTGGCATTATTTTCCTTTGTAGGATTTGGAGACAGCGCTACAGGTTTATGCATGTTCTTATCACTTCCTGCCAAATTGCTTCCACTCCTTCAAAGTAGGCAACTCCAAACTTGACATGGACACCATGTAGCACTTCTGTGCTCTGTTCTTTGCTATTTAAATGGGACTGCGCAAGTGCCTGATGCAAATCCTGTAGGGAACAGTCTTCCACAGGCAACATCTGGCCACTTGGCTTAGCTTTTTCAGTATTTGGCAGCTTTTAATCAGCTCAAAGTCAGTCATCTGATTACAACACCAAAGCTAATGATTCTGAACATGCATTCAGGTCTATGAATTTCCTTTGAAATGATACTTTTTAATTTTTATCTGCGCTTAGGCAAAATCAGCCAGAAATTCTTTAAAAGACTTCGAGGCAATAGTAGTGGTATGGGTTTTCTCAAGCAAAAGGATTATTTACTGACAACAGCCAGATGTTAATTATCTACCTAAAACATTTAATTTACACTGAGGTAATTTTATTTCCCCAATTACATCCCAATTGCACACAGAAAAAAATTAATTATGTAAAATAATTATCCACCATTTTTCATTTGTTATCAGTTATTCTGGGCTTCAGCCATCAATATGTGCTTGAAGAAATTGCTGAGACAAACAGTGAAGGAAAAATGCTACATGAATCCACAGACGTTTTTTTAAAGCATCTCACATTTGCCCAAATAACTGAGCATGAAGCACCTCTGATTTTTTTGGCTGTGAGTCACAGACAGAAAGAAAAAAAGAGGAAAAGATTTCCTTTGGCGATTTCAAATAGATGACAGGAGAGATTCAAGACTGGCAGAATCTGGTCCTCAGCCATCATTAAAAAAACACAGAGGTGCACTCACTGACTAGTGGCAGCTCCGGGAAGGATGCCCAGACCCTGTATGGGAGTGCTCACTCAGCTGCAAACATGCTTTTCTCACATAGCCGTCACCCTCCACCTGAGCCTCTGGGAGAGGGACACCAGACTGAAACTCCTGATGGCGGCCAGACCTATCTGCCCCAGACACCAGGGGACATGCTTCTTTCTGGGTGCCTTGGAGCAGCTTGAAATCTGACAGGTGGGGACTGGAGGGAGCGGTAAGGATGGTCCTGCAACTCCTCCTGCCTTTGACAGGACTATTTTTGCTGGACTGCCTGTTACCAGAAGGATGGAAGTACTCAGAGCACTGAGTGCTCCATTTAATGCTCCCTCCTTGTATCGTCCTCCCCTATCAAACATGAGTACCAGCTCCAGTTCTCTTCTATCCAGACCTGTAATGGCTGAGTTGTACTCGAATATCTACCATAAAACAGGAATGTCCATAAAAGTTGGGTCTAGTAAGTCTGCTCTAAAGGTCTCATATTTGACATATGGACAAACTGTAACAAGCCACTGTCCATCAAGCAGTGGAACAGCACTGGAAATGAAAAATTTCATTACTTCATTGCCAAACGGATGAAGATGGTGCTTATCAAAGCACTAGATAAAATCCTGTGGAGTTCCGGATTGAAAGCACATTATTTGGAAAATTGTCCAATAGAGATTCAACCTGAACTTCTCGTTCCAGCAGAATTTGGACAGCAATTTGGGATGCAAACTCTTTTTCTCATACTCTGTCCTCAAGGGCAACTGGGTAGATTTTTCTAACTTGCTGGATATTTGGATGTACGTCCTTCTAATGCACAATATGTAAGTCTGGAGTGCTGGAGGCAGTCTTAACTAAATTGAACTCATAGAATTATTGGCTGCTTTCCAAATTTTGCAAGTGAAATGTGTGAGGAAGGAACTGAATCATCAAGGTATCATCCTAATCTTCAGGAACAGGATGAGGAAGTTGTTTGTAATTTTAACTGGCAAGGAACACCAATTCGATTTAGATAAAAAAGGCAGAAGGGAGTAATAATTTACTCTCGAACAGCATCAGCTTCAGAAAACACACAAATGTGAGAGTGACTCCATCTAGCCCAGTATACTGTCTCTTACAAGTGGCCGAAATTGGTGCCCGAGAAGAATATAAAACAGGGCAAGCATATACAGCCTTCCTCCCAATATCCTCTGAGCCCCCTGTCATTTGTGGCTCACAGAAGTCCCGAATGGTTTTTGCCTGTCTACCCTCGAACACAGGTAAATCTTAACACACCATGGCAAGGAGTTCCACACCTTAACTAAAAGTTTCTGAATAAGGAGCTATTTGTAAGCTTAAGTTCAGTCTTTCCAGACTCTGAACTGGACTGGCATCACTCATTCATTTGTGTGTATGTGCAATGTTCATGACCTCGTGACTACAACTGTGTACATCCAGGCACAGATTTACTGAGAAGTCACTAACACAGCCTGGAGGATGTTCTCTCCAGAAGTGACAGAGCAGTGGTCACTGGCTGCCAGGACACCGGTCCAAACTGCATGTGTGTCCTTACTTAAGACTTCAGCATCCAAGACCTCCAAGATTAATTTCTTAGAGAAATGCAATTACAAATCCATGTTGGACACTGTATCAGAGGATGCTGCAGAAACCACTTTGGAGATGCAAATGTATGCTGGAAGGAATGAAAATGCAGACAAGAAATGTCTGCTGTTTGTACTGAAAAACAAAGCGTCACAGTACTGCAGCATTCAACAAAGGCCCTTAGCAATGCTATTTCAACTGGAAGGACATGATTTCTTCACACTGTATCTTGAGGACAACATTGATTTTTATTTGTATTTATAGACATTGCTATAGTAATCACAAGTGTATTAAAATGCATTTAATAAATGTGTTTAATTAACATTAATAAATCATACCTTTCAACGCCATTTAACTTCCATTTGTGTTTTCTTGACATCAGGAGCCCACCACCCCACGCTCCCTAGAAGGCAAGACACATTATCTTTATCAGAGAGCTCTGCATCTCTCTGCGATGACAGCTGTGCGTTCACATCAGTTTGGGGGCCTTTCTTTTTTCTTGCTGATGTGGCACGTTCCAAAATGACCGGGCAGATGGGGCCTGAGGCATTATCTGTGCTAACAATTTTCTTCCAGTTATTTGGAAGCAGCGGTTTACAGCCCAGGATCTGAGTGCCCACCCTTATCGTCTGCGAACCCCTCCCTCCCCGCCGCCTCCGACACTGACACATTGCGCTGCCCCGCGCTGTAATTAATGAGTTGCAGAGCTGCTCCTGGATAAGCTGCTTTTACTCTTTTAGTGTCTAAGTGATGATAACAAACCAGACCGGGATCTCGGCTGCTCTGGTGAGTTTTCATCATATTCCACACCACTACTGCTTGCCCCCTACTCATTTGCTTTCGCTCACAGAGCTCTGGGGCAAGCAGGCGTTTCATCTGACTGAGAAGTAGTTTAAGGTAAATACGAATTCTTTCTTGGAATTGGCCTGATTTTGGCTGCCACAGCAATCCAAAAGCAAGACACCCAGACCTACGGAAATTCAATTACCAAGGGTTTTTGGAGAAAGGATTTGCAAAAATGACACAAAAGCTATTCTAGGGCTGAAAGATGATCCTTCAGAAAGATTTATTGGCAAAAGCCCAGATAAAGCTAAGTAGCCAATCTGATAAATTTCTCTAGCATTTGCATTAACCTGTTCAGCAATTTGCGGTACTTTATTCCAGACAAATGTAGCCTTCTTATGTATTTATTTTGCAGCTGCTGCAGAAGCTGAGCCAGTGCTCAGTATGGTTCTTACGTATTTCTTGTACTAATGGCATTCGGAGATAAAGCTGAAGGCCAAAAGCACTCAAACTAGGTCATCTTAAGTGTCCCAGTTGCTCAAAGTACTGCACAGTCACAGCTCCTAAAATGATAACCTGACCTGAGCCTTTCAGCAGAGTGGGAAGTCAGTGCTTGGATGTCAGACTTAATTACAGGGAGGAAATACAATAGGTTTTGTGCAAGAAGACACGGTCCAGAATGAATAAATTAATGCCAATACACCTTGTAATCCAGCCCCCCGCCCCCCCTCTCCCCATAAGATAATACTTACATCCACGTGCATCCAGATTTTGTACTTCTTGCAGATATCTGCAATAGCTATGAGAGGATCAAAAGCCCCGTACACTGTTGTCCCAGCTGTGGCACTCACCAGAAAAGGAACAAATCCCTGCAAGAAAGCACAGAGGCATTTGGCAAGGTCTGAGTGATGCAGCCTCCGCAGCCCCAACTCCTCTTGTGGTCCCTCCACAGTGAGCCCAGAAGTGTCTCCTAGAGGACATCCCTACTACATTACATCGGTTTTCTCCTCACTCAGACGCTAGTGGTATTATAGTTTCTACCTTAAGGTGGCAGCAAACTTCCAAACCAGCACCCTCCATTTATGAGGATGATGCATGAGGCAGGTAAGGGCTCAAAAGAACAATTCCGCTCCACACCACCTGCCTGAACAAAAGGCTCTGCTCTTCATGGTGTCGTGTAAAACAATGCCCACACAGGCACCACAGTGCAAGAAATACCGCTGGTGCGCTGTGTCCTGGGCTGTATTATAATTATCCCAACGAGCGTCTGAACTGGTGGCCCAGTCCTGTCAGTGGGAGCATCTTGTCTGGGGGTGTCTTCTGGGGGCAGTGCACAGGGGAGGTGTGGAGCTCACCTCCAGCCCCATCCCTCCTGCGGAGCGGGAGACAGCGATCTCCACGGAGGCCAGGGACCATCTCTTGGATTCCCCCTGACAAATGCCATGCCACACAGAGGAGCACTCACTGTCCATCACATGGCTTTTGCGCTATGAGGTCTTGGGCCTGCCATAATTTATACCAGTGTTTCATTTCAAACTCATTTGTAGTTCCGTTGATTTCTTAAGCAGTACTCAGAGCGACAAAGGTAAAGAGCGGCGACATTTTTTGCAAAACTGGGGTGTAAACTATCAACAAGGTCTAAACTTCCTTCTGCAATGGTCAGTAGGTTTAAGTGGCAGTCTGTTATCTTTTTGCCTTATTTTTATCTCCTTTTCTTAGAAAAAGTGAGCTTTTAATGAGGATTCGTGTTAATGAGCTTTGAATGCTGTATGTCTAACAACTATTTACATATATGTTGTTGAAGGCACAGGGCTGAGTTCATTCCATACTTTCGTCTGATGTTTTAATACTAGCTTCTGTTAATGAACACATACAAAAGCAGTGCACTTTTAGAGATGTGTGGATTTTAGTTTATCTTCCATTGATTTGGAGAGTCTATGAGGAATATTTTCAATGCATTAAAATATACACAAATTCCCCCAACGATTACTCAGTTTTTGTCCCACACCATAGGCTGATAATACAAAAAAAGGAGGATGTTATGCAGAACAACATATAAAAAAAAGGCAAATAGCTCATCGAGATTATAAAGTAGCTCGAAACCTATTTTCGCAGCAACTCTTGCCTCACTAATTGCCATGCTACATTTCTGAGAAATAAATCAAAAGTTAATGGACGAGCCTGTTTTGTTTTACCAAGGAAAGCAAACCAACTAGCTGTATCACTCTTGGTTGTTTGTTTTTTTTTTTTTTCTTTTTTGGAAGCAGCAAAGCCAGTAAACTTACTTTTTGTTTGGCTTCAAGAATTCTTCTTTCAAGGTCTGATGGGATCATTTTCCCTCTGGAGCAAGAGAGAGTTATATCAGAAACTTGATCTTGAAATCAGCTCTTGCTGTTACTTCTTCACTTAATAGGAAACCCAAATAAGGAACAAAGTTACTTTTTTGCCCAAGGCTTACGCAGCATGGAAAAGCACAGAAAGACTGACCATTAGCCTGAGTTTTCACCCTAATTATGTCAACCAGTTTGCATCAAAATGGTGATGGTAACTGAGAGAAGTTATCTCTGTGGCCACCCCCATTAAAGGCTGATCCTGCTCCATGGTGCCTCCTGGTCCTGGTTGACGTTACAGCCCTGGGAATACGTGCCAGACTCCCAGGGGGACACTCAGCCCAGGGACCTAAGAAGCTCACTGGGTGTCAAACCCTGTGGTCCCCTTTCAGCAGGCACAGAAAATGCCAGCTGAGCTGCACAGCCTTGAGCAGCGCAACTCAGCTCTGGTGTAAGCAGTTGTCTCTGTGTTCCCATCTGAGGGATGAACTCATTTCAGGGCGACGGTTTCACGGTTTGGTGCATTACATGTTCGTATTTGCTTGAAGCAGGGTATGAAAAGAAGTTACCAGCCTGGACTCATTAAAGGCACTGTCAGGCCCTTTGTATTGACTGTATATTGTATTTGCAACATCTTTGGTACGAACCATTTACCTGAGATTCAGACACAGTGGTATAAGGCTTGAAGGCTAATTTACAAAACCCTGTAAATTAATTAGGCGCAAGATAAAACAATGCTGATACTGAATACTGAGGTTTAGGTTTTCTTTGCTTTAGCCACAAGCAAGGCTATCTAAGAAGAGACAGTATGCATAACAGCAATACAAACATGGCAGCTCCTCACATGACAGGAATAAAGTCTTCACTGGCTTTGCCTATTGTCCATTTAGATTATTTTTTTTAAGACTTTCTCAGTTCTCAGTACAGTTGGACACATTTTTTCTTTCATTAAGCACTGATTTCCTGTTGCTATAGAGAAAGAACCTTTACTAAAGCTCAAACCAGCAGTTTAAGGGAAACAAAACAATTAGGTTTAGTTTTGGTTTTGCATTTAAAACATGTTTTCATGACATTTAGATGAATGTAAATAAAAAAATGTATTAATGTCTTGTAACAAGATACTGCCAGGTTTTTCAAGCTTTCATCCTTACACAGCTCACAATAAGGCAGTCATTATTTCAGCAGAAATGGGTTTGTACTGCTGAGTTTTTTGCAAAACCTGTCCTGTATTTTACTTATTCAAAACACTAAAGGAACTGAAAACAAAAAGCTCTACGAAGCCTAAAAATTAGCCCAAATTTTTCTTGCAGAAGTTCAAGGTCTAAAGAGTATTCAACTCACTGTGAGTTCCCCCAGTTACATGTACATGTTCGGAGAAAAGCAGTTGTCTTTTCTTCAAAAAGTGTTTCTAGGACCATTGGAGGAATAAAGAAAAGAAAAAAACATGCCAAAGGAAGGCAATAAGTCCTTTCTCCAAACATAGTTTAGATGTTGGTCTTCAATGGCTTCTAATTTACTGAGCTCATGCACAGAAAAAACCCACAAAGCTGGGCAGACACCTGCATTGCCAACGTTTTTTTACCAAGGCAAGTGATTATCCGGCTCCTGGTCATGTTGAGTATGCACAGGAATTCATGGGCAGGAGAGTACAATGTCCAAGCAATGACAAGCTTTACCAAGGAGCAAGCAGTAGGTTGGCTTTGAGTACAGAATCACAGGATGGTTTAGGTTGGAAGGGACCTTAAATATCATCTAGTTCCCACCTCCCTGCCATGGGCAGGGACACCTTCCACTAGACCAGGGTACTCAAAGCCCCATCCAGCCCGGCCTTAAACACCTCCAGGCATGAGGCATCCACAACTTCCCTGGGCGATGTATTCCAGTGCCTCCCCACACTCACAGTGAAAAAATTCTTCCCAATATCTAATCTAAATCTACCCTCTTCCAGTTTGAAGCCATTACCCCTCATCCTATCACTAAGTGCCTTTGTAAAAAGTCCCTCTCCACGTGTGCGAACACATGTTGGAGCACATAACCCCCCACTCCAAATCTAGTCAACAGCACTGCTTACTTGCACAGCATTTTCATGGGTTATCACCTCAGAGGACCCGCAAGACTTAAAATGCATTGCAAAACAACAGGCTGCTCCTTAGACACATCACACCCAGACAATGGGGCAGGACCTTACACGAGATGTGCGAGGCTGCATCAAAGGCAGGAGGGCTACTGGCGGAGACAGGAGAGACTCAGCAGCAAAAGGACATTGAAGATAGAACGAGTGTTAGTATCAAAATCTTCTCGTATTACCCACACCTGAACACAATCTTCACTGCTGCCACACCATACTGAAGCATTATGACCCCAAACCTGCAAGTAATACACTACTGCTACCAATATGTCTGTGTGGTAGTAAAAGAGGCAATGGAAATGTATGGTCATCCAGTCTCAGGCATGACCCAGAACGTGATTTTCTACATGTTTTCCTGGCTTGAAATTCACCACACATTCATATTGTTCCATGATACAGCAAAACCAGGCAAACTTGGTGGGTGTGAGTCAGGATGAGCCACCAAGAAGTGTGCTCGGCCATGCTGGAAACATCAAAAAGATCTAGTGGCGCTCCCTCACCCTCCCACAGGTCCACATCTTCACAGAGGGTCCTCTCCACCACAGCAGCCCACATCCTGTGCAAACAGCCCGCATTGTCCTGGTGGTATCTGCTGGGATTTGGTGAGACGCAGTAATCCTGCTGTTTGCTTCAGTGTGGGTAGGGTAAGCATTGTGGTCTCCACAGAAAATCATCACACTGAATTTGCGCAATAAGAAAAGGAAGACACGACTTCATTGATCCACATCTGCCTTTAGTGGATAGAAATAATTGGAGGTTTATTTTGATGTGTGTTGGTTGTGTTGATGTTGTCATTAATTCCTCTTCAAGGAGTGCTCAGTCTTTTGTTAATAAAGAGATAATAAGTCCGTAAGTCAATATGCAGGCGCTGTGATTAGCACTGTAAATTGCTTAGTTGGTGCTCTTCTTTTAATGTGGGAGCAGAGTATTTTGATAGCAGTAAAACCTTCCACTTATGCTAGAGCCATAAATAATTCAATACCTTATCACAATCTGATGTTTGGGACTTACAGTAAGAGCATTTTCTATTGAAAAGATGCTCTGCAGAATGAATAAGGACTGTTCTATTAATTTTTGTCCCATAGAAAGTTTGTTTTCCCTAAAATTGAAAATCTTCATCAAAACATATTGATTTTGTTCATATACCTTTGTTTTCCATAGAGAATCAAAATCTTTTAGTTGGGTGAGTTAAACAAGAAGTTATCTACCAGCAGTTTTGTAGTGCCTATGAGACCGGTAGGTTAGGTGCCTGCTGTGCTCCTCCTTTCCATGGGCCACCTCCCTCCTTGGCGTATGCCCCCCACAATGCTGCCAAGACGATTCTCTGCACATCCCATTGAAAGTGTGTCCCCATCAAGGAAACTGCGGGAATGTAGTCAGGATGAGAAAGATGGTGGGGTCATGAAGTTATAGAACTACATCAGCAAATGCGCCTCAATATTTCATTCCTTTAAATGGCCCGCTTCAGCTCATTTTAATGGATGAAACTGTGAGAGTATCTAAATGTTCCATTTTGACCAAAACAAACTTCTCCCTCATTTCTTAGCAGAATATGTAAAGAATGATTGCTACTTCAATACTTTGTTTCACTTCAGGATCAAAGAAAAAGAAGTATCAGAAAACCCCGAGGAAGGGAACTTTAAGATTTTTTATGAGCTCCAAAAACTGACTTGTAAAGAAGCTACTGACAGAGCCAGTTCCTCAAGTGGCATAAATTAGTGTAAAGTTGCTGGAGATGATAGTACTACAATGAATTACACCAACTGTTCACTGCATCTTACATGCTCTGTGTGAGCTGAGCACCTCATGATCCTCCTCTATGTACCATTAAAAAGAGCTGTATTTGGCATCTTTACTTACCTTTCATCACATCTTATCAGAATCACGCTATCTGTACCAATACCCAAGGCTGCAGCTCCTTTCTTCACAGAAAAGTGACTCTGAAAAAATACATTTGTTATTATTTATTATTTTTATTATTATTTCTTATCCAATTTAATATAAAACACTACACTCTTGCAAGCCCTTCAGCAAGTAGTCCCACACAGGCAGTAACTCTATTCATAGACTTTTTGGAAACTGATCACTGTAAGTTGAGGCTTTGTATTTGAGGTCACTACAGTCAATTAGAGAAACGGCAATCACTCTAATCTGGATTTACTCCTGGAACATTAAATACACAACTGTGGCTGATGATGGACCCAAATGCTGTCCTTGATGCATACCTGCAGCTTCTATTACTTGTATGGATTCAGCTATGAACTTGATTTACTGAAACAAGAAATCCTCTCCTAGAGAATTCATTTAGTTTGTGGCATCCAGAGTGATGTGCTTCTGCTATGTAACTTCTGGCCAAACAATATACTGAGAGAAATTAAGATAGGAAGCCTAATTGTGATCTCATGCCAGTGAAAGCTAGTAATAACTCCCATTAATAAATAGAGCTACTGCAGTTTAAAATCAGAACTGGGCTATTAGTAAGACTATTAGTTAATCTGTACGTACAGAATAAAATGTGGAAGTTATATACTGGAGTGCAAGTCAGACTAATTTTCTCTAGCTCATAGGACTGAGCCAGCATTGGTTTATAATTCTAATTTAAATCCTGGTGATTATGATAATGAAGTAGTTTTACATCAAATTATACCACCAAGAATCTGATTTTGTATTAACTCAAAACCAGCTGTAACAATATCGTCCAAAGTAATTTTAACTACAGATTATTAAACTTTAAAAAAATGGAAATTCTTTACATATACTACAGCACCATAAGCTTAGGATGTAGCGCTACGAAAAAGATCAAGGACATACAAATCTAAAAGGGCTCTTTAGGTGTCCACGACGTTAAAGAAGACAGACATATAGTCTGCAGAAGACCACAAAGCAGAGAAGTAATCACTATTACTTTGTCAAGGGACTGTTTGCTTCAATGGTAATGCAAGCAGCAGGGAGCTGTAGGGAAAGAGATGGACATGATGGTTACACGTCTGCTTCACTTAAAGGCCATGAAGTCAGTGGGATTTCACTGCACACTAGAGGGCTCTGTACATAATGAACACTTTGAGAAATGAAAATCCATTCTAAACCAACTTTATGAAAGAGACAGGAAGAAGAGTAGAACTGCAACTTGTACCTTCAAGTTAACAAGTAAAAAAACCAAACCCTCTGTTGTAAAAATTGCTCGGGGGGTAGTTTTCATTGAGTCCTGACTGTGATGGTTAAGGTCACATAAGAGTTTCCACTCCAAACTCCTGTAGTCATATGCCTGTATCTCACCATTTTGGCTGGAATGCTTCAAGTTTTCATGATGTCCATGGACTTTTTCAATATTCAGACTTTTGGAAGAAGTTCAGATAGCTCTTGAGCCCTGATTCACTGATAACACATCACGGAGTTTCAGAGTTGGAAGGGACCTCTAGAGATCATCTAGTCCAACTCCCCTGCTAAAGCAGGATTGCCCAGAGCACATTACTCAGGATTGCATCCAGGCGTGTCTTGAAAATCTCCAGAGAAGGGGACTCCACAACCTCCCTGGGCAGCCTGTGCCAGTGCTCTGTCACCCTCACCGTAAAGAAGTGTTTCCGTGTATTTGAACGGAACTTCCTGTGTTCTAATTTGTGCCCGTTACCCCTCGTCCTGTCACTTGGAACCATTGAAAAGAGCCTGGCTCCATCCTCCTTCAACTCACCCTTTAGATACTTGTACGCCATAATAAGGTCTCCCCTCAGCCTTCTCTTCTCCAGGCTAAAGAGTCCCAGCTCTCTCAGCCTTTCCTCATAAGGGAGATGCTCCAATCCCTTAATCATCTTAGTTGCCCTTCGCTGGACTCGCTCCCGCAGTTCCCTGTCCCTCCTGAACTGGGGAGCCCAAAACTGGACACAGTATTCCAGTTGTGGCCTCACCAGTGCAGAGTAGAAGGGGAGAATGACCTCCTTCGACCTACTGGCCACACTCTTCCCTATGCAGCCCAGGATTCCATTGGCCTTTTTGGCAACAAGGGCACATTGCTGGGCCATGGATAATGAGACATGGACAATTTGAAAACACTTCTTCAGGTAAATGGTATTTTTTATACTACATTAATTATTTTTTTTTAATGCAGTGGGTTGGTATAGCTTTCCCCCATGGGACATGCCTGCAGTATACAAACAATGTGTACTGAGCAGCCACTGACCGTGTTGCCCAGACTTAAAATCAGCTCTTAAGGACCTAATACAGCAAACCACCCTAAGCCCCTGAACTAAGTACATTCTGAAATGTAAACACATGCATGTCAGACTGACTTTCGCACAAGCTGATGATCAAACGAAACATATACCCATGTGTTTAGATGAGCAACAAGGAATTTGTGCCTGTGCTTAAAGTGTTTTCTTGAATTAGACTGGGTTCACTGCAGCTAGTCTGATCAGGCTTAAGTCATCAAGTAAACTCCCTCCGCATTCTGGAGGGAACAGGCACCTCCAGGGAAGGATTCATCCAGCATGAGGGTTGCTGGTTTGGAGTGGGTACTGAACGACATCAGGTAAGGAGATTTCTACCCCTTCCCTGCAGACCAAGCCCTGTGATATCTGCTGTCTGTGAGTGCAGAGTGCATAGCACCTGCAGACATTATCACTTTGGAAACCGGTAGATGTTAGATTTTAACACACTGTTATTGTCTAGCCTATTAAAACCCCAGGTTAGTGGTTTGCTAAGATTAGATAGGGAGTTTGCCCTGCTGTTTTTCTAGTCAGGGTCACAAGATGCTACGAAGTATTTACACAATGAACGTCACAGGTCTGCTCAGCATCACACTGATATTCTTCATGGCATGTTCTTTACTTTATGAAACTGAATTTTTGAACAAATACATTTCCACAAGCTTCATCAGCTTAGTCAGTGGACTCTTCCCAAGCACAAAAGCATTGCAGATTAAGGCTTGGACTGTGACCAATCCACAAACCTCTGTACATGGAAGATACTGAAGTCTCTTCCCAGCCTTTGGGGTCCCCCTGAGCCCCACGGTGCGGCAATGCAACTTTATGAGAACAGGGAGGAGAAGAGGCCATGAGGAGTCTACCGGCATCAGGAGGCTTACAAAAATTGCCAAGTTCAGGAAGACATCTTTGAACTTTACAAAAACTGAAACAGAGCTAGAATATTGCCAGCATAATGACAGTTCATTGAGGTGCTATGTGAAGCTGGAATTGAATGTATATACTTAAAAAAAATTGATCTGTTCATGTATTCATGTATGACACAAACTGATGTGCACATACTAGGTAGTGTAATATATAAATACAGCTAGAGATGTAGGAGTGAAGAGTCACAGATACATTTCACTGGGTTTTGAGTCAATGACATTACATTGATTAATTTTGCTCCTTATTCCATACTAGTTAAAATAGATTTACTATTGCAATTTGGTTTTCTAATAGAAAATGGAACTATTCGAAGTGCCTTAAAAAAGAAAATACAGATTTGAATGGTTTACTATGAGGAAGAAAATTAAGCCCATGTGCTCAAAGGCATCCACTGGAATATGGCCAAACTCGGCTGCCTCATTGAGAAGTCTCACGGCACTGCTAAAAGAGCATTGGGGGGAAAAAAATGAATGTAGTGCTGATAGCTCAGTTGCCTGAAGGCTTTTTACAGACCGAAGGGAATTCAGCAGTCAGGAACCAAAACAGGTTTAGGGATAAATTGGGAAGAAATATAGAATTCTGTGCACAGAGGGCAAATGCAATTACAATTTCTAAACAAACTTTGAATATGAAATTGCTCAATCTGTGTATACGGTCACAGATCTATGACTGCTGTTATGTTTTCGTGTCTCAGGGTAACATCAGAGGAATTACTCCAACTGCCTGAGCGGCTCTATAAGAACCAGGATGAAAGTGAAAATGGAAAAAATATAGTTTTAAGAGCAAAGAAAACTTTCCTAATGGTGATGAATACTAAACTTTGTTTTAATATTCCAGGACTGGTGCTGAAAATTTGGTTGCCTGTGAAATATAAAGATAAACACAGAAAAATATAAAGGTCAAAGAGAAGGAATTGTTGCAGAAATAAGACTGGTTAGACAGAACTATTGACAGATTCAGCTGGGCTAACGGGGAAGAAGGAACTGCGACCCCTTCGGGAATGCGGGGGCTACAGACTGTTTGGCCACACAGGGAAATGAGCTTGAACACCATCTTTCACGACACAGCCGTGTAGGAGTTGTGCAGATCTGAAATCTTACGGTGGGTGAACCAGGGTCAAAAACGGAGGACGGGGCAGACTGCCTGATGCCAGTCCTGCGGTGAAAACCAGGACAGGAGAAGCTGGAAGGTCCAAAGATTCACCACCGTCCTCTGCTTGCCGGAGACAGGAGGACGCACAGGTAGGAGTGGGTTGTCACTGCGGCCTTCTCCCTCCCTCCCTTCCTGCAGCGCTGCACTGCAAAAGGGTGCATGGAAGAGTACAAATACATCCCCATAGAGATGACCCTCAATTTGCCTCTGAAAATAAATGTGGTTAAATTTCAATGGTGAAGCAGAAGGCATAGATTATTGGTCAATATTAGTGACAAAAGTGTATCGTTGGTCAGGAAAAAAAAATGGTGATTTTGAGCCTGGGGAATCTTCCCTTTGTCTAAAATTTCAAATGCTGTCAGGAATAAGTTAGTTTGCCTGATAGCCATACTTTTGTAGTTAGCTTTGTAAAGTAAAAACACACTGTAAATTTATTACGGGTGCAAAAATGAACAGGTCTTTTCAAAAAAGGAAGAATTAGATAATTTAAAATGTTATGATGCTGAAAAATACGGCATTGTTATCTTAAATGAGCAGTGCTTCAATATACAGATGCTTCTATTTTTATAGCTTGCTAAATTAATTGCTTATGATCTGGCATGGCTGAAACTGTCAGGAAGAACCATCCTCCTGCCGTGAGCCCCAAAGGCCATGGCTGGTTTTTCAGATTGCAGTTGCTCCCTGCTCACATAAATCCAGAGTGGCACAGGCTTTGTGGAAGGAGCTCATCAGCAGCGAGTTCCCAAATGCTGAGCAAGTCGAACCATCCAGCAGCCGAAACCTCTCCGAGGTCTGCAGGTTTGGTCGCTGGCAGCCTATTGACTGGCAGACCTGGACCTCCAGCTTCACCCCATCAGCCACACACCAGCAAAGGAGGTGAACATGCTTTCCTCTCCACCTCTCCTGGGCTTTAAACAATGTGGCATCCCTGGATGTGTAGGCTGGGCTACTTCTCTCTTAATTTTAATCATCTGAAAACGCGTGGCTGGCCTAGGCTTGCTATTCGGTCTCCCTCAATAGCAGGGAAGCAAGGGTACCTCCAGAAGACACCTCATCCCCGAAGCTTTGGAACGCATTTTAGACTAGGATGAGTTGTCTTCTGCAGATCTTGCTCTTTTTATTGGCTATAAAAACTGTATAGACTAACTTAGATTAAATGTTTACACTTTAGGTGATTAAAGTTAAGTGACATGAATCCCATCTTTAACATCTAATTGTAAGCTACAGCCTTTCCTTCAATTATCTACAAAGAGAATATACTGTGTCCCATCACATTTTTAAATACACTGTAATGATATATATGTTTGCTATTGTTTCCTTTAGCTGCTGCTATTCAGTTTTAAACATTATTTGTTAATATCAGGAGAGAAATGAATATATTAATGTTTCTGCACAACATACTAATATTTCCATCTTTTGCATTTTTGAAAAATATAACTTCATACTACTTTTCTAAACCAGCAAGACTCACTTTTTTTTTCCAGTGTGGACAGTTTCACAGCATTTTCTGTGGATAAGAAATGTGCTGAGTTCAGGAGTATCCTATGGCACTGTAAAACTCACCAGATATTGACCAGATGAAGGATTAGACCCAAATGACGAATGTCTCCTTCGGGATGGCTGCCCTAGAGCACTATTTTTCTGGAAAATGGTTTTACTTTGATTTGAATGGTGTTACTTAAATTAAGTTGCTCCTCAAGTAAGACCAAATTTTCACTGTTTCTCCCTGGCTTCAAGTACCACCAAAAATACTTTTCTAGTTATTATGCATTAGGTAATGCAAAGAAAGAATGTGTGAATCCATTAGTTTGATTTTTAGTTTCCCTAGGTAGAAACAAAACTACTCCCTACTTACTCAGAAGTATGCTCAGAAGTGTAATTTACAGCTTCTCAATTTATGCTACCAAATGGAAAACATCATCTCCAGGCTCCTCAAATCTTTCCCTGGAAGCCCCACTACACAGGTCACCATTTGACTGCTTCTTGCAGGTGACAGTCTGGCAAACTGTCTCATAAGTTGCCCGGCCAGAGGGCAACACTAAGTGCCTTGGAAGTGCTGGGACTAGAGGTCAGCTTTTCATCCTACACAGAAACCAAACCAAAATCTTTCATAAGCTGTGCGAAATGGAGGGCTATTGAGCTGTCTGTGTTGAGACAGAAGTGGCTTTTTAATTTCCTTCTGCCTCAGCACCAAGAACCTCCACATTAGGTTTCAGGAACTGTTCAGACAAAAACTTTGCCAAAGCCACTCTTCTCCCACAGCTATCGGTGTAGTTGGCCGTATTCCCTGCAAGTAATGGGGCTTGTCCACAAGGGGAAAATCAGCGTGCAAGAAGCTGAAGCAGTGATTTATTGCAAACTGCCTCCGATGTAGTTGCTGTGTGGATGCTGCACGCACTACTGCTGTGAGGGTGCTCCCCTACCACTGCAAACAAGCCACCTCACAGGCACTCCCAGTGCTCCCCCAGAGGATGAGGTCCCTCCAAGTATGCCCGGCTGTCTACAGTCCTGACCCCTTACACCTGAGCAGCCAACACACCCTCCCTTCACCATCAGTGCATGCTGGAGCTGCACTCCCAGCGAAGCCTCGGGCAGGAGCTAGTTCACCCCAAGAGCAGTGCAGATGGAGGATGCCAGAGGCAGAGAGAGCCTCTGTGTCCCCTCAGGTCTCTAACTGGATGAAGAGGTCCCTTACTGTCAGATCAGACTCAATCATCTGCCGGTTCTTACTCTGCATTTTCGTTTCCAAAACTATGACAGGAGTTGTATTGCTGTTTCCTTAGTGAGCACCTGACAAGATGTTCCTCCTTAGAGGAGTGCTAGAGGGGTGGGAAACAAGGAAAGATGTTGTGGACTACATGAGCACAGTCTTGCTGGGTTGGAGAACAGAGGAGATGAAGAAATCTCTACGTCTTTCCAATTATGCCCAGCCTTTTTTTCATTCTCTGAACTGTGGATTGAGTCCGTAGAGCCCCTAATTAAACATCAAGTCCACAGAAAAGCTGCAAGTCTCTTAAGCTACTTTTATACTACCAATAAAAAGGCCAAAGGCTGTTTTGTAACCTGAACCCAACTAGTTCTCTACAGCTAAACTTCTCCCTTCTGCACCCCTTTCCTGCTCAGGGTAAGATGACTTTGTCCTTTCCGCCTGCTAGGGGTGATCCCTGCTCCATGCTATTCCCAGCTACTGTTGGATGCTGTTGAGGAAAGTGCTAGTTGGCCAGGTCAAAATCACAACAGGGAATGGGTTAAAATTCCACAGGACTTGCCTTGTAGACAAATGGATCAACTAAAATATTCTGAGAAGGCAGCTCTCCCTTTCAGCTGCTTTCTCCACACTGAAATAGGGATGTGCTCAGCTGAACACTCACAGCAGCCTAAAGCTGATGCACTGAGACATAGGAGGAGGTCTTCATCTTAGATTTTTCATCGTGTTTGAAACAATAGACTAAAATAGGTTTTTACAACTGGCATCCATCACTTTTACCCCTCTGAGTCAGTCTCTTGCATCACATGCAGTCCAGAACAGCTGCCCTGAAGGACATCACTCTCCTCCCGCACCAGTGCAGATGAAAGAACCGCTGATGATGCACTGGTGTATACAGAGGATTGAATTAAGTCCTGAGTGCAACTGCATCTCAGGAAAATTATACCTGGGCTGAGACTGACCCGAGCAGTTATAGTGTACTTCACCATCACTGGTGAAATAGAAATAAAAAGAAGCAGAGTGGGAGATAAGTCATCATCCTACTGAACAGCACAGGTTAGAATGGTTAGAATAGTCACATAACCTATTTAGGCACCTAATGTAGGTTGCAAATGTCATGAGGCTGATCTCTCTGTATAGTCAATGCACAGAAGTAGGTGAACCCCTCCTGAAGGTGATTTGAAACATCTAAATTAAGGAATGGTTAGGTTCCTAATTTGGATGCTCCTGAGTTTCTCTTCAGAGGTGCCTCTCTTCACTGGTTGTGCAGAGAGTGAGGCTCCTAATTTAGGAACATGATGCACTCCTAAATTAGAAAGTGAATTATTTGGGAGCCATGAATTACTTCTCCCTTCCCTTCTCCCCCACTGGCAGCTGAACCTGTCACGGCATCAGACTGAGGCCAGATTCTGATTACAGTAATACTGGCGGCAATAGTGGTGTAACTTCATTTATTTATAGTAATGGAAGCTCCAGACTGGTAGAAATGAAAATAGAGCCTGGTCTGCGATCCTGACATTTTTGTCTGAGAACTGCTGATATTGGAATCTTTGCTTCTGACTGAAAATTCCGAGACAAAAATCTCCAAGTTTTTAAACATATACAATAACTTTAAACTTTGTTTACTATCATGCCGCACACGCAGAGCAGGGGGAAATGATAGCATCCCACTTATAGTCTGCTTGTTCCACAGCCATCGTCTTACAAGAGCATCCAACTGTGGCAGAGAAACCAGAATCAGGCTCAGGACTCTAGAAGTAAGCAGAAGATCAGCATGATGGAATAAATGAGACAAATTACATTCTCATATCTTAGTGTCTATTTGGGTTCTGCATGACATTTCCTATCTACAAAGGGATTGTACTGCTGGGCCTCTGTAATTCCTGTAACAGCCTCATGCTATTTTGAGGGTTAAACCCTGATCCCGTATCCTTTGGGCAATTAAGGGTTAAAGGGTCCCGTCTTCACGTAGAGTGGTTTCTTAACTTCCCTAGAAGATGTACCATTACATACTCTTTTAAAACTCAACTGAGGAAGGGACAAAACTGTAATTTCAAGATACTTCTAAAATGTAACGGATTTCAGATGCTGTTCTATGGATTCTCTAGTGCATTTGATTTTGGAAGGTTTAATTTGCTAAGGGAACTGCTTCTTCCCTGGCATGAAAACACAATTATTAAAGCTCATTTCATTATTTTGAGACTGATAGCACAATTTGGTTCGTTGTTCAACATTCCATCACTATGAATACAATGAAATTCTCAAATGATTAATAGGATTTGTTATTTTAAATAATCATGCTGAATCTTATTTGCAAGACTTATTAGGTCTGTAACTTCCATATGAATAACGCATCTCTAGCTGTACAGCCAACTTTGGAGAGTTGTTACTCATTTGTAGAAAATCCTTCTCTTTGCTTTGGGGACAACTACTCTGCAACGTGGAACCCACAGTTGTGTATTGCATCTCATCCTATTGCCATGAAATGCGTCCTTAGAGGGATTTCCTCCCACACATTTCTGGTTGGGTTTTAGGATGCTTTGCTCTTCACACTCGCACAGAATGGAAAGACGTTCTCTGATAAGTCAAAAAAGGCAGCCAGGAGAATGTTGTTACCTAACATGGACAGTATCCTGCTGAGCCTCAGCCATGAAAAGGTCCTTTCTGGCTGAGCCCACACAGCAGGAGAGAAATTTAGAAGGGGACCCCGAAGACCAAGGAGAGCTCGCAGCCCCTCCTGGATATAACCCTTCCCCTTCCTCCTGCACACGCATTCTCCACTATAAGCTGCAAGACGTTTTAAATGGCCATAAAGCTGAAATAATCCCCCCAATATAGACAGAAATATGACTTGTGTGTAGTTGTCCAAAGAGCAAAAAGCTCTGCATTTCTCCCATGAAGACCACTCTGATTTCTCCTGTGCCCACCTCCCCTCACCTCTTGCACTCCAGATCCCATCGGTGCCTGTGAGGATCCCTGCTGTGCTGAAGCTTTCGCTCACAGAGAGAAAACCCACAGGAAAGCTCAGTTCCTCACCATATACCACAGCTGCTCTGCCGTACACACAAAGCATTTCCATACCACTGTCTTCATGTATGTTATCACCCTCTCATTAAATAACAGCAGGAGTGGTTTCAGGTAGGAACATTTTGACTCCAAGTGATTTGCTGTTGCCCCACAGTGACCCGAACAAAAGACATTTCTGGCAGAAAGTGCTGAAGCCCAGTGATGAGCTCTCATCGTTTCATGTGGTCCTTTCCATTCACATTGACATTTAAACACAAATAAGCGAGAGAAAAAAAATGGCAGTTGTTTGTAGAGCCCGTTCTCCCTGGGTTTCAGCCACAGATAACTGCACAGCTCATCCCTCTATATACCACAAAGCCAGCCCCTTCCCGTTTTTTTATTCCCAGTGAAGAAATAACAGAAATGAAGACATCTGGCTACAAACTCCCGTTCAGCTATTTTCTTCATCATAAATTCATACAAGCAGATGTAACAGATATAGGAAAAAAAACAGAAACACATACATGTTCTGATGTGAAGGCAACCAGTCTGGGAATAGCTGCCATGCCTTTTTCTTTAACTTCTGGGAACATCTTGAAACGTGCAATCAACATAGCATACATGTTAGATATGGCACCACCTGGAGTCCACAGTAATATACTGTTACTTTTTCTATGCATTGTAATATTATTGCAGAACAAACGACAAGTCTTGCTATAGTTTTTCTAACTCTAATGTTAATGTTTCTGCCTAATGGCATCTTCTTCCTGATGCTCCTCACAGCCGGGTTGTGTAATAACAGGATCTACTACACCCAATAACAATTTATGCAAAAAGTACTGCTGCAAAAAATGTTGGGGGTTTCCTTTCATCCTCGTTTTTGTTACCAGCTCTCCTGTAGTCCCCAGTCTTATCTTTCCATATGCCATCAACACATAACCCCTGCTCTGTTCCACCTCCCAAGCGGATGCCACCATAAGGCAACTTCCTAAGTGGCTTGCAAGGGCAACCTAATCTGTGCTCTCCCCTCCCAAATTAGGGTGGTGTTTCATGCCCAGGCTCTGAGGAAACCCACACAGTGAGTCCCAACAGACACTATCTTCTGGATAACTGGAGTTGGGGGAGGGAAGAGAAAGAAAAAAGGGTCATTCTAACAAATATTTTTCTTTTTGTTTGTCCTCTGATGGGAGCAAGGGGAAAAGGTTACAGGTCCCTAACACTAGCCTTAAAATCCCTGGCGTACATTGACTTAAAATACCCACTTCAAGATGGGTATCAGATGACAGCTCTACAGTATTCGGCTCCCATATTTCAATTATCAATGCATAAAGTAAAAACCAGCACTTTGTCTTTCCTTTTTGAGATTTTTACAAACTGAGTCTCTGTGCCTACAGTGGAACAGTGTTTGGCTGTACATTAATGCTGCATGAGCACTATGGGAATATAATGCAGAACCTGTGGCGGAGTCTGAGTACTTTTACATATATACGCACATAAACACACACGGAGAGACATGTATACATAAAATCCATCCAGTTTATGATGTATATACTATATCTATACAGACTGATTATCTATTGATGTTTATGCACATATATTTACATAAAGCAAAGGTGCATATTGATCACGGTTTTAGGCTTTTACATGAACAGGTCAGAGTGCAGCTGAGGTAGAGTTCAGCTAACCCAACTTCCATCCGTCTAAAAATGGAGTGAAGAGCACAAGACAGGCATTTCCAAAAGATGGTTTAGCTTATCCTCAGGCAGCTGCTTGTGGTAGGTGGGATGACTTGCCCTGCAAACGCATCCACCCCTCTCCCTTGAATATACGGGAGCTGCTGTAACCAACCCAGGGTAGACATCCAATGCCTGGACAGCCAAAGTGAGACAAGATAAAATCCACCCTTGAAGCACATCAAGGTAGCCCTGCTGAAAGCAGCAACATTGCACCGTGTTACACCAGCAGGGTATATGTGCTGGCAAATTTAACATCGTCTTGACTTTTCTAAGATTTGTATTTATCCCACTGGAGATAACATACACTGTTCCACAGCCCATAGAGACCGTGCCGTTCGTTTCTAATCAGTGTCCCAGCTCTGCTCTTGCAGTGAGGCTGCCCCTGCTCCGGGCCTTCCCTGACCTCACTAACCCTCCTGTGATCCAAGGGAAAATGCCACAGAGGGATGGCATCCCTGGCATGGGGGTCAGTACAGACTGTGTTTTTTCTTCCCCTTTCAACTATCTTGAGAGGTATGAACATACTTCTACACATCTTTTCACAAATGACAAAACAAGAAATGGAGAGATTAAGAGAAAATGTTTGGATACTTGTCCCTAAAAAATGCAGATGTCATGTAACGGCTGCTGTTGATGATTTAGGCAACTGAACTAAGGTGTCCCAAGTTGAAGCAATTTGGCCTATCTTGTCTGAAATCATTGGCTCAGTGTCAAAAGAATCAAGACTGAGACGTTGAAGTTCTTCAGTACCAGGCTTTCCTATTAGTATTTATTACCTAGCCATTTAACCTTAAGCTTATTAATAAGCCCTCGTTCTGCCTTTAATTTTGCAGCTGTGTTTACACCCACGGTAAATTGCAGGCAACAAAACACACCTACAGAATTTGGAGAACCTAATCAGGCCTTTATGCTTTGCATGTATTGATACTGTAGATGTCATTCCAGAGAATGCAGAGCGTGAGAACATTTTCTTTGCACAGTAAAATCTTCAGCTGAAGCTGTGACGGTTTGAAAGGAGAAGACAGCATAGAAATGATTTTGATTATCGCCTACAAAAGCAGAACGTGCACACTGGGTATTGCTGCCTTAAGTGAGTGAATTAGAAAGATGCACTTTGCACAAACCAGAAATTGCAGAGAAAGCGAGGATGAGGGGCAGCCCTGCAAACGGCCAGCACAGGTACACGTCTGCCAGAGAGCCCGTCCCCAGGCAGGTTTCAGCCAGATGAAGTGAGCTCCAGCATCTGACACACCAGCAACACCCCGGCCCCCCAGGGCAAGCAGGGACGCCCCGCTGACCTGGGAGGGACAGCAGTTCTTCCCGAGGCATGCCTCTTTCCTGGCTCACACTATCTCAGACACGGTTTGCCAGACTTGGGCAGATCTGGCGCTTGCACGGAGCCTTTCACCCCGGCCTGCTGCCCTTGCCCAGCCTCTGCCCACCAGGTCTGGCTGAGCAGCGTTGCTACTGCTCTTCTGTCCCCGCTTAGGTCCCTCACCAGCCTGGTGGGGCTATTGCGGCTCAAGCCTGCGAGATGAGGAACTGAAGACCAGATGTACTGAGTCAGGCCAGGGGCTGGAACAGTAACCAGCCACTATCCAGTTTCTAAAAACTTTGGCTTAGGTATTGGGCTCATGATACATGCTTAGATCCTGCCCTATGTGATGGAGGCCACGGTTTTGGTCAGGACCTCTAAGCACTACAGTAAAAGCTGCCAGAGCTTTTGCTCTCAGTGCTTTTTAAATAAGGACTCAACAAGAAGTAATGTAAATTCTTCTCATGTTTTTCTGCACCTCTGTGGAAAGGCCCAGGACAAAACTGCTGCACCGCTTCCCAAGCGTGCATTCAGATGTGAGAAGCTGAAGATGAGCCTTGCCTGATCTTCTGCACAGCATCAACTTTACCCTTCGTGCTTTCAGAGAGCTGAAACATCCTAGGCTGTTATCGGTGAGGCCTGTCCTTTGCTCGATAGTCCAAACACTCTTTCCCTCTCCATGAGGTCGATGAACGTTCTTTTCAGAAGGGCTCCTTCCCCACCAGCTATCAGTCTGGTCTCTTTTGACAAGCCAATATGCTACACCCAATGTCAATTCTTCCAATTTTTTTTGCAATTTGGTGAGATAGATAGCCCAAATTTTTTAGCAATGAAATTCCAGAGTAAGAGAGGAGGTGACAAAGAGTATAAATCAAAAGACTAAGTGGAATGATAAAAAAAAAAAAAAGTCATAACAATGTAGTGTTTGTCAGAGTCAATGATTTCTCTACAGTTATTCACACTCATTTTTTGCCTTATTGGCTTGCCCTGAAGGAACCAGGTTTCTAAGCCTTTAAGGACTCAGATTAACCAGCCACCCAAGTACCCCCACTGCCCTCAGCAGGCCAGCTCACACACGGAAAGCTAACCCCATCCTATAACCTGGGCAGGACCTTACCCACTCCCCTAAAATTACTTAAAGGGATGCTACGTCTTTCCCTCTTTGCTCCAATTTCCTCTGTGGTGATGGAGAGCATTGTTGTGTTTCTTCCCTCCGTTACTCATACAACAGTGTTTCTATTTCATGTAATCCATAAAAAAGGGGGACAAAAAGAAAATGCAAGGCAAAGGTGTCTTCTGATTATGTTTCCCATGTGCCATTACAGCTGCTCATAGTGCAGTGCAATTTGCTCAAACAGACCCTCATAACCACATCCCTGAAATTCATAAACATGCAATACTTTATCTCAAAGAGGCCACTGGTGGTTATTCGCAAGTGTCCTCTCAAACATGCATATTTAATTATGTTTACTCTTTAACTACAAGGGATTTCATATAGCATAGTCTGAAAAATAAAGAAAGCTTGAAATATCATGTACCAGGTGAAAATATCCCATCGCCACAGCCCCCTGGCCAGCCAACCATCTCTCTCATTTTCCTTAGTGTGACATATTCCAAAAGTACAAACACTGGAGCAATTTCATAGGTGAACCTGAAATGTAGTAATGTCCATATTTAATGCTTTCATCTGCAACACTAACACATCTTTTTCCAATATTACATTACGTTATAGCCACAATATACTTTCTCTTGCACTGGGTCGAGTTCTATTTTACGATACTTCTGATAATCTTCCTTCCGATTTGACATCAAATGTCTAGAAGGAGAAATGCTGAGAGCACTTGAGGCTCCATTTCCACCTGTTTCAGTGAAACAAATCTTGCCCACCTCTTCCAGGCTCAAGGCTTTGCCCTGTGTTCAGGAGCTGCTGGGCAGAGCCAGAGCTTTGCCTTGCCAGAACCTGTGTTCATGTCTAGATGCATACACATTAGCAGTCCTACTCACGATGACAAGACAGTGCATGAAGCTAAGCAAGTGCACAAAAATGCTTCCTAGTCCCAAAGTGAAAAAAAAAAAAAAACCCCACACTTTAAATTCTGCACCGCTTTCTTACAGAAATCAATGCCTCTAACTGCTCTGAGTATGGATTGTACATAACCCCTCTACATGAATGCAACTGTTCACTTAGCACACCTTTCATTTTACATATTTACGCATGCAAAATGCTAAAATATTTTTTTCTGTATATTTTTGGGGGGTAGCAAAAGTGACATCATATCAGTATGACGACATTTTATAGAAGACAGCCTACAAGACACTGTGGGAAGTCTTCATGTAAATAGCTATAACAACCATTTAAAAAGCAGACAATTGTTTTTCCAGCAACCTTAACATAAAAGTATTCTTTCTGTCATTCAGCTACAGCAGCTAATATTTTGCTAATATGGAAAAAAATCTGCTACTTACATATTGGTATTTGCTGCTGATGTCAGCCAGTCTGCTGCCAATCCAACCATGTCCAATCCAGTTGAAAGCTGATTAAAATATCTAGGGTGCCCTGCATAAAATGGAAAATGGTATCAAAAGACTGATGACTCTGAATGAAACTATTCAGTGCCGAACAGTATATTTACCTCCGGATTTCTATAGAGAAGGAAGTGCTTTCAAGGTACGAAACAAAGCAAACAGCGATAAATTCATTTCTTGGAAAAGGCAGGATTTCTCTTCTTCCTCATTCCAAACTCAGTAAAATTAGAGTAATTACACAGAACGCAGAATAATGAATTCCAACATTCCCTATTATCCTCTCAATATGCCTTGAAAATTAGCACGACGCTGCCTCACAAAAATAGCCGTTTGCTCCTGTTAGTGTGTCACATGTTGTCACTGGATGCGTTTTTGCCTGGCTAGGTTTGAAAGGCACGCACGAGACACCATCTGAAGAGATTGCCAGTACATATAACATCAGAGATGAATGGCTGATGATTATAACAGACAGAGCGAAATGAGAAAATGGAACATTTTGGCGACTGCTTCGCACATGACTCAAAGGCTGATGATTGTACGAAGATGGCAGGGAAGGTGGCGGTCCTTGTCATTTCTTCCCTGTCAGAGTGCAATTACAAACAGCCTGGCTGCTCTCAATTGTGATTTTAAACAAACCCCAAGAAAACCAGCACTACTGCCCCAGCAGAATGATGCACAAGAACATACTCAATGAGCCGATAGTCCGTTTACCTGGTTAATCTAATTGGCTCCTGATTTTTTTCTAAAATCCTGTTAGAGATTTTTCTTAAAAATGTGCCTAGAGCCACTAAACGCAGGAACCATTAAACTCACGTTTTTACTTAGTTGCTCCCTGCAAGCCCCGCTTACACGGCATGATTACCGGTACAAATTATGGACGGCTCACAATTACTTAAATGCTGTCCGACTCAAAAGAAGGCAGCCCTTGCTTGGAAAACACCTGTCCTGACCCACAGACGACAACGTACTGTTACTGCTGTCATGGAAAACAAAAGATAGAGCAAGATGATTGAGGAAATGCAGACCCAGCACCAAGACAAAACTTATCTTCGGTCTCCGGTGGCCTCTTATCAGGCGCGGACACATGGCTGGCAGAACAGCACCGGGAATTGCTCCCCGGCCCCCACCTTCCAGCAGACAAAGGCAGAGTAATTGGGTGTGGGCAGACCAGAGCAGGGAAGAAGGGGCCGGGGGGGGGTGCTCACACACAAAAACCAGCCCCCCCCCCCCCTTAACCTGAGACAAGCCCTATGCTGCTGCCATCCCACCTGACTGTGTTTTGCACAGAGCCCTCCCCATCAGAGACAGGAACCGCCACCCTCCCCTGGTCCATGGTACCCAGGACACACAGCCAAACCCCCTCAGGCACAGAGGGATGCTGCTGAGACCCGGCAGGATGAACAGGATCCGGCCCCTGCCCTGTCCGCTCTCTGGGGTAGGTGGACCTGGGGCACATGCGCACCCTTGCCACCACTGCCAAAGCCACAGCGATCCCACACCGGGGGCTCTGCCTGCAGAGGACTGCATCTCCCCTGACAATGGGGTTTTGACAGACATTTTGGTATTTATAGCTCGGGTTCAATCTCACAGCCAGGCTCCAAGCAGGCTCCCAAATTCTGCTGGAAAACAACAGAAAATTAGGAGCTGAATGCCTTTGGTGAATGTGGGCCACAGCAAGGCTCAAAGAGGCCAGAAAAACTCCTGCTTTGGAAATAAATCCACACTGAAAAGCTGGGGAATAGCAGAATTCGTATTTGCAGCTGCTGCGTCTCGGCGGGTCTCCGTCAGCGCCGTGCCCAGCCCCAGGCGACAGCCCTGTTGTCACTGCTTGTTTCTTCAAGGAAACCCCACAGCACACCTCCTGCTTTAGGAACCGCCGGAGGAACGGGGCCGGCTGCACGCAGGGGTCGGGCAGCTGTACCCAGGAGGGAGCGAGGTGGGGGGAGCCACGTTGTGCTCCTACAGAGACGTTAGGACAGGAAAAGCAGGAGCTGCAGCCACAACGGCGGCTGCTGGCAGAGTCCCCAGCGCCTACACCTGTAACACGGCCCCCTCCGCTCAGTGCCCTTCCCTCCTGCAGCGTGGCTTTAACGCGCCACGGCAGAGAACGTGATGCCCCAGTCTGACCCCAACCTCAGCTGCAAGGGCTTCTCCATCCATGTGACACCCTCCTACGTGAGCGAAATCTCTTCCCTCGGCTAGATGGCCACGGCAAATTGTGGCTTTGCTTAAAACAGAGGCTCGATGAGCGTGGTAAGAAGAGTTTGCGAGAGATGCTCAGAAATCACTCTGCCTGAAACACACATCCTTTGTGGTGGTTGTCACCGAACAAAAAGGTGACTGGAAAAGAGCCTGACAAGGTGCAGGGGGGGGGAAGACGTGAAAATAGAAAAATAGAATAGAAAATAGTGCTTAATGGTTGGTTCAGCAATACACAACATATTTACACATATCCCAGAGTAAACTGGGAGATGATGGACAAGAACCGGGGCTGAGGCACCGGGACAGCCAGGGCCGGGCTTTCCCTGCTGAGGACGTGCCTTTGCCCCACACGCCTTCCTCTCCCACACTCCCGCCTGCACTGGGTTTTGGGCATGGACATCCCCTACCATGAAGATGCTGCATCCGCAGCCTCGATGGGGAAGTGACGAGACGTGCTGGGCAAAACCGGACAGCACAGATAAAGGCATGGCTGGTGGCACTGGGTTTGGCCTTGCTCGCAGCCCCACGGCCTGCCACCGTTATCGGGGCCTGCCAGGGAGCAGGGCTGGACCAGCATCAGCTTCTCGCACCCTTCCTGGGGTTTCCAAGCCATTTTTAAATGCTCCCGTTTCTGTTCCCCCAGCGAGCACTGCACAGGAACTGAATTTCACATCCATCTTTTCCTGCATTTGCAGACGCTGCCTTTTATATTCTCTCAGACAAAATTCTCGCTGGGGGTGGCTGCCGGTAGGTGGTCAGGGGACAGAAAGCCACGCGTGGCTCCCCCGGGTACCCCAGCAAGCCGTGGCACGCAGGCAACACCCGGGAGCATCCCACGCCCGTCCCTCAGCCAAAAAATCAGCCATTCGGCTCCTCGAATCCCAATCGGGGATCAGTGCTGGGACTGACGGATCCAGCTGTGAGGCTAATCTAAGCAATACAATTTATTTTCCAATCAGCCTCCCGGGCCCCTGCAGCCAAATGCGGCCCCGTCCGTTCCCCCCCGCCCCCCCAGCCCAGGAGGGGCCGTGTCCGAAGGGCTCCTGCAGCGGGAGGGGAGACAGACCCTCAACTGCCAGAAACCTCACTGCACTGTCCATCCTCTCAGAGTAATTCAAGCGTTTTACTCTGAAGCACATGCCGCAGGGCTCCAGGGATAAATCCCGCGCGTTTCGTGAGCCCCCCCACACTGGGGCGGCCGCCCCGGGAGGATGCAGCCCAGCAAAGCAGCTCCATGCCCCGTGGCCGAACCCCGCCACGCCACCGCATCACACAACGCCCCCCCCCCGCCCCAGCACCGGTCTTTGAACCTCAAAAACATTAATTTAATTAAAACGAATAAAAAAATGCCAAGAAAGAAAAGCCTCGCATATTTACGGGGAAGAAGAGAAATGGTAACATTGTTTTAAAGGGTCTTTTTTGGATGCAGAAAATGAAATAGGTCCATTACGTGAAACAGGCTAGGACAATAAAAGATTAACGAAAATCGCTTAAGAAACCCTATTCTATTTCCCAGATTCACAGATACTGTGTTTCACAGCATTCTGTGAAAATATGTTTCCTGTGCCTTACCCAGACACATCACATGGATCACTGGACTAATCGACTTTGTTCCTGTGGACATCATCTAACTCTTTATTCCAATATTTTACAGCCGTTTTGGCAGCACCCGACTCATGCATCAAAAACATTCAGCTGGACGCTTCCACCTCTAAACGAGGATTACACAGATCGCCCACAACCTTTACTGGATCAGTCTGTTCTGTTCCCAAAAGGTGACAAAACCTGTTTTTTGTTTTCCCCTCAACCTCTATTCACAAATCAGCCTTTTGTCTCTCCCAGTAATTGCTACGCACTTATTTTTAAGCAATTTCTCAGTAATTCAAATTCCCCCTAAGAGCTCCCCGCACTCCACATTATTTTTCAATCACAGCCGTAATTGCCGCTATGCTTTTTTGTCCGCTCCGACAGAGTTTATTTAAGGTGGCCCCGGGCGCGGAGCCGGGGGCGTCCCCACGGCCGGGCGAGCCCCGCGCTGCCGCCCCGCCACGAAGCCCACACAGGGGCACGACCCACGGGGGGGGGGGTGGTGGGGGTGTCCCATGCAGGCAGGAGTCAACCCATCCCTGCCCTCCTCCGTGAAAAACAACAACAACAAAAGGCTATTAAAACAATTCGGGCTTTGTTTTTATTGCTTGAGCCTTAAGTTGGAAAAAAAACAAACCCAAACAACCCTCAATATTCCTCTGCACAGTTCTGCCAAATTTTCCTATGTCCTGCGGGGAAGGGGAGAGACACGGCAAATGGCCGCTCAGAGCTCCCATTTACAGGATGTTTATTGCGATTTCGGTTGTTAAATGGGTTGCTCCCTGCTGCCCCCCTGTAGGGACGACACCCCCTCCACCCCCCTTCCCGACGTCCCGGTGCCTCCGGGCTCCGCGCCCGACGCACCCCCGGTCTGCAGGGAGCAAGGGGTGACCCCTGGGCCACCACATGGAAAACGGATGAAAAGGAAAGGGGGAAAAGTCGGAAAGGTGGTGAAAAGGCTGCTCAGTGCCGCAGTCGGCGACTCCCGAGACACAGAAACACCAATTTCGAACGGGGAAGGGCGCGCGAGGCTGTGCTGCCAGCCGGAGACGGGGCGCCTGGAGTATTCCATCATTGAGGAAAACGATTTCTGTCTCTCTTAGAAATTGCTAGGAACCCACAAAATACAGTCGCTGCTCCAACCTTTAACGTTTCAAGACAAAACGGAACGACACCTTTAATCAATGGATGAGACCATATAGGGTAGAAAATGAGCGCGGCTGTTACCTGTTTTAATTGCATACTTCAGAGTTGTTCTGCAGTTCAATAAAATTTCTTCCAAGGTCTGTGGCTGGTCTGCCAGTTCCCAGTTATATTCCTGGAGCAGCTCATTTGGGTAATGGAAATCAATAACTTTTGTTGATCTATCAAAACTTTTCACCACATACTGAAGTAAAATGTCCACAACATCTTGTAGGAAAGACAAGGTTGTTATTTCTCCGTTGCATGCCGGCAGAAGATCTGGGAATGGAGAAATGGAAAGTTCGTTTTACGACCGCATACGCAGCTTCTGGCATTTATGTTTAGGAAATCTTTTCACTGTGTTCAATACAAACAGATTTTGTTTTCATTTACTAAGCAAATTGGTAAGACTGCATTTTAAGGAATGTTCTGAGAGATAATAGTTAGGTTTTAATATTCTATCTAAAAAAGCAAATTTTGCCCACAGTATATTTCTGACCAATTTTTAAGACAATGAGAGAGAGCGGTGAAACAAGAAAACGGGGAAAACGAATCTCAGGGAAAATAAAGATTGGGAAACAAACGCTACAAGAAACGCTCTAAAAACTCATTTGCCTTGCAAGAAAATACCTTCCTTGTGACTCTCCCAGTGCCAGGAACTTGTTGATAATTTAATGCCCTTTTCGAGGCGATGCCGCACGGTCTCTCGGTGCGTGCACTGACTGACATCTTTTGTTTAATTGCGACGGCTCCGGCAGAGCCGAGCTGTAGCGGAACCCCCTAATTTGGGGTGACCCGGGAGGGGTCAGCCAGGCAGCAGCGGCTGCACCAGCTCTCCCACGGCGGGGCCGGGAGGGCAGAGCTCGCCCCGGTCCGGCGTGCCAACGGCGGCGTTCCTGCTGGGATCTCTATAGGAGCGGAGACGCGATTGACGAGGTCGGAAAAGATGAAGTGCAAAGATACCTCGAATTAAAACAAACCGGTGGAAAGAGCGCTCTTTCTCCCTCCTCCCCTCAAACCTTAATTACAGCGCAGGGACTTCAACGAGAAGGTCGCTGCTGTCAGTACTCCTTAGAAAGAGCGACCTGAAGGCTCCAATTTTACTCGTTTTTTTTTTGGTTGGTTTTCTGGGTTGTTTTTCCCTGGATCTTTTGTTGTTGTTGTTGTTTGGCGCCTGGGGTTGGTTTGGTTTTTTTTTTGGCGGGTCTGAGAAATGCCCCGCGCCGGGGGGTGCCGGGGAGGCGGCGGCACGGGTCGGGGCTGGGGGCGCGGAAGCTCCGCGGAGCCTCTGCCCACCGTCGGGTCCCCCGACCTCCGCGCACCGCGGGCAGAGACAATTTCCCGACCGAACCGCTGTTGGTTTTTGGGGATTTTTTTTTTTTTGTGAGTTTTAGAGCTGCAGCGTGGCCCGGGAGCGCCGTTACCTGTTGAGTGCAGAAAGGCGTAATTCACCTCCGCTTTTTGGCAGCCGCAGGGTTTTTTGTCGCAGGTACAGGCCGGCCGCGGCTCCGCTGCCCCCGGGGCTGCTTTGGCGCCGGTTTCCACGGGTTTCTCAGCATCTCCGTAGAGCAGAGCTTGACAGCGACACGGACACACGGCCTCAGCACCGCGGCATCAGCCCCCGTCCCCCCGCCCGCCCTCCCGCCCCGGCGCAGGGCCCGCGGCCGCCCGTCAGCGCTCCGCGGGCGCGCAGCCTTGGCCTCCGCCGCGGGCTGCCCTTACCGCAGAGTTTGTTTCCGATCCCTCCCGTGAACTTCTGGGCAACCTGACACCAGGCTCTGGCTGCAAGAGAAAATGGAGCGGAGGGTCCGTGGGGACGGGTGCGGGCCGGGGGCGCCTCGTCCGACACTCCGGCAGTGCTCCCCAGGAACCCCCTGCCCAGCCCAGCCCAGCCGCGCCGCGCCGGGCTACAGCCGCCGTCGGTCCCCGCCGCCCCCCGCAGCTCCGGTCGAGCTGCCACAAAGGGGGCTCCGGCGACCGGGCAGCGCTGCCGCGGCGGCTCCGCGGCTCCGTCGGGCCGGTCCCGCCCGGCTGCTCGGCGCCCCCCTACCTGTGCCGGGGCTCTCGGCGGCCGCGGAGCCCTCCTCGGCCCCGAAGGACCAGAAGCCGGAGCCGGGGCTTGCCATGGCGGAGGCGAACCGGCGGGGCGGGCGAAGAGCGGCGAGCTGCAGCCCAGGCGGCCTGAGCGAGTGTGCGTGAGTGTGAGTGTGCGGGTGTGTAAGTGCGCGCGTCTGCGCCAGGCGGCGGCAGGCGAAGGGGCGGGGGCGCCCCGGGCACGCGTGGGTGGGAGCGTCTCCCGTGGGCGCCCCCGGGGCGCGCTCCGCCGAGCTGCCGCGCTCCCTCCCCGCCGCTGCCCTCTGCCTGGGACGGGGCGGGCGGCGCCGCGGGGGCCGGGGGAGGTGCCCCCGCCGAGGCGGTCAGCGGCGGTTGCCGTGAAAGGTCCCCGGCACCCTGCACCGAAGGGGCGGGAAGGGGTGGAGGGCGCTGGGGGCAGCCGCCGAGTGGGATGAAGGCGAGAGAGGTGCTTTGTGCCGCCACCAGCCCCCGGCGGGGCGGGAGCGGGGGTGCGACCCCCTCCCCCCCGGTGCGGCCGAGCGCTGAGCGGAGGGGAGGGTGGTTCTCCGGGCCGTGGTGTGGGCGGACGCGGCGGTCCAGCCCTGTGCCCCGAGGGGAGGGTGGGGGGGATGACTAGGACGCAGATCCTCGGGGCTACTGGGAAGCGTCCCCAATTCTGCAAGCTGCAAAGCGTAGAGAAATTCCCCCACACACACCCCCACCCCCTGCACCGGGGCACCCCCGCTGCTGCGAGCTGGGGACTCCCGGGCGGCGGCGCCGAGGCCGGGACAGCCCCTGCCGCAGGCGGCGAGCAGCGGGGGAGTCCCGGGGCGGGGAAGAGACAGCCCTCCCGAGCCCCCGCCGCCCCCCCGGCCAGGCCCGGCCCGGTCCTGCCCGCAGCGACCGGCGGGGGCCCCGTCGGGCCGGGCCAGCCGGTGGAGGGGGTGGTGTGGGGCTGAGGGGTGCTCCCGCTCCCCCCTCCCGCTGCCAGGCTGGGAAGCGGGGTCCCGGCTGCGCCCCCGGGGAGGTGGCGGGAGGAGCCCTGCGCGACGGCGCGGCTGGCTGGGGGCGGCCCCGGGCTGCTGCGCCTGCAAGCCCCGGCGTCTCTCCCGGCATCCCCGGGCCGCTGCCGGGGTCTCCCCGCAACCCCCCGGGGGATGGGGAGCCCGGTGGATCCGTCCTCCCCGCTCCAGTCCCGCGGGAGGCAGCAGGTCTCGGAGGCGAGGCTGGAAGGGAAGGAAAACGACTGTTCCCTGTCCCTCCCCGACGTCGTTTCTGAAGACAACCAAACCTCCCCCTTCCACCCGGCCGGTTCGCCGCAGGAGCACGGAGCCCTTCTTTGCCGTGGCTGCCCCTCCTTCAGCACAGGAGGGATTTCAAGCCCTAACCCTAGAAAGGAGGCAGGTGAGACTGTGCCAAGCCAGGATTCGGCCCTGCCGAGAGCACTGGTCCCCCAGGTCCCCCACTGCCCCTCGCAGCCAGGCCCTGGGAGCTCCGAGGCCGTGTGCGGCTGAGACCATCTCTCCCCCAGTTTCTGCATGCACCCACATGGTTACTAGGACTGGGGTGACTAGGACTGTCCCTCCCTGAAATCTCAGCGCAACGTCTTGATGTTTTTCAACGCTGTCCCGGTGGGAAAGTAAAAGAAAACCAGCTCAGGCATCTCTGAAATTACAGGTCCCTTCCAGTTTCCAGACCACATCGGCTTTAAGGAGATGTAGACAGTAACTCAGGCTTTCCACGGTGAGAGGCTGCTGGGAGCTCTTCCCCGCCTGGCTTGCTCGTGCCCCAGTCCACAGCGTTGCATCCGTTCTGGGTGTAATTCAGACATGGCCAACTGTATCACTGCCTTGTGCATTTTTATTTACTTTACCATTTTAATAATACATGAGAAAGCAACTTTAAAACATTTCAAAATTTAAACAATGTACCGCAAATCTTGCATTGCAGCATGTTTTAGTTCAGTGCACAGCCTTATAACTACTCAAAGATAGGAAGCAATGGTTACCTGTCTCTGGGGAAAGGGCCAAGTGTGTGGGGGAACAGACAAAAACCCAACCCCTGTGGCTGCTGCCAATCATAGTATTTAGGAGATCTAAGCAAGGGAGCAGGATCAGGCCTTTATACTGGCATCTCAAAATTTGCCTTCTCTTGCTTTGCAGCTGGGAACATGCAATTATGGATCCTGAAAGGAAGCACAGCAATTATCTGTGTGGTTTCTGTGAAATAAGGTCTTTTGAATAAGGAATCGGGAGGGGGGGGGGATTTGAATGTGGTGGCTATTGCTTTTATTTCCACTTAATTTCTAGTGGACCTGATTAAGAATGATCATTGCATTTAGGCAGCAATCAACCAGAGAGCATATTTCTATTCCTTTCTTGGCACCCCAGAGATTAAGATTACTAAAAATCCAATGCAAAGGAGAACAAAGCAAACACGATTTAAAAGTTCAGCACTTAGTCACAAAGCAGAGGAGAGGGCTGGATATACTTCCCATAAATGGACATCTCCAACATAAAGACTATACACACAATATTGACCTTTAAAGCTGGCTACTAGCTTTACAGTAAAGTCAATAATGAAATAAACTGCCATAGTATGCTAATCATTTATGTTTGTTTTCATTAGAGGGACATTTGCCACCGACAGTTCATCCCAAAATTTAGGCATTGTAAACCTAAAATGATCAGAAATTCCCCTATGGTGTTCTTGTAATTTTTTTTTCCTGTAAAACACTTTATTAGAAACAATAACTAAGGTTTTCTGAAGGTGCATATGGGAATTTGAAAGCTTAACTAGGGAAGTATAAACTAAATGATCTATTTTAATTGGATGAGACTGATGAAATGCAAAAAAGAAAAGTAGGCATTGAGGAAAGTAAACTAGATTTAAGCTGCTTAATGTCTAATAATTTTAAGATGTAGCAGTGGTATCCGAAAGAAAGCTGATTTTTATATTATTTTTTTTGAGTATGTGATATGTGACTGACAGTGTCCCTTTGCAACGGTGTTGGGCTGTAAACCACAGTAATTCATATTCACATGAACACACACGTTGTAAACTTGAAACATTGGAGATTAAACAAAAAAAAAAAAAGGAAGCACATGGTATAAAATGATAAAAAAGATTATGCTAATAAAAGCCAAATGGCAGCAGGAACAGCAGCAGCAGCAGCTAGAACTGCTGGATAAGGCGCCGGCGCTGTGAGGTCTTCCGCAGCAGTCGTCTGTAGTCATAGGGATTATCTTCGGTTTTACTCTCTTCCAGGGGGCTTTCTGCAACCCTCGACCTAGGGATTAAGCAGAAGTGTTTTAGAAATTAAAGTCAAAACATTTACCTTGGCAAACACTCCTAATCGACTGCTCAACCTCCACCCTCGGAGGGAGGGGGAAATAAAAGGAGTAAGAAAAAAAATCACCTGACTTTGCTAGGCCTCTTCCTGTGCTACATAAAGCAGGCACCTTGGAACAAACACATTATACACTAAAAGCAGATGAACACAGAAGAACAACGTGTTCTTTTAGGAAGGGGACATAATAAAAGGACATAAAAACGTTGAGAACATGGGGAGGCTTTGCAGCAGTGTTTACCTGATGGTTACTGAACCAGATTTTCAGTTGGCGTAAATTTGTTTGCTCTGTTTTTAACCTGCCTGTGGAGCTCACTGTAAGTGTCCATCTCTTTTCATTATCTTTTTTTCAGATGGTAAAATGCATTCTGGAAGCCACCTCCGAGAGGCTGGAATGGTGACCTGGCACCAGGTGTTACCACGGGGCAAGATTAAAAATAAAACTCAGTTATTTAAAAAGTATATTACTCTGAAATAATTACAAAAATCTGTAGTGTTCTACACTAAAGGCATAGCCCATCACTGGTCCTACACCAGTAAACTGCCAAATAAAAAATACTCAGTGCTTCGCTTCTGTAGACTGAAATGACTGTATAGTCTTTAGATCCCGGTGACCCCATTTGAGAGATACTGAAGTGCAGAAATGTTTATTAATTGCATTCATCTGCCCTCAGAGGTAACAGTGAAAAGTTACACAGGTTTTTTTCACTATGGCTAATTAGGATGCAATCAGAACAGCACACAGTAAAAGGTAAGAAATTCCTTTTAGTAAGCTCAGTGGCAAAACTCATTCATCTCAATCAGACCTTAGATTTGGTGTAATTAACCACCCTAGAAATGCAACATTTTCCAAGGGATGGAAACTATAGGGTAATTCCCTGATATTATTATTTTTAATTCCATGCCTTCACAACACCTTCCTAAAACTAATTTAGATCCTACCTAAAAAAATGCCAAAAATAAAATACGTAAGGGGCACAAACATGTCCTCTATTTCTATGGATATATTTTCAAATTCAGCGATTGTGCCAGACTTAGTGTTTGACTTAAGCCTTTGACCTAGATATTTTCCAAGTCCTTCTTACATATATGAAGACACAGGAAGGTACAAATATATAAAGATATATAAATATGTGTTTGCACATGCGGAGTGTGCAAGGTGCATTGGCAAGAGTGAGAATATGAATTTCCTTAGCCCAGCAGAGGTCACCCTCTATGAAGTCTACGTGGGGAGAGAGGAGGTCGAGCAAACCCTCCCTTTAGGGTTTTTCTCCTGGCGGCCCACCTCGGTGAGGTCCACCACAGGCTATAAACACTTGTGCTGCCACAGGACAGCTGGAAAAGGAGGCAGTCAAGCTGGTGTCTTATCTGCAGAAAGCAGGCAGAAAGTTCGGCACACATCCACCCTATGTAAAACCTAGCCCATCACAAATACCATTTTTATGTTCTGTTTTGTTTAATTTGATTTTTGATTGGAGATTTACAGCAGGATGTCTGTCCGTCTCATCTGGCACTTGGGAAGCCAAAAACTAGCAGGTAGGCTGAACGCCAATCATACTAGCATTTGGCCATGCTGCATAAAGATGGGAAGTTTTCAGCTATACAAGCTAATTTGGCAAGAATCCATGAATAAAAAAAAACAGATTTATGTCCAATTTGAAAGTGTATATTTATTTTTATGAATCTTTTGAATATCTCAACAAGGATATACAACATTTATTTTTTCCTATTGTTATTTTGTATGAATTACCGCTCAGTTGCTCTTAAAATTGAAGTCCTGCGCTCAGCTGGATGTCTCTTCTTTCTTGTGGTAGAACTGCTGTCCTTTGAGGTGGAATCAGTAGATGAAATTTCGTGGTAGTAGATATCTAAATCTAGCACTTTGCTCAGACTGTTGACAAATAAGTAAGTTAATAAGTTAACAGTTTCACTTTTCAATATTATATCCAACATTCAAAAAAGGCAACCAAATATTATTAGTTGTGTTTATGTGTTGACCATCTAAGGAAAAATATATATAAGCACAAGAAATCAGTCTCTGAAATGTGACTGCTGTACGATGCAGATATTGAGACTTTTGAAATGCTAAATACTTTTAGATGTCCATAAAGCAGACATATATGACTGAAATTGTTTGGGTTCGCAATTATACTCAACAGAGAAGCATTTTTATGGTATAATTCATCTGACCTATTTTAGATATCTCCTTGAGGAAGCGAGGAATCATTTTCCTAAAGATTAATACTTTTTTTTCTCTGAGTACAAGAAGAAAGTCTAAACCAACTGCTTCAGATATTGGTGCCAGTAATGCAGATGTCTGTTATGTTGTTAGATGAATGCTATCCAGGGTATCATATGTACAGAAAAAAAAAAAAATCCCAACATCCAGTTTAGAATGGCTGGGGGAAAAATAATATCCTAAAATCAACCTGGAAAAAGAAGTTCAGAATTCAATTCTCACATTGGTAGAAACCAGGAATAACTCATTGATTTCAGTTGCTATGTTCTACTAATACCGAGTCAGCACATGAAAGAAAGATGCAGTCATAGAACTGGTTAACTAGATTAAAGATGAGTGAAACTTAACTGAGGCCAAATGTGAGAAAACACTAGATTTGGATTTTGATATATTTTTTTTTTCTTTTGGCTAAATAGGAGACAACAATAGGTGTGAATTTTTTTTTCAGGATCAAAACATCAGAAGAAGAGCTGTAACAGACCAAACATGGGGGACATGGACATAAAGCGAATCCTTTAAGCAGTAGCATAATCAAGTGCAATTTAAACTGTGGTTGAATGAAGCTAGATGCTGTGAGCACATATTATGTGCATATAATGTCATGTAATTTCCTTTAAGATACCTATTTTAGATACATACATTAGATGCATTCTGCAACCTCAGCCGAGGATAGGGCTAAGAGCCCATTCACCTTGCATCTATGACCAGGCTACCATAGCATGCATGCGAGAGGACCACAGCAATGTCACTGGGGAGCCGCAAAATAGCTTAAGTATAGAACCATAAATAAAATAAAGCTATGATGTATGTCAGGAACTGTGAACCGGGTCTACAGCACGTGTAAGGATCTAAGATACAGAAGGGCAGAATATACCTATTGCTTCCTTTCTGCAAAGATCCATCAAAATAGGTTAGTTACATTGTGAGGAAAAGACTTCTGGTTGAAATTTCAATGGCTACTCTTCTTCACCTGTTATTAATAATAATTGTTTTAATTTTTTATGATCTATTTCCAAACACTCATATATTTTTTAGGAGAGAATTTTAGCAGTCTTTGTATTTTTGCTAACAAAAAGAACTGTTTGCTCATCTGCTTTGACTGGAATTTTAAGCACCTTCAATTATTTTCTGTGTCAGAACTATCTTTGATGTGGACCTTATCTTAACTTATTATTGTGCTTGTGTTGCCATGGTAAAGGGCCACACTGTACTAAACTGAATTGCTGAGTTCTATAATGGATTTTTGTCACTGAAAATGGCATATTTTAACTTTGTATATGATGCCCTTCCTGTGAATCACCAAATTATTATGCTTTTTTAATGCTTTATTCTCCTGGTTGAAGTACAGCTAAGAACTATTTCTAGAGTACTAAAATGACAATAGTGAGATAATAAAAAAAATTACCTTTCTTTTCTTGGTTTCCGTTTTTCGTCTTGTATTGATTTCTAAGAAAATACAAAGTAATTAAAAATACTAAAAGGAAAGCTTATGCAAAGATACAATTCATCGATATGTTAGGTAGTAAAGTGCTGTACATTTTTCGTTAAAAGAAAATATAGAGAATCTAGTTTCTGAGCAAGTGCCCCAGAAAAATCTCTTTTCAGAATCTTTGAGACTGAGAATGGGATTAGCATTGGTACTCCCAAATTTCAGTTGCCATACTGTGAAAAAAAGTTGAAGTCATCACCATCAGAACACAAAAGGAGATCTAAAACTTTAAAATATCTATAGTTGTTTTAATGAAGTTGACAACACTGTCTCACTGAGGCAAATTTACAAATGGACATTTAAAAAGCAGTATACTAGGTGGCAAAAGCACCTTTAGGATACAAAACATCCAGAAATGCAGAGGAGAGAGATTTATAGGGAATGAGAGTAATTTCTTACCTCTAATAGATTTCTGTCCCTACAGCCAAAACAATGCTATGGTGCAGCATCTAAAACATCACACTTTTATGTGCAGATGGTCCCAATTTTGGTCTTAGTTGTGTTTCTTGCAAATGAGTGAAAACTTAATAAAATTAGTGAATTGTACCACTGCAAAGTCACTGAGAACCAGAAATCCTGATGGACAGACACTTCTTATGCGGGTAAACATACAAGACATATAATTTAAAACGCTAGGCTGGTCTAAAGAAATAACCCCCCAAAGAAACATTTAGTGTCTTGAATGAACAATGGGCTACTGTGAGACTTCGTTTATATCTGTGCACCATTTTATCTCATTTGATATGCAAGGAGATGGGGGAGAAGGGCAGGTGTCTAATTAATATCTGTAATATATCGTGAGAGAAATATCTGGTTTTGCAGAAGACAGGAAATTTTTCAAAAAATGCACTCATATTGTGTGCCATCACTTTCAGGTGATCTGGGCTTGATAATCAGCTGTGAATACCTGCAGGTCACAGAGATTTTTAATAAAGCAGAAAATTCACGATAGCTGGAAAAGCTGACTACCCTCAAGTTAGAGCTCAATGACTTGCCCAAGGTCTAAGACTTTGAGAACTAGTAGGTCTCCTTTCTAAGAGTCAGTGTATAGATATTTATACCGAACCTTTCCCTTACCAGCATTAGGAAAGCAGGCTTCTCTTTCTCTTTTTCATGGTTTCTTGAAAAAATACAACTAATTGAAGGTAATATTGATTAACAACTTGAAAAACCGTTTAAAAATTCCCCGGCCTTACTGCAGTTTTTGTTCGCACTGATGTGATGGCTGTTTTCCCATATGGAGCTGGCCATGTAACAAATTAGCTTTCACAAAATACTCGGTTCCTGACTGTATAGGCTCGGCTTTCAAAATCTGCATTTCCTTCAGAATTACACTTCACCTAATATTTCCTAATACAGAATTCAGTGTCATGCTTTTCATTTCAGTCCTTCATCTCACCAATCTTGCTTTCACAAAATAAATCTTATTCTTACATGCCAATTTATTTTTAAGAATATAATTTCTTTTCAGAATACCACTGTTTCAAAAGCTGTGTTATTTCAAAGCCCCCATAATAAAGCATAGCTGTGTCTTTTTTGGTATGCCAGACACAACTCTCCCTAAAGGCCCTGGTGACACCTTCTGTTGAAAGGAGAAGCAATTGCTACGGTTAGTTTATTAGCTGGGCTCTCACCGGCTGTTAAAATAGGTCACTAAGATACAGGCACCTCGAGCAAATGAGTTTAATTGCTTTTTTGTTGGAACTGCTTTTTGAGCTGCTTTTACATTTTCTCTCCTTCTCCTTGCTTTCTTGCCTTTTTTTCTATATTTAAGGGCACTGAAGTCAAGAGTGGAAAGCAGCCCTGGGTATCTGAACTTGGACCGAAGGCTATATATAGAGACGCTCAAATCCATTAGTCTCCTGAGCTGTTGGTATTTGCCAATTCCTTCATAATCACAATCTGACACATTTGTAAAGGAAGTTACAGTGTGCATACTAATACAGCCTATTTTAATATTTGCTCTCTCTGCAAGATCAAGCACTAATTTAGACACTCAAAATAGCTCTCTGAATGAACCTGTTTCTCTCCCATGACTTACAAAGAAACTATGGAGACCGGACACTTAATTTGGGTATTGAAAGTGGAAATGCTGCTTATGCGTATATTGAATGTATGTATGTTTAGGTACAAAACTACAAATTGCCTCAACTCTGAACCTTAATAATTTCAAATCTAGTTTGAACTGTGAAAATTGTGGCCTGCCTCCCTTCAGCAGGACACAGCTTTTATGTTGTATTAGAAAGGAATACAGGTAATCGGGCAATTAGAAAGAGAGTTTAGGTGGGAATTATGTGACAGTCTTAGCCCACAAAAACTTGCTAAACTCACATGTATCAGAGTGTAGTAAGTGGAGTCTTCTGGATTATTTAATGTCTTAGGCTTCCGTGGCCTCCTTGGGGGTCTCTGCATTGGGCGAGAGTCTTCTACTTTGGCCGCAACTGTAAAAAAGCAGAAGATAACAATGCTTATTTCTTCACAGAATGGGAGGCTTTTACAAAAACAGGAGAGAATTTCACCAAAGGAAAAAAAAATCCACATAGCCACTTCTACTGCTTGCAGTAGCTCAAGAAAGCAACTGTTTGGGGCATTTCCATGACCAGACTGGAAAGGGGAATGGGAAAGGGGGAATGTTTGAGTCCTGACTACCACATGGACAGATGCCACGTAACGAACGTCAGGCTAGAGCAGCCCAGCAGCCCGCCTGGCACAGGCTTCTCATTCTGAAAAGGGCTGATGCTCCACATTCAGAAAAGGACTCTGAAGGGTAATGGCTACTGGAAGGCTACCATCTTGTAACAGGGACCTGGGTGGTAGGGATGATATTTTTTCAGACTCAAGTCAATCATTAAGGTGCCGAATGAGGGAACTGGCGTTAGACCTCTGATTCAGAGGTTGATCCTCTACATTATCACAGTGTAGATTTCCCCCAAGGCGTCCTGCTGAGGCTGTTCATTTCAAGCCAAAACACGTACCACTGTGCAACACAGCGTGACCATGTTCATTGCATCCAGTGTAATCTAGTTTAGTCTACTCATCTTCTGGTCTCTATTTCTCCAAAACTTTCTGCAAACCTGCAAAAAATGCTTCCATTCTAATGGAAACAAAATCAGGATTTTAACACAAAATGGAACTGTTGTCCTCTGGCAGTCTCCAAACTCAGACACTGACTTGTGGGTTACATTGGTTGGCACATGAGGAACTAGAGAAGTGTCTTGGATATCTGCTTGTTAAATAGCTATATGCAGTTCTGCTAGTCTAAGATACAGGGCTGCTGAGGGTTCATAGGCTTATAGGTTCTGAGACTACAGAACTGACTCGGGGGGGCTGAGGAGCCACAAACGTACAGTGTCATGAGCATGATCACCTTACATTCAGCTTCAGCTATAGGACGTTAATAGGGGGGTACGGCAATTCCTTCATGATGAAGGAGGCGGGGGTTGCAGGGCAGCAGAACACCTACGATAGAGACATAGGGCTACATACAGGGTGGTGAATGGAGTCACAGCACAAGGTCTAGGCACGGTGAACCTTCTGTCCAGGTACATTGCATCATCTAGTGAGGTTTTAGATTGTCCTTGTCCCATCGCAGAAGTATTCAGAGGACAGTCCATGAGAAAAAGCACGTCCTTACTCATAAATGCATATAGTGTGAGGGTGGAATGAGGATCTAGCTCCCAATGAAAATTACTGAAGTGTGTTCTGCTGATCTAATCCTCTTTCACATGAAGTGACTTCAACTCCATAACCCCAGTGTACTAACTACATGTGATTGAGTCTTAGAAGGAAGAATGTATTTTGTTCTCTAATGGCCATCAGAAACGCTTTTATATGATAAAAATAAAAACTCTCCCATGTAAATCAGACATCTTTTTAATTAAGGAGGTGGCACAATCATTTTAAATGAGAAATGATCAGTAATACATCAGTGTTGACTCCTGCAAAATTAGCTGTGTAAGTTTTTTGTTATGTGTGATAAATAAAGGCTTGTAAAGGTCATGGATATACAGAGGAGGCAGGATGAATAATGTTAATTTAAATTGTTGCTGGATAGTGATTACATTTATTGTTTTAGTTTCTTATCTGAAATGCAGACTGCTTCTCATGTAATGAACGAACAAGTATCTTTTAACATTTTGCACTTAAGAGAACAATGGTGTTTTTCTAAGTCAGGGTACAGATAATTCACGTTAAACAATGAAATTCAGATGCAATACATTCATTTCAGTAACCTGTATTAAATATAAATTACATTCTTTGATTTGAATAGGTATAGCAGGTCTGACTGTGCTCTTATGTGGGCTGTTGCTACCCTGATGCATTTCAAATGGGCCACCTGGAGTTATCTGAGTTTCCATTTGTGACAGAGTAGAGGCGTATCTTCCCTGTTTTATTTTTAAACACAACAGGAGCCTAAACTGGAAACAATACCTTAAAAAAAAAAAAAGCCTTAAAATTCAGTGTAGTTGAATAGAAACACCAAAACCCTTGTCTTTAGGATTTTTTCAAAAATTGTGTCAAAGATCATGACTGCATGGAAATCTGGAAAAAGAAAATGAAGCCAAATTGGGGGCTTTAGGAAAACCCCAAGGAAAAGGCTCTCATAATACCTAAAAAGTTTTTACTGTCCTCTAAGAATTCATCACTATGTATCCTGTTACGTTCTTTAATTCATCACTGTCAAACACATAAAGCATTATCGTATTCCAGATTACAGTTATTCCAACTGAAATTACTTGTATACTTCTCGCATATATGCTCTGCAAAGACTCCTCTCACATTCAAAAACCATCATTTTGGCAATGATAAAGGCTTCAGTAAAAAATAGCTTTTCATCTCAGCTCATGCATTGTACATATGTACGAGTTATTCAAAAGAATCGAGGGGACAGAAATACCACGTTGGGGCAGACAGCCTTCTAAGTTTGGAACTCCATCGTTCCTTTTTAAAATTACATGGAGGTCTGAAAATGCAATTCTGAGTTTTTTTCTCAAAAAAACCCTGACACAGTAAGTAAAAATAATTTGATGGGTTTAGCTTTCTTTGTTTCACCAGAAAGTGAACCTGTGATTTCCTTTAGCGCTTAGATTTGTGTGTTCATTGCTACTGAAATACAGCTGATGTGGTAGTTGCTTGTATTGGATAACAAACTGCACAAAGTAAAATTTGCTTTCTCATTAGTTGCTGATAATTCCAGAAATCATTTACTTAGTAGAGTTACAGGTAGAAAGCAAATTAGATACCCAAGCCTGATAAATGGCGAGTTTGATGCGTTTATTTTCCAGATGGCCTATACCTTTCTGCAGCAGGCTATGAAGCAGAAAGGAAGAGTAAAATCATTCACTTATTAATAGGCCAATTATGTTGCTTCTGGAGTTCATTACAGAGAAAAGGTTTCTATTGAAGCTCAGGCTTTCAATAGTAAAATATCTTATAGCCTGTTTTTTCTTAAGACTTCAAGTATATCTAGCAAGATCTGTCCGTGTGCTTTACATGTAAAACTGAAGCTTTCTATCTAACAAACATTTAAATACACATGTTACAAAACTGATATGAAAACCTTTCACAACAGCAGCTGTCAAAGTACTTCAGAAATGTCAAGCTGGCACTATCATCCCTATCCTACTAGCAGGGTAAATGAGATGCACAAAGCAAGACACACCGAGACTTGCTTCAGGTTGTGTCCCAGCTAGTCATTAACACAGCCAAGGAGTTGGACTGAAGGAAGGACTGTGCTGAGACTCTCAAGTCTGCAGCCAGCCCATGCCTTACGGTTATATCTACCTGCACAAGTGCTGTCAGTGCTGCGACACGTTCCTGTGCCTTAGAAGCAATGCATAGGAGGAATTGGAAATCAAAACATTTGATGCTACGCAGAGACTCCTTTTAAAGGTTTTACCAACAGCAAGATGAATTGAACAAGTTGAAAGGGAGAAAGATTGTCCTCAAACTGCCTAAGTGCATGCAGTCAGTACTCAATTAGTCAAAGAGGTTTTGGTCTCATGACATGGGTGCTTTGCTTTTGAACCTCAGCAGCGAATGTCAGCCATGCTGTAACCTGTGCTCAGGAAGTCACATCTCTCTGCTGCCCAAAGCTGAAGGAGGCTGTCAGAACATACATTTGATCAAGTCATGATGGAAAGTTTAATAAAAGTTATGGTCATTCTCCATAAGAATGAATGAATTACAGAGTTAAGGGTCAGCAAAGGCGTGTGAACAGTGTGGCTGCTAGGCAACATTAAAGAAGGTTTAGCAAATCTTTGGAAAATTCCTTATTCCTATCAGTGTCTCAGCTAGCTCGCCTAACGCCACCTCAAAGGCTCCCACGTAAGTTGCGCACACACTTTTTGACCCTACGGTGCTCAGTTACAAGGTATTACTACCTTCAGTTCACTGAAAGCTCCAAATATACTGAAAAAAGAAGAACAGGGACAATGAAATTTAGGACCAGCTCATTTGATGTATGTGTGTCCATACACCACCACAAACTACGGAAACTGTGGAGAGCTGCGTGTGCTTGAAACACTCCAGAATGAGCAAGAAATGCTTGAATAAAGATGAATCAGTATCAACAGCCCTTTAGGTTGAACTGTGTCTGCACATTCTGACATACAACGATAAGCTTGGAAGACAACAATCTCGAGGAATCAACATCCATGGATGCTAATGTAAATGAATGTGTGACTTACAACAGATCTTATACCGAAGACTGGAGAAATAGTGTGGTTACAGCTGTGATAAGCATCTAAGTGATGAAAGGTCTCTATTTATTAGGCCACCTGGAGAAACGGATAAACCCATCTTCAGGTCATTTAAGTGAAATGTTACATGTTTGACTCAGTGCTGGTCCACATCTATGGGGACAGGAAGCATAAAGCCAGGCTCAGAATAAAGCAGGAAGAAAAACAAGAGTAAGACCAGTAATTGTATGGGGTTTGTAGAGGAGCTTGGAAGTAACCAGGAAAATGCAAATATAGGAACTGGAATTCCAGGACTTGTAAAAGAGCAGTTAACAGCTATTACTGCTTACAATATTTATGTGCATACCTTTTTACTGTCCTAATTGTACAAAGTATGAGGATGTAATTCGTCAAGTTTGGGATTTGCCCATAGAAAAGCACTGCTCTTTAACATTCTGGTTAGTAATTTTTAGGCATTGTTTATTCATGGGACTTTTACCACAGCCAGATTTGGAAATTAGTTGATGGATGCAAATGCTTATCAGTCTGGAGAAAACAGAGTAATTATTCTGGCAGAGACCTAGAACGAGGAACTGCAAGAGACTGAGAACTTTCCGACTGCATCCAGCAGAAGTTGAGAGCTTTTGATCTCCCGCACTTAAGTCCCACTAGCTCCACTGAGGGAAGCAGTTTCATTCTCTGGCTGACACTAATACTCTCATTTTGGAGAGTCTGGTGTCCTGGGATTATTGCTATTGAGGAGAGGATGTTTAAGGAAAATGGCTGTACTCCATTTCCATGACCTCCCAAATCTTATGCTCTGCGTGGATCTGACCAGCTCCCAGCACAGATCTTCTACATACTGGCTGCATGGTGTCCAAAGGGCCACTCCAGTAGCGGAGAACAACCAAACAGCAGAAGCGCTTGACTACCCTGCTTTTCTCCAGTCCCACGCCTTGGTGCTCCCTGGCTGGCCACTCACTCGCAAAGAAGACAGACCGTCCCCGTCCCGTGAATGCTGCTCTGCACACCCAGTGCTACACGGGCTCCCTTTTCCTTGCAAGGGCTACCCACAAACCCCATGCAAATAGCGCTGCGGCAGCCTACAGCAGGAGGAATCCTGGATGAAAACCCTGCCCATCTCACTGCCTTGTGGAGCTGAAAAGGTCTTCAGCTGCACCGGAGTTCCTTGTACCATGTGAATGTCATTCTAAATATAGAAAATCCTCTTGCTGACATTTTGTACTTGAACTGTCATTTAATACTTACAGGGATGGGTGCCATTATTCATCTGGAGAAAAAAGAAAAAAATGGCTCCCATAATGACCAAATCCCCCTCACTTCAGGCTTTGCCCTCAAACAACTTGATAGTGGCTATTTGTGCATCTATTCTGACACCAGCGTAACGCAAGGCTCACTAGCAGTCCAAAGGTGCAGTCCTGGGATGCAGCCATTATGTTTAGCTGAAAGCATTTAGCAAGCAAATATAACATACTCAGAAATTCAAGCCACAGGGAATTTTGTTTATTTCAGGAACCCTGTGCAGCTTGCTTTATGCATTTTTATGAATACAAATAAATTCACTTCAGAACAACTTAACCTTGTGGATTTAAGATTCGTTTAACCTTTTTGGTCATATGTTCTTTAAACTGCAGGCTTTGTATTTTTATTAAAATAAACGGTTTTGAAAATCTGAACATTTGTAACAGTACGTCATCTGGCTGCCCACAGTTCCTCCCCTCTTTGGGTAGCAATGTAATAAAATATTTTATCAGAGAAGCAGGTAAATTCTCAAACTTAACAATGGCCACCTACCCACAGACGAAGGCAGACAAGTATTCCTATCTGGCATCCAGCTATAAAATACAATTCATGCGTTACAGCTGTAAAACGACATATAAAACTAGTGAAGCTGAGGAATAAGTGTAAATAAATGAGAGTGACCAAAGTAATTACAAATAGGTAAATACTACATGATTTAAAGAACAGCTAAAGCTCAACTGTCCTTGCCTTCATAAGGGTAGGACAGCAAAGGTAGCTCTAGAGGGAAACCTGCCATAAAAGCATATCCTTCTGTCAACGTGCGTGTAAAAATTGTACTGTAACACATAATGTAGGCAAGACGACAGGAAGGCTCCTCCTTGTTTCATAGACAGTGGATCACTCACCATGTCTACCTGCTTCGCTTTAGCATGACAGTCTGCTGCACATTACCTCCAGTCTTTGTTTTACGTAGTTATCTTACTACATTGCATACAGCAAGAAAGTATAATACCCAGAATGCTGATAACTCCTGTGCTGTAGACAGTACAACCTAAATGAGCCGAACGCTGGCGTATTTTTACTTAAATATCCTCTACAAGTAGTTAGAACATGTTTGCTATAATAGACATCTACTTACGACAATGCAGCTTTGTGACTGAGCTCTGTAATGCTTAGGCTCCCACCAGCCCACAGGCAAGCTGGGGAATTACTGAGTATATTCTCTTACTTCAATATCCTGTGCATTGGTCATAGCTGGAAAGGGAACAGTTGTCCTGTTGTGTGAATTCTGTTCAAATGTAGAAAAAGAAAGTTCACATTCCACACGAAGAAAGGTTTGTCAGTGGACTGGTTAACAGTTACTAATATGGCTGTGGGGATGTGAGAAATTAAGGCTTAGGTCCCTGCTGCCATCGCTGCATACTGTAGGTGAGCAGCTGAGCCTGTAATCCACTGTCAAACCCACTGTGTTGCAGAGAGTGAAACTTTCCATTGCGGCCAGGAAGGCTGGCAGAACACAGGGCTTGACTAGAACCCAGCTGGCCTGCCATCATGGTTTTTTGAACTTCACTGTCTGGCAGAAGTGACCTTTGTTACATTTATCACGAGCAGCCACACAAGTTGTACAAGGTGCTTGGGTCAACAACCGAACAGAGCAAATACAAACTACGGCTGCCCAGCTCAGGCCAGCTGGGCAAGAAGGGCCAAGGAGCCAGACCCAGCTCAAAGAGTAATACTGCCTCTTGTATCAAGGGAAAGTTAGCTACAGGAAGATGGGGGACAAGAGTTCAGTCAAGAACTGTAGGAGGACTGTTTTTTGGGGTGGTTTGACTTACTGGAGCAGAGCATTCAGTGACTAGCTGGACAGCATAAGTGAGCTGGAAGGGTTAGTTTGGTTTGACATAGAAGGGGCCAACTCGTCCTACCAGCCCTTAAACGCTGTGAAGCACAACTTTAGCTGGCCTGTGCTTTAGTGGCACATTTCTCTCTAGCGAGTTCAGTCATTACTTCTTAGTCAAACAGCACCCGCTATTTCACTTTACGTGTATTCAGCTCTGGAAAGCGTAGCTCCTCCTGAGCTCTGTACTCAACTTGTCTACATGCCAACTTGTCCACCATATTTATTTTGAAAAAAAATAAAAAAATTTGCTAAAGTTCTACACGAGCCATCTTGAAATAAGCATGCCTTGACTACAAAGTATGTTTTAAGATATATGAATATGGGCATTCAGGAATCTCTTTCTGATGCTTCCTACTGTTTTAAAGTTATGATTGTTATTGCTGACATTTTTTGTAAAAGGCAGTTAGTCAAAATAGCAAACATTCAATTTTTGCACCCGTAAGATAAAGAGAAAAAAAGGAGGGTCTTGTAATTCATCAGAATTTTCTTACAGATTCTTCCTGATGTACAAAAGAGCCAAATGCTGTCATGTCACACATACAGACATTTGTCAGGAGAAAACATAAAAGAAAATAAATCCTCCTTTTGTTAAGGCCACACAACATTAGCTTGTTAAAAAATCTTATTTACTTTTAATTATTAAAATGAGGCCAAAGACCTGGTCTCCCTTGTGCAACTAAACAACTGTTTCAGTATTGTCTTAAAAAGCATTTTGACTTGGTTCAAAAGAAATATATGACATTTTTCATGTCATTGTTTAAAAGGATACAATACAGCACTTCCACACGCTTTACTGTTGGAAAACTGCTGTATTATGACACCACAGAGGTTTAAAGCAGTGGGACATTTTCAGAGATAAAGGGGAGTGAAGTGGCTGACTGGTCACCACTTTAAGCAGGGTTGCATGCACAGGCGACAAACCCTGGCATCCTTTTGTCTCCTGTAGAGATACTTAAATTTATAGCAATGTGAAGGGTAGACTCTGCTCCATTTTGCACATGGCATGAACATACTGATACGTTTTCACCCGGTCCACTTGTGTAACAAGACCTTTAACTGATAAAACAGGGATTTGTGTATTCCCTTTCTCTCTATCTACCTCTCTTCTCTAACTGCTGTAGGAAAATGTGTAAGAATCAAGAGTTATTTTCCAAAGCATGCATTTTTAATTCCTTATGTTGATCTTGTAAAAATTTAGCAATATTTCACAGAGTACTCAGTACTATCCCATCAATGACAACCGCAAACATTGCTCTGTCTTTAATGAAAGATCACAGCACTTATTTTTCCATTTCACATTCGTTTTCTCTTGCAGACTTTGGTCTTGGAAACAGGCTGAACTGCATAGATTATCTACCAGCAGCCAGTTTACACTTAGAGGTTTAGCTTTTGTAAACACCAACCCCTCATTTTAGCAGTTTGCCCATTTGAGAGGACTGCACAGTAGGGGTGAAGTACTTTTAGGATCTCTTCAATGCAGCCATGGGAACAGAAAGAAATTTCAGCATACATGACAACTGAATCCACAATATTATAGTGAAAACGGTACAATTAGCTCTGGGCAGCGAGGGACAGTCCTGCATCTGGTCCCAGCTGTGCAGAGGCGAGCAAAGATCTCCCCCAGAGGCAGTGCAGAGGCACAGGCCCACAGAAATGAAGACCCACCCAGTCATCCGCCACATTTGCCCTCATCTTCCTCTACATCTGTGGCCCAAGACACAGGCTGAGGAAATCCCATATGTCTGTTCCAACTGAAGAGGATTGAGCAGCTCAGTCAGCTCCTTATGGGCCTTTCTACGGGGCACAGGTCTTAATGATCTGCACTCTCTGAATCCCATGTCTTCCACTTTTATTCTCCCAGTACTCTTCCCCACTGCCACCTAACCTGCTCCAAGCATGCCTGCATTTTGGAACCCCCAACACCCATGTTAACCGGAATATAAATAACTTCAGAGTGTATTTTCAGAGGTAATATCCACTTAAGTGTGTGAGTTAAATGGATGCCAATTATTAATCACAGAATTTTCAGAGTTGGAAGGGACCTCTAGAGATCATCTAGTCCAACTCCCCTGCCAAAGCAGGATTGCCTAGAGCACAATACTCAGGACTGCATCCAGGCAGATCTCAAAAATCTCCAGAGAAGGGGACTCCACAACCTCCCCGGGCAGCCTGTGCCAGTGCTCTGTCACCCTCACCGTAAAGAAGTTTTTTCACGTATTTAAATGGAACTTCCTATCTTCCAACTTGTGCCCATTACCCCTCGTCCTGTCACTGGGAACCACTGAAAAGAGTCTGGCTCCATCCTTCTCCAACCCATCCTTTAGGTACTTGTAAGCAATAATAAGGTCTCCCCTCAGCCTTCTCTTCTCCAGGCTAAAGAGTCCCAGCTCTCTCAGCCTTTCCTCATAAGGGAGATGCTTCAATCCCTCAATCATCTTAGTTGCCCTAATAAATACTTGTAATTTTAAGGACATACCCACCAACATGGGTAGAGTTTTGATAGCCTCAGCTGCATTTGCGGATAGCTAAAACTTCACTCAGCATATATGTGACAAACTTTGGTAAACTGTTTGACATAGTACCTAAAAGAATATTTGTTTTTTAAAACATAGTCCCATATCTTACCAATAGCACACACAGTTGAGCAACATATAATTAAAAAAGATCCAATGTGGAATTTTACCAAATAAATGTATTCCTAGAGATGCTATGTGTAGGTCTCACTGTGATTCATTCATCAATCTTAAGCAGAACTGAAACAAAATACCAAGAAAAATGGTAAATATGTAAATCCTGACCAGGCTTGGATATTTGGCCAGCAGGTCAAAGGAGGTGATTCTGCCCCTCTACTCCACTCTCGTGAGACCCCACCTGGAGTACTGCATTCAGCTCTGGAGCCCCCAATATAAGAAGGACATGGAGCTGCTGGAGTGTGTCCAGAGGAGAGCCACAAGGATGATCTGAGGGCTGGAGCACCTCTCCTGTGAGGAGAGGCTGAGAGAGTTGGTGTTGTTCAGCCTGGAGAAGAGAAGGCTCCGGGGAGATCTTATTGCAGCCTTCCAGTATCTTTCCAGTACCTAAAGGGGGCCTACAGGAGAGCTGGGGAAGGACTTTTTACTCGGGCACGTAGCAATAGGAAAAGGGGGAATGGCTTTAAACTGGAAGAGGGCAGGTTTAGATTAAACGTTAAGAAGAAAATTTTCACTTTGAGGGTGGTAAGGCACTGGAACAGGTTGCCCAGAGAGGTTGTTGAGGCCCCATCCCTGGAGGTGTTCAAGGCCAGGCTGGACATGGCCTTGGGCAACCTTGTCTAGTGGGAGGTGTCCCTGCCTATGGCCGGGGGGTTGGAACTTGATGATCTTCAAGGTCCTTTCCAATCTAAACCATTCTATGATTTCCCTGGAAACTATGTTCCATGTATGTACTGATATGGCGCTTAGTACAAAAATGTACAGCCTGAGCCAGAGCTAACTCATCTACTAGTTCCCTGGGCTTTAAAAACATGATTAGGAATTGTTTCTCGAAAGCCCTGTTTAGAAATGAAAATTCTCCTTACAGTAAGGTTCAACATTACCTGACTGACAAACATGAGAAGAAAGTCGGCCATTAGCTTGCTTATCTTTGGACAGCATCACAGGTCTCAGTTGATGTGACAATATCATTTCATTCAATTTTTGCTGCAATGCTAAGTAGTCTTCGGATAATTTTGATATCTGAAAAATATAACACAGGATTTTACATTATTCTATGAATACATATACATTTTCCAAGGTAATCAAAGGTAAAATAGTGGACTAGGGAATGAATTTAAAAGGTATTGCTCCACTTACTGCAGTGTAGAACCCTTCCACATTTACCTCGTCATCCCCCTTAAAAGAGAAAAAAAGAGGGAGAAAAAGAGAAGAAAAAGAAGAAGAAAGATATGAAGGGGATAAAAAAGGAAGAAAAAAGAAGAATCAAAAAAGAAAGAAAAAAGACACATAGGAAACTTCACACTGCAGCCCAGTCTGGCAGCTACTTCATATTGGTTCACACATGTGAGCAGACAGTGCCTTGCTGATGCAAAATAGCTTCTACAGCTATAGGCATATTTGTCTGCACATTTGTGAGTCCCTAACATTGACAGAGAAACTTTTAGTTTCATTTAGAGAGACATTTCACAAGTTTACTGAATTAAGGACCTCGCCTGGTAAATGCATATTTCAACAAAGGCAAAGCTTCTGCATTTAATCTAAACCAGGTTAAAACTAACTTTTTTTTTTTTTTTTTGCCAGTGCTCTAACTTTGTCTTTCCCCACTTTCTGAAAAGGGTATTTTTTCTTGCAACCCAAAATATGCATTTTTATAGAACACTCATTACAAAATTTTAGTCTGAGTTTAAAGAGTAAAACCTTGGTGCCACTGAAGCTAGTAAAGTAACTTTGCTATTCTGTCATTGCTCAGAGTATTGTGCTCAACGTATGTAGCTTATAAACTTCTTACCTGCCGTGAAAAGGCTGCCAAATCACAAGCCTCTTTCTCTGAGTCTCCCTTCAGTGTCTTAGAGTCTTCAGCCTCTGTACTGGTGCCTTCCCTATCTTTTGTTGTTTGGGGATCATTATTTTGAACATGTACAGCTTCTGTTGGCTCCTTTATAGTTTTCTCTTGACTTTTGCAAGGTAGTTTCCCTTCTTTTCTGAGTTGTCCCCTCCTTCTGTAACCCCGGTAACTGCTCTGAATAACCACTGCTGCCTTCTCTTTGTCTTCTGAACCTTGTTTTGCTGCCTCAACTTGCTTCCATGAGCCTCTTTGTGACTCTTTTCTTGTAATTCCTTTATATCCTGTAGCTTCATGTTTCAGGTGGTTTCTTTCCACATCCCTGTCAGTCCTGGCCTCGACCACAGCAGATTCTTGTTTTTGCCCATCTGCGCTGATCATGGCTTGATTACCTTGCTCTTGCTGGGGATCAGGTTCAGCTGTGATTTTGATAGAAGATTTCCTGGATGGCTCTTCCAAAGAGGCTTGTTCTTCACCTTCACCAACATGTTCTACTACAGGGTTCTGCTTCACAGAAGCTCCCTCTCCTTCAGTGGATGTTGTCTGTTGCTCCTGTACATTCCCTGTGTCACCGTACCCAGAGAACTCACTGTCAGCAACAGCATCAGCTTCATCTTGAGTCTCCTCGTCTACTGCTTCTTCCAGTGTATCATTTTGAGCTGGCTGCAGTTGTGCTTCAAGGAATTCCACAGCAGATAATTCTTCTTCTGCTATTTTTTTGCACTGTTCCTTTATATTTTTCCGGACCCTGTAGCCTCTGTAATGGCTCTGAACAACAACAGCTGCTTCCTCTTCTGTTTTAGGAAGGGCACTCTTTACACCAGCTAGACTTCCCTCATTATCTTGGAGTTCTTCATCCTTTTCCTTTTCGCTAATGGATGCTGCATTTTCAGTTTGTTTCTTTCTAAGTGACTCCCTGAATGGAATAGAGTTACGGGCAAAAATTATAGCTGAAGGAGATGAAGGATAGTGACAACTTTAAAACTACCTTTGGTGGTGTTTGTGTACTCAATGGCGATTTTATACATTGCAACATGGGAAAGACTTAGTTCATATAACTGGAATTAAAGACAGCAAACCAATCTCCATCTTTATGATGATTATTATTTCTTAAAGTGAAAAGGGCATCCCTGTGAAATTCTTCACAGAAAATTGCTAGGGGGACAATCTAGGCTTCATGCGGACTCATAAAACAGTAAAGAATTAATTTAAATGTTAACAAAAACATAAGGCAGAAGCTTTTTAGCACCTCAAATATGTATAAATACACACAATCCTAAATGTATTCATGAAAGAAAACTGCCTCAAGTCACACCAGGAATGCAAAAAGAATTATCCTGGGCATAGGTCCAGGTCAAATTTAAAAGACCGAGTCCCTAAATTGTCTTTGTTACCATCAGTAAAACTTTAGTGCTAGGTGAAATCTGCCTGCCTGTTCCTTCCCTCTGAAAGACTGTGGACTCCTTCACAGCTGTTTTCGACCTCTCTGGACCAGTTTCCACCTACTTAAATGCCATCACTGAAAAAACAATGGTGATGCGCAAAGTGCTACTAGCTCCATTTCAGAGACTAGGACTACAACCACCTTGCAGAGATATTTAGAATGTGATTCACCTCACCTAACTTTTAGCTGTTTGATCTAAGACTTCTGTGTTCCCGCTGTCATCACCTATGCTTATCTCAAACAGTGGCTTAAGATGAGAAGAACAGTTCCTTGCAGATAGATGTCTATTTCTTGCTCTTGTCTGAGCTTTTTATGATGAGCTAGTTCCAAAAAGAGATTAATCTACTGATTACATTAACATTGCAGGTAAGCACAATATTGTTGATCTTTCCCCTAAATATGCCTTTATTCCATGGCCTTAAAAATATGAAAAAATTGGCTACTGACATTAAAAGCCTCCACATAAATGTACATTATTTCTGCATACATATACAGAATAATCCTAATTTGCTCAACTTTTAGCTTACATCGCTGTTCTTCAGCAGTATAGTTACTGAAAAGTGACACATCTGAGTGACGAAAGAGATCGAAACTAATACTACCTCCTCCTTTTGAAGATCTTCCTCTCCTTATATCCCCTGTAGTGAGACTGAATTGTTATCGCTGCTTTGTTTCTTGTCTCAGTTAGTTCTTTCCTCTTCTTCCTGAGTAAGTATCCTCTGGCAACTGACAAAAATTGAAATATAAAACAGCCTTAGGCAACAAGCAATAGGTGTCCCACACATTTCAGAGAGTCAAATGATAACAGCATTAAACAAAAAACAGTAAGGAAATACAGACGGGGGTGGTTGTTATGATTATGTTTCATCTGAAATTTTTCTGTCCCACAAAACTTCTTTGAGATTTCAGAAAGCTGTACCCATTCTACATGAGGATACAAGCACGCTCTTTCTTCGTATTTCACTGGACTACAGATAATACAGGAAGATGCAGAACAAAGCAGAAACATAGTGCTATAGAAGTGCTTCTAGAACACTGTGCTCTCAGCTTCCATGTACCTGCTTTGCCTGATTCAGGCAATTTATTTGACTCAGTCTTTCATTTCCCTGGGAAATGCCTGATTATCAGGCTACAGAGATTACCAGGCTCTCTTCCAGCACAGACTTGGAATTAGCTGAACATTCACTAGATCAGAGAGAAACTGAAAACGTTATAGCTCAGCAGTTACAGACGACTTAGCTCATGCTCCTTTTGCAAAGATTCGTTATTCAGAATGAAAAAGCTCAGCATGAAAGATGTGCTAAGCTCCACAGTAACCAGGTGCACTGTGGCGAGGGTATTCGCTACTTGTGCTTTGTAGGAAGCACAAGTTCAAGTTTCTGGTCTGAACCAGGATGAATACCAGGATGAATAGGACTCAAACATGGGTCTTCCCTGAGACATGTATGTGCTAACTAGTCACTAGGAGCTTGATGCAGTTGTCGGCGCATAGGTATCTAGTGCTATCTGAAGTGCTCCAGGATAGTCAAGGCATCTATCTGCATGGAGCTGGCAGAAAGAACAAGAGAGACGGGACTTTCTGGAGAGAGAAAGTTGAGTTAACCACATGAAATAAAGCTAGAGGCCAAGCAAGACAACCTAGCACATCTCAAATCACACTAGATAACAACATGGGGGCAAATGAGCTGAGATTCGGTGGTTTTGAATAAAATGAATCCAACTCTATGCTCTGCTGACTATAAGAGGAGTTTAAACACCTAGGTCACTTTTAGACATCTACACTGAAGTGTCTTAATCAGAAACTGAATTGCATTCAGAATGTTGCTTCAAAAATTCCTGAACTTGAAAATAATTTCCTAATGGGAACTGGCATAGTGGCCACAGTGCTGTTATTTCAACAAGTCTGCAATTCCAGGGATTCAGCACAAATCTGCTAATCCTTGGCAAAATAAAAAGAACACAATGTTTTCTCAAAATATTTCTGTTGAACGCTAATTCCAAATGCAGTAACAAGACTGTGGATAGAGGATTCAGGTGATTTAAATACCCTGAGGAGATGGTAGATATGAGAGTTCTTACTCCAACTTTGCGGAGAGTGTTTTCCATCACAGGGAAAGGTTAAGCTCACTTAAGACTGGGAAGGGAGCATAAGCAGTCTATTCTAACACATTCAGATAACTTGGTGCTAGGTTTTATTTGCTTTAGCATTTCCCTACTTATACTTCAGACCAACTTGGGCTCGCTAGATGCAGTGGTTCAGGGTAAGAAGCACTGTATAAAAGGGACATAAACTACATCTTGATAATAGGATGTACAATAAAGGAATCAAAAAACTTATTGGAAGTGGCACAATTATTTTTTTACTGCAGTCTGACAGGGCCTTAGAAAAGTGCAAATTGTACAGCACTTGGAATACATCTAGAGTTTCTTGGACTTGTGAGCCAATCCTCATTCCATTTTCATACAAAAACAACTCAACAGGAGTTATTTTTAAATACATAAAGTTATGTTGTTAATGGACATGTCCATGTGAGCTAAGTCTGGCCCTTTTAGACTTAATCTGGTTCACCTTTGAATTTTCCTGAGAACTTTATTATGAGATAGTAGCTGTCCAAGCTTTGTTTTCAAACTGGAAGAGGAGTTTTGTATTGGTTTAGAAATAAATGGGGGAAAAAAACCTGAGTTAGCTAAGGAAAAATGAATTCCATTTTGTTCTGGCTTCACATGCACTGAAAAAAGTTGAAATGAAACTGCACACAGGACAGAGAAGGTGGACAAGAAGAAACATTGGGGAGATCAACAAGTAGAGCTAATTGGTAAATTCATACTTTTGCATTTGCTAAATATCCTAATATAATTGACAACTTTCATATGTGTAATTATTTTTGGCACATCGCTGGATTTTATTCTGTTTTTAGATTGTTTTCTACACTGATGAAGTTCTACCAACTGCAGTGAAGTGCTCTTCAGTACACACTAACATTGGCTCAGTGCAATTAACGGATGCATCTGACTGATTAAAACCAGCACTGATGTCAGTATATTCTCATGAAGGCATATCTGAGGTAGTTTAAATCTAGATAGCCTGGGTACTGGCAGCACTAGCTTGTATTTGGGGTTGCCACCTTTGTAATTACTGAAAGTGCTGTGCGGATTTGTGCCAGCTGTTTTCAGACCCGTGCCTCTCTAGGTGTACTGCTGTTGATTTCAGAGCTGCCGAGACTACATCTGGCTCAGGGACATCTCTGCAGGAACAGGCAAGACAGAAATACAGGGAGGAAAAAGGGATATCGCATAGCATATATCTGGGTCCAAGGTGATTGTTGATGCAGAAGAGAAGGAATATTTTGCTAAGTTGGACTGAGCAATGGCAAAAAAGAATCTGAAACATGAGTGAAATTACAGGCTGTAGTCTTCTCAAATATAACTACTACTGATACGTAACAACCCCTATTCCCAAGAGAACAACACACGCACACACATTATATGCAGACAGTATCATATGGGGCTTCAACAGTAACAGCTGTAATACTTAAGACATGTCAGACTAGGAGTGAAAAGCCTTGCTATAACATTTAAGCAGCCCGCTTCACAGCTGTGCAAAGTGCCTCTAAGCCACTTTGAGGTACAGGTAATGGAATACATTGACCCATTTCAACCACTGTATACATATACACATGATAGATAAATTCTATCTCAGAATGTGTTAGTGAGCATAGTCGATAAGTGTAGCCAGGTAATAGCAAAGAATCTGGATCAACATATTGTGTACGGATAGCACGTTAAAAGCCAGGAAAGCAAACAATTCTTACCTGCTTGAAGTCTAGTAATATATTCTTCCACTTTTTTATTACGTTTTGCATTTGTGTATTCTTTACGAGCAACAAAACCCCTGTAAGCTGAAAAGAGATGTCAAAAATTAAATAATCTCTTAGGTACACAAAAGACTGTAAGAATAAAAAAAAGTCTGGAAGGAATTACAGAACTCCATTAAAATATTCATAAATATTTTGCAGGCTTTATCTTTCCAAAAAAATGGCAAACAAGACAAGAAGTAAATCTGTATAAAAACTACGTTTTCTGGTAAGTAAAGTTATTATGAATGAAATAAATACAAAACACAAGAGAATCAGAATGTAAAATAAGATGATGTTTGAAACGTATTAAAAATTTCAGTTGATCATCAATTGTCTTATTGTGTAATTGGTCTTATTATCTAGGATGGTTAATACATTTTATTTTCATTATTATATTATACAACCTTGTCAGAGCATGCCAGAATATTATTAATAACTGTATCAACCGTGCAATCACATCCTTCCATTGTTAAAATTGCCTTTTAAATGTAACATTGATAAACGTAACTTCAGTAAAGAGATTGTCATAACCTGGTTAAAAGAAATTTTTCTTCATAAGAACAAATATCACCAAGTGTTAAGATATTTTGTCAAATGTAACAGCAGGAAAACAGCAAAATCCACATCCAGCATGCACATCCATCTATCAACTGTACACACACACTAGCTTTAAGCAAAATGTTAAATGTTTTAAAGCTATTACCTGACTGTATTTTAATAGCACTTTGTTCCCTTTGATCCTTTATCTTTTTGTATCTCCTTGAACCCAGCCACCCTCTGACACAAGCTTGAATCAAAATAATCATGTCAACTGTCTCCTTCCGCATTAAATTTAGCTGCTCCACGTGATAGTATTTGAGGAATACCTTAAAAAGAATAGGCAGACAAGCAAAAGTTTTAGTTACCTTCCCAGGCCCTGTATTCACTCAATCCATTTAACATCAGAGTTACAAGCTCATTTCAAATGATGAACAGACACTTTAGCTGTAGTGCCTAAAAGATCACTCTTGTTAAAGATAGCATTTTGATTGTTTGGGAAATTAGTTTACCTTACTCTCCCCTTCAACATCTTTTGTCAGTCCCTGCTTGTTCGTGCTTTCATGGGAAGGTGTTTTAAAGACCCTGAGCAAAACTTCAGTCTGTAACTATAAATCTGTTTCAAAACTATGAGGCCGATAGTTTTGCTGGAACTTTCAACCTCTCTCTTTTCCAATTTTAAATTTAAGGCAATGTTTATTTACTAAATTGCTTGTATCAAGCATGAAGATCATAAAGCTCCTGAAAAACTAGTCCAGCACAAGGGATACAAACGCATTCCTGGTGTATGTTAGGATAAAATAAAATGTGAAGAAAGAGCTTGTGCAATTAAGACAATAATTATGCTTATTTTGCAGAATTACCCCAATCTTTGATCAATTGTTGGTACAGATACAGGTTAACCCTAATTAAAGTAAACATAAGTTATAGATCTTGCATCTCAAGACATGCTTTCTTTGGTTGCATGTTGTCCATTAGCCTCACTAAGACAACAGAGAGAAATAAAGGTTGCGGAGGAGGTAACTTCATGGCTTCTATCCCATATATCCAGGAAGATGTCTCAGAAGAAGAACAGTTGTTTCTTCTACACTGAGGTGATTTCAAATAGTTTAGGATCCATCTCTTGCTCTACCCATATCCTTCCTGGGCACTTCTGTTACATTAGCAAATACAGAGAGTGCAGTAGTTGTCTGACACTTCTTTACTCTGGCGGATCTCCTGAGATCTGTCAGCTGGGGGTGGGTTGGTGTCCCCCTCTGGCACACTGGGAAGACAAGTGAGCTAGAACCAAATGCAAGAGTATGGGAATAGACATGTGTTTCTCTTATAATAAAGTCTTCCCCCCACTTCACATATATGGGATCACCCTGCTATCTCTTCTCTCAGTGCTCAGCAGTCTCCCACAGAGGTCTCTGGCTGGAAAACCCAAACCTTTTCCTCTCCCTCTGTGAGTCTGATTGCTCCAGGGGAGAAAAGTAACTTCTTATCATTAAGAAAGCTTGGACTAAGCTCACTGGGATCCTTGCTACCACATTTTTTGAAAGAAAATGCAAGCAGTGTTGTTGTCACATACTGCTTTGCACTGTGGCATCACTTAAAGCTGATCAGAATTTTAACACTTTACAGGGTCAGGACGTCAGCCAGATATCAGGGAACAGTACCCAGCAAAGGGTGTTTTTTTCAAAACCAGTAGAGTCCAAGAACTACCCCAACCACATGGGTGAGAAAAAAATTTGCTTAATAAGTTAACAGTGACATACTGCAATAATGCAGATACAATATATTAAAAAATTACTTTAGTTTTTCCAAGAACCCAGTTGTCAAGGCGGGCTTTTTCCAAGATGGCAGCACAGGTTTCTGGGCTGACTGGAGGATCATCATTTGTTTTGTAACAGATGAGGTAATACCTAAAGACAAATATATGTTTCTTTATTCCATCAATAAGGAGCAATAGATGCAAATACATTTAAACCATTGATTTAAATAATAAAAACAGTTGCATGAAAGAAACCATAGCACTGAAAAAACCAAAGCAGCATATAACCCTCAGCAAGTTTGCCGATGATACCAAGCTGTTTGGCGAGGTAGACACACTGGAGGGGAGGGATGCCATCCAGACGGACCTGGACAGGCTGCAGAGGTGGGCCCAAGCCAACCTCATGCAGTTCAACAAGGCCAAGTGCAAGGTCCTACATCTGGGTCAGGGCAATCCCAAGCACAAATATAGACTCGGCAGGGAACGGCTGGAGAGCAGCCCTGAGGAGAAGGACCTGGGTGTGCTGATTGACGAGAAGCTCAACATGAGCCAGCAATGTGCAATCGCAGCCTAGAAGGCCAACCGTATCCTGGGCTGCATCAGAAGTGTGGCCAGCAAGTCAAAGGAGGTGATTCTGCCCCTCATCTTCACTCTCGTGAGACCCCACCTGGAGTACTGCATTCAGCTCTGGAGCCCCCAATATAAGAAGGACATGGAGCTGCTGGAGCGTGTCCAGAGGAGAGCCACGAAGATGATCCAAGGGCTAGAGCACCTCTTCTATGAGGAGAGGCTGAGAGAGTTGGTGTTGTTCAGCCTGGAGAAGAGAAGGCTCCGGGGAGATTTTATTGCAGCCTTCCAGTACCTTTCCAGTACCTAAAGGGAGCCTACAGGAGAGCTGGGGAAGGACTTTTTACTCAGGCATGTAGTGATAGGACGAGGGGGAATGGTTTTAAATTGGAAGAGGGAAGGTTTAGATTGAACATTAGGAAGAAATTTTTCACTTTGAGGGTGGTAAGGCACTGGAACAGGTTGCCCAGAGAGGTTGTTGAGGCCGCATCCCTGGAGGTGTTTAAGGCCAGGCTGGACGTGGCCTTGGGCATCCTGTTCTAGTGGGAGGTGTCCCTGCCTATGGCCGGGGGGTTGGAACTTGATGAACTTCAAGGTCCTTTCCAACCTAAACCAGTCTATGATTCTATGAAAGAAATTGCTGTGATTATATGCAGTACTGAGAAACTCAATCAAAAGTGGATGAGTGACATATTGCACACCCTGGAGGGTTGTTTAATTCTATATCAACACCAGAAGGCTTTTTAAAAGTGTGCAACCCAAGTAGAGTTGTGCACCAGTTCTTTGTTGCTCTGGCTCTCTGCATTCTGTGAAAGTGATTTCAGAGGCAAAATGAAAATATTTTTAAAGCTTTTCTGCATAAATTAGCTTATTTCATATCTAGTAATGTCATGAAGATTTCATATCTTATCTCATGTGCTAGCCCATCTACATTTGAGATAGTTAACATGATGTGAGATGCATCCCAGCTCTTGTTACCTCCTTGGATTCAGCTTCGCAGATCCTTTTGGAACATATATGTACCATTATGACATCATACGTAAGCATTTAGTCTCCCAAACTCATCAGAACTAATTCTAACTAGGGAAAGAGGTCAGGATGCTTGTGCATAAAAAGTACCCATAACATACCAGCTCAGCTGCTGGGTAGGAAAGTTCTTATGTGTTCCAGGACTTTCCAAAATGCTGTGTAACAAAATGAACCCTACCTATCTTGTTTTTTTTTTTTAATTCAGGAAAATTACATGAATTATGTGTGCTTCCTGATAGTACATTCTGCTTTTTTCTTGTTATTCAGCCTTTATACACAAAGCTTGGGTTGTACCAGCTTTAAATAACAGTAACAATTTCCTCATGGAATAATAAAAAAGAGACATTGTTGATTCCTGCATTATCACCAATTCCTACAGCTCTTTTTTTTTCTTTTTACTACACAATGAATTGGCTTATTTTTATTCTAACAAAATAATTTTGCCATTATCCTAGGTCTACCTGTATCTCTAAACTATTAAAAAAAAAAGACAAGGAGATACATACTTAATAAAAATCCCTTTTTGTTTGAGGGCCATATCCTCAGTGCCGGAGATCTGCACAGCCTCACTGCAATCAGGGCCATGCTGCCTGGAGAGCTACCCCGTTATGTTCACTGCTTTCCTTTCTTTCACCTCAACAGTAAATTTTTTTATAAAAGCAGTGACCAAAAGCCACAGCACATCTTCATGCAGTGATAACTACCTTTTCCCATGCTGCACTCTTCCAAAACAGTAATAGTCCCAGGATCATTCTTTCCAGAAACAGTGCTATAAAAACATCACTTTGTCCTTCCTCTCTCTCCTCGTGCACCTACAGGATTCACTGCTAGCTCTCAGTTTCTAGTGCATTATTACTTTTAAGTACTTCTGTTTGAATGGGTGTTGCTTGCTTCTTCCCAGATTTGATCTCCATTCCATAAATGTCAGTTCTGATTAAGGCAAATACTCAGGGTCTTTATTTGTAAGAGAGAAGTACAGACAAAGTGCTCAGGATTGATTTTTTTGGGGCGGAGGAAGAAGACATAGTTAAAGGAGTTACAAAATCATAGTAAGTTCATTACTCTTCTTCTTAACAAGTGACTAATGCTTAGAAATTATATTTTAAACAAAATTATACACCTAATGAACTTTTCAGACCTAGATTAGCAATACCAAATTATCATCCACCCTATGCAAGCAGATGCTGCACAGTGCTGAACATCAGGAGCGAGAGAAACTGTGGTGCTCCTTGGATGCCATTGCTCCAAATTCTCATCTTTAATTTGAAGCATTACATTTCTAAACCGCAAGTCTTTAAAGAAAACTTGCAGATTATAAGCAAGACAATTTTTACCCAAATGCGCAGGGAGCCTGAAACAATCATCCTGAGATGCATCATCTTCACCCACCAAGCCAAAATGGCCACTAATCTTGTGCCTGAACTACTCTTTGTCATCCAGTCTGTAATCTTCATTGTCACAGGAGACGTATTTATATTTTTTCTTTAACGATCATACCAAAGACACTGCTGATGCTTAGCAAACACTGGACAGCAATGATAGGAGAGAAGAAGGCTTCTTCACATCAACATTACCGTTTTATGAAGTTAGCGAACAGTATACGGTGTGAATAACCCTGTCTTCGAATTCTTGCTGTCTCCAGAATTCCTGTGTAACGCAGCTGAACCAACACTTTTTCTTTATCAAACTTGTTTGCCTGCCGGTCGTTGTTTGGCTTGATGCACCTGACAAAATGAGGCTGGCCGACGACCATTTTGGATAACAAATCCATCAGAGAATACTGCAAGAAAGCAACAAGGTATCTGCCACCAGGATATTTATAAAACTTGTATATAGGTCCATGTGTAGCTGAAATTTTATTTCATATGATCAGAATCATGTCCAAACCCATTTACTTTTCAGAAAGCTAGTACTTTAATGGAGTAAATGACCCAACAACAATTCTAACTTTGATAAGATCTTGAAGTCACTAGTGTATGCTGCTTGAGAGAAACACTGACTGCAAAAGGATGTACCAAGTTCCACCCAGAACATTCTCACAAACTGCCATAATGTCTAACATATGATAGAAACTCTCCTTAAACTTATTGGCTTATGTCTAACATACGATAGAAACTCTCCTTAAACTTATTGGCTTCTCTTGGAGCCTTGCTAGGTAGCTGACTTTTCCTTTTTCCTGTTGTCACCTATTTGAAGACGCACCCAGAGAGTAAATATCTGTCTGTGGATGGGAAGTGGAAGAGCAGCAAGCCAGCAAGTATTGCCATCCCTTCATTAGAAGAGAGGCTGCTTAAACTGCTCTGATCTAGCATGTCCTGTTCATTGTATAGGCTGATGGTGATACTATAGCTGCCCTGCCAGGAAGAAACCTTTGAGGAGGGCAAAACTGGAATAAACAAAATCACAATTCCAAAGTTGCATTTTTCCCACCTCACCAGGGTACTAGGCTAGCAGAGGGGATACGGTTTGTATCTCCCCATGCCAACTGAGGTGAATCTGGCTGTAAACAACCTTGACTAGTGTTTCGTAAAATTGCTTCATGGGGAGATATTATTAAAACACAAATGAAGGGGCTCATTCCTCAAGATTCAACCTGACTCAACAGAAAGAGGCAGCCAGGAAGTAATGCAGTTCAGCAGTAGGTTGCATACATGAAACTAGTGTAGGACATCAAGAGCCATATGTTTCCTATTAAAATGTGCAATTCCATTCTGGATAGACGCTGCACCATGCAGCAAAGTGCTTAATTAGCTTCATCGCTAGTGTGCCAAATAAGTAGGACACAGTAATGGATAATTTTTTTTTCCACTCAGTCTGAGGTGGCAGATGCTTGTCTAAATCGCCCACAGATTTCTGCGTATGAATAAACCGGTGGGGTTTCATTTAAGAGCAGTAGCTAGCATGATCTGAGCAGGGATTTCCACTACAGAAAATAATAATAGAAAAGTGTAAATATAATTAACTCATTTGCAGCCTCTGATTCTAGATGTGCTGGTAATGCACTGAACCACAGACATTAGGTTTGAATGAGATTGAATAATTTTTTCCATCTAGAACTTTAAAACACCATGCAGCTTTGGACCACCATGATACCTAGGCTGAAATTATCCTTCGCAGTCCACAAAGCAATGCAACTGTATCTACAAAACAGAGATCTTGCTCCTTACTGTTCTGTTTTTGCTGGGAGAGATGACTAAGTAAGAGTTGGAAATTCAGACCTTAGCCCAAGTGAACCAAATCTGTGCACCACTTTCGAGGAAAGAATGCTCTTCACAGCTATTTTATGTTGCAGGACCAGCAGCACAGCCAGTGCTTGGGAAGATCAAGAGCACTGCTGAAGAAGCCTCAAGGATGGACTCAGGACGGCCTCCAAGCAGTGATCATTAAGATCTTTCTCTGGAGCTTCTGCTTCAAATTAACTTTGCCCTCTTGCTTCATAAACTCTTAAAGAAATGCTATACCACGACCTCCCTTTATCTCCCTTTGTGGAAAAACAGGCAAGGGAAAGATTAATATCGATTGTCATACATCATCATGACAGAAATGTGGCTGTGTAATCAAGTACAATTAAAGATGAAATATCACAATCTCCACTAGATATTTGTACTGGACAGACTGCTGCACCATATATGCAGTTCACAAACTCCAAATGGATCACTGTTGACTCTAAGTCAACAGGTGCATTTCAAAAGGTGAAAGAATATACATTCATTCTACTCTAGAAAAAATTATTAAAAGATCTGATATCTTACTCTAAAATAAGAAGCGACTGTCTGTGTTTTCATGCTGGTTGTCTCTCTTGGATGATGTCCGGTATCTCCCGCTTCATTCTATAAGATGAAGAAAGAAAATGATGCTTTTTATCTCTGTTGAGTCTGTCGTGCCCTTTCCAATGCCACAGCAAAGCACCCCTCAGAGAATATGATTAATTTAGAAAAAGGTGTTCTAAACAAAAAAAGTTACAGCATGATTACTAGCACAAATCAGTTGCACCAGTACATTACATTACTTTGCTACACAATACACAAATGTTCACACACAGAGGACACAATTTGATAATGGAGCATCTAAATAACTGCCACAAATAACCTGACAATGTCTGAGGTCCTGTCTGTTATTTTGTCATCACTGTTATTTTGATAGTTCTCTAAGGAACTTGACTATACTCCACACCAATATTTAAATTTCTCTTTTTGCTACAATACAGCTAGGAAATAATATCTTTTTTCCCCTGAAGTTGTTATAAAACTATAGCCAGAAAGAAGGGAAATGTTAGGTTTTTACCTCACGGAAGGAATATGAATTGCACAACACAAAGATATCCAGCTAAACAGAAAAGAAAATAGGAGAGGGAGAAAAACCAAGGAAGGGGTTACTTGCTTACTTTTAGTACCAATAACAGTATTGCCTTTCTAGTTTAAATTAGGGTTCAATGCAGAATTACAAAATCAATTTTCTTACCTTTGTATGACTGATTGATTTCTGGGGGGTCCACATTTGGTAACTGATTGTAGTTTTGCTTTTAGTGTGTGCCAGGTTACCTACGGGAAGATGAAAGAAAGCAACCTACCAAAATGCTTACATCTCATCTAAACTAAAAACTGTGCTGAACCACCTTATTCATGCCCTCAGCGTAACCATATGATTATAAAGGTTGTTGACTTTTTCGGAGTATGTCCTCATTTCCCCTTTCACCCTCAGGGTGGAACAAGCTCTGAAGAAGTTGCATGAAGATGGAACATGGGCTGAATTTTCCTCCTTCAGCACTTATGTCACCTACTAGAGCAAAAAAATAAACAGACAGACTGCTGCAGAAGGTAAGAAAGATACATCTTAGAGCATCCATGTGGTTTTACCCTAAGGATGTTATTGTACTATTCTAGTTCTAAGGCTACATATACGTTAGTTAAAAAAAAAGAAAAAGTGCTAGCACCCTTCTCTTGTCCTGAGGGCAAGTGACACGGCATGACTCACGTCTATACAGCTAAACTCGATACTTCACTACTTTTTTTATCTCCTGATAAAAATAAGACTATATCTTTCCACAGAACTTGTTGGAAAACATCGCTGGCCTGTGCTTTCTCTTGAAGTGTGCCTTGGTATGTCTGGGAGACTGCTAGCTGAAATGATCCAAAACAATCCAACGGAGGCATGCTAACAATTAATCAGAATGGGCAATCCTGTGGGAGTGTTCTAGTTACTGTTCACTGGCCCTGTTTGGTTTACTAGCATAGACATAGTCTTAAGACTCTAACCTTGGAATTCTTTATCAAGCAATACCTTTATTATGCTGACTTGAAGGACTAGGTGCACTGGAGTGGTTTACACCTTCTTCTAAAGGAATAATGAAAATTCTGCTGAGATTTCCATCATGTTGATAAACCCCAACCGTTGCTGCAAGCTGCCATTGATTCTGCTAATAGCGTAACACCTCTGGAATCTCACTCTCCGATGGGAGAACTTGTAATCTCTCTGTGCTCAGCTACTATCAGTAAGAGGCAGATAAGAGCTGGATAAACAGCTGCAAATTTACAGCATGCCAAGCTAATGTGTCATGTATTATGTGATGATACCAAGTGTTAAACCTTTCTTGGGCTTAGCTGAATATCGCAGGGTGGGAAGGAAAGAGAGGATTCCTCACACCTAATTTTAGCTATCTGAAAGTGAGGTGTCTACAGGATCACTGCTGTATTCAGTGGAGAGAGGCACCTCCCATCCTAAGAGAAACACCTGAGGCAGGCAAGACGGGTTGGACTCTGGGTAAACCTCTACATTTCCACTGATTCTAGATGAATAACTTAGGTCAGAAATATAACTTTTAGTTGGCTATAGCTGGATGGTTTGGGTCAGTTTTGAAAGGCTACACACAGTGTTTCATAATATTTAACAAGAAGATTAAAACAACTTTCAGAGTTATCTTGCAAAACATTACATAAGACTTGGGATCAGTTCTTGGGACCATTTGGGTTCTGACTTTGCCTCTACAGAAATCATAGCTTAGTATCTTAGCAGATATCAACAAGTCAGAAAGTTCAGACAAGGACATCGAGCTCAGTGTTTTCCCAGAAACACTGACTTAAAATAGACCTTCAATACCAAATTTTGCATTCCACCAGCAAAGCTCCCTTTGCGAAGAATAGGAGCCTTGCCAAAACCTCAGTTTCTGTAAGCTACAATAACATTTTAGAATAATTTCCATTAGGCTCTTCCAATTTAACTTTTCTGTTCTACAAGTACACCTCCCATGTAAAGTACCTACTGTATGGCATCAATGCCATCACACAGGGAGTAATACAACACAATAGTAAACTGGTTGTGAGGAGACCTACCCATCATCCTAAAATGGCAGGTAGGACACTATGAAAGGACCTGGTTCAACTGACGTATAACTTAAGAGTAGTTTCTGTAGAGCTGGTCATATTCTTCCACCCCAACTTATGAACTTCCTGAAGAAGGGCTCACTACTAGGACCCCATCAGTTACCTACTGTAAAGGACTAAAAGATGGGGGAACTAGAGGAGTATCTCCTCACTCTTCAAAGCAGATTTAGGAGCCCCAACCTGTCCAACTGCACTGTCCAGTTGCACTTTAGAGAAAAAATGCCCTGTCCAAAAAAGGCCAGTGACTTACCTGATCCTTTCTGTTCAGTCCTCAACTCAAGGGTTGCACTCCACTCCCTGTCTTGCTCCCCTACCCTGAAGAGAGGACCCTGAAAGAAGCCTCTACCACTTGCTTGGCACTTGACCAGACCAATCCCTCCCCTGCAGCTTGAGATGGCTGGGGCTCCATTCTGTATAGATTCTAGGGTTGGAAAGTTAAGCCACAGAGTGTATCATGTCACCAACAAATGGTCATATGAAACCTCGCAGCGGTCATCACGAAGGCTAGAGAAGAGTAAGACGTTTATTACAATAGCAATACCTGTTTTTGTAAGTGGATGGGTTACCAACTGTCGTGTCAGATTGTTTTCAGATGATCGCAGTAGCAGCACAATATCAGCTGGCAGAGTATCTCTATTTTTGGCCAGGAATCCACTTGCATTATATAGAACCTGTTTAAAAAGTACATTTATGCATCTTCTGGGCTTTTGAAAAGTAATTATACATTTAAGCACTCTGGCATGTGACTTTTAATATATCAAAATACACAAATAGTTTTTCAGCCATCAGGCTCACTCTTGCTTACAGTTTTTCTTTTGATCACTGAAAGTTCTAACTTTTCAATACTGAGAACCATTATGATGCAGATCACTAAAAGCAAATCCATCATTCCAAAGTAGCTTGAGACGTTTATTTTCCCTAATGCAGATATGTTAATATCAGTTTTAGCCAGTCTGGGTTTATCACTAGGACGAGTGTATTATAGTCCTCCTGTACACCAGTACATGTGTAAATGTACAATTAACAACGCACCATATCACACAGGATTACCCATATGATTGTACCGTCTTTCTGTCCCATTCATATCTTGCTGTACTGGACCCAGGACTTACCTAGAGATCTCTGTATTAATTATAGAGGAATTTTGCAAAATCACAAACTGCATATTGGCAATTGAAATCTCTCTAAAAACTCCAGGAATGGCGTACCTAACTCAAAATGTACCTCCATGGCTCTATCTCAATGATGCTGTAAAAGACCTGTAAGAAAACCTGGCCTGTGAAGAAGAGTAGAAGATACTGGCATTTTTAATTTAGAAAAAACCCTCACAAAACAACCCAGTAACAGTTGTAAATTACTAAAAAGGCTTGTAAAAGAAGAGGAAATAAATTGTTCTCCCGTTCCACAGTAAACAGGGCTAGGAGTAATGAAAATGCATCACAGCAATGGAGATATAAGTTAGACCGTAGGAGAAAATTCCTAATGAAAAAGCTTGTTGAACACTGGAAAGGGCTGATGGAGAACTGGTGGAATCCACATCATCAGTGGCTGGTATCAGGAATGGTACAGGGAGAGCTGGCTCTCCGTTCCTCAGCAATGAGATATGCTATGCTGGTGAAATGTAATTCTGCTGGAGATGAGGTTCAGAGGAGTTACTGCAGGCCTTTTGTAGCTGGCTGTGTTACGTGAGGGGCAAGTTATCTTCCATCAGCTGATGGGCAGTATGCTCCCTCTTTACAGGCATGCTTCAGCACTGCACAGACCCAACACAGTTTCCCATGTGAGACAGCAATGCCCACTCCATATCCCTTTAGAAGAGCTCAAAAGGAGCTTTCACAAGGCAAGGTTCAGGTGACCAGTGGCATCTTGGTGCAGTGTGCCAGCAACTCCTCCTGAGTTTGAAACGCATGTGCAGCAAGTCACCTTGTACAGGAGGGCAAGATGCTGCTCATCAAATGAAGCAGAAAGCAGGGCCTGCACTATCTGGCTGATGACAAAGTACAGAACTCAGAAGTAAGGCTGTGGGATGTAGGAGGTAGTAGAAAGAATGGAGCTGGATCCTGATTCGAAGCAGTGGGAACAAGCATGGCATAAGACTTTGAGGAACGAAGGGGAAAAGCACTGAGTTGCATCACATAATGGTTATTTTTTGATTCTTCTGTAATACAGTCTGTTAATTTACCTGGTGACATTTAAGAAAAATGCAGTCCTGCTATTGCTCTTTTTTATGACAGAAAATAACTTTTTAATTTACTTTTGATGTGTAAGGCACCGCCAACATTTCCATGTCAGGCCTGAACAGATGAAGGTTGAGACCTCTTCTGTTTCCTTCTAGCTGTACCATTCCACAATCCCCAACTAATATCATTAGGTCTCTTACCTTTCCTGCATAATGATAAATCCCAAAGGTTAGATCTACTCTTTTGGGTCTCCAAAAATATTTTGACTTCAAATTATCTTCAAATTTTTCTGAAAGGAAACACATAGCTTATCTTACGGTACAGTAATTGTCTTCTGAAGCTGGATCCCTCTAAGGATATTGCCTGAATTCTCAGACAACACAAAGGCACAAAACAGACTCCGAAATTTTTAAGGACAAAGATATCATAATGGTCTTGTAACAAAAGGCACTGGATAGAGAACATGGGTGCTCTTGGATCAGTTACTTACTTTGTACCAATTTTTTTCTGTGTGACCTCAGAAAATTGCTTGCCTTTCTAAGCTTTTGATCTTCATATATGAAACAATGTAGTAATCCTTCCTAAGAATTCCTTGGGAAATTGTGAGGAAACATTTACCAATTGATTGAGGGCCTCTGTACTGCAGACTATAAAGTATGAGGATAAAAAGACAAAAAGCTCTGAATTACAACATACTTAGGTGTTTTAATTCTAATTTCTGAATAGAAAAAAAACAGGAAGCATAATCTGTTGAAAGGCACTGAGACAGGTCCGCAGCCATTACCCTTTAAAAGTACTAAAATTCTTGTTCAGCTATGGCTCATCAAAAATCTCAGAGCTGAACATGACTCAACTTTGAAAACAGTGGTCTTGGCATATGAACCTAGAGTTTTAACTCAGTTTGGTCTTTATCTTTCAAGCCCTGCAGCTAGAAATTCCTGAAGGCAAGAGAATTCAAAACCTGGATCAGCGGCTAAGGTTCATTTGTTTGTTGTTTCTCTACCAACTTCAAAGACACATCCATCCCTGCATGCATGCCTCCCTCCAACAAACTGTGACACTGGAATGTGGGCTCACTAAAAACACAACTAGCATATAGCCTAAACTGGACACACCAGACAGAAATCTAACACGGAGACAACCTGCAAAACTCTGAAATAAACCATATACTTACCTACGAGTGTCTGATCTGTTGCTTGTGGGAATCGACTTTCCTCATCCAGCAGGGACAATAAACCCATTGGTTTCTGCAGGAACATATCTAAGAGGGGTCTGTTGTCCTCATATTCTATAACTCTTGCATCAACGCCTTCATATAGGTATTCATTCTGTAATAAGCAATAGAGGGCATGTTTTGTCTATGTAAACAGGACCACTTCATAAAATAATTCACAAACTGTCAACTGTAGCAAATTAAAACTACACTGAAAAAGTATGCCCCAGGGCTAAAGACATCAAGATTTTGTAGTAACAAAAGTCAGCTGGGATGTATCACGCTGTCAGGCTACAGATTTTCATTTACCTTTTGATATGTAAGTGCTTGCTAAGGCATATTTGGTAAAGTAAGATGCTTTCCAGGAATATGCAAGAATTAAAGAAGTAGAGTTGAAGAAGATAAAGTACAGTGTTAGCAGATGGAGACCTCAGTGTCTATTTACTTCCATGGTCTGCAATGTACAGAATATTTCTTAATCATTTAGTGCTACTTTTACATTCCCAATTTGTTGCCCAGATCTATGCGATGTACAGTGGCCAAGATTTACAAAAGCGACTACAGATTACTTGTTTGTTTCTCCCTTCAGAAACACCTGAAAAAGTTCTTATGTGGAGAATAATGGTGCACACACTTTCTAATAATTAAAGAAAAGTGTACATACTTTCTAAAAATGAAATAAATTATCTCAAGGTGGCCTCTACAACATTCTCACTCCTTTTAAGGAACTAGGGAAAGTTATTCAGTAAGATTACAGATGGACAGTTGGGGCTGTATAGCCTGGAGAAGAGAAGGCTCCGGGGAGATCTTATTGCGGCTTTCCAGTACCTAAAGGGGGCCTACAAGAGAGCTGGGGAAGGACTTTTTACTCGGGCATGTAGTGATAGGACGAGGGGAATGGCTTTAAACTGGAAGAGGGCAGGTTCAGATTAAACATTAGGAAGAAGTTTTTCACTTTGAGGGTGGTAAGGCATTGGAACAGGTTGCCCAGAGAAGTTGTTGAGGCCGCATCCCTGGAGGTGTTTAAGGCCAGGCTGGACGTGGCCTTGGGCAACCTGGTCTAGTGGGAGGTGTCCCTGCCTGTGGAAGGGGGCTTGGAACCAGATGATCTTCAAGGTCCTTTCCAACCTAAACCATTTGATGATTCTATGAATAAAAAAACGGTGGGTTTTTTTTTGTGTTTTTTTTTTTCTCCTGAAGACTGCAAATATCTTTGGATTCCTACCACACTGAGAAAAACATAACAAATGCTGCCCATGGTGTGTTGCGATGGTTTTATCTCAAAAATACTTTAAATTACAGCTGAAGAATACAAGAATGACTTTCTTCAATCCTTCAACAAGGACTAAATCTGTGGACAGACGCAGATTTACCAAGAGAAGAATGCTCTAGGGACTGCCACCCCTCCATTATTTTTGCCTGCATTACGTAATGCAGTAGCAGTTATCCACTATGCAGTGCTCTCATGTATAGCAGGGCTGCCTTACAGTCCTGTGCAAGCTATACTATGAAACACATAATTAAGCCTTTTCATCCACTTTAAAAATAATCCTGCTTCCGAAGGACAGGACTTTATAAAAGTGTTGTATTAATATATGGTGTTAACATCACAGTTGTGCTATCCTGAATTCATTGTGAGAAGACTGTCATAAACATGAATAATGGCTAACATTAATGAGTTCAAAGACCTCTAACCCTGAAAGACGTCTCCTTATGAGTCATTCACTTGAGTCTGAAAGATAGACAGGGTTGAGTGAAGAAGACAATACACTGAGCATTTCAAAAGGAGTTAACTGCCATATACAACAGAAAAGCATATATTATTAGACTTCATAACTCTTCATCTCTAAGCCAGAGAGAAACAGCAAAATGAATAAAATCAGTAACACTGTCCTGGACATAGAGGCCCAAAGAAATAAATCTGCTGATCCATTTGAAAGAGAACACAGAACTTATATCTAAACCCTTCCAGTACCCAGAGTGATGTAATTTCCCAGGACATTCTTCACTCTAAGGATAGGTTATGGCTCAGTTTATATGCCTGTACCAGGGTGTAAGCAGTAAGAATCTCTCCTACAGCCCCATGAGGGCTCTTCAGCTCAGACACATAACATTAACTTCATTCATGTCTCCCCTGAAGCAGTGGACAGGTGGAGTTTTGCTTTTTATTTTAATCAATGACCTGAGTATCCGGACAAGACAGGAGAGTAATAAACGTATCACTGATATAGGTAAGAAGTTAATTATATACCTGTAGGAGCTAGTGGCAGGAAGGAAATGAGTCCGTGTTATCTCCCAAAGATAACACTGGAGTAGAGGCAGCTTAACCGAGGGCTACGGCTGTACCGACGCACAGATGTTACGTTCATGAAACCAGCTGTTACTGCTTAGGATTATCAAGAGTACACTTATCAAGTAGGAAAACGGAAGAGATTGCTCAGGATGAATCTATCAGAGAAGAGTGTTTCTGTGACACTCAGACATCCTCAAACAAGCTCTCACAGACAACCTATCTAATGATTAAATTTTTCCAACTTCAAATGCTTGTGAGAGAGGCTGGTTTAGAGAGCTGACAAAGTAGTTCTCCTTGAAACTGAAAGGAGGTCTGTAGTAGTTGTACTACTACACCATAACAGCAACATCTGCTTCCCTCCCTCCCCGGCCAGTGCGCAGGGCCTGACCTCCAAGCCTGTGGCGTATGTGACCAGTTGGTCTTTGTGTCTGCACCTCAACAACTGAATGAGTGCCAGCGCTGATGGTTTCGGTAATGCTGCTGTCTGCCCAGTAGGATATGGAAGGAGTTCACCCCATCACTTCACATGGGATCCTGGAGGACTGCTGATAACCAAGTCTTCCAGGCACCAGTGTGCCAGATGGCTCAGAAATAAGACACCATATTACATTTTCTTATGCAATGCTGGTCTTCAACCATATTATTAGGATACAAGCAGCAAGCATAAAAGCCTTAACGACGCACATCATAAAATTGTAATGAAATAGATCTTACTAGAATTAATAAGTTGAATCAGCTATAGGATTCTGTAATCCCCCAGGATGTTTTATGACAAGAAAACTCCTAAAATTAGCAGCTGCTCATTGAAATTCTAAAGCATAATCCACTAGAAAGTATTCCTATGGATGAGGTGTCAAAAGGAATGACCGAGTTACACTAACACTTGGACTCCTATCTCATCTCGGTATTGCATGGTATCTTTTCTATGATCAAAAATAGATATTAGCTTGTGCAACCTGGTTTCACTTAATAACAAAAGAACTATTTAATGTATTAGGAAATGTTCTTCATGTTTAATAAAAAAAAGATAACAGCATTTTGCTGAGAATGTGGTATGATGACGCTTTCGTTTAAATGGGAACACCAGAGACTTATTCAGAATGAACCTTTTCCAGCTTAAAGTAGAAGATTAAATTGTCATATGAATGCAAAATAAACATTGCATATATTTAATGCAAAAAGTAGCATCCTTCCAACTGACAGTAAATTTGCCACTTAAATTTACCACAGTAAATTTAGGTATTTGACATTACACCTTTTAGTTTTAATGGAAGAATCACAAATGAGAAAGAAATGGGAAGGTTTTCTTGCTGTCCAACATTACCTGCAGATCATGTAGCTAACAGAGAATGAACTTACATCAGTAAGAGAAACATTTTGAAGGATAGGACTGAAGGTGCAAAAGCATTCATTCCGCTTAACTATAGACACAAAAAAGAAGCAACTAAGTTAAGAGCCCACATTTCCACCCAGTGGAGACAGAGTTGTATCTATTTGTCTCCACTGACTATTGGGAATATAAACTAGCTCTAGCTTAAGCTATGCTCCCCACTTCACCCTTTCTGTTAAATTAGGTGAAAGAAGATGACATACAGGCCTAAAAGCATTTATTCTTAAATGGAAATATTAAGTCAACAATAAAGAATAAATTCCCTCAACTTCAACTTGAGTTGTCTACTTTGGCATGCAGACGCTCTGCTTTAACAGACACCCCACGTCTCAGGTGGTGATAGTACCACTGTTCCTTCCTACGATTCCTGTCACTTCTGAGGCCAAATTTTTGTAGGCCACACTTCCCAAGGAAAACAAAACTGAACACTTTTCAGATGCAGATACAGAAAAGAAACCACCAACACAGGTAAAAACATGTCACCTGCAACACTGAAAGTACAATTTAGCCTTATGAGTTCATTTACTATTTGGCTTCATTGCTCAAGTCGCCAAGAAAATATTCCCCTTCCCTAGTTACATGATCACTGCTTGTTAGGTTGAATCGGGTTAATTGAGAACTAGACTATAATCAGCTGATTTAGGCCTTGACTAGATATGTCAAATTTCATCTAATTGCATGTGGTATGCTATTGAACTGGGCAAAACAGGGAAAGAAATGAAGAAATAACGTACCTGTCAGTTTTATTTCTCTTGGGGGAGGTATGAAAGAAATTAAATTCCCCAGTCTTCTTTGGTTAGATCTACTGGGTGCAATGCAGTGTCGTGTTAGAGATGTCTGAGACAGCACAGAGCAACCTGACACGTCTGGCTGGCATTGCACAGGGCTGTGGAGAGATACTAGCCTGGGTCCCCAGTGACAAGATAGCCCCATGGGCATGACAGTCAGCTTGGGCTAACGAAAAGCCAACACAAAAGTCTCAGTGACTGTGGGCATGAGCCTTCTAACATACCTCCTTTTTTTTTAGTATTAAAGACACAAACACTTACATGTGTGTAAAGTCAGGCAGACACATCTGCGAAAGGCAGGGGTCATCCTGTTGTTTGGATTTTCATAGAATCATAGAATGGTTTAGGTTGGAAAGGACCTTGAAGATCATCAAGTTCCAACCCCCCGGCCATAGGCAGGGACACCTCCCACTAGACCAGGTTGCCCAAGGCCACGTCCAGCCTGGCTTTGAACACCTCCAGGGATGGGGCCTCAACAACCTCTCTGGGCAACCTGTTCCAATGCCTTACCACCCTCAAAGTGAAAAACTTCTTCCTAATGTTTAATCTGAACCTGCCCTCTTCCAGTTTAAAGCCATTCCCCTCGTCCTATCACTACATGCCCGAGTAAAAAGTCCTTCCCCAGCTCTCTTGTAGGCCCCCTTTAGGTACTGGAAAGCCGCAATAAGATCTCCCCGGAGCCTTCTCTTCTCCAGGCTGAACAACACCAACTCTTTCAGCCTCTCCTCATAGGAGAGGTGCTCCAGCCCTTGGATCATCCTCACGGCTCTCCTCTGGACACGCTCCAGCACGCTTCTTATGCTGGGGGCTCCAGAGCTGGATGCAGTACTCCAGGTGGGGTCTCACGAGAGTGAAGATGAGGGGCAGGATCACCTCCTTTGACCTGGTGGCCACACTTCTGATGCAGCCCAGGATATGGTTGGCCTTCTGGGCTGCCATCACACATTGCTGGCTCATGTTGAGCTTTTATATAAGTGATACTTCATATCATTAACAAGAACAATGACCTGCCGAACTTTTAATTTCAGTCATATGATTTTGAAATTGTTTTCTTTTTTTCCATGTATAGAAAATTTAGGAATTATATTTTGTATTTTCCTGCAAATAGCTTTCTCTTTCTTATTTGTCTGCATGGAGGGCTTGTATTTACAACTGAAGTACATTAGTGTTGTTAGCACAGGAGAATCCTTACAGTGAACAGAAAAGATGCTGAAGCCACCTGCTTTCTTTAAGTCTGTTCTTGTGATGTAAAATTGGAACAACCACTTTATAGATAAGTAAAAAGTGATGTTTTATAATGACTATGATTCATCCCATACCTCTGAGTTGTAATGCAGAATAATACATTTGTCATTTCTTGGTTCTGAAAGCTGGGGGATTTATACCCACACTTGCACAAACTTCATCCATATAGCTCATTCTGTACTGCTGTAGTAATATCTTTGGAGACTACTACAAGATAATATAATGAAGCTTGATATAATCTGGTGGTGTCACGTAAATTAAAGTAGACATCTTCCTTGGTCGGTATTACAGGCAGAATGTGAACACTCAGAATAGGAATATTATCACTGGTATAAATGAAATATTAATGCGAAAATGCATATAAGTACCAGAAGAAAGAGCCTTAGAAGAATGGCCAGTGATTTGAATGAAGAGCATTTGTTCACAGCAATAAAATTGAGGAACATGTTCTTTATATCAAGACCAGAAGCCCTTCACTCACATAAAACCAGTACAGACAACTAGTGGAACACACTCCAAATCTGACAACAGGAGGATGACTGCAAGGTTACACCACATCACGTATGCCTTTCCTTTTCCCACCAAGGAAACAGGCTGTAGGCATAATGATGTATATATTCCAAACAAGCAAAAACAGATGCTGACCTTGCCTAAAGATTACAGAGGCTGAAATAAGTAAGTTTCTGAGGCAAAGAAACGCCCCATAACAACTGCTGATTGCTAAAGGGTGTGAGAAACCTGAAAATCTATTTCAGCAAGAAGAACCCAAGAGACACGATGACGACTTGCTAATTGGCGTCCCTTATTCTCTGGGTCCCCCACAAATGATCCTGGCCAGACCACTTGAACACACACACATCTTGATGCTTTCTATGTGTGTGTGAGCTAATGAAATCTATGAGAGAATGAGCAGGAGTGGGTAAAATCGACATACTTAAGAGATTCACCTCCTCCTTCCATAAGGTCTGTAATTGTCATACTAATTTCTCACAAGGAGAAATGAGTAAACTGTGTGTTGTCAAAATCAGAGGTTCATGTTTTCCCTTATCTTCTCAGTAGCAAAATAATCACCCTGATCTCTCTGCAGTGGGGCACATGCAGAACAAATTGTTTCCGTGAGATGGTGACACCACAGACCTCTGCAGTAATATAGGTCTGGCCAAAATGTTCTGTATTAGGATATCTAGAAACAAGTAAAGGCACATTACAGTCTAATTAAAAAAGAGAAGGAATATTAAAATAATATTTGGGTGTACAGAGACAGGGTTAAGAAAGCCAAAGAAGGTCCATCAGCAGAAAAAGGCAAAACCAAAGGATGACACGGAAAAGGCTGAGGTACTTGATGCCACCTTTGCCTTGATCTTGACTAATAATCCCTCTGAGACCAGAGGGAAAGCCTGGAGCAAGGGAGACTTACCCTTGGTAGGGGAGGATCAAGTCAGCGAACATTTGAGCGAAGTGGATGTACACAAGTCCATGGGACCCGGTCAGTGACTGGATTTGACAGGAATAAATAACAGTTCTGCAGTTTGTTCTATTTCTATCTCCCAGCTGTTACAAACAGCAGTAGCCAAGTGCTCTTCTTGTGTGAATTTATGCACTTTGGAAAGAAGATGCCTAAGTAATTACAGTAGTTCAGGCTAATTTCTCTCCCTGGCTTTTAGATGGTATTAAAGACAAGGAAATACTTGTGACTGAAAATCTCCTACATAGATCTATAAAAACAACGACAAGGTCTAAGACTGCAAGGCAGCATTTCCTGAAATAATTGGAAACAGGATAAAACATTGACCCATATAAAAAAAAATCCGTTTTACACATAGATATTTATACCTGTAGACTGACACATACCTGTACATACCTACATACACAGACGCATTCCAAACTTGTATATGTCTCATCCTTAAAACATGCAGTGATTAAATCTGACAAAATACTCTTTCTGTACTAATAATTAAAATTAGTACGCAGGAGGATTTTTGTCTATCCATCATAAAACCCAATAATTTCAAGAAAACAGAGAAAGTATTAATTCACCTAAAATTTGAATGACTCTTCTGCTCATACAGAATTCTAGATTATTTCTATTTTCAGCAAGATTAATATTGTTTCCCCAGGTGTGTTATTTCTTCACAAAACAATATCAAATAATGATTTTAAAATGGTTAATTTAATTCTCATGGAATTATTTACAAAGTTGAGATGATCTTTTTTGAGGCTTTTCACTCTCCACTTCTATTTCATAAACTTTTATAATTACAATTTTATTCCGTTTCTCTGTTTTACATCAAATTATTTAGATTAAATCTATCGTTATTTAGCTTAGATGATCTAGCCCCTGAGTAAAAATAAAATAACTGCAAGATTTTCAGTTTTTAATAATGGAATTTCAGTGTTCATTAATCTTATTAGTAAACTATTATGAACAGTGCACTTTAAAAATTATGTTACCACTCATTTATTTTTTTACTGTAGAATCATACATTATATCACGTATGTTACTCCTCAAGAAAACAACATTGCATTAGCATCAAACTGATTATCACTGTGTTATGTTGCTTAGAAACTGTAAATTTCAAGTTTAATGCTTTTTATGTGGGCATTTTACTTGCAAATAGCAAGCACTGTTTCACAGAATACATAGTCAGAAAACATTTGTTATAATTTTCAATTTACAGCCTATTATGGAGAAGGAACAGTGTAGTTTCTTCAGACAAGATTTTATACGTTCAGTAATATTAAAGCTTTATCAAAATATTCAACACATACCTGTTCCCAGGCAAAGACATGTTGATTGAAGTAGAACTGAATTTGTTCATTGGCAATGTTGATACAGAGTTGTTCAAAAGAATTTTTTTTGAAATTCTCAAAACCAAAGATATCAAGTATTCCAATGTTCAAACCATCATCGTTTCCACTGCAAAGATTAAATAAACTTTCTATTGTTATACCTTTATTTTACAGTTACTGCTTCATTATTATTTCACAAAAGGAAATAATCTGTGTGCCACTTAAACAGGGTAAGTTTTGCTAAATCAGCCATCTCTTAAAATAACAATCAATTTTTGTTTGAAATACAATAAATCCATCTAAATTCAAAGATGACTGTATTTGCAGACCAGATACACTGAATCACATAATGACCGGGTCAATTGATAAGCATAGAGAGGATTTAAAATTTTATTTTTAAACTAATATTTGCTAGTTAATATTCTTTTGTAAAAAACTGACTACACAACAGGAACAACATGGAGATCATTTTGTTTCTCTCATAATAAAAGATGCTTTACTCACGAGCATCCTGAAATTCAAGATTGCTGTCATTAAATATGATTCCTTCATATTATTTATTCACAACAATTAAAACTGCTTATTTTAACATGAAAGTCAAAAGAATAAATAGCTAGACCTTTTATGCATTGAAATAACTACTTTAAGTATTGGAGTGTGGTATGAATTTAAATTACTAATTAAGTTCCAGAGAAGGACTACTAGTAAAAACTTCAGTTTGAAATTTTAGCTAAGGCATTCTGAGACATACATGGCCATTTCTGCAACTGGAAAAAAAGTTCTAATATTTGTACTTATCTGCTGAAACAAAAAATTAAGATGATAATTTTTTATATAAAACTGAAGTTGTCATTAGCGTTTTTTCCTAGCTAAATTGAAAAGAATAAAACACATTCTATCTATAAAACCCCTTTGAGGGGCTATCTGTAACCACCTTTGCTTTTTTTCTCCCCTGTAAAAAGTGTAGGAAATCAGATCTGAAGAACCAGCCTCAAGATACTCATGATAGTACCTGAACCACTTTGAGAAGTCCATCTCAAAAACGGAAGCATTTCATTGTGGAGGGATCAAAAGTATTTATTGACTTTGACCTGAATTTGGTCACTATTTTATCTGTCTGGAAATTAGGGGCGCATTTTTTGTGAATAAACTGCTGAAATTTGTCTGCCTCATTCCTTCCTAGAGCTAATTACAAAAAAATAGCAAATACAAATTATTTTACTACCACAAAACCAAAGCAGACTTCTGTTGTTCTGGGTTTTTTTGGGTCTTTTGTATAGTGAACATTTCAGGTCAAACTTTCTGCCTCCTCACCAGCACAATATGTATTCAATTTCAAAAGGTCTCTGTAACAGGCAGCGCTGCATGCACTTTATCCCATTGCTTACTTCTTAAAGTTATGTTTATTGCTGCTCTGCTGTAAACAAATATTTGAAAATTCAGACAAAATTTAGGATTGCAGCCTTGGCTTTCCTCTGATATTAAAAAAAAAAAAAAAAATCAGAAAATCCAGCTTTGCCAGCCATAGAGCGCCCTGACCTACAGGATCTACAATGTAAGCCACATCATTTCTTCTTTGATTAATAGGACATGGTTTAGAAGTGGGCCTGGTAGAGTTAGATAATGGTTGGACTTGATGATCTTAAAGGTCTTTTCCAGCCATAACGATTCTATGATTCTGTGATTTTCAAAATGCGTTATAACCTCATTCTCAATATCTTTCTTGTCTGTGTGTTGTCGCCCTGTGAGGGTAGGGTGGACATTAACCTCAGCATATGTGTTTGGAAACTACTCTCACATATATATCCAACCACTCTCATAACAACAGTGGCAGAAGCAGTATGGGTGCAAACAAGGGCAGACTTTGACCTACGTAATCAACATATAAATGTCAAGAGTTGACTCTGTGCGCTAGGAGAAATCACGGAATCACGGATTTTTCAGAGTTGGAAGGGACCTCTAGAGATCATCTAGTCCAACTCCCCTGCTAAAGCAGGATTGCCCAGAGCACATTACTCAGGACTGCATCCAGGCGGGTCTTGAAAATCTCCAGGGAAGGGGACTCCACAACCTCCCTGGGCAGCCTGTGCCAGTGCTCTGTCACCCTCACCGTAAAGAAGTTTTTTCACGTATTTAAATGGAACTTCCTATCTTCCAACTTGTGCCCATTACCCCTCGTCCTGTCACTGGGAACCACTGAAAAGAGTCTGGCTCCATCCTTCTCCAACCCATCCTTTAGGTACTTGTATGCCATAATAAGGTCTCCCCTCAGCCTTCTCTTCTCCAGGCTAAAGAGTCCCAGCTCTCTCAGCCTTTCCTCATAAGGCAGATGCTCCAAGGCCTTAATCATCTTAATTGCCCTTCGCTGGACTTGCTCCAGCAGTTCCCTGTCCCTCTTGAACTGGGGAGCCCAAAACTGGACACAGTATTCCAGTTGTGGCCTCACCAGTGCAGAGTAGAGGGGGAGAATGACCTCCTTCGACCTACTGGCCACACTCTTCCCTATGCAGCCCAGGATTCCATTGGCCACAAATAGTACAAAGGAAAAAGTAGTTAGTGTGTAATTTGCAAAGCGTTAAATGAGTTAAGGTCAAACTGAAACACACAAGACACCTGTGCTATCCCTATCTACTGTATTTTCACTGCTATGAACGGGATAAAACCGCCCTTTTTTAACCTTGTAGTGTCATAAACAAAAAGGTAGCAGAGAAAAAGTAGATGAGAGTACTAGCAGATGATATTATTCCCACAGAAAACCTCTCTTTATCCTGGAAAAGCTTCTTTTACCTTAAATGTTTGTCAGGTTTGAGTAAAGTGTTGATGCGATTGACTATCCAGCTAAAGAGGCGCCCATACAGTGCTTTGGCCATGGCATCTCTGACATCAGTGGCTTTTTCCACAGTGTTGGGACGAATAATTGTTTCTCCTCGAGTCACTACACAGTGAGAGGTGAGGGCCTCTTGCAGTTCATCTGCCTGAATACACAGCAAGGACGCACCTAGGAAGGAAGGTCACAGGCACACCTCAGAGGCAGTTCTTTTGAAGGAAAAATATGCATTTTTGCAATCAAGGCTGCAAGTGCAATGTATTATGAATAAGGGCCAAATAAAAGTCTTGAACTATGACTAATGAGGGTTTTCACACCAAACAGCTCTCAGTACCTTATTTAGTCACCAGCCTTCCTAGCTTCCATTGCAGTCAATGAGTAAGTGATTCAAAGCAGAGGCATTTAGGTTCTAAATTGCTTTATCAAGGAGGCTATTTCTCCAAACTAACTATGGAGAAATGCTAGGGAATCTAGGTGACTATGTCAGGAGTATGTAAGTTGTGAGGTGTGAATATCCCTCTCGGTTATAATCCATCCACATAAGCCTTTGCTGTCCTCCTTTTGCTCCAAAAAAGGATGCTTCTTTCCCAGTTGCACAAAATTTTTCTATCTATGGCAGGAAAACGTGTAAGGAGATAGCATGAAGACTTCATTATCTCCCCAGCTGTAATTACTGAGAAAGAATATCAACTTCCTTGAGAATCTTTGCCCTTTTCCCTCCTTTGCCTCCCTGCAGCCTATAATGTAAGGTATACCTTCCAGAGAATTAGTGAGCCAGATTTCAACAGGCACATATGGGGAACAAGTAATGAGTATCTGAGAAATAAACTGGGGAAAAAAATATTCAAAGTGTTAATGAGGTTCTCCATCAAATGTTCAAATAACCTTGGAAAAATTCCAAAGATTTTCTTTTCAGGCATCTTCAGGATTAGTCATGTTTCCTGAATGCCAGTGAACTGGTTAGTCAAATAAGGTGCATAACATAGACAATTTTTTCTTTTTGCATTTGAATTCAGGTGGGCTTGGAATTAATCTATCTTCAGCATTTATTATTCTTGCAAAATTTCCACGTGAATACAGTTTTCATTGATAAATCTCTTGCAATAAAAGAAATTTGCCATCAAAACACTAAATTAAAACAATCAAATCAAGAAAAACCACTCACAATTCTCAAGAGCTACTGGATTGGAAATGTTGCTCTTGTCAATCATATGTTCAGACACCACTGCAGAAAATTCAATGTTACCCACATTTAAAATGGCAGCCAGGACACTGTACACACTTCCAAGTTCCTGCAAAGTATATTAAAAAAGATACAACAGTTAATAGCCAGACAGATTTGTCACTTTGGTTTGTGCGATGGGCACGCATGTGTGTTGTTTCCTAAGCCTGGAACAATCACTGTCCCTCTCTTGTCTGCCACACGCCCACAGCTTTTAGGAATACTTTTGTCAGCATAGTCTTTCAAGTGTAAGACACACAAAGAATGCAAGACAAACTATAGCCTAATCTCTCTTCTATACTTGACAGGATTGATGTGGACGAGGGGAAGTGCAAAACAGGGGTGACCGTAATCCTCCTACACAGCAGGAATTCAGAGGTTATTTATATCCATGCTTCACTGTGTCTGCAGGCATAACCCTGTCCAAAAATGTAACACCTAGATCAACAAAAATATAAAAAAATCCAAATCTACATTACAAAGGTACTCCACATAATAGCGCTGCAACAGCTCCCACCAACATCACAAGAAGTTTCACTGGGAGAAGAATGAGACCTCACATCTCTGATTTGGCAAAGCACTTTTCCCTTCAAATTGTCACATAGGAACTGTGTCCTCACCAAAGCACTTTGGCATGGACTTTACTTAAACATACTTAAATTTCAAATTATTTGGCAGGTTCTGAAGAGGGATTCTGCCTTGAAAAAGTGCTGATATTAGTCTTGAAAGTGAAAGGATATACACAGTAAATGATTTTATTTACTTATATATGACAAATAAAATCATATTTGCAATTAATGAAATAATGCTTTCACTGCAGGTTTGACTTAGATTTGAATGGTTATCCGTATGCTTGATCATCTCCAAGTATTTTCTACTCAGAAGTGCTGCGGCATTCCTGTAAAGCAGACTAGTTTTTAAGCTAGGAATCTGTGATACACTATATTCTGAGGCATGCAGTAGTACCATATTTTATAAATAACAGTTTTAGAAGTTTTATAGCAGCTTTATAGGAAGCAGTTTTGTAAATTTGATTGGTATTTTATAATGATGAACTTCTCATAATTGCACACCATTTTAGCCCTACTATTCAATAGTTTGCTGGTACCACGTCAGGCATCATTTACTCATATTAAAGTCCTTAATTGCTCTAGAATACATGATCTTGTTTTCAACACTTTCAGAAGTTAATCTAGCAGTTAATAAATTAATTATTCCAGTGACAGCAAGACAAACCAGATAAGCTCAGTCTAAAAAATTATGCTCAGGATAATTGGTGCGCAGTTTACCTGGGTTTTAAGCAATCATTTTCATTTGAAGCTTAGGGACACAGATGAAATGCAAAGAAATGGATAGCTTAACTTCTGGCATTATGCTGTACAGTATGTATAGCTGCTGACATTTTTGTGCCCTTTTCCAGTGTGTCTGAAATCTGGCTTGATCTGCCTCATACAGCATGATTATTGTTCACCTCAGGCAGTCCTTTCCTATTAATTTTGCCATGCAGCCTGAAATAAAACTGTGTGATTTTAAGACAGGGAGTATCAACAGTAGTTACTATTAAAGCCTGCCAGTCAGTTAAAAACAAATTTCAAAGAAGTAAAGCCTTGTTTAAAGCCTTGTTTAAGTCTCAGTTTTAATTGGAGTGGAGAAGACATTTTGTCCAAGGTTTTCTGCTAATAAAACATGGAACAAGCTTATATAGAACCTCCTCTGCTGACTGGGATAAATGTCAAAGCTTAAGGCTGCATTACTAAACCCCAAACTTAGAAAAGGAACTCATTGTCTTACAGTACCCATTTCTCACTGAAAATAAATTGGCTCTGCACATGTACCCTACATCAGAACCTCAGTGGGAGAAGAAGACTTCTCTGTTCCTTCACTCTTGCAAACACAGCCTCAGACAGGCTAATTCACCCTGTGGAGAATGTAAGACAGGCTACTGTGAATAGGGCTCACATGGAACCACAGTTAGGTTGCCTGTGGATCTCAGCCTGCTTTGGAAACTGTGGTGGTTCTACAGGTAGATAATTCTTTACAGATTCAGCTCACAGTGGCTTGCTGAGTTAATCAAGTGAAGATGCACGCTAGAACTGCTCAATGCAGCCAGTGACCTAGTTCGAACTGGATCTTCAATATGGTCTTCTCTTTTGGATGATCAGGATTATTGTTTCCATTCATCAAAGTGAACAAAAGAACCGAGAACAAAACCAGACTTGCTTCTTTTCATGATATAAATTAGGACTCATCAAGGTCTCTGGTGTTGTGACAAAACTGCTATCAGTGCTGAACTGTGCATACCCTTCCACACCGCTTCTGGAAAGGTGAAAGTAGAGGTGTGAGAGGATGTGATAGTACAGGTGTGGTATTACTAAGTGCAGTTGTGAATAAGCATGTAGAGGAGAAAGAGACTGTGAACTCCACTGCTACTATGACTTAATGCAAAATGAGTGTGGAGGAACAGAACAGGTGAATAAATCTTTTCTTTTGGCTATTCAAATATTTACATTGAGGGAAGCCAGAAATATTTAACTGAAGTGAGTAATTTTCTGTGAAAAGCTCCTTACAACCTACAGTTTTGTTGAAGAAATTAAAACATACACCCATTCTGCAGCACTAGCGCTATATTTCACAGATACTGTATGGATCATGCTCTTACTATCATTTGTGATAAATAAAGTCAGTGGTAAACTACAGCTGTGATGCATCACTTCTCCTAAGAAGAGAGAACTAGGATGCAGGGAGGTGTTTCTTTTCCTTGCATCCTACTTTATAAATCCAGAGCCCTGTTTTAATTTTAATTATACCAAAGACAGCCTGAGGAGAGGGGTTTAATGGCCAGCAGAGCAATGACATAAGATCATAAAGAAACAATGGGTTCAGTTAATGTTTGAGGATGAGATTCACTCCAAAGGGATGTAAAAACTTCATATAACTTTGCCCCTGGAGTTGTGAAAATGTATTGAGTTCGTCAAAACTCAAATCAACTCAATGAATTTTTAGAACTCTCACCCTGGACTTCATCTTAAAACAGAGATGAGGCTCATATTCACAGGCCTAAAATTATAGGCTAATAAATAGTTACAACATGATATTCTATGCATTTAATTTGCAAAAGCCTTTTTTTCCCAATTACTCAGCTGTGCTCTGTTCATTATTTTCAAAGCCTTGTTGACTAATACCATCTTATTACTTTATCAATGCCTTGAAACATTAAAAATTTAAATGTGGTAATATAACAGTAAGTTGACTATGCAATATCCTAAACCACAAACACACTACTGCTAAAGGAAGAAAATAACAATGGAGATGATTTGAATGCTTTATGTAAGTTTTTCCTGATTAAGGTAGCCATGAAAGATCACCAAAAAAAAAGGGTTATCAGCACTCACCTCCAGTGTAAAACCTATGACTTTGAAGCACTGTTCAATTAATTCAAACTGAGACTTATAAAAGCTATTGTTCATGAAATCTTGCACTATTCTGAAATGATCGTTTTGCAGATATCTGAAAGAGTTGATGGATACAGAGTTAGAATGTAAATGAGGCTGAGAATTCAACCACACCGCATTTCTTAGTAACCAATTTATGTAAAAATAAACTGCATTACCTGGGAGGTCTATATTCTGGCAGTTTATAATGTGCCAGTTTTTTCTTTTCCGCCAGACCAGCGTAAATATAATAAAAAATATGGAAATTTTTCTCTCCTCTGAAACAATAGAAACAACTGGTTTAGTAATGTAACTATATTACATTTACTAATGACATACTTGCTACTATTAAATGTTATTTTAACAACAGGCAAGGTTCATGCAAACTGACAGAGGACTCTGAAAGAAGCTTTATTACACAAGTTCCTGTGAAGCGAACACCCTTTCTGTGCCACTGGGCGTTTGCTCTGAAGCTGCCAGGGCGGCTGCTCGGTGGCACAAGCAGCTAAATGCTGCCCTGCCTTTGATGCGACTGGTAGATGCTGGGTGAGATCTTGCATGTTGCTCGTCTACCTGCATTAAATGGGCTGCTTAACCTCCAGTTATTTTAAAAAATCTTCTGACCATGGGAGAGCTATACACTCCCGATTCACTGAATCCAGTATGTTTGCTGTGTCCTTTAGCCCTGAACCAAGAAAGCCCATAAGCAGACGTTCAGCAAAGGGCCTTATGACTTGGCATGCTTTGCTTAAAAGTTAGGTGCCCAAACCTGGGACACAAGGTTTATTTGCACATCCAAGCTTCCTGTGCACCTTATAAGGAAGAACTGGATGCTTAGGTGGTTATTTGCAGCCACCACTGAACCCTGAGATGGCCGAGTCAGTCACCATGAAATGGCAAAAAGGAATTGCATTCAAACCCCTGGTTTCTGCATGAGCTGCGGCATGTGTCTCAGGAGCACCATTACAGCCTCCTGTGAAATGGGATCAGAGCCCAGCGCGCTCCTCTCTGCAAGGGGGTGCCTACATCAGAGTCCAGTGCCAACTTAATTTGCATATTTTACTGTGGGCAGTCAGTAGTAGAAAACAAGATCAATTTAAGGAGTAGGAGCAGATCCCTTATCTTTCCCCTCAGTGTCTTAACCATTAGGTTGCATCGTCATGCTTTGCACTGTCTCTGAAACCTCACTGTGCCCTGATGGTTTTTGTATTCTCTTGGAAAGGTAGGGGAACCTGTAGGTTCAAAATCTCTTGGCTTGAAGCAGGTCTGGAACTTCGGTGTCCCATTTTCTGGGTAATCAGTCACATGTTTTCTGCAAAAAGTCATTCCTAGCTCTCCATGTGAGTTTGGGAGTCACGTTCTCCCAGAAGAGCAGAACAGACTGCCCTTGCAATGCAGGTACCTAAATGCCACTTCTCTGCCCTGGCATGGCCGTATGGACCAGCCACACAGAGACCTCAGTAAGGAGGAGAAAACGCTTGACACAAACAGCTTCAGGTGCCCTTGGCAGTTCACGCCTCAAAATTTAACCTCCTACAGTGGCTCTCACGCTAAACAGTTTGGTGGCGTTTCAGACATCTAAACACCTACCTAAACAACATTGGAGGCACGTAAAGGCTTTGCTGACTTCCTGTCTCAGCATATGGCTAAATATAAATACAAACTGACAGCCGCAGAACACACCCATGAAAAGTTATGAAAAAAAGTGGTGTTTTAAGGAAAAATCTGATTCTATTCTGATAAAGCAGTTTCTGTACTTATGTTCAACTGAGGAAAAAAACACCATTTCATAAAATTGCCTCCAACTTTAAATTGTTTACTGAAACATTCCAAGTGATACTTAGATGTTCTTCATACCACAAATCGACAACAGGCAACAAGGTCATGCAGAACTACAAAAAGAGTAAAATGAGTAAAAGATCAGCAAGGGAAAATTTAAACCAGTGACAACATTCCTTGTCTCAAACTCTGTTTTTCCTATTGTTGTTATGGCAGAAATAGAGTTGCCAAAATACTTGTTATCTGGATGTGCTATATATTAGGATAGAAAATATATGCCACTAATTTAAGTTAATTGGAAATGCCTTTTTTTTTTTTTTGTCATTTTATATTATGAAATACACACATGACAGAGATGGATCTGTTCTGTGTTTGGTCTGTAACTATTACCAAATCCTACTAGATGCTCCAAAATGGAAAACAAGCACTTTGTAAACAAACAAAAAAAAGCTACAATACTAGAGGAAACATAGAAGAATTAAATCCAAGTGATATACTCAACACGATACTGCAAACTTCCACAAAAGAATAAGTGAACTATTAGAAAGTTTTAAAGTCTTTACACATTCTGATTTGCTTTATACATCACATATGTATTTTTATAAGATTGGTTTAAATAACCCAGGTGGCAATGAAAAAAAATCAGGAGTAGTTTTAAGCTACCTCACAGATTTATAAGTTATTCATGTATCACTTATAAGAAAAAATCCCAGTACCTTATTCATCTTCATGTTTTAATCCACGATAATTTCCTGCATTGTAGGCCTACTCTGTAACCCCCAAATTAAGTGAAATATAATTTTTATACTTACACTGCCTGGTGGACAACTCTGGATTTTTCAAGGAGGTACTCGGAAATCTGAGCTCCTACTACAGTGCCACCGCAAGTGAATTTCATTTCCAAATATTTTCCAAATCTGCTCGAGTTATCGTTGATGATAGTGCCTGCATTCCCAAATGCTTCTACGAGGTTATTCACCTGGAGGATCTTCTCCTGCAGAGTCCTGTTATTTGCCTGGATATGAAAAAGATATTGCTTAAAATTATCAGTAATTATTGAAATACATTCATTCTTTAGTGTTTCTTTCCTCTTCTAGTTGGTATTGTGAAATGTGACATAATCAGGGCAGCCCTTCTCATGTGAATCATGTGGGAAAGAAGGCATGTATATATCATGAAACCTGTCAGAATATAACCATCTGCAAACTAATGCCTGGCTGGAAGAGATAACACACACGACGGTAACAACACCACCAGAACTAATCAATTTCTGTGGTCCAGCACGCTTGAGCTGGCCAGCCTAGTTTTAGGATCCTTGTTAGCATCTGCTTACTGCTGCGCTGCACCGTACCAGTTGATCAATTTGCTTGCATCTCACCTGAGACATGCAAAAAATGACATTGTATTTAGACAGTTATGGTGGTCACTTCCCAGAATGACCTCGTCCCTCTGACAGCAATCTGATTGTGGAAGGAGGTGAAAAGCTAGAAGAGGATTTTATTTAGTACAGTTTGGGTGATTTGAAGACACTCAATTAAACAAAGGACAGACTCACAGCCCTCACTGCAGTGGGTACTTCCTTGCTGAATCCCCCAAAAATTTTCAAGTGACCCTAGTTCAGGAGGGAGGAAGGGGTAGATAGACCAGCATCATGTTCCAGTCTGACCTTACGGAAGTTCTTTGGAAAATGTATTACAGTCCTTCCCCTCTACCAATGCCCTGTGCGTAGGTTCAGTCAACTGGGCCTAAGATAGCAAAGCCTTACAGAGGCATTCCCTTTGAAACGTACCTTGCCCAGGACAGTGAGCTGCTGGACCAGAAGATGGGCACTTTGCGTCTTGCCAGCTCCACTTTCTCCAGAAATAACGATACACTGCAGAGAACAAGAGCGTGACTCTGAGCTCATTACATATCTCTCAGCTGAGCAAAGGATACAACTAAGACACCTCATCTTTACCTGATCGGAGTTGTATGTTACCATGGACTGATAACCTATGTCAGCGACAGCAAAAATGTGAGGAGGGTTGGCAGTCCGTTTGGCTCCAATATACAGTTTTGAATGCTAAGTGTAACAAAAATGAAAACATTATCAGTTCCCCTTAACAATATTTTTAATCAGAGTTTAATTTTATTTTCAGATTAGTGTACAGCATGCTGAGGTTACCAGCAGTGATGTTTTCTGAGTGAGCTGTTACTGCACTCACTATACCATGAATCTGTATGTATTTGGTACTGTAAGAACTGCTGAAAAAAATGAAGCACAATTTTGTATGATGTCAGCCCTGATTATGCTATGAAACTCAGACTGTTAGGAGAAAATTTAACGGTGCCAGACACCAAGGACCAACTTATAATATCATTTTACTTGTACTTCACATCCTCTTAGTATTTCTATATGATATTGATATCAAAACTTAAGATCTTTTCTGTACCTGTAGTATCTGATAATTAATAATGCCAAATTATTGTATGACCAGACTTTCATATCTGTCCCCTTTTGTATAATCGGGAGACAAATTCAAAAAGTTAAAATTTTATAGGCTTGCTTTTTGAATCATTTGATCAATTAAATAGCTATGGCTTCCCCAGCTCTCTTGGGAGGAAATCATAGAATCGTAGAATGGTTTAGGTTGGAAAGGACCTTGAACATCATTGAGTTCCAAGCCCCCTGCCATAGGCAGGGACACCTCCCACTAGAACAGGTTGCCCAAGGCCACGTCCAGCCTGGCCTTGAACACCTCCAGGGATGGGGCCTCAACAACCTCTCTGGGCAACCTGTACCAATGCCTTACCACCCTCAAAGTGAAAATTTTCTTCCTAACGTTTAATCTAAACCTTCCCTCTTCCAGTTTAAAGCCATTCCCCTTCATCTTATCACTACATGCCCGAGTAAAAAGTCCTTCCCCAGCTCTCCTGTAGGCCCCCTTTAGGTACTGGAAAGATACTGGAAGGCTGTAATAAGATCTCCCCGGAGCCTTCTCTTCTCCAGGCTGAACAACACCAACTCTTTCAGCCTCTCCTCATAGGAGAGGTGCTCCAGCCCTCGGATCACGCTTGTGGCTCTCCTTTGGACACACTCCAGCAGCTCCATGTCCTTCTTATATTGGGGGCTCCAGAGCTGGATGAAATACTCCAGGTGGGGTCTCACGAGAGTGAAGATGAGGGGCAGAATCACCTCCTTTGACTTGCTGGCCACACTTCTTCTGATACAGCCGAGGATACGGTTGGCCTTCTAGGCTGCGATTGCACATTGCTGGCTCATGTTGAGCTTCTCGTCAATCAGCACACCCAGGTCCTTCTCCTCAGGGCTGCTCTCCAGCCATCCCCCACTGAGCCTATATTTGTGCTTGGGATTGCCCCAACCCAGATGTAGGGACCTTGCACTTGGCCTTGTTGAACTGCATGAGGTTGGCTTGGGCCCACCTCTTGAGCCTGTCCAGGTCCCTCTGGATGGCATCCCTCCCCTCCAGTGTGTCTACCTCGCCAAACAGCTTGGTATCATCGGCAAACTTGCTATGCCCCCAACTCCTACCTCCAGCCATTCACAGAAGTTCTCCATGGGAAGTGGAGGAGAAGAAATGCTCCCTCCCATAAAGAGAGGTAAGATTCACCTGAATAAATGCACTTATCTGTACAGATACTACTTCTGAACCAGCAGCTATGAGCTGCTAGTGCCTTTACACTCCATGGGGTTCTAGTCAACAGATCTCATGAAGTTTAGTACAATTTATTTCATCCTAGAACGACTGTTGAAAGTCACTAGAAGAACAACCACCTCAAAAATCCTATTTCTATCCACTGATTAAAATGGATGACTTGCTCAGATATAGCTGTTTGCACTTTAGACATGATATAGACATGATCTACATTATAGACATAAAGATAGCAGAAATTAATTTTTTCTAGAGCTTTTCATTTTGGTGCTGAAATTCAGCACACGATGTGTGTCAACATGCACTTGAAGGGACAACTGTGTTGGTAATTCTGTTTTTTAGAGTGAATTGTAGTAAATACCAAGAATGGTCTTACTTTATACTTGACACAAATATTAATATTTTAATGGAAATCAGAGCTAGTTTAAAAGAACCAAACCTAGATTTTCATACCTGTGAAGAATAAATATCTATGTTCCGAAATGGATTGACAGCAATGAGAATGTCCCCAACATATGTGTAAATCTGATCTTTGGAGTAACCCTTCTGCAACTGCTCTGTTACTGTATTCTGATGGAGAAAGAATGGGAACATTGAATCACATGGGGAAAATAAGAATATTAGGACAAAGTATAAAATATTTACGTAGTTACAATGAGTAAGGATAAAGAGGGAAGGTATTAATAGTCAACTGAGAGTGCAATTGATCATGATCATGATCAAAAGTGAGGAACACTTTCAAACACACTGGCATTCCTAATTTCTTGTGTCCAAAGTCACTTCAAACAATATATACTTAGAGATCTCCAAGTGGCTGTAGAAAAATGAGTTAATAAGTACTAGTTTAATTCAATTAATCGAAGGTTTCCATAAGACAGCCCTGTCTTCATTTCTAACACTACAGCTTCACGTAACTCATCAAGCAAGAGCCATATGCTTGAATTCATAACTGCCATTACAGCTACTCTAACATTACTCTCAGTTATGATAAACACAGATGTTCAACTGCTTGGATCCTATTAATGTAAACAATCAGGCTGTATTCTGTATTAACAACCCATCTCTGCTGTGATTGTTCTTAGCTGCTGCAGAGCCAGTTCTCCCTGAACCAAGAAAAAAGAAGGGCCCTTTTTAGTGGCATACCCAATTTCTTTACATAATTTCCCTCAGTTTCTTCAGCATACAGAGCTGGGTACATAAAGTGCTTGGTTAGGTTTCCAACCAAAACAGGACATAGCTGGGTGAAAAAATTCAAACCAGCCTTGAGACTATTCTGAGGTACACGTGAAGATATTTAGGCCCTATTCCCACTGGAACAAAATGACCAGCAGCAGAGGACTACAGAAGGAATTGCTTTCCCTCCACATCCATCTGTTCAGTGTTGTGCACTGTGTTCTGGTTAATGCATTTAAAACCTGAATTCTCAGCAGCTGAAGAGGTTTCATTTCCTTCACAGGAAAACATAAGGAGAAAACCTTGGTTTGCCATCGTCTTGATAAACTACTTCCTTTTCAGTTTCGAACGCTACCTTGCTTTTTGCCATAACCAAATTCATATTACCAGAATTTTTTAGGGGAACTTCTGCCCTTTTTGAAATTATTTCTTGCACCAATAGAGGGTCTCCTGTGTCCTGGTTTGACCGTAGTTTTGTATATATTTTGACAAAACCGTAGTTTTGTACATATTTTTCATTATTTCTTTTAATTTTATTATTAATATTTCATTAAAGTAGTTTAGTTCCTTCTAAACTCATAAGTCTCTTTTCCTCCTCTGCCTCTCTCTTTGAAGAGGGGTAGAGGGGAGCATCTGTCGGTCCCATCTGGGGTCCCTCAGGTCCCCAGTAGTGGATTTGGCCTAAACCACAGCACTCCTGTTTGTCTCTTCTGATGGGGCTATCTAAACTGGAAGAAAAGTTTGAATGGAAGAAATGAGACAGCTCTGAGAAGCTGCCATTCATATGTGAAAGAGATTTTAAACTGGATTGCATTTAGTAAAATACCACATAATCAAATGATGCCTTTAGGTGAAGGCTTCCTGAGAACTTTCCTGAGAATGCCCCACCTCTGAGGAGATGGGATATATGTCTAGTTCACCGGGGTTTTTTTGTATCTTCTCTTTAGCTCAGATTGTTTACATGCTTCATAGCAAAAGATAAAAACCAGTCTTGCTAGCAAATGGCTATTCCCAATACGAAAAAAATGCTTAACTCTGGACTTTGTGCAGCAGATGAAGTTTGGATTAGCTCAATTAGTATTAACTAAACATTAAGCTACTATAATAAAGCTCTTGGATGATGGAAGATGTTCTGTGAATTGTTAGCATTATGTAGTTTCCCAGCTCAAGAGCCACATTTAGTATTCCGGACTGACAAAGATACAATATACCAGAGAAGTTTTACAGTTAAAGAGAATGTGAATTATAGTCTATGCACAGCCCTGTAGAGGAAGAATGACAGTTGTTTACAACCACTGATGGCCTCTACGACCTGCAGATAATGTGCTGTGGCCTGATTCTTCTTTCTGGTTTTGAAGCTTAAAGCATAAACACAAGACCTCCCCCCTCCCTTATGCATGTTCCCCTGTTCCTAGCAGACTCATTTTTGAACTTTGACAAAACAGTGAGATTTGTATCAGTAATTTTGTGAAAAGGTCACCAGAAGGCATTGAGAGGTCAGAGGCTCAACTGACATAAATTGATCTCAATGCATCTCCACACCAGAGTAAGTCAGTGAGAAAACAGCCTAGGAGAGTATAGCAAGCTAGTTTAAGACGACTCTAAATGTCCAAGCAATAGGGGAAAAGGTGCTTGTTCTTGGACCTGGATCAATTTCAGGTTAACGTATCATTGCAGATATTTAGCTTGGATAATAAAATCCAGCAATATAAATCCTGTTAAGCAAATGGTGCTACAATACTGCTTGGTCTAAGGCTCTAACTGCAGAGGGTGTTCTAACTTTGCGTTGGAACCATTCCTGACGCAGCGAATCTCATCTAAAATATTCAGCATAAACTGGTAAAATGCCATTGCACACTTACACAATTGAAGTGTGACAATATAGTTGAACTTGAAAATCAACAGCACACCATTGTGTTTTAATACATGATTACCCCTCTTCAGGAAAATGTGAAAAAGAAGGTTCTTACCTCATCCAGTACCTCCAAGGTTGCTAAGTCATCTACCTCTTCCTGGTTTGAAACTAGTGACTTACTGTAGTTCCCTTTCTTTGTATGAATACGTTCAAATCTAGAAAAGAAAGACATGCAATTCCTGATGTAACGAAATACAGAGCAGACCTTGCATCTATAACCATCTTGAAGACAATTCGGCCAAAACATTCCAGTTTTCCACTGTTCTGAATTCAAACACACAAATGTTTGAATAACAGGACTGGATATAACTTCTTAGTGCAGCACATCTGGTTTGATCCCACAACTGACACCATGAAGAACTTTTTCACTGGACAGATCTCTGCTTGATCACACCCCTACGTCAGCTGCATGACTGGAGCTGTGCAGTCCAGGGGAAAAAAAAACATATTTATAAAGCATATAACAGTCAAACTCTGGCACCTACCTGCAAAAAGAAAAATGACCCAGATAAAAATTATGGATAGGACAAAACCAGGGGTGTATGATGAAATAGTATGGCAAGGACAATGCAGACAAAGCATTCAGGATGGAAGCATTTCTAGCTTAGTAATGACAATGCTCTAAAGCCTGGCTGAGATGGCCACACTGTAGAGCAAAGTGCTACTGAACCACGGGGGTATGTGAAATACATCCTGATCAAAAAGAATTTTCTCAGACTCTACAGGAAAAAAATCGTACAAAATAAGGAAACAAAATTTCAAATCTTTTTCTTATCAGGGTTAAATTTAAACTAAGTTTATCTTAAACTGAAATTTCTTTTCTCTGTTAAACAAACCAAAGAAAACTTTATGCAGTCTTACAAAAATTCCCCAAGACTAGGACCATTCTCTATCCAAGAGTAAAGGCATTGCTAACCAAAGCAAAAGCAGCAGAAAATGCAAGGTTTACAATTCACATTAGTTATACCTGCTTTACGAGATGGGGGGAAGATCAGGGAAAGGGGAACTGGATTAACAGCAGAGTTCACAAACTAAATCAAGCTCAGATGTTTTCTACCCAGGCCAAAACTTTAATACACAGTGAAGAGAGGACAGCAAAACGACAGCAGCTGCACCAAGATGGAGAGTTAGAACGAATGAACGTCACACTGACAGGGCAAGCTAAGAGGCTTCTGAACTCCCACCGTAAGATTCACTGCAGGGTTTAATGGGCTGTACCCATTCCACAAGCATCACCTACTTCATGGGTGCTACTTCAGGTCACACAGGCTGTGCATTGATGTGGGGCGCAGGTGCAGAAAGTCAAGCAGGCACCCACTTGGCATTAGTTACTGATTGCCAGGACTGAAGAGAGGCTGGAAGAAATGGGCAAATGATGCCCTCCCAAGCTGGGAGTGCAATCAAGATCTGCATGATGGAAGTGCAGGCACAAATGTGCTTCATCTAGCACCTCTTTCAGTGTCTCTTGTCTCTAATGATAGCTCCCTGAGGGTGACAGAATGGCTTGTCCTCACCCAGGTGCCAGTAACGGAGCAGTTTCTTCCTCCCTTAGGCAGGTGCCAGCTACCACTGGAGTCTTTCCATTGTCCATAGTGCAAAGCCAGGAGTTTCACACCCACCACAGCTGACTAATTCTGCAGCCTTAATATCAAGACACAAACATGTAAGATTTTGTTGCAAGAGCTAGCATAGTTTCATGGTCTCTGTGCCAATATCGGAACCCAATACTCAGCGTGGAGGCTAAGTGACCAGGAAGCACAATAACAGTACAGATCAACAGGATCTGCATTCCCCTGATGGAAGAGAGGGATCAAGTCTTGTCAGCTTTACACCCAGCTATTTGGCAGACTACTCTCAAACTGTTGTTAGGACCCTGGAGATGAGTGGGAAAGCAACCCACTTCCAAGTGTTTTCTTTCTTTCAGTATTTACTCCAGGCCAAAAAAAGACTGTTGTAGATACAGTTATAAGGATGATGGTGAGGCTAGATTACATGGAAATGAATTACATGGAGGTGAAAAGCAATGGAAATACTACAGTGCAGTACCAGAGCCTTATTACTGCCACGCAATACGGAACATGCAATGTGTGGGCCTATTCCCACATGACCAGTGCAAACAGACAAGAAGAGACGCAGGAGGAGAGCATGTCTGTGGGAGGGGAACAAAGGCAGCTCTTGCTGCAGTAAATCCATAACTGGACTGTAATTTGGTATGTGTTTAAATATGTTGAAGCAGAAAACACATAGGAACACAAACAGGCAACATCAAAAGGGATGGGTCTGGTGGAAAGCAATCACACCTCTCCTGGGTCCGATGTCGTCTTCTCTTTCCTTTGGAACCCATTTGTACCGTAAGAGCTGTTCTGGTTGTACTGTCCTTGCAATAACACTGTGAGACAATTGTTGGTTGTATGTACCCACAGGTTGTATTAAAAGGATGTAGTAATTTTAAGACTTAAATTAACTCTTCAGCCTTGTGTGGTCTGCTGCTGCTTGATTTGCATTTACCAGCTAAAGGATATTACTGCATTCAAAGCCAGAGGTGCTAGCAAAATCCTACCCCCTCAACAGCGATCTGTCCCCTCTATAACCCACGCTCCTATTGATACTTCTTTTTAACAGTTTCAGTTGAAAATTTGTATTTGGATAGTTGAAACAATTTCTCCATTGTTCCTCCATGAAGGTCATTTTGTGTCCAGAGGATGCATCTAGTATCAGCATGACTTTGAGAAAGACCTATCAACACGCACATGAGGGAAAGATGCGGGAACTGCAGGACTACGTCAAGCTCTGCTGTTCTATTTTTTTCCATTGCCGAAGGAAGACCCAAAACAAGACATCTGTCAAGTTATGCTTTCCATTTCTGGTGGAATTGTTACTCATCGAATACACTTAAAAAAAAAAAAAAAAAGTTACTGCTTGTCAGTGAGAGACTGATATTTCCCAAGATTTGTTTCAATTACCATTTTTCACTTAATGTACAAAGTTAGCAAGTGCCTTGCAGGAAGGGAGGGGAATGCTCCAGTCGTGGAGATTTTTTTTTTTTTTTCAAGAAAACAATCTCTATTTATGCCAGGGAAGTTTAATTACATAAAATTGATTCTCTTGTAATCCTCTTCAGCTGACATTACAAGAACACTAGTGCTTGTTAAACCAGATTATATTCTCCATTCTCAAGAGTACAGCAGAGCGGCAGATTTGCAGAACACAATATTTTTCTGCTTTGCTGTCAAAGGGCACAGACCCCTCAAGGGCAGTTATACTGCTTCACTTGCTAAAACTCCAGCCACTTAAAAAAACCACATCGGTGCTGTTGACATCAATGCTGAAATTTCATTATTGTCATGCACATAGACGTTGTGAACTGAAATAACCATGTTTCTCTGTTCTGTTCAGAAATTATTTGTTGGAGGCATTAGATCTTACAGCCATGCTCAACAAGCAATTCAAGCAGCTAAAGGCCAGAAACATCAACCCAGTATGGAGAAGAAAATGAGTCAAGGCAGCATTGTTTCTGTGCATCCTCCTTCACACCCCCCCGCTTATCTTTCAAGATTCAGTTAAATCAAAATGAGGCAACTGCAGCTTTTTCCTCTTCAAATTGTCAAAATGTATTTAAAAGATTTCTGATAGTTCCAAAAATACCATGAAAAGGGAAGTGTGACTCACAATGCCCTGTTGAACTCTCTGCCTAAACCGGTTGGAGAATCATCTACAGACTAAGAAGTGACAGGAAAAGGGCTGGCCTTAGTCTGGGTGTAAAGAAGAAACTAAAAATAATCAAGTTTTCTGTAAGGTGAAGGTGGGAACAGCTGTACAGCTCCCAGCAGTTACAAATAGCATTAAAAGTGACAAACAGAAAAAAAGCAACACAGAGAAACCTGTAGAGAATCTATCATTGCTGGTGATTCTGTTTCTCTGGAGGCTACACAGAACAACAATAATTCACTCTTAAAATCAAAATTTTGTCTCCAATGGGTGTATCTGGTAAAATATGCTTAAATAAAACTATAGTCTTATATCTATGCAAAATCTGTACCCAAATTTAGAAAAGTGTATTGACAGATTCCAGCTGCATCTGCACAATGCTTTGCAGACAAACCTGTGCTCCCTCTATGCTTAAATGATCGCACAGCACCCGCTGCAGTCTCAGGGAACTGTGCTCAAGTTTATGCAATGCTGCTGAGAGCACAGCGCTGCCCAGCAGAGCTACAGGGCTTTTGGTTCAGAAGTGGCCTATGTCCAGCCAGTTGGATCACGTCCTGGTCTGTACAACCTGTCTGTCAAAGTCTTGTGCTGGTTTACCATGCCCTGCAACAATGCAAATTATTGCTCCTTCACAACAGGCTTAAGAAATGGCTGCATCCCTGACAAATTTCAGGGGAAAACATGTGTTCTTAAATGAGATAATAAGATATCTCTAAAAGGACCCTTTGGGATTAGTCAGATCTTCATTGCCCTCATAAGCCAGTCCCATGCCTTACAGTCAGAACCATACTGAGAAGACAAAGGGGAAGCTCCAAACCTGAGCAATACCTGGTTAAGTATCCCACCTTCAGGATAAATGAGCTGCTGAGCAAGTGGCCTGATGTGACAGTAAAGTAGCAGTTGCAGAGCATTAATCTCAGAGAGTCCTGAATGCAGGACTTCTCCTGTTTTGCTTCAGGAGGTAAACTATTTTCCATTCAGGCATTGCTGCTGCCCATTGTACTGCATGGAAGAAGACTGGAACCACATTCTTACTCTGCTACAGAGACGTGTATTAGCTAGAAGCATTTGAGGTTGGAGATCTGCTTATTCTAAGGCCTGTGTTGCCAGAAACTCTTCATTGCTTCTACAACCCGAGAACAGTTTGCAGCATAGCCATCCTACACAGGAGTGTCCCCAGTGCAAGAATACATGCTCCCTGTTGGTACAACAAAGCCCACACTGACTTACAGGAGAGGAGAAGTGCTCAAGGATTAGTCTGGAACTCCAAAGCCCCAGGTTTAAGCCCTTGCTCTGACACAGATTTCATCTGGAGACTTTGACCAAGGCAGCACTGGACTCTGTGTGAGCTCTCTTCCTCTGCTCCTCATACTGCCTTTGTCAAGCTAGCGTGGTGATCTCCTACTGTCCACTACAGCCTGCACTGCAGAGCTGAGCTTGAAGGATTGCTATCAGCTGCTTTCAACTGGCAGGGTGAGTCACAGGGAGAAAGAGAAAATACCCTGAAAATAAGTGACGTAGTTCTGGGCAATCAGGGAAAATAATGGAAGAAAACTATACGGTACATCCTGCTCATAATGCTGATGAATAAATTGACAACCACCTTTGCGCATGTTGTACATGAACTTCTGTGAACTCACCTCCCTGAAGTTTCCAAATAGTTAAATAGAGCAACTGTTCAGCACCCTGTTACTGGGTTTCAGTGTTATCCCTACGTGGCCAATATGGAAGGACAAGCTCTTAGGATAATTCAGCTCACCCAAAAGCCCTTGCTCTGAATCACTTTGCAGTAGAATGGGTCTCTTTCCCATATTTATTTAGAGGGCATATAAAGATGAGGCTCTTAACCTGGGGACCAGAGTCAGTTGCTGAAATTTAGGTGCAGTGAATATCCCTCACATACACAGCTCATTCTGGAATGAGTCACAATTCCCAGGAAATACACGTTGTACTAATCATAGCATATTTCTGTAAAGATTATTGTAAAAGCAGTCAAGATTAAGACAGCCAAACAACCCAAGATAAAAGTCTTACAAGCCTGACTGTCAGGTGTAAATGCGACAGTTCTGAAGGCCGTTTCAAAGACAGCTATTTCTGTTGCAAAGTAAAACTCTTTACAATGCAGGTTTTCTTCCCCTCATCTGGCCTAGCGAGAAGGGTAATTTTAGAACAGTTTTTGGGCATATGCTGCAGCACTTATTTCTAATACTTATTTTCATCACTAATTATAAACTGTAACAACTATAATGTGACTTACAAGAATGTAAGTATGTAATTGAGGGACTGGATAAAAACAAGGGGAAACTTAAGTAGTGTCCAAATGTGAAGGATCAGCCTCCTATCAGGTTATTGTTTCTTTGAGAATTTGTCCTATTTTCATTAAAGATCGTGCAATAAATTCCATTATCATGCTTTTTGTGTAACTACCAACACAAAACAAGGATTGAAATAGTGTATTTAAAGAGCTAGGTGGCCTTAAGGACTGGAGTAACAGAATGAGGATGAAGTTTATTTGTATAAAACCTCAAGATCATAATACTAGGATGTAACAGAATTATTTTTACTAGTTGTAAGTTCATCACTTTGAAAGTACTGACGGAAAAGAAGTATCGAGATGATTATGAGTCATGAACCACTCTGAAAAGAGGCACATGCCACCTTATGAAGTTACACAATGAAACAGGAGTTTCTTGCTGCAGCCATGATAAAGGCAACCCCTGCAGCCCAAGACCCTTGTCCTGAAAGTGACTCTGCTCACCAGGAATTCACAGTTCAGTGAGAACACAAATGCTAAACAACAAAGCCACAAATTAAATACACTTAGTACGCAACCTGGCCTGCTTCACCTCCTCCTTAACATGAATTCATCTGCCATAGGTTACTTCACTATTTCAAAAAAACAGATTTTAGAGACGTTTCATCAAGATGCTATGGGAAAACATTAATCCATCAAGAGGCATTTTCTCATGCTATTCCCATTGTAATTTCTCCAGTGTGGGATCTGAGCTAGGAAAGGTTAAGCTGCAAACAGATTTTTTTAGCAGAAGCGATAACTTTACAGAAAAATGTATTGCAGTGGCTCAAAGTCAAAAAGTGGACTCTAATGAAGCTCATTGCTAGGATTCATGCTTTTTTGAGCCTTGAATAGTGCAAGACATGTTGGTGCTGTAAGACTGTTCAGAGGCTACTGAAAAACAAGTGCAATCTTCACCACCTTCATTAAGTCTGGAGCAGATCTATGGCATATTGCTGTTTAAAGTTCCGTCAGCATAAGTTGAGATTTTTCTGGTTACTCAGGAGGATGGTGGGTTCTATATCTTGCTAGGTGTTTGGAAAGGATGCAGCACAATGACCTAAAGCTAGGTTCTTCTTCACTAGAATAACAATAATGAGAATGTTCAGAGGGCTCAATGTGATGCCCTAATGACTCAATGACTCATAAATATTAGAAAATACTTCAGGAACAATGGTCCTAATGGGATTGACTGTAGGGTGGCTCCACTCTGTACCTAGAGATCACACACCCTTGCCAAGCAGGCACACAAAGGTTAGATCCGAGGACCTGGCCTTCTGCAAAAACCTCTGAGAATGTGACATAACCTAACAGGATCACTTCTTTCTGAACTTTACCAACTGCACACTCAGCAAACAAGATGACAGGATCACAACTGCAACAACAAGATTACCACTGCAGAAGGCAGTCAGAGCCAAATTACACCTCAGCATGGCGGGCAAAGACAGTGGTCTGGTATGGAGTGAACACATGAATAGAGTATACAGGAAGACCCAGTGGCAGACCTCAGCTATTAACTTCCAGAAATTTTACTTTTTCCTTTTGAAATACAGAGTATTTATTAATAATTTGAAGAGGACAGGAAACACATACAGAGAAAATAACTGGATTCCTTACTTTCAGCTTTAAGCCAATGTTATCGATTTTCTTGAGTTTATATGGTGTGGAATAATTGCTGGAGGTGACTTAGAAATTAAACTTATATTCACATTTCAAGGAAAGGTACACTTTCACATTTCACAGGAAAGGTAAACTTTCAGGATGGAGTGCAGCTGGTGTGCAAGGGATACATTCCACACAGGTTCCCTAGGCAACCCTAGATGTTGGTAACACCAGGGCAGCCTGATGTGCTGACTCTAAGAGAAACTGCACAGGGGATGGAGTGAAGTCACCGCAGCCAAGCTCTGCGATAAGATGGGAACGGTACTAAGCTGTGCAACTGCTACCCTGAGCCAACAATCTGTCGTTTTTTGACAAAAAGCTATCCTTTGGGTGAACTTTGCTCATTATAATCTCATTATAATACCAAAACACACCTCCATCCCAAAAGCTACCCGCCTCCAAGATGTGACGACCCCACACTGAGCTTGTGCTCTGAATTCTTCCTAGTCTATACCTTTAAAAGCCAAGTGAGAAAATTTTACACCAATCATAACATAAGTATGTATGACTAGAGTCCCTCAAGCTCCACCTGAAAAATAAAAAATAGTATAAAAATAGCTTAAGAGAGGAGGGATGTCAGGGAAGATACCGCTACAGACAGGAAGATACAATCGCTGATCACCTCTGACTTCTGGGATCAGTTGATGGGCTGAGCCTCTCTTCCCACCCCCATAGAGATGCCTGTGGGTAAGGTTTGAACACTTGGTTATACTGAGTGCTTCCCCGGGAAACTTAGAAATCTCTATAGAGTTCCTTTATGACTTAACATGTTTGTAGCCAGGCTGTATTACTAACATTCTTAGTATTTCCACATGCTTTGCAGACAGTATTTTATCACCGGCAATCCAAAAGAACTTGTGCATCTGTTGCTTCAATAAACTACACTTTTCATTAATCTAGCTGTGAAAGTTCTCATTGAATGTGACCAAACTCCGTAAGTGTGGTCGTGCTAGTTCATGGAACGTGACTAGACTGAAGGTGTATGGTGTTATTAGTGCATCCGTAATCATGATAGTTCAATATATTGAATGCGACTGGACTTTTAATGCCAAACTGGGCATCACTCAGAATCTAAGCCTGGCCGCCCCCAGCCCCTCTGATGTCTGAGGACAAGCTGGAACGTGATGGGGTTTATTTTCTGCCAAATTACTTTGCTCTTTAACGCAACATATGGCATGCTCATGTATACAACGTGACACAGGTAGGAGGACTTCTTCCCTTGGTGGAAGGAAGAGTTCTTTAGTCCCTTAAATTACCTGCCTCCCAGTGACAGCAAGCAGGAGAACTATGCCTTCAAATTATGGACCAAGAGAGTGTGAGCTGGAGATCAGGAGGGAGCTTTATAAGGAAAGTTGCCAGCAATTGGTGAAAGTTCAGGAATTCCACAGTAGGGCCCTAACACACCAGTGTAAAAACAGTCCCAGAACAGGATAACCAAGAAAAGAAAGCCAGGAGATTTTAAGATGAGACTCCTCCAGGTGACTAGTCACTACACAGCCTATGTCTTGACTCTGAATCAGATTTACATGGTACCTCTGTACAGACTTCTGTTGACACCATTTGCTCTGTGCAGATTGAAGGTCAGAAGATACATATGATTAGTATTTAAAGACTTTTAAAAAAGTATGACTACTGAATTCCAAGATCTGTGTATAATCTTTTTATCATTCAACAGAAGAAAAAACAAATGCCATTCTGTGGTAACGCCCTTTACAGGCCTGGAATTCTAATTTCTTCTAAAGCGAAATGATGTACATACTTTACTACAATTTCAGCTACTGGAAAATAATCTCTGCTTTTTTTGCTTGTACAGAGATAGCACTAGATATTAAGATGGGTGTGCTTACTGTTTCTAGGACAAGGCTGATCTTTTTATGCATTCACTGCTATGAAAGACAATCTTCCAGCAAATGTAGTCAATAAATGTGTTAAAGATGAAGTGATTACATGTACAGTGACTGTAAAATGTGATTTTTACTTGCAGTCTTTCACACTACTTTCACTGATCTCAGGTATGAAAAGACTTGGTTAAATCAATGCAAATGAGATTTAAACTAGTATCAGCCTACTTGTTACTATTTTAAACTGCTGAACTGAAATATGGGCACTGCACACCAAGCTACTAGTTTAACCATGCCATTTAAATTACACCCTTAGTTAAATAAGTAATTTTTTTTGGCGCAGATTCAGATAATAAAATGTTATTGTTTTCAGAGAGAAAATTCTGTCTTCCTTTGGGAACATCTATGTAGAAATTACAGTTGATCAATTGCAAAAGCACAGGTAACTTCATCACACAGTAATACAGTCCTTAAACTCTGGTTTATATGAAGACTGATCAGTTAATAAAACACAGTCTAAACAGGATAGAGAAAGTGCCAATAGATCATCCTGTTCCTGTGCCATTTGATTGCTCTATGCACATGCAAATTGGGCCGCTTTATGTTTGTATTGTATAGGAAAAGAAAGTTTATGTAATTTGCTTTAGGCAGCATTTACATGAAAAAAATTAAAGGATTTTGAAAAAAACAAACATACGAGTTCTATAAAATGGGTAAAGAAGCTCACGATCCTTAATTGACTTAGAAGCTTGATTTTCAAAAACTAGGCTTTGAAAGGACCAGTGTCAGAAGTGTCAGCAGGTTTTAAATTCATATAATTTAGTGTTTTGGACTTATTTTACTGCATATTGTTCCCCCGTGTTTTATAAATAAACATTTTTTAAAGTCTGGAGTACATTGCTGTTTTAGTGCTCAGCCCTGACATCCCATAAGCTTATTTCAATTCCAGAATCTTTCTGGATTAAGCAATTGTCAAGTCTGCACCATATAGATCAGACAAATCCAGTATGAGGCTTAAATTTAAGCAAACTGCATAGGTTTTTACTGAAACGCCAGAAAAGAGAAACTACTACTCATCCCACATCCACTTACACAAAGTCCAAGAAAACCTAAAATTCAAAAATTATTTAGAAATATATTTTTTATTATTATCTTCAAAGGATAAACAGAAAATTTTCCAAGATCAGAACTCATGACTGGTGTATATATGGTTACTATAAATATGTGTGAAAGGAAATGTGGCAGATTTTAGTAAGCTTTTTCTATACAGATAATGCCAAAATGTCTTTTAAAATTTATGTTCCATTAAAAAAAAATAAATTGTCATCCTCTACCTTGAAGCACAGGAGAAGTAGCACCAGTAGTACATCAATACTAATCTCGTACTACATTTCACATCTGATACATTACCTCAGTGTACTGGGTGTTTTTTTTTAAATTCTAAAATTGAGCCAAGCCATTTTCAGTTGTTTTAAATAAAAGCCACCAGGTGCTAAGTGATTTATGCAGAGCTGATATTACTAAATACTAGTGGAAGAAAGTATCTATTCAAAACGACATAAGATTTGAAGTTTGCAAAACAAGATCTGGCATCACTACCACTTCTTTCAATCGGTAGCGTGCAATTCTTGCAGGAACCTGACCAATTATTTTTAGCATAATTGCTTAAACTAAACATTAGCTGATGATGCAAATGTAAGAAAATGCCAAACATAAATTTCACCTAACCTTAGCTTTCTGAAAGTGGGGATGCTACTCTGCATCTTGAGACAGAGGAGAAAGAGGAGGCACTTCTAAAGATTGTTTCATCCCACGTGTGAATCATGATGCCCCTCTCTTTCCACTGGCTCTATAGAGGATGCCAAAGATCAAGCTCTCTACTTTTTGGCCAGCTAAAGTTATGAAGGTGAATCTTTCTCTGAGCACTAGCCATTCTGAAACAGTGAAAGCATCAAAATTGTCCCAACTGGTCTACTTTTTAGCTACTTTTACCTTGCTTTTTCAGTGACTCCCATTTGTTGATGAACATCAATAAATTCCATGAGTTGCCTTTGTAGCACGTTTTCTTTTCCTTCAATTTGCTTAATAAAATCATGCTGCAACAGACTAGATACTGTCGGACGCTTCTCATAATCTTTAGTCAAGCACCTGTGCTGGCAGAAAAAGCATATGATCATTGAGGGATCGCTATTAAGTTTTGAAAGGCTTGTCTGTAGTTCATTCATACCTCCATAACAGATACATCCATCTTAATCACAACAGCTCTGTACTGAAAATTGTTGAGATTTTACAGAATTGATGAGTCCAAGAAGTTAAATTACTGCTTTTTAAAACAAAATATTCTTTAAATTAAGAAAAACAGAAACGCCACGTGTGTTAAAATGTTGTTGCTTTGTGTTTTAAACCTGGAGCCTCACTTGGAAGTCAAACTGGATTTCCAAACTAGGTTTTTAAGGAAAAGTATTAACAGCAACAGACTTCCATAGAGAATAAATACAAAGATATTTTACACATGACATTTACACACGTTCCATATTCAGCTACAGTGGTCTCTGTTGTTACTCACTTGTTAATGAAGTCATTGAATTCAGGTGACCACAGTTCAGGCTGCTGTAGCGTTGGAGGTGGATTCCTGCAAAGGTCAGTGTGATGATAAGTTAATAAGCTACTCATTTCACAAAAACAATGTGTGAAGGCAGGTTGAGTAATGAGTTTTAGAAGGCCACTGAAAAAAGATATTGATTTCCACTGGTAAAAGGAGCATGGGTAGATAATACAATGCCTCACTGGTTCTCCTACTTTACATAACTAACAAGGAGAAACAGCATGGAGATGATCTACCAAGCATAGCTAAGAATCACTATAATTTTTTAAATCAAATCAATAAATGGAAATGAAAGTAACAATCCATTAATCACTATTCACTTGTAATGGCAAGTTTCTCTTTTCAAGGCTGAAACAATATACTTTCTTAAGAGAATTTTTTAAAAGAATTTCTATTTTAAGTTTTCCCAGAATGACTGAATTAATCACTTTGCTGAACAAAGTGTCAGAAGGAACTAGTTCTTTATTAACTATTTCTCATTCATCAGAAGATAAGCAGAAGTTAAGTAAAGGATTAAATACAGATCTATTGTAAATAAATACTACTACTTTCTTTTCTGTTGTTAGAGCTGTTTATTCTAGGTGTTGATTTGGTTCAAATTGTTTTAATGGTCATCTTCCATTCAAACAGAGGTCCCGTTTTCACTGGGTACAGTCATGAAGACAAAAGGAATGACCTATAGATGAGGTGACTTTTCTGTCTACTTTCAATCAATCTTCATAACTGCTTTTCTTTAATTTCTGCTTGATGTTTACTCTATCACTTTCAGGTTTTGCTTAATGGAATGAAAGGTTATTGATCTTATATTTGCTCCAGGGCAGAAAAGTGCCCAGCATTTGTAAGGGTCTAAGCCAGACGTTTTCTGAAGGCCTAGCTGAAATGACTGACCACAGCAGTTTGTAACTGCTTTTCTCATAGCAATTAAAGGTAAGAAGGGCATTCGTACTCTGCTTCAGTGCCAAGACAGCCAAGATTTCTTAACCGTGAAGATAATTTAAACTAATTTGGGTGACTTGGCTGAAAAGGACTTGAAGCACTCATGTACACTATGTGGTCTCAACAGTTGCGGTACTGCTCCAACTGTTAGAGTGAAATCCACAGCTGCTGTATGATCGCCCCCTACATACTTTGAGATCGATGTTCTTTGAAACGCTGTAAGTGGCACTTTGGGTACTTTTATCTCCAGCTTCAAAGAAAACACAAAGGAAGTTGCTATTTGCACTGCCCGAGGACAGCAACACTGGAACTGCCAGAAGCAGCACAAGCTAATGAAAAGTGGCAGCCTAAATGTATGTGAGTGGTAGAACAATACTTTGCTTCAAAGGACATGAGATAACTCTTGAGGACAGGTATGGGGCCTGTTCTCCACAGTGGCATACTCAGCCTCTGTATTTCTGCCATAAGTCATTTTTTGTAACAGAATATAGGGACTCAGCTAAGTCCTATGCTCGTGTATATCGGGCAGCAGTCTACTCACAAGGTGGCCTTATGGCTTTTTATCAAATGTAGCTACAGTCAACTCTGAACTCCTCAATGTGTGCACATGGTTGAAGCAGAGCCTGCAGAAAATACAGCTGGACAAAGTATTTCTAACCTGACTGGCTGACTGGAAGGTCCCAAAGAGTGGTGCTAAATAGATTTAAATCCAGCTGGCGGCCAGTCACAAGTGGTGTGCCTCAGGGCTCAGTGTTGGGACCATTTCTGCTCAATGTCTTTATTGATGATCTTGATAAGGACATAGGGTGTATCATCAGCAAGTTTGCAGATGACACCAAGTTAAGCAGGAGTGTGGATTCCCAGGAGGATAGGGAAGCTCTACAGAGAGACTTAGATAGATTGGATCACTGGGCCAACATCAATGGTGTGAGTTTCAACAAGGGCAAGTGCCAGGTTCTGCACTTGGGCCACAATAACCCCATGCAGCACTACAGGCTTGGGGAAGTGTGGCTGGAAAGCTGCCTGGCAGAAAGAGACCTGGGGGTTCTAATTGACAAGCGGCTGAATATGAGCCGGCAGTGTGCCCAGGTGGCCAAGAAAGCCAACGGCATCCTGGCTTGTATTAGAAATAGCGTGGCCAGCAGAAGTAGGGAGGTGATTGTGCCCCTGTACTCAGCACTGGTGAGGCCACACCTTGAGCATTGTGTTCAGTTTTGGGCACCTCAATACAAGAGAGATATCGAGGTGCTGGAGTGAGTGCAGAGGAGGGCAACAAAGCTGGTGAAGGGCCTAGCAAACAAATCATATGAAGAGCGGTGGAAGGAGCTGGGACTGTTTAGTTTGAGGAGGAGGAGGCTGAGAAGAGACCTCATCACTCTCTACAGCTATTTGAAAGGACATTGTAGAGAGGTTGGTGCTGGTCTCTTCTCACAGGTAATTAATGGCAGAACAAGAGGGAATGGCTTCAAGCTCCAACAGGGTAGATTTAGACTGAACATTAGGAAAGAATTTTTCACAGAAAGAGCAGTCGGGCATTGGAATAGACTGCCCAGGGAGGTAGTTGAGTCACCATCCCTGGATGTGTTTAAGAGACATTTAGATGTGGTGTTGGGGGATATGGTGTAAGGGAGAACTTTGTAGAGTAGGGTAGATGGTTGGACTCGATGATCCCAAGGGTCTCTTCCAACCTAGAAAATTCTATGATTCTATGATTCTAACCTCCTCCTAGTATAAACAATATGAAGAAACTCCACATACTTATACATTTGTTTGGAGGAAGTAAGAGTTAAGGAAAAAGTTCAGCAAGAAATAAACACATCGGGATATTACCTTGGTATTTTGAAGAGTGCCCTCATAGGGTGCAGATCAGCAAGGGGTGGATCTCCATCTCCCAACTCTATTGCAGTAATACCCAGTGACCATGCATCACATCTCGCATCATAGGAGCTATCTAGCTGCTGCTCACAGGCAATCACCTGTTGGAGTAAAAGACTGGGATGGTCATTGCATGATCAAATGTCTGAATTTAAGAGTACACCCACAGTTGGGGGAATCTCTTACAGGATGGAGATACTGGGTAAAATAAACAGATTTGCACACTTGTAGCAAGCTAAAGGATCCTGTTGCTGAAAAAAGTGATGCTTAAACTAGAGAAAGCAGGTGTCTGTGAACATCAGGTTCTCTGACCAGATGTTCCCTGATCTGAAAAAAGGGTGCAAATCCTTGGCTTTTTCAGCTGAAGGTGGTAAACTGCATCCCATGGCTGAGGGAAGTGGCAGGAAACTTTTCTATGGATTATTCCTGCAAAACAACTAATGGAGCTATACTGCTCTCTCTATGAAGTGAACCAGTCAGGAAAGCAGAAGTGGAATTCACTAGCTCCCACTGGGTCCTTATTCAGCCAAATCAGGCAATTTCAAGATCAAGCTAATTTCTTGACAATATGTTTGCCACTGGATTACAGCAAATGTACTTAATTTCATGTACGTTTCAGCTCATCCACAATGCTCGATTTTTCATCCCATTAGCTACAGCTCTAAACCGATGTGTATCCTGTTAGCTACATGGCTAGACTAATGTATAAAACCAGAATATGTTTACAAAAATACATGTGTATAAACAGAGTAGTTTCATGTGCTATAAATAGATATATATGCATGTGTTTGTCTGTGCACAAATAGTCTAAGTACATAGACTTATTTATAACAAAATATTTTTCCTGCCTCATCTTAAAATGTATCTTTATATGCTTCAATTTCAGGCTGGAAAAATCTCCAAAGATACATACTGCATCTTATTTATTCATAATAACCTCTTCCATTTCTTGCTGTCAGCTATGGATATATAGTATTAAAAACTTTACAGGCGTAGAAATCCAAAAATAAAAGCTATAAAGTATCACAGCACCACCCTGGGCTTCTTCCATCCTTTGGAAGATGAGATACCTACAGTTTGAGAGCTTGAAAAGCTGGAAAGGATCAATGGCAGTATACTCTCTTTAACACTTTAGTAAGCAATTCAATGTCTTGCTCTCTGGCTCCAACCTTGTAATTTCAAAAATAAACCCCATTTTAACTTACTCCTTGGAAACATGTAAGAAAAAAGGTTTAAATCTCCTTTTTAAAGGACATTGCTATTTCATTTGGTGAAAGTTCCAGTGGTCAGGAAGAAAGACAAAGAAAGAGCAAAAATGCAGAATGCGGCAGCTTGAATACCACTGACAAACTGTTTTGAAACATGAATCTAACCTCTGGAGCCATCCAGAATGGGGTGCCCACGGAGGTGTTCCGACGGAGACGAGTGCTGGTCAGCTGAGCAGACACACCTGGAAGAACGAAGGGAAGCTATAATCAGAGCAACTGCTGTTTCCATCCAAGACAGTCCTTCTGCATGGTGCCATCCCTTTCTTGTCATGCTACAACTTCCTCTGCAGGCAAATCTCAAATACTTCTTTCCAGTCCTCTGGAAAGAGAAGACCAGTCCTCAAAGGTACTCAGCACTTCAGCTGAGGTCTTCTGCATCCTTCATTTCCAGTGTTTTCAGCAGAACCAGGATCTAGTCCCAAATGGGCACTTCATTAGTAACCTGACTCCATATATTTTGACTGGCTAATTACAGTTTTTCTATATTCTGTTTTAGGAGAGTGGTAAAGCACTTTAGGGTGGGGGAAAAGTACTGTACTTCCCACGGTTTCTTTTTTTCTTTTAATGCTCAGTACTGACACTAGACCTCTGTTTCATTATATATTTCAGGTTGAAGACTATAAAAGATATTTATCCTCATCTCTTAGCTGCTCTGCCATAAAAAAGAAACAATAAAAACAGTCAAATCACAAAATTTCTTACAAAAAGAGAAGTCTCTCCATGCTCAAAGCACATTCTCAAAGCAACATCAAATGCCTGCAAATCAGATTTGTAACATGAGCTGTAGTTTAAGGAATTAACTGTTTCAGGCCAAGACCTGGAAAGTGAACTCTGAAGTCTAAAGATTCCTTACGGCTTTAAATTAAAAGACACTGAAATATTAGGAATTTGAGTGGGCTGCAGCTCATTTCTAACCAGCCTGGCACCAATTTTCTGCCTTACAAAAAAAGGGTGTATTGGTTGGAAATATCTCCAGTGTGTGCAAAGGGGAGAGTACAACACATGGAGAAAAACAGCCCCTCAGCTAACATGTCCTGAACTATTATGGATTTATGAGTCGCAATCAACTGTGAGGTCCACACTTCGAGAAAAACAGCCCCTCCGCTAGCAAGTCCTGAACTATTATGGGTTTGTGAGTCATAGCCAACTGTGTGGTCCACCAGAGGCATATTCTGAAGTGCTGGTATCATGGATGGCAAGAAAGGTGCCGTGTTCTACTCCTGTTCCAACCTCAGTCTGATTGACACTGAAGTTCACTTATTTTGCCTTTATACATACGTCTGCTTTCTCTTTAAAAAAAGTAAAAAGCCTCAGTTTCACTCTGAGTGCCATTTCATTATTCCGAAATACATGAAGCTCCAGTCAGGATCACTGGCCAGTTTCAAATCTATACTGTCTGGTTTGAACACGCTTGACCTCACCTTCCTGAAAACCCTGCAGATGCTTCTTAACAGGAGCAATTCACATTAACTGCCCAGTGGAAATACTAACTAAACCTCTGCCTAGATAGAATTTGGCTAGTTTGGGTTTTTTTTCAGTGGAGGTCAAGAAACCATAGAAAGCTTGATCTGTTTGTTTGTTTGTTTTTTTTTTTTTACTCTAAAGCTACATATTCAGCTCTGATTCACAAAATATCTGCATTTTTCCATCACAGAAATGTATATAACTGCTGAAAATAAGGCAGCAAGAAAGATTCTGTCCATCCCTTTGAGACAAACACAACTATTGCTTTTGGGGCTGCCTCCCTCTAGTCTACTCCAGGCTTGAGAAAGTGGGATCTCTTCCTCTCTCCATGCCTGCCGAAAGCCCAATACACAGTGTTTGCACCATGGAAAGCAGGGCAATGTGAGTCTTAGCACAAAGTCCACCAATCCTGCTTCGGCTCAGCTAAGCAGGGGCTTTGTTTTTGCTACCTCAAGGAGTTGTCTGAGGTCCAGCTTCCGGCTCATGGAGTCTGTGGCTGTTTCCGAGCCCTCAGCAAAACATGTCATTCAGAAAGCAAAGAGTAAGCACACATCACCACAGGTCTGTCACCGTTGCAGTGATGCAAACAGACATCATTACGTGATCCTTGGGTTTGAAGGGAGAGGAGGCTACTCTCCCCTCTCCCTTTCTACGTGTTGTGGGAGTCCCCTGTGCTAAGCACTTGTTCACGGTCTTGGATGAGGAAACGTGATTCAGATCTGCAGGCAAAGAAGGGGACTAGCTAAGTTTTTATGATTCCAATGTCAGATTTTATAAATAATCATAAACTTCTGTAGAGATAAGGAACAAAATATAAAAGGAACATTAATGTGCACAGTCTTCTCTGTCTATGCACTGTTGGTTTTTTCCTCTTTGAACTGTAATTATTAAATCAACTGAAGGATTTTTTCCTCCTCCCCCATTTTTTACTTCAGCAAAAAGCTGATTTAATTTGAACTGTTCACTACTACTTTCTTTAGCCTCTCGGGTTTTTTTCGTGCTTTTTGTTTGTTTGTTTTCTTATCTTTTTGCTCTTAGCAGTAAAGTGGCATTTCAGATTACGGAGCGTAGGTCTTATGACAAATGATATTTCCTCGGGCTTCTTCTGTGTATGGAGGAAAGATGATGTAATTCCACACTTAGTAACATTTCTTCCAGCATTTCAGTAACCAGTCAAGCATATAGCGGGCCAGCTTTTTTTAACTTGCATATTTTCTAACAAAAACATCTTGCTCCTCCCCGTTCACTACTGCTTTGATGCAAAATAAATCAAATATTCTCCTAAGAAAATCTAAAAATATGTCATAAAATGGTGTTTTATTACATAAAAATTGTAAATCTTATGAAAGTGAAGCTTAATAAATAAGTGTATTAATAGTATCAATGCACACTATACCAAAAAGAAAATATTGTGCATATAGTTGGAAAAAGGCTTTTTTTTTTTCTTTTTTCAGGAATTAGTTTATTAATAAAAAATGGAAATTAGCAGGCTACACCATGAGTGTTATTCAAGCTTTTCATTGCAAAAACTGACATATTGGAATAACATTGAAAGTAAAGCCACCTACTTATGACCTTAGCACTCAGTAAAAGAAAAACAGTGCAGAAATGAGCTCCCTATTATTAGGAAAGATTTGTCTCATAGTAGCACTCAATCTGAGCAGACACTGTTCTGATCTAAATTGGGAGGCTGTACAACATCGTTTTATGATTCTGTCCTGTGACAGAAGTATGCACATTTTACCGGTTGATGCTAACGGAGGAATGGCGAGCCCTGCGAAAATCTACTAAATTCACATTGGGCACACAGCAGGGAGACTGCATTCCCAACACACTAGCCACTGTATTTGTACATACAAATATAGACCCGACCCAAAGGGCTGACGCTCTAGCTATCACACTGCCTCTGGCTACCTCTTGCATAATCCTTCTTCACTTGTGCCTTCAGTGTCCGCTTCCCTACCAAGGCACCCTCTTTGTGACCTCCTTTGGATTAAGAACCTGCAACTCGATCATTCTTCAAGCTAGTGTGTGAGCCAAAAAAACTGCTCACACTGTTAACCTTGCAGATCCAAACAGGCTGAAATGCTTTGAATTATTTCCCAACATTTTTTTAATCTCTGAGAGTGACAGATGTAAAACAACAGCAGCACCTTGCACTTCATTCACCTTAAGCCTGCTGGCAGATATGTTTTGGCATTCCCGTTCCACGCTGTTCGCTGTAAAAAGTGGCCTCTCCTTCCTTGCCTCTCTGTCCAATGGTGTGAAGGCAGTCCCTCATAAATCACTCAACTCCACTATATATATACTAGATCTGGAGGCAATGGGTCCTTACGGTTTAAGGTTTTACTTTAGCACCCTAAGCTTCACTTTGAAAAGCTGCTGCCATTCTTGGCAAGACGCAGACAGGGAAGTAGCTACTTCCCACTCAACAACGGTGGGGACATAACTCAACCACTCTGTAATTGCTGTTATCTTTGACACTGTCTCATTTCTTTGTTTCCTTCTTTCAGGTTGTATTTGTGTAATGGTACATATCCAGACAGGATAATTTCAGACAGATCAGCTGAAATGCACAAAAAATGCTAAAAAAAAATTACACATAATTCCTTCATACGCCACAGTGACAAAATACAACACGGAAAGAACAAGATTAAAACGAAGAAATCCTGATAGTCCAAATGGCAAATGTCACAACACCCCAGGTAGGTAACCACATGCAACTGTATTCCAAGTATGGTGGTCCCCCCCTCCAAGACTGTAAAGGGACATCAGAGAGCTTTTCCCAGGTTTAATTCCTGAATAGAAAGCATAAATATATTTAGTAGAAAATATATTTTTTATATATATATATAAAAATATATAAAAATATATAAAATATATAAATATATTTAATAGAAAATGTCACTACCAGGCCAGAAGGACAAGTGGTTGGTTTGATGACTTTACAAGTGATGTTTCAGAACATTTTTGAAACAACGTCAATACTCAGAATTCCTTATAGACTATCAACTGACCTCAAAAGCGAACTTTTAAATGAAAAGCACACGGAAGCGATATTGTTTCCTTGGGGGAGCTGTTGACAGAAAAGCATGCTTGAGAACCTCTGCTCCATGATAAGTACTCAAATTAAATCTAGAACTAAAACCGGGTTCTGACCAATAAGATGGAAATAAAGAAATGGGAAACAAAAGCGAAATGAGAAGCAAAAAAATTAAGACTTTTCAGCAGCATTTTATGTTGAAAGGTGCTACGTTAGGTTATGATGAAGCATAACTTCCCTTTCATAAATCCATGCTGCCTGCACCCAGTCACCTTTTTGTCCGTCATATGTTTGGAAATTATTTCCAGGATTATTTGCTCCACCACCTTCCCAGGGATCAAAGTCGGGTTGACCAGCCTGCAGTTCTCTGAATCCTCCTTTTTGCCCTTCTTGAAGATAGGAGTGACAATAGCTTTCCCCCAGTCATCAGGAACCTCCCCCAATCTCCAAGACCTTTCAAAGATTATCAACAGTGGCCTTGCAATGACATTGGCCAGCTCCCTCAGCACTCTTGGGTGCATCCCATCAGGTCCCATGGACATGTGCATGTCCAATTTGTTTAAACGCTCCCTAACCCGATCCTCCTCTATTGAGAGTAAGTCTTCCTTGCTCCAGACTTTCTCACTGGTCTCAGGGATCAGGGATTCCTGAAGGCCAGTCTTACAAGTAAAAAGACCATAGCAAAGAAGACATTGAGTGTCACAGCCTTTTCCATGTCCTTTGCCACCACATTCCCAGTCTTTATGCAATTTTAATGCATATAGCGTTTTAGTGATGAAAACTAGAGTTTCCCAAACACTCAGGAAAACACACACCGCAGAAGCAAATCTTTAACTGAAATAGGGCATATCCAAAAGATAACCAAATGGCCCTTTACAAGTCTAGCAAGATCAAAAGTTTAGTATCCAAAAGACTGCCTGGGAGATGAAAAATCCATGGTGTTTAGTACAAAACCAAGAGGCACGGAGTTAAAGGGGTATAAAAAATTGAATCTGTACTATAAAATATAGAGTGATATAAATGGAAACTAAAGGAATCAAAGTCCAGTGGCTTTCACAGTAAACTCACCATGAGGGTAAAAGACAAAGAAAAGGCATTTTTAGGCATATAAGGAACAAAATGAAAATCCTACAGCAGATACGGAATCATCACAAGGTACATACTGATAACAAAGAGCAAACAGTGACCTAAAAAAAAGCAGAACATGCACTACATCTGTGAGATATATAATCTTTTTTAAATAAGAAGTTTTAATACAGCTTCTTGCTTGAAGAAACCCGAGAACTTTAGTATTACAGGAGACTGGGCAGGACAGTGTGGCGGCATACTCTACCTTCCCTTAGTCTACGATCCTGACTGCACCCTTTCTCCATGGCTCCCAGCAGAGCAGGCGACCACGGGCTGCCCTCCACACGCTCCTGACAGCTCACTGCGGCACAAGGCCAATGATTCTAATCAAATCTCATGCTTCAGGGCTTCAGCTGGTTTCCTGAAAGGGATGCACAGGAACATTTGTTTTCCTGACGCACAATTGGCCAGATGTATTTAGATAGGAGAGCTAGTTTTCTCTGGAGCCTCAGGGATTTGTGCAGCCATACACAATCTGGTGCAGTGTGCTGGTGAAAGTCCTCCTTCTTAGATGCTGCCTTCCTTACATATTGGATTTCAAACTGACTGCCAGACTTGAGACCCAAAAAGCATTTTTTTCCCTGTATGACTGGGAAAACCCCGGAGATTTTACTCCTTGTTATATGACATGGTTTTCCTGTTAAGGTTATCTGGGTTACTGGCAACATCTATGCTGATGGGACAGAATATTTAAAATACCTAAGGACTGGGATACTTCAGTACAAATGAATCATTAGGTTTAACTTGCAAGTAAAAATGAATGGGTAATAGCATACTCAGGTAAGACCAGAAGGTTTCTAATACCCTCAAGAGATGACTATTTTGTGACCAATGAGAAAACCAAGAGGAAGCCTTTGCTGACCAGAAAGGGCTACTTTCTCGCTTCATGTGTCTCTGGAGCAGGACACAAGCTTTCTGTGTCAAGCTTCTTTAATGTTTAAGCCATCAGTGACATCTTTATGTGAATTAGTAGAAGAAAATATTTGAAAGACCAACTGAACAGCTTATCCTGGATACAGCATTTGGCCACATGATTTCTTTTTGTTGTTAGTGAACAGTACAAAGGTTTTCATTCACACATGGCCCATAAAATAAGTTTTTAAGGACTAAGCCTTCAACAAAGAATTAAACATTCAACAATGAAAATGCTCCACAGCTCAAGTCAATGCAATCCATCTTATCCTTGCTAACCCTGGTTTGAAAAATTGGGAATTATTACTTTGATTGGGTTCAAAGCAGTTTGACAAGCTGCTCATGAAGAAAGCTTTCTTCAAAGTCTTTTACTTTTATTGGCTTCTGCCATAGTCCCCTAGTAAATGCTTTTTAGAAGTAACATGTGAATGTCATGCTATATGGTATGCAGAAATGACAACACAATAATAGTCTGGTTTTGATCTGAATCAGTGAAGCAGACAGCTTTATTATGGATGCATGCTAGACGGACTAAGGCAAATACAAGTCTTGCTATGATTCATTGCTTAAAGTAAGCTAAGGGCAGAAAGAAAATTATTTTATTTTTGAATACTTTCAAATTAAATTATTTTAATGAATTGTTTCATTTCTGCAGAATGATTCAGACAGCATTTACAGCTAATGCAGGGCAAGAAGAAAGAGATGCAATAGGATATTCTGACTATTCCAGAACAAGTAATCTACAAAAGTTTGGAAAACTACTCAAGGTCATGCTGAGCTCCTCTTCAATGTCAGCAGGACACGTGAGGCTGGGAAGCATGATATATATTAAAAGGGACAGAGATTAAAATGTCCTTCCCCCAAATGCCCCAATACTTAAACTTGGATCACTCACAATTGGCTTCTCAGCCTATTCACTGAGCACAAGGTGGCTCTAGACTCCCAAGCCATGGCAGCCTGACCCGTACTGCAGGCAGTTGCAGGAGTCCTGTGAGCCTTCTCTCCCTCTGCAATACCACACGCCACACAGGCTTGCTAGACTGATCTGTGATCAGTCAACAAACTGCATCTATCAAGCCTGTTCGTGGTAGGGAGAGGCCATAGCAACTGTGCCACAGCAAAGGAACACGAGAGTTGGGGAGGTGTCACGATGAAAGGAGAAAGTTCAGTGTTGTGGCTCCCTCTCCAACCTCTGACCCAAGATTTCAGGTGCTTTCCCCACAAGACCAGCAGACAGCTCCCTTTATGCATCAGAAAACCAGGACAGGAGAGCAATTAAGCAGATGGAACTATTAAGATGGAGTCTTACCATGGACTCATGAATGATTGTCCCTATCATTTTGGACATGCTGTACAGTGTAACTGATTTTACTACTCTTGTTTTGTCATTGTAGCAGCTGCTTGCTCATCTACACTTCAAAAACTCAACCTGTATAGTATAGTCACAGAATTTTAAATATTTTGGCTGTATCGGAATAGGAATGGACATCATTCAATAAAACATAACAAAACCACCTATGCATTCTAACCTATGTTGATCAATTGTTACTGATAACTACTAGTAGTAAAGCATTACTAACATTCCATAATTTGTTAGGAAGAAGTAGCACACCCCTCCTGAGTCACAAAAGAGAATGTTGGCAGAATTACTACACACTCTTTCTAAGTGTGGGGAAAAAAAAACCAAGAAATTTATTTTATGAACTCAATTGAATTATGAAATGAACTTAATGCTTTCATTTAGTACTGCCTAAATGAAATTATGTATGCATTTAAAAGTAAAAATAGGGTTAATATATAAATACACTACCAAAAAGAGTGTCTTACAATTGACTTGTTTCATCAAACTGCAATTTTCAATAATAAGAAGGCCATCCAGAAATGTCAGCATTCAGATTCCCTCGGCTCTTAACTTTGGATGACTTCAAATAGCTTTAAAAGAAGAATGATCGTTCTCTCCACAACAAAATAACCACCCTATTACATTCCAAACACAAAATCTGACCTCTGTCTACCTGCAGTTCTGAACTACATGGAAGAAATAGTTCAAGTATTAAACAAAGTAATGTCAGTTTTCAGTATGTCTAAAAAAAGCAACACAGTATTGCTTCCCCCAATCCGTTTTTTTGCCAATGAGTCATACTCAGCTTAAATCTCTAGTTGACTCAGGCTACTGTAAAACCACGATAAAACTGTGCTAGCTACACGCAAAGTGTGTTATCCAAAACTGCATTTGGAGTGCCGAGACAATATTCACACACAACTTTTAAATCCAACACTTCTAACTTTTGAAACAAAAGCAGAAAAATGCAAACTAAGCATGTTTAAAGTACAAAAATCACCTCACCTTCACTATATATTCCATTAATGATACAATACATGTTTTAATTATGCAATCTCTTTATCCACAGTACTAAAGGAACCCTTGAAGTCATTATTCTATTAAGTGCATGCAGAACAGTTTGTAATTTTCCACCATCTTCCAGCAGCAGTGAGATTGCATTACCTTCTTTCTATGTCTTCCACTGGAACCTGCTTTACCTATAGAAAAACCTTAGATCTTTCCTATGCACTGCTTATCCAAAGACTGTAACGATGGGAGAGTTTTAGATACCATTAATGAAATGCCTAAGAAGAAAATGAAAATGGAGAGTGCCAACCTTTTTCAACGGCCCCTTTCCCAAAGTGACAGTACTAGCCAAACTGGGGGGAATCATGGGATCTCTTGTAATTAGAAATAGGCTTGAATTCCAAAGATTTAATGAGGCCTCCAACATTTTATTTTCATTACGGGAATTTGAATATTTCTAATATCCATCTAGATGTCTGACTTATTTTTTTCCCAATGACCTTTCACGGTAATCACACAGAATGGTAATAGCATCAACAGTCTAATTACACGTGGTATGAAAGTATGTTTTCATTTGATGCACAGAAGGACACGGCCTTCAGCAAGGAACAGTGCTGCTGGAAACCTATGCTTTTGCCTAAGTGGTGGAGTACAATTTATACTTACATTTTTTCTGGACATTTCCAAGGCAACAGCTGCTCAGCTTGAGATACTTCTAGTCTCTGACAGCAGGCTTCAGCAGCCCCATAGAAGTATGAGCTACCTGTGCTCTTGTTCAAAACTATCAGCCTACAAGGTCAATCCTCAAAAACATAGCTGAAGGGGAATTTTCCATCAGCATTACACTCTCTTCTTTTTAGCTAAAAGAATCACTTGCCACGTGACTGTAGATGTTTCAAAAGTTTTAATGGAAAAATGGTGCTTTCCTCCATGGTTCCCAGCACATCAGCAACTTGTCTCATTTGCTGATAGGGAGTTGTGTCCTCTAGGATCCTCTTCTTTCAGTAATATATGAGCATGAAAAGCTCTAGCTTTCAAGCTCCCAGGCTCACTGCAATAGCAGGGGATTTCAGAAACACGTCAAATCTTTCAAAATGAAATGTCACTTGGTCTTTTTCAGACCAAAGTTAAAATAATAACAACAATAATACAGCTAAGTTCCTTTTCTCCCATTTTGGAACAATACATTATTTGACATCTCAGAATTTCTGAACAGGAATTGTGTCTTAGACTAACATTATGTAATACACGGAAGGCCCTGTTTCAAGATTTCAAGAAAAGAAATTGAATTGAGAGGGACTATTCAAAGAAGCAATTATTTGTCAGCATAAGCAGATGTTATATACTCAGCTCCCTATGAAATTGGTTACACATTGTAAGATGCAGATGAATATATGAATTTTTATTACAGATGAGGTGTGCTATGTGTGCAAGTGACTTCAGGACAGTTTTTTAACTGATGAATCAAGGTCAGACACTGAAAGATATTTAGGCAGTAAAGATCGCAGATAAATTTGTCACAAGACTTTCAGACGATATCTATAATTAAATTAATTTGGATTTAGATGCTAGAAGCTTTTGAAAATTTTATTAGGTGGTTTTCTTCACCTTTAGTGCCTAAAATTTCTTTTGAAATCTGGCTCTTTAACATCAGTCCACTGCATACAACCAGGAATCTGAGAAACAGATGTAAAAGATTTCCTTCCCAGAACACTAATCAGCAACTGTGAATATATTAAGATCGTTTATAAAAAGGAAATTTGGTTCACACCTTGCTTGCCTCCAACTCTTTTTATACAATATATTATATAGCTGTCACCCTTTAAAGTGCTGCAGGGAATTTACTTTAATATAAATGTATATTTTTCTATCAAACCTCTAACCTACACTGAAAACATAGCAGCTACATTTGAATACAGTGCAGCTATTTATTATTTGTATTGATGTGGCAGAGGATGCTCCTTGCTTGGAGCATAATTGCTGCGATTCTCGGGTGTAATATCCTTCCCCCAAGGTCTTCTACCAGAACAGCTTAACAGCTAATTCCCACAAACGTTCAGGTAGCGAAACTGCCTTCAGTCAACCTTCTTCTCTTACAAGGGAAATTTGGACTTTTAATGTATCTAGAAGTTTAATGAATTCAGGGACTGAAACTGTGATCATGGGATGTGCTTAGAATAGATCCCCTTGGCTGCTAAGCATTACCTGTAGTAAAAAAGAATGATTTTGTTTATCTCTGCTGATCTAAATTATCATACCAGATGGATGTAAGGAGTGAGGATGCTTCTCTGGTAACACTATTTCAAAATTCTTGTGGCTTGGACAGTTTAAACTAAAACAACTATCTGGCAGCTCCTTGATAAGCAATTGAGCTCCAGAAGCATTGGTGTGGAGATGTTATAAACTCATCTACTTGATTTGATCATTAATCTGTCAACTGGGATTGGGTGTTTCTTAGATATGAGAATATTACTTGGGTGATAAAGCAATATTACAGCAGAATTTTATGGGAAAGCAAAAATTTCACTCTTCAAAGGAATCTGGGTGAGGCACTGCCATGGTACTCTTTCACAGTCTTTCTCATTTCCTTAACTATGAATACCTCTATGAAAGGCAAACAGTTCAGCCTGTTAGCCGGGATTTTGGAAAAGCTTTTCCACACACTTTCTGTGTCAACTCAAGCAACTCAGTCTCTCAAGGTTTTGGGTCCCCAGCTGTTAACTGAGAATTATAGCAACTGACTTTGTCAGAAGAGTGCTGTGAAGGTCATCCACTCACACTGTGCAGTGTTCAGAAATGTGGTCACAGTATACATAAATGCCTATGACACAACAACCATAAGGCAATGCGTATATACTGTGTCACAAAATGAAGCTTCTGGAAAGTCAGTACTGCTGTGCAAGAAAGGACCAATGTCTCTGCTCCCCTTTCCACAACAGAAAAGCTGTGTGCATGCTAGAAAGGGCTGTGTGATTGTTTGGGTTGGTTTTGCTTGTTTGTTTGGCCCCATGTAGTAATTGGTTCAACCTACAGCAAAAAATTTGCTTCCACTGAGTATTTACTGGGAGAAAAGGAGATTGTGCAGCATGTCTATCTCATTCTATAGCCAGCAGATTCACAGGCTTAGACAGTAAAAAAATGGGTATGAGTTTCAGTCCCTGATCCAATAAATGTTTATGTACACCAGTCTGTAGCAGTGTCAACAGCAGAGACTCTGATCAACTCACATTCCTGGCTAAAAAATACTCTTGGAATCTGATTAATGTGGGTTTAAATCCTAAGTAGAAGATACAAATCTCCTAAATCCTAGCCAAATACCTTAAACATCAGCCTGAAGGGTGAATGGTATGTCTTCCGTGATGATTTTGTGAAGACTGTATAAATTCTTCCCATTTGAAACTATTCATTATTGGCTTCAGATTGGTTTTGGGGGAAAGAAAGAAAAAAGGCAGGAGAAAATGTCTATCTTTTCCTAAGTTAAGGTGCAGTTCCTATATTCCTTTGAGAGGAAGGACTGCAGATATTGTAAGTGCCTCTTCAATCCACATAAATGTGGATGTACGTATGTTTGTTTCTTGTGCATGTTCTCATCTGTGCTTTGGCATCACAATTTTTCCCACAAGATTTTAAGATTATTTTTCAATTACAGCCTTAGCAGTAGATTGCCATAACTGGGAATAAAGAATTCAGTCCTCATCCCTGCAGCTTGTATGTTTTGACATCTGCATGAGTGAATTAATTTTCAGAAGCATCGATCCTCCACAGCTCTAATTGCTTCAGCACCTTAAAAAAATTAGTATCCACAACATATTAAAAACCTGTGAGCAAAAATATTGACATTAAACTTCCAGACTAGCAGAAAATACAGGTGAGTGTATGGCAGATAATTTAGGAAGTCTGAAGGCTTTTCAACTGAATATTTTATCTGAGGAATGAAATAATGAATACAAACACGTGAATTTTCAGAAGAATTAGTAAACCTAAGAGTTGCGGGGTTTTGGCGTGTGAAGTAATGAAAGTTGCATAAATACAATCTACTGGCAGGAAGACACTACACTAATGGGATTTAAAATCTCATGATTAGTTTAAACAATTGTTATGTATCAATTGAATAAATCTCATTAACAAAATAGAAGGCTAAAGGAAAAATTAAGATTTTGTATCTGTGGAATGGAATCATGATATTTACAGTTGGCTGCTATGCTGTGAGTAGTGACCGATAAAATGAATTTAAACATTAGAAGACAGTGTGCTACCAGAGGATAATAGTTCATAATAACAACCATTGCAAATTTTTATACCCTCCTTAAATAAAACAACTGTCAATACACTTTTAAGGCAAATCACTGTGGTATGGCCGGCAAATAACAGGTCAAATCTACTTACCTGCGTCTCTGTTTTTGCCTTCTGGTGGTAAAACCAGAAGACAGCATTCAGGAATCACTTTAGGCCTAACAGACACTTTCCATCTAATGCCAAGTCTTAGGTTTAGACTTGCCAAAAGTAATGTTTGTCTTCCCAGACTTTGGGAAGTGGGGATTACCTATATAATATCTCCCTCTCTACTGCCTTCAGACAGTATCTCTTGTTTTGTTTCAAATCAAACTAATGAGTATATGCGACTGATGTGGAGCTCCCCTATTCTTCATAATACCTACCAAGTGCTAAGTCCTTTCATATACAGCATGAAGCTTTTGCCCACCGGCCCCTAATTTCACTGAGCCAACACGTGGTCCTGGAAGAACTAAACACCAACCTTATTTTGAACCCTATTAACTTGCTTTGCCATTTTTCTTACTGTGTTGCTCTAAAGCATTTCGCATTTACACCACATCATAACTTCTACTCGTTAGCCATGCTATCTTAACAGCACTAGCAAAATGGCCGAGAAACCCAAAGTTTTTAAAACACCGAGCTTGTGAATACTTTATTTCTGTCAAGTTAAAAAGTAACTTTGTTTATCCAAGTCATTTTTAATGAAAAACTCAAAACCTTAATAAAAGGTTAATATAATTCATCTTTTCTGACTTGTTTCCTCTATTTTATTTTCCATGCTTCAAACGTATGACACTGCTTGGATATGTAAGTAAACATAACATACCAAAATCCACAAGCTTGACTCCTCCTTCAGTGGTCAAAAGGATATTATTTCCCTTAATATCACGGTGGATGGTTTTGTTTTCATGTAAATGTTGAAGTCCCTGGAATATGAGATGTAAACATGAACTTCTTACTAACAACAGCTCTGTTTTCTGTATTATATATGCAGAAACAAAAAGGTAGCAGAAAAGTATGAAAAAACTTAAAACAGTTTTGGGTTTTTTTAATCCAGAACCACAGAGTTGTCATTCTTACTGGAAAAGCGCTTGGCGCACCAGAAGGAATAGATATTTTTTATTGACGTTTTGGGAAGTGCAAGCATTGCCACTGTTAATTAAAGTATTGTCACATGCTTTCCCAGGACAGGATTTCAGTACATTGGTGCATTTCCATACCTTCTGCCTATATGGTAGGAGCACTCACTGCTAATCAGATGGCAGGTAGCCACGAGCCACCAAATGCCTCTCTCTGCGTTTCTCCCAGAAGCACGCTCAGTTTTAATTCCCTGCTTCCTAATGGAGGGTTTCTGTGCCAGATAACTTGTGGAAATATTTTTCCTGTATTTCTTCATACTTTTCCAAATAGAGAGTTTCAATTTCAGCTCTTTTCCTTTGTCACGTTGACCCATACACTGTTCTTTCTGGATTTCCTGCACACTTTGTTTTTCCAAGTTTCTGTTTTCAGTTTGTGATCATTCTTTTGCACTGATGGAGCATTTGCCCATAATTTGCGTTTCTCTATTGTGAAAAGCCATTTTGGTACATTGAGGCTTTGAGTCAGGGCTGAATTCCAGTTTAGTCTGTTATTCTCAAAGATGACTTTTGGTCATCTAACTTCAACGCCTGAATGAGCAGCCTGGGCTCCTGATACAGCAAATAAAACCTCCATAGAGAAGTCCAGAGCACTTTGGTCTTCCTGATCATGGATCAGATTGCCCTAAATTGATCAGGGGCAGGGGAAGGTATGTACTCAGGAAGGACTTTCTCTGTCTCTTGTTTTTTATGGAAGGTGATGATTGTGTTGTGCTGTTACAATTCCTCTGTCTCGCATATAAATATTAAAAGGCTGGATCATGGTTTCTCTGTTTCTCAAGTCTACAGCAAGGTTGGTAAAAGCCAAGAGTAAGGGATTGGTAAATCTAGGAGTGGCGTGATGTATTGAATATCCTGTGATTACCCCATCCAATGCTACTAAAAATCTTGCGGAGAATGTTTTTTGGGTTTAATTGCCCCACTTTATGTCAAATATAAATTTAAAGATAAAAGCAGAAAAAAGCACCATAAGCCTATATTATATATTACACCTTTAGAGTATAAACTCAAAGAAAACTGCAAAAGCTTAAATTCCACTGCAGAAAGTCAAATTCTGGTTAAAAGAAAATGAAAAATAAAGCCACTTGATCCTGATTAGCAAAAAAAAAAAAAAAAAAAAAAAAGAGTCTTGTAGCAGTGTTTGAATCCAGACATAAGAAGTTGAACAGTATTTTGGATATATTTCTGCTATTTTGCAAAAGAAAAGTGATTTTGATGCAGAACTGTATTTACTAAGGAAAGGAATTGATCAGAAATCAATTTTCATTCTCTCAATGAAACAAACAGATGAATTTTCTTTACCTTGATTTCATTAAACAGTACTATAATGTAAGATAGTCGGCCATGTTAGTGGAGACATGATCTTCATTCATTCATTCAAAGAAAAAAATATGACCTGAATATTGACTGTCCTTTCCCTGCAAGCTTATCTTACCATCAGAGCTTCACGTAAAATGTAAGCAATTATCAGTTCGTTCATCCTTTCGCCTCTCTTCAAAAATCCTTTCACAAGATCAGTCACAGATCCACCATTGCACAGCTGCAAAACATCAGGGGAATATAAAAAGGAATTAGAAAGTGTTGGAGCAGCCACCTGGTTTTAATTTTCAGTACTTTTTGCATTTGTAGCCAAATGAGCTCCTATTAAACTGGCAAACCACAAATTTATCCTTATGTCTACCATTTATACAAACAATACACACAGCCCTTTCGCCAATTATTTTTTTTCACTACTTTTGGCATTTAATTCCTCTTGCCCAAACACAAGTACAGCAGTCTATCTCTCTGTTTTCCTATATACATGATTGCTTTTCACTGAAACATAAGTAGCTGACAATAAAATTGCTGTGAAGGCATGTTCTGTGTGGCACACTAATTGCTTCTTATATTCATCATGTGCAACTCACCAGCAATGCAAATTATTACAGCATTAATTCTCAGGTACAAAAGCTACATACATCAAACAGATTTAAGGATTTAAGGCATTAGAAGACAGGTAGCAGTGAAATTCCCACAAGAAAATTTTCCAAGGGAAAACTGGCCTCTTTGCCAAGCAGCACTTAATTCCTAGTGTAGAAGGATGTTATACACAAGGGATAAGCATCATGGAAGACGATGAAAGCAACATGGAAAGAAAGGTCTCGTGTCCACTGACACAAGGTGGGCCACGGGTGTAAGACTAATTATAGCCCTTGTAGCATCAGCCCTGTCAGCTTCGTGTTTGAGATGCAGAGCCACAATCTACTCTGGACAATCCTTTCTCCTGTCTAAAATCCAGTTAGACTCCCGCAATCCTCTGTCCTGTTCAAACCTGCAATATTTCATATGCTCATTTTTATCACAATTTTTCCACAGGAAGAAGCAACAAGGTAACTTCAGTGACTAACTGTAGCGGTTACCTACCTACAAAGATGAAATCGGTACTTAAGCCCTTAAACTATCCATAATGCGCCTAACAATACTCATTGATTGAAGAGCCACTGCCTCTGTAAAGGATTGGCTGCTTCCAATAACAGTGAAACAAATTCTAAGTATCATCCAGTGGCTTTTCATATGAAAATAAATACCCACATAATACATTTTACCAATGTACCATAAAACAGTATTTCCTTTTGACTACAGCTTTTGAAGTCTATTCTAATCGAGGGCATAATTTATCAGCAAAACTTTTCAACTGCAGAACTCGACACATCAGATACTATTGTATATGATATTTGTAATCTGTTCTTCTATACCTCTACATTTTTTCTGTGCTGCAATTACAAAAAGATTTGCACCTTTAAGAATAAAACATTTTATAGCCCTTTGTACCCAAACATAACAATAATTTTCTGACTACCTTTGGAACCCCTGGGTTGCACTGAATTTGCACCACATGAACGCCTACACAATACCATTCGATACATAAGTCTTGTTGCGAGATGTGTCCCCCATCAGGTCAAGGAAGGCTCTGGACTGATGGATGCTGCGCTCTATGGCAACTATCTTGGAACTCACTTAATCTCACCCTTACTTCAGTGGGACAACATGTATGCTTAGAGGGGGCAGAACTCATATTCTTAAATGATGAGATTAAGTGCTTTGCTGGATCAGGGTCAGATTCCCAAGCAGGATTTAATTTACCACCTTTAGCCCTGCTGGTCTGCCTTCTCCATTGAGTTTTTCTAGTTACTTTTTTTTTTTTTACAATGACATTATCTTTCCAGGGTCTCTATTGTTTTAACTTTGCCACTTCACTGACATGTTTAATCAAACTGAATGGATGATGACAATTCTGGTTAATTTAATGCACTTCAGGGAACTGAAACTGTCTGACAAGTGACAAGCCAATTGTGAAATAAATTACACGTATGATATTTTCAAGCTATTTTTCCTCATTATCTAGTGTTAAAATTTTGCTTCTTATAGATGGATCTTCTGTTTTCATTACAACGCTGGATATGTTAGTCTTTCTGTTCAAGGTAAAGAAAACTAACACAGAAAGGAATATATTCTTTTTGTAGGTAAGAGAAGGAAGAAACTATACCTCAGAAATCACCTGCTTCAACATTTAGGCAGTAAAGCCAAGGTTGAATTTATTTGCCTGGGTCAGCAATGTTAATTTTTGCTTTCTTAAAGATGTTGCTTTAACAAGTTTTTCTACCTCTCTCATAAGATAGAAATCCCTATTATGAGATAAATACCTCTATTGTCAGATAAAACTTATCTAAAATATCAGGTAAAGTAAGATACTAAAACTGTGATTATTTTAGATCAAACCAAAACTGAACCTGGGTATATAAGAGGTCAGCTGAGCAGGTCTTGAAGAAAAAAACAGAAGTCACCCACACCACCATGGAAATCCTCCACCGACTCCTAAGGCAGGGCAGCTGCTTAGGCAGAGGTCAGCCGAGGATCTCATAGACACCGGCTCTTGCACGCATAGGGGAAGCCTTTTTTTGCTGCTTCTGTCTCAAAGAGTTGTACTTTTACTTATATCAGACAATTTGTATTTTTCTGAGACCACCAGCACGGGAGGAAGAGGGAAAAAAAGCTAGGTATTAGAATGCAAGCAGCTATAAGGAGGAAAAAGGATTATTGGAATACAACTACAATTAGAAAAGGAGATTACGGCAGACACCGTATGTGTGTGCTCTGAGCTGCGTGGGGCAGGAGGGGGGGAATGATGACGACAATGATGACACAGGTTAGCATTAACCTTGTTCTATTTTTCTACAGGCCAAACAAGTCCTCATGGGTAAAACACTGCATCTGGTCTCATTTTTTGTTTCTACTGTCTGTTTTTTGCAGGTGAAGCCACTACATGTCCCTATAACCACGCACATACCTAAAGTACAAATGGTGTATCTTTCTCCCGACTCAGGCTATCAAATTGCATGCGTGTTCAATGGAAGCTTATCATAAACACATCAAAAAGTCCTTCTCATAATGAGTCAGACTCTTCTCTTCCCTCTCAAATGAAGATGGTACAGAAAACTATGATATTCTTGTTAACCAGGATCTAGTCCATGACATAAAAACTTAAAAGGGAAAAAAACCCTAAACCGCAAAAAAAAAAAAAAAAAATCTCATTTCCTTGACTTATACAGTCCTTCAATAAGAGATTATGGGATAAGCATTATTTAGCAGTACTGTCAGACTGGAAGTTTCCTGGGGTGTTGTTAAATATTGCAGTTTATAATTATCATCTCTGCTGTTTCTTAGTAGCATGCTGTCCACAGTAAAATCTTTGTAGCCTCTTACCAAACTTACTATGTTTGAGTGAAGCTAACTGTAATGCTTGGATGACAAGTAATCATGAAGACAACAGAGATAATTTTTTAAAAAGATCTTTTTAGTTTCCAGTGAATCATCTAGAGAAGAGGGGTGCTGGTAGCTATTATTTCATTGCAAGTATTGTGACATCACATGGCCAAATTGTTAATTAGTCTATGTCATGACCCCACACCATTCAATAAAACCTCCTCAGGATACCTTGATGAAGAGCACTATAAGCAGAAAACAAGAAACACACGGAGAACTTGGGACACAGACATACAGTAGAAGCTACATGTCTATCTGAGCTGTGCCACAAGGATGCTTCCTACCCTAAAGGTCAAAGTATCTCACCAAATGCAAATGTCCTCCAACCTGTCACGAGACATGGCCTCTTCTGGGAGGAGAGAGTAATAACTCTAATTCTGTCTCCCACACTGTCAAAAACACACAGACACACGCGTTCCCTCTTGCACACACAGACAAATTTTTTGTGGTTTGTAACAGTGTTATAATACCTATTTTAAGCAAACAGTAATCCCAGGAGGAAAATTGGGTATGGGAGCAGTGGTGGTGGCATCTGCTAGCTCAGATTTGGCAGCACAAGTAGTAGAAGATGTAAACTGAATGGACTTTCTCAGCTTGGTTCTCAGATTCCACACACCCCAGTACGTGAAACGCACGCAAAAACTAAGCCCTTCAGTCTGAACTGGTTTTAGGAACTGTCCAAAGGCTGCATTTTCCCAAGGAAGGATAGCAATCCCCTTTTAAGCTTTGAATAAACTTAATTTAAAAAGAGAGGTTCTTATAAACGTCCAACCTATGAGACACAGTAAAGGAAGATATTAATGATCCTGCCACAAAGATGTTATTTAGAAATGTCATCTTGATAACTTTGTACATGAGCAATTTTCATCAATTTAATGTTAGTCATTTCTTCTATTGTTCCCTTGTGATTTACAGGTATTTTCTTTACTGGCAACATTTTCAGTGCCTGAACTGATAGAACACAATTATTATCTGCAAACACAAGCAACAAAAAGAGGGTTAAACTGAACCCTTTGGGCTACCTAAAAGGGAGCGGAGAAGACAGAGACAGACACTTCCCACAGGCACACAACAAAGGATGAGAGGCAACAATCCCCAACCGTAAGCTAGTAGATTTCTACTGGACATTTTGCCACCAAGAGGAGTTAAGCACTGGAACAGATTACCTAGCGAGTCCTTGGAGATATTCAAAATATCCTTGGAGATATCCAATATATCCTTGGAGATATTCAAAACCTGAATGGAAAAGACCCCATGCAAACCTGTAACATTGAAGCTAATCATCTTTGAGCAGGGGGTTGGACCAATAACCTCCAAAGGTCGCTTCCAAGCTATAATTTTCTATGATTCATAATATTTGGATTTTAAAATATTGAGTCCCTAGTTTGGATATTTAGACAGCAGAAACAGGGGGAGAGGACTAAGGAAATCTTGCATACTCAGACCAAGGGAAAGAATAATTTGATAGAAGGCTTGATCCATGTGAAAACCTGCCTGAAAGGGCTGTAGCTCTGATGGCCATACATGGCTGTCTCAGAAGAGGTGCTTATGACTCTTCTCCAGTGGCAGTGAAGGGCTCCTCCCTTATGATTTCCTTGATTTTCTGGCACTCAAAAGGCAAAGACTCACACTGGCACGACATACAGTCCTCCATCCGCCCATCTGCCAGAACCCTGTGCTACTGTAATTGAGCTATTAGTATGCACAGCTATCTTCAGCAATAGACTTATAAAATAGCATGATCCTAACACATGAAATGTCAGATAAAATTGCTATCACACCACAGTCATGCAGGTGTTCTGTGTAGGTCTTACTCACTCTTCATCTGACCCAGTTGATACATTTCTCTGTTTAGCTCTTCTCAAGTCTGATGCCCATTGAATAAGGATTCAGTATCACCTTCGCTTTTAAGAAAACCATCATCAGTTGCACTTTTGTTAGGGCTATTACAGCCTTTAATCATCCACTGCTCCTGATTTATGCATCTGTACTAAGCTGTCAGGTAACGTTTTCCTGCATCCTGCAGTTGTCAAGGTGCTTTCATCTTATTTCAGTAGCTTGGATGCAAAAAGTGGGGCAACTACAATTACTGCCTTCCCTATCTTTACAGACTGCTCTGGCATAAATGACTAGGTTAGCACATCACATATGCACAACTTACGGCATGCACGAATTATAGTTATGAAAAAGTCATATAGTCCAACCTTGCTTTAATGTTATCATACATAAGAATGCTGAAAGCATCTCAGGCACTAATCTCTATTTTTTTCTGTTCTTAGAATAGATCAGTAATCTGACCTGTTCTACTGAGCATGCAGAACAGCAACGCTGCCAGCCTCTGAGCCGGCTGTACCTTCCTTTTAGTACTGACTGCTGTATGAACGAAAGATACTGATATATTGCTGTTTTGTTGTCATAAAACTACAGAAACATAGAAGTAAAAGGGACTTCAAGAGATAATTTAGTCCACTGCGTTTGCACTGTGTAGAGATCTGGTACTTTCAGGTGGTCCTTGACAGATATTTGCCTAACATACTCCTAAAAATTTCCCACTGAGGGAGACTCCAACCTTTCTAAGTACCCTGTTTCTGTGTTTCACTAGCCTGACAGACCATTTTTCCTACCATCCAACCATTTCCAACTATTCTTTGCTTCCAGTAAAGCTGCTTTATATTTGCCCTTCCCTCCAGTAGTCTTTGAAAAGAAATGATCATTATTCTTGATTTAACATCATCTCTGTCAGACTACTGTGACGATATGTCATTCTTCTCTTTTCTAGGCTATAAAAAGTTAGTTGCTGTAACCTTTTGAAATCATCCATGTTTCCTAAATTCAGACTGCCTGCAATTTGCCATTGATGTTTGTAACACAGTTTGCCCCAAACTGCATAGAGAATTCCTTTGGAAGTCTTGTCTTAGCTGGGAAAAGCCGAACAGAACAGAATAATCTTTACTTTGCAGAGAATCCCTTTCTGCAGTCCTACTGCCTAATCAGGTATGTCCCATTTCTTCTTCCTACGGACAGCAGTACTTCACATGTCTACTGATATTTTTTCCTGTGATTCAAAAAAATCCCTCCCATATTCACAACTGTGAATCTGATGCCATTCGCCGACATGCCTGTAATCAAAGTAGTTGTCCATTCCAGGCTTTTTATGTGGACTTTGTTTCATCACCTCAGTTATTAATGAACAGAAACAGGCCAAAAGCAGATGCCCACTTGAGGTTCTCCCAGCCCCAAAGTGAACTACTGATCATTATTCTTTGAGTCTGGTTTTATGAAAATGAGGTCATCTGCTTTATTATGTGAAATTTCTGTATTTCCACATTTTTCTCACAAGAATGTCACATGGAACCATACCAAATCTGTACAAAGGACACGATGACATCCGTTGCTTTCCCCTTACTAGACCAGTTATCCTGTTAAAGGAGAGATTGTTATGAATGTGATTTGTTCTGGCCCAATCTAAGTTGACCACTTTTATCATGTTACTGGGTTCTGGGTATTTCTAAACTGGTTTCTATTAATTTGTTCTAGAATCATTGTGGGTACCAAAATTAAACAGACTGGTCTGTATTTCCCTCGGTCATTATTTTTCCTCACTTTGTAATGATATATATTCAATATTCTTTTATCTCATTTCTCTCTCTTCTTAGTAATGTGATCTTGTTTTTACCACTCCACATTAGCCTTTGTGAGCTTATCCTTAAATGCCTGTACCTTAGCTGTGCATTTTTGTTTCTCCTATTTGAAGGCATTCTGAAACATTAAAAGAAGCAAACCCTGATGCATTCTTACTCAACTCTTAGTGTGCTTTTATCTTTTCTCTGCATCAGCTAATTTGCTATTGTGTGTTTAATGTCCTTCAGTAATTGCCAGCTATCCTGCTTTCTTTCATTTTCACACTCTTTTTCCCAAGCACAGCTAACCACCAGTTCCCCAAGCTGGGTGAAGCATACTCTCCTAAAGCTCATTATCCTTACCCTGCTGCTCCGCCGTCCTCCCTTTTCTCAGGAAAGTGAACACAATTCTTTTTTGGCCTTTTTCACTCAAATTTCCTTCCATCTTCAACTTTTCAAAACAGATGCTCTCTACTAGAACAGAATCAACCTGACACAGCCACTTCCAGAGTCACTTTCTTTGCCTTCTGTGTCCAAGACAGAACTTGATGTGCTGTCCGTCTCACAATCCTGGCTGTCACACAGGGTCGGCTGTGACCAAATTAACTCCTATTATCTGCCTACTGTGCGACTTCTTCACAACTATTACTGCCAAAGAGCACATTCCACTGACAGCACCTAACAGCGACCACAAACACTTGAAGGTGCTTGTGAAGACTTAGGGAGAGCTAAATCAGTTTCTTCAACAGGCCAAGTGGTTCAATACGCAGGCCCTGGCTGTGCAGCCTAGTTTTAATTTCCCCTTAAATGGAAGAAGGATGTGCACTCTGGCTCCTATTTTTCCTAACGACAGTACAAGATAACCCATAACCAAAAGAAACCATAGAAATGCTCTATGCTTTTAGGTAAAGTTGATTGCTTTCAATTTAACATGAATGAAATGTATCACTGAAACAGACATCTTTCCTGATTTATTTAGCTTCAGTGTTCACAAACCATGTGGTATTTATAATTTTGCTCTCTTACATCATCTAGCACCTCCAGGGCTGCGGTAGTCACAGCCTCATGGGTGTGTGTTTGTTGCTTCTGATCTCTTCACCTTCAGTTTGGCTTTTAACTTCTTACTTTCTTTGTCACACGCATGCACTTGTAATAAGTAATTTGGCAAAAATTTTGCTTCAGCTAAAATGAATGTGTGCTTGCTATGGCTTCAGCTAAGATGGGTGTACGCTTGCTATGCGTTTGGAAAAAGGATAGTGTTAAATGGGATATCAGACGAAAGCAACAGTTAGAACTACCGAAAATTTGCAGAACAAAGGGTGGTGTAGTTAGCTAAGATAACCACAGGAGTGTAAAGAATGAAGAAGCCACAAGAAGGACATGGTGATAAAGACTTCAAGCCTCCCTCCAACAACTACCAGGAAGACCCCTGAGGAAGCATAATGCCTGCACCGCTAGAAGGGAGGGGGCATGCTCAGGGATGGGTTGCATTCCAAGAACTTATTGATTATGTAAATTGGGGGGTGGGTTGCATTCCAAGAACTCATCGATTATGTAATTGAGGGTGGGTTGTGTTCCGAAAACTCATTGATTATGCAAATTATGTTCCAAGAAGAAACATGAATAAGTATAAGGAATACAAAATAAAAACAAGCGTTTGTAAAGCAAAAATGAGCCACAGGAGGAGAAATCCCCTGTGTAACTCCCAACGCTGTAATAAATATTCTTTGCTCCACCGAATTTGCCCCAGACTAAAATTCAATACCGTGAGCGTGTTTCTCACACTGACAAGACAGACAGCCAGGGGAAAACTTTGCCTATTCCATCTTATGCAATGCTGGCCTTTGCAGCCTCTTATTTTTTGCAGTCAGGACATAGATATCTCTACCTCACACCATGGCCAAAACAGAAAAGGCTGCATCTATGCCAATATCGTATTTTTCTAAGTTTCTTCTTCCAAACTCAGCATAATTGAATGAAGCCTCCAGGCTTTACATACAGAAGAAGAAAAAGAACTAACCCCCTCAAAGGAGGCTGTTTTCTGTTCCAAAACATTTGTAATATTGTTTTGTTTCTAACAGAATGAAAAAAAGCAAGTAGGTGACAGTGCTGTACAAAAGGTTTACTGTGCACAGCCCAGCTGAATTCCCCTGCTAGCTCTTACGGATGCAAACTTCATATTGCACCATCCCATAATTCACATTCTTTATGTTATAATACATTCACATCCCCATGAAGCTGCTAATGAAGAAATGAATGTACCACCTGTCCACATCTCCTCCCAAAAAGAGTATAGAGCTGAAGTGGTATCAAGCTATGATTTGGAATAGTGCTGTGTAAAGCAACAGAGGTCTAAATCCCCAGATAATATATTTATAACAGAAATTCTGAAGGAGCTTCAACTATAGCTTCACAGCCTGGCAACAGCATAACGCAGCCATAATTTTTTAAAAAACAAATAAATGGGAGGACCATTTTGCAAAATCAGAGTTAACCTAACTACAAAACTGAAAGGCACCGGTCCATAAAGAGCCCAGGACTTTCTGAGCAAATGCAAGAGGGAGCTTACCAAGACAGAAGATTTTGATACAGAAAACTTAGTGCAATTCATCATTTTATTCATTTACCACAAGGAGCAGTGGTAAAAATGACATTTAGCGTGCACAACCATTCACTTGGCTAGGGAGAAAAAGCAGGGCCTAAGTTTGGGATCAATAATGTCAACAGACGTATTTCTACTGACTGCTGCAAACTTAGCTGAAGCTCTGGAAAACACATAGAATCTCGTAAGGGAACAGGGCAGCCAGCCGGTAAGAGCGAGCACTTCACAGCTTTTATTGCCTGCTCAGAACTCCGCGGCTTTTGTTCACTCTTCACCAATTAGGAAACGTTTCAAAGCATCTCCCTCTTTTGTAGCATCATTTCTATACAATTCAGGGTTCAGACAGTAGTTCCAAGTACTACCGTGTCCACACTACACATAATTCATTTTATGTCTGTGTTCCTACATGAAGACAATAATTTAGAATAATTCACTGTAATTTAAATGACTGCAATAGAAATCTTCCCTATTGAGTCTGAAAGCATGGCTGGGGAAGCACAGATCCAAACAATGGGGCTCATCTAAAAGCTCCTTTTACAAAAGGAGTGAAGCTGAAACAGACTCAGCCAAAAGACTATTCCTCTCCTCACAGGAGTGTGCAGGACAGGTCAGCTTAACCGCTCTAGGAGTTGCCTGCCTCTCTCTGCTGACTACAAAAGGAGCTACGGCAACTCTGTAACTGTCATGGGACCCTAATGCACCAAGAACATCCTGAAGGATGTTCCAAGATATTCTTAAAGAGAACTTTGTAAGAACCAAAAGGATGCTAAACTCAAAAGACTTTTTTTTTTTTTTCTTCTTTAAATAAACTACTGGAATGATTAACACAGAGAGACTAGATCAGGCAAAATTGAAATTAAAGTGCACTGTAAACCAATCTCTCCCTGCTCACTGTGTCTGTGCAAGGCAGTTCCTTGCTTCCAGGGTTCGGTTTCAGTGAAGTCAGCAGCTTTCTGAACTGCAACATCCACTGACATCCTTTCTGGAGCCCGGGAAATTTTTCTTTTTGTCACCAGTGACACTTGGCTGTCTGCTTTCTGCACGTCCCAACTCCTTGTTCCTTGCTGTAGTACTGTTGTACCATAGTCTGCAGCCTCCAGACCTCTCTGCCCAAGAAAGAACAAGGATGAGGAGACCTCTCTCCCTACAGCCAAGTCCATTTGCTCCAGTCACTCCCTTTATAAAGGGACCCAACATGTAAACTGAGAATAAACACAGCAAAATTATAGTGTCTATCACACTTGAATTTAAATGTTTAACCCTCAGGTGTCTGAAGCAAAAAGAGCCAAGCCTTAGCCCAAGCATTCTTACAATGATTAATGCCATCCCCCACTAAAGCTAAAGGGGGTTTGGTAATCTGGGATTTAACCAAAAGCTATGCAAATGTACGGGGGTTTTTTTGGTGTTGGTTTTTTGTTGTTTGTTGTGTGTGTTCGTTTTTTTTAATATCCTCACATCTTTAAAGAAAGATGTGATCAAAAATAAAATGTAGAGAAAGCAAAGTGATGTTAAATATTAGAATGCGAGAGGCATAGGTTGGATGGGCCAGGTTGGATGAGACTTTGAGTAACCTGGTCTAGTGGAAGGTGTCCCTGCCCATGGCAGAGGGGTTGGAATTAGATGATATAGTCCCTTCCAACCCAAACCATTCTGTGATTGATTCTTTGAGAGTATTCACATGCTCTTTAATTACATAGTGGAATGGTAAAATTCAGGTTGTTTTTTTTTTTTTCCTGGGCTTTCACTTTACTTCATAGTAGCAAAAAATGTTAGAGGTTACTCAGAACCATCTTTTTTGTATGTGCAGTATGCTTCAGCAAGGTGGCCATAACATATGCTCACCAGCTGTTGAAAAGATGTGGACTGTGCAAACCACAATGTAATATGAAGTACTCATTACATAGAGAAATTATGAGTATTTACTAAAACTTTGAAGCACCAAATGATAGTTGTAGCCACACATCTTTGATCTTGAGAAAATAGGATGTAATTCAAGAGTGAAAAATTGCTATAATTGGGAAGCAAAGAGGGACACATTAGAAATGGAGAAATCAAGGGTGACTCAGACATGTAATGGATCAAAATATTCAGTGTTTGTCTGAATGGAGCAATTATAACCAAAGATATTACTGAAAAATGACCCATGTTGAGAAACACAAAAAAGCAATTTTCAATTGTTTAATTTTTCTTCTATATATGTCATTTGGAAATACCTAATAATATTTAGACAAATGACAACTCCTTCCCCCCACCCTCCATAAAACCCAAATGAACTAGTTATTTTCCACTACGCTAATTTCCTGAAATATTGTTTTACAGTAAATCTCCCATATCAAAAAAGGTGCATATCTGCTTTCTTATTGTAACTCTTATTATACATTCCGTTATAAAGAACAACTTCCATCCAAAGCTTTTTTAAACACCACAAACTTGCCTTTATTCCCTTAGATGGAAACATATCTGTGTATAATAACTGCTGTATCTAACAAAAGCATACTGTAAACATGCCAAAGGAAAATCCTAAATAAATTATTAATTTGTACAGACCACAAGGTCCTCTGTTTCATGTAAGAGAGAAGTAACTGATACAGTGATGTCTCTAGTTTATCTCAGGTAGGCTCATCTCTTTGAAAACCAAAACGAGACTGTTGGGTCCTGCTTCTAGGAGTTCCCACAGATTCCTGTGGGACTCACCCCAGCCAGTGCTTATTACTCTGAGAGGCCACGCAGAAAAATGCACATCACTGAATTTGGATTTTCCCACTCTTGCCAAAACTATCACAGCAGTGAGAACAACTCCAGTTTCCATACCCCTACCCATTCCTTACAATTACATTATTTTTCTAAGACAAAATCTTAATTCAAATAGAGTTCAACAATTGAAGCCCCAGCAGCTTCAGTGATGTGAAATCGCCCGCTAAACTTTAGATATACTAGTCTAAGTCACTCTCACCATGCAATGTCCCAAAGGAGCTCGCGTGATCAGCATCTCCCTATACCCTGAGCCTTCCTGCACACTGCAGGCTCTGAGGCTGCAGATTTTTTCAGCCAAATGTCTTTCCACATCAAGAACAAGCATTAGCTGCTTTGCAACACTGACAGCAGCTCTTCTCTCCCTCTTCCACGCACTGAGAGGTGCCATGAAGAGTGGCAACACCGTTAGCTGAGAAAGGAAAGACATCAAGCTAATGGAGAGAAAAATGCTTTACTGCCAGCCATCAGGACTCTTAGATGCTGCTGGAAAGCTCAGCGAGAGACAAGGACAGAACTACCCGCCTTGCACTGAGCTTTTCTTTTCTGTGCCCAGCCTGCTTTGGCACAAACAGCACTCTGAAGTGGTAGTCTATGCCTGGATGCAGAAAAGGAGCAGTGCCTTGTGAAGGGTCTCGTGTTGCCTATGTGGGGGTGACAGAACATTCTCACTGTAAGAATCATACTGTCTCCTGCCCCATACATGTTACAGGACTCCTTGCCCCACTGGGATATGTGGCTGAGGTAAAGGCACTGCATCCCTGGTCAAGGAAGATCATCTAGATAAACATATTTTTTAAAATAGTCATCTATTTACCTAGCACACAGAACTTATCAGTCCCCGCACAGAGCTCATAAAATCAAAATTAATGACAGAAGTAAATATATTGTCACCTACTGTAAAATTTGAAACGAGTGTAAAAGTTGAAGAATCTCTCTCAGTTGTTTGTGGATTTTATTTTTTGGGGGGGGGGGGGGCATAGTTGGTTTGGGTTTATTTTAGTTTCTTGTCTCTTTTCATTTTTTACATCCTCCAGTCTCTCACCGCTCAAACAGCTGAAGCCTCACCCATGTTAAGCCACAAACCAGCAGCAGAAATATTTGAATATTTGGACGATAGATATCTGCCTTTCTTTGTGTGGAGGTAGAAAAGGGATCTGAATTTCATAATAAATTGTTATGGTTGTTCTGATCCTAAAATTTCATATTATGCTTCTGGCTATTTTAGCCTCAGTTTTTCAAAAATACCAATACCTACATCTTACCTTGGACAGTGGTTACTCCTCTTTTGTAGCAAACCACACCGCAACCTAGAACTATACTGTTAGTATCTCAACTCCCCAGCTGAAAAAAATCTCCCCTCCCCAACACAATTGGACCTGCTGAGACTGATATTTCTTTAGATGCATAACTATACTTCACAGAGAGGGCATTATATAACAAAACAGAGGATTTCTTCTTATTAAAAAAAAAAGGAAAAAAAAGAACGCACTTCAGTGAATTACACCATATATTAGAATTACATGCAGTGTTGAAAAAGCAACATGATCAGTAACTCTTCTATGTATATAGTAGGTCAGTGAAGGATCCAAAACTATTAGCCACACAAGATTTGGGCATTAATTACATTCATTTTTCTCTATATGACACATATGTAAATTGTGCTGTCACTGTTCATTTATGAATCTGTGAGGAAAATTTATACATATTTCATGAATTCTAGGGCTCTCTCTGTGACCACAGGTAGCATTTGCAAACATCTGGAAGCATCCGATTTGCTAAACTCCCCTCTCCAAACACCAGACACTCCAGCGCAACAGCACAGCAGACTCACTCCAGGCCAGAAGCAGCAGTGCAGATGTATTGTTCAGCATTCTTCATTTTGCCCAGGAGTTACTGCAACACCTTCTTCTCTGGGCCTTGGTGAGTTCTCATCCCTAACCAGCCACCTCTGACCATGCCATTCTTCCCTTGAACCCTCACACTGGCTGCCCCTTCTCAACCGCATCAGGTACAAGCTAGTTGCTTTTACTGTCAAGACCCGTAGCAGTCCTAATACCTTTCCTTAGGCAGCAACAAATCTACTCCTATCCTTGATCAACTCACAGTGCTGGCATCCATCGCTGGTTAACTGTTGGCATAACATGTTTTCCTCTCTGCTTTGAAGGAGCAGCCAATACAAACAGAAAACCACACCGCTATCCTATAATAACTCTCCCGTGCTGCAACGCTGACAAAAGCTTGCAGCTGCTTCAGATCACAACTGACTTCTGTTATCCCCTTGGTTCTCCATTTCCAAATCCATTTGTTCTATTTGGCTTAAAGCTTTCATATCAGCTCCCTGCTATGAAGGCTCACTTTTAGGGTTGGAAAGGAGTGAGTAATACTCTATGCGTTGTGCTGGGCTCTCCATCTCTGGGCAAATTCAAGAGTGGTAATTCTTCTAAAGGATCTGCACAAAACCAGAAAGGGGATCTCAGCTTGTTATGTACGTGACTCGGTATATGTAAGTGACTCACCAGACGATTGCAACTGCTCTTATAATTGCTAATCGAGTAGGAACTGCACTGGTTTGCTACCCTGTGGTAGCAAAGGCAATAGCCTTTGTCAGATAGGTTCTCTCCCAGTTCTTACCCTGTTACAAGCATTTTGGCTAGATATGCAAACTTTCCCAGGCCAGGCAAGCCACTAGAACAAATCTAGTAGCAATAGACTACCATTACACTGGTACAGCAGGTTGGCATCTGGTATCCTGGCACTTTATTCCTTTCTTCCACATGGGGCTACAGTGTCCTCACTTGGATTAAATGGACTCCACACCATGGGTTTGTACTTTATCTGTGCTTGGGGAAAGAGGACCAGGTGAACTGAAGCACTACAATTTTCTGGGTTCTAGTTTAATTCAAACTTGTGAGAGCCTCATTTTACTGGGTTTAATGGTATTGCTCTGTCTGGAAAAAAGCAACACAAATAGAAGCATCACAAGGATTTAAAAAGATAATTTAGGTATTTGTAAATTTAAAATTTTTCCTCTTGACATTAACTATAAAAGATCAAAATTAAGTAACAAATTTGAATCACTTCAGGCAAATTTTAAATTAGCAAATATAGCTGCCAACTGGATCATAATAATCCTTCATAATAACCTTTCTGTAATTCTTTTGAGTTACCAGTGTCTGGTTAGCAGTTTCAATTAACATCAAAAAACATCCTGAAGATTGAACTCAAAGTATACCAATACATGTACAGTAGAATGGTACAAGTTACTGATTTGTTTAATGCATTTATTTTCCCACGTTATAAGGTTGAGGGAATGGAAAAGGCTAACATGCCACTTCTTTAGAGAAGCGGGGTCCAAGCACAAGCTTTTCTACACTTTGACATGATTTCTCTGATGAAGATCACACTAGAACAAGAAAAGGTTCTACACAAGAAAGAAGATGAATCAGGTTCATTTCAGTCTGGACTGTGCATAACCAACACCTGTACAGTTAGCACTAGCGAAGGTACTTTTTAAGTACCTGGTCAGAAAACAGAGCTTGCAGTCCACTGCCAACTGTAACATATTCCTTCTTTTCAAACGAACAGGATTCTACATTTCTTACTACACATAGAGATATATTTTGACTTGGAAATGTTTTCATAATGTTGAAAACATTACATTCTAGTATGTGGAATATTGTATGTAGTAATGAGTATATAATAATGACAAAAACAAATTGCATGCTCTAAGAGGATTGTATGGCATGACAGTATCATCGCCAGGTTTACTGTGTCCACAAACGGATACTAAATAGAACAGTCTGAGACATCCTTAAAACAACAATCATAGTTGCTGGAGACCATGAGGGAAATGGACTGCAAAAATTGGACAGACTCTTCCTAAATAGCATCTTCTAGTGCCACCACAGGAGACAGAATGCTGTGCTACATGGACCATTGGTCTATCTCAGCAGGGCATTGCAAATGTTCTTGAAATGTTCACGTACACACTAGGAGAACCAAAATACCTAAAAAGAATGCTTTGACAGTCGTCTTGACATTCAGCACAAAGTGATTTATTTCCCTAACTTCCTGGTGATTCCCTCCACCTCTCCAGAAATGGACATACATCTGTCTAAAAATGGAGAGGTTTTTACAAAATGCTTTGATATTAAAAAAATGTATTTTTAGGTGGGAAGTAGCTCCATCCAAACTTTTTTCCCTACCAATCTTAAGTTTTAATTCACAGAAACAAAATCTTTTTTTTAACTATAAAAATAATGGATGTTCCCTCTATTTCCTAAGCTTAAAAATATATCGAGAATGATAAAATATACCAGCTTACCTATGTGACTCACAAATCCAAATCCATCTCAAATATGGCACGCATAATTATGTGTCTTTTGAAAATGGACTAAGATACTTCTTAAAGTTCTACCTGATCTGTGTAGGAAATGAACTATAAAAATATGTTGCATTATGATTCTTGGCCTCTGGTTTACAGTAGCAAGTAAAAGCTGTGTAAGACCTACCATTAACCTTGCTGCAGTATTTTCAGCCTTCACTCAGTCTTGACTAGGTTGTTCTTTGCACCAGATCTCAGGCAAGGGCTGTGCCGCTCGTCGCCCCCACGTGCCCTTGACCTACATGCTCACCTGCAGGGCCTGATACAATTTACCTCTCTGCTCCATCTTTCCATCAGCTGATTTCCAACTACTTCGGATCTATTCCCTTCTGAACCAACATCCAGAGCAGAAAGAAATGGGCTATACCACACTCTGCCTTAGCTGTGGGATCATGCTGATGTCTGCTGACATGAAACTGCTCAGCTGACTCATTCCAAGTATAATACTCAAGTGGTTTCTTTTCAACACAGACTCAATAGGCCAATTTCTTCTGCCTGCATCTCTGCACACATGTGACAAGGCTTAATACACCTGGAAAGAATCCTCCCTCCAGCAATATTCTTTATCATAAATGTGATTAGAACAGCATCTACACAGGGGCAGATGTTCAGTCTATCTGACTGCAGCCTACAGAGAGAAGGGCATTTCTGAACTGAGAGTCAAGAGTACATTTATTCTGTACAGATGTATTCCTGTTTCACATTCATTCCTGTAGGTGGTTTCCTTAAAGATGCTGAACTGAGAAAGTTAGCTTACTTTATTACCAAAAAATGCTAATGACACTAAAAGCTCTCATATTATTAGTTTTCCTCTAGTTTTTTAATTAATTGTTAAAATTCATATTCTATACTATTCTCAGACAGGTCCTTATGTGTTAAGATGAACGCAACTCCTACAAATACTGTACTAAAGTGTCATGCACAGAAGTGTGTTATGCAAAAAGGTTGTTTATTTTTCCAGGTAATCATTATGCATGTTTTTTAACTGATTAGATCTACACTGAAAGGTTAAATCAAAGAATGAGATTGACCACATATCTCTTGGTACTTTATTATGTCACAAAAAAAAAAATTTATAACAGAAAAGAAAAAGAAAAATAGCTCCTACTCTCAGATGCATATTTTCAGCTCACAGCGCTGCAACTTCAAAATGCTTTACAAGATCAGTTAGGTAACATGCACATTAGCACAGAGAAATACAAGAAAGAAAATGAAATGCAAATGTTCAGTAGAAAATAAGGAATTTCACTTCAAATTGGAAAAATTATTTTCTATGAAGGCACATGCTATTAGGCAATTATTAAGTGAAGAGATTCAGAAGAAATGTCATATTTACCAGGATTATGCTGTAACAGATCATTTCCATCATTCTGAAGCAACTGTTTTTGGTTTCTATAGACATAGAAACCGTCAAATGACCCACACCAATAGGTCAGCTCCAAATTCCATTTAACTGTACGTAAATATATCTTGCTAGTCATCTGGTTTAATGATTTCTAGTCACAGGACAACACCTTCAGCCTGGATTGTGAATGTCCAGTGCCTCACTGTTGACATATGCCTTAGAGTGAGCAGCAAATGAAAGTGTCAGTTTTCATTAAAAATGGAATGTCCAACTATCTTGTCCAAGATAGCACAGGTTCAACAGGTACCAAATCATGTAAGAATAGGTTCATTTTGGAAAACAGAGATGGAAGGTGGGGCAGAATATTTCATACCACGACAGCAATAATCTCACCATAAAACCATCCAAGGTCTTTTCCAGTATTCAGAATGGATGTTAACTTATGAGGTCTGACAATTTTATGATAGTTCAAGTATTCGGGACAAAATCTCTCAAGAATCCTCTACAATATTGTAGGATAGTCTTTTTAGCTATTTGGTCAGTTTGGGCCTCAAAACTGTACCTCAGCCACTTACCTTAGCCTAGTTCAAACCTGATTAGACCCTTTTCCCCAAAACCCAGACATGATCAAATGCAATACAAAACAGCTACCAAAAAATATGGGATACGTCAAAAATCATCACACTACATATACTAAAAAGGTGTAAGAATTGAACAGTACTGTTCATGTAACCAATGCTGAAGACCAAATCAGGAGAAAAGAAACCTGGCAAGAATCTGTATTTCCAGACTAGCTTGCTGTTGACACCTTGTATGGGACATGTCTTTAAGAGCTGAGGATTTTTTTCATCTAGGAAAAAATGATTTAATAACATCTACATATACTCCACAGAGTAACTTTCTTGGTAAACTACAGTGGCTCTAAGCCCATTACTAAATGCCGAGTTTTGCCATCTATCATAACCCATTCCTAGTGGAATTTGAGAAACTCCGAAATCTCATGCCCACAGATCCCATCACAGAACACAAAATCAGAGCAGAACAATAAGCTCTGCTTTCAATGCCCCACTGCCCTGTAAGCTCTTTCTGGCAGCTGCAGCTTTGCAGGAATCCAGAATATTACACTGCACAATAATTTGCATTTGATTCTCTACTTTTCCTACTTGACATCATTTTGCATTGAGATGCTATGGAAGCTGCTTCAGATTATGTAGACTGCATTGGTGTACACTCTTCATCTTTCCAGTCTTTGGGAATGTATCTACGGGCTAGGTGCTGACTGCAAAAGGTCCATCTTCATTTCAGAGGACTACAAAGAATTTGCAGGGATTAGTTGATAGCTTGTTTGAGAGAAGGAGATTAGAGCTGGAGATGGTATCAAACTCTACAAATCTAAATTTCAAGACTGCATTCCCCTTTTCAGGGGAAGCAACAGTTCTGAAGTGAAAACGTGCTTTCAAGATAAAATAAATAAATAAATAAACCCCAAAACTTAAAGCAATGGAAACTGAGGTCTCGGTAAGCTAAAGTAAAGATGTATCATCACCTTTATAAATTCAAACACAAATATATTGTTTAAGAAAAAAACAATAAAACAGGACAGAGATAATGGAAACATCTTCATTCTTATAAACTGTAGGACACCTAAATAGCTATGGTGAAAAAGAAACTGCAATGGCCCTGTAAAGCTGCATACAAGCTGAAAGCAAGGTGACACTTCAACAGAGGAATCTGTTCTATGACAGTTTTCTTTCACCGATACTTTTATTAAAAGGAAAGCTTCACAAAAGCCACCATTGTAATTTATGTTTCTACTTACACATATCTAAGCGTACAAACACCAGCTGAAATCCCTTGCATTCATGGATCTATATGTGCGGTGACAGAAGTCATCCAAGACTATTCCACACACTCCATACTAGCACTTTCACATATACAACTTGGCATGCAAAGAATAAATATAAAACTCATACTACAGATGTAGGCTTGTGTTTTTCACATTAAGAAAATAAATCCATGTGAAACATAAAACTTAAAATATAAACACTTGACTGTTTCCTCACAGTCTGTTCCATCCTGGCTGTTTGGCATCTATCCTGTACAGGCCAGAAGTTTCACAGATGGAGTTTCAAATGCCCAGCAGACACAACAGAAGCTAGATTTTCAAAGATGCTCACTGCACAAAGGGCTGACGTCTTTTGATGTCAGTCTAACCTAATCATTTATTATCATTTCCAATGCAAACTATTCTTAAAAACATCTTCCTGATGCAAGTCAGAAGAATTTGGAAAAACTTTTAGAACTTAAAACATTTTTAGAGCTCACTTCCAGGATTAGATGCCATTGTGTCATTGAGATATTTGGCAGGAGATTTGTATTCACTCAGCTGACGAATCATAAAATACAACCAATTCTTCAATCTCAACCTTATCAAACACAGATCAAACATCAGCAAGAGCCTCCACTGTTACAAAAGGCACACTATTCCTGTCAGAGACATTCTTCTTGATTTTCCTCTGGGGAGAGGAGGAAGTTTTTGCATAATAGGTTATAGTGAATCCATGAAAACAGTAACAATCAAGCTCTTTGCTCCTGGATTAGTGAAAACCAAAGACTGAAACACAAATTACAGGCCTTACCTTGCTCTGACGCCATTTGAGGAAATCCTGCTGCTTTCAACAATATTTGGGCAGTAGACTGTTTTGATAGGCTTATTTATCTATTTCTGCATTTACTTGCACAAAAAAAAGCAATCCAATTAATTAATTTCTATCATTTCCTTTAGAAAAAAATCATCATAGTGGCTTCTTTAACTGTCATGTCATATCTTAGTCATATTTAAAGAAATGCTACTGGAGGAAGATTCCCATGACAAGCCTTCCACCAAAGAAAAATGTTAGGTAGCAAATCTTATGAAGTCTTATTAGAATTTATATCCTAATTCTGAAGGCACAGCACTATCAGTATAATATCAAAATAAGAATGCTAAACTCAGAGCAGACCATTAATTCCTAACACTAAAAAGACTAAACAACAGCATCTGCCACTTCATATGCAACCACTCTAAAGAAAAACATCAAACAAATTACTTGCATCTCATTCACTGAGTTAGAATGCCAACTGGAAGAAAACTCTTATTTTTCTGAATTATTTACCTCAAGAACTAGCCAAAGTTGGTCTCCATTTTTCACATCTTTCTTATAGTACATGCCGTAGAATTTGACTACATTGGGATGATCAGAGAGAGCTTTCAAAATGTTGTACTCGGCTTCAATTTCTTCATCAATATCCTAGTGTCACAAATGAGAAATACACAGTGATAATGATAACCATTTAAAAAACCCAACACAGCATTTTCTGGCTATTCAAATGTAGTTTGAAATAATGCAAAGAAAAAAACGAAACAAAACATGAACGTACCATTTGCAGGGCTACAAAGCTTGGTTTTTTTTACTCAATACAAAACAGTCATCTGTTTTTTTACTTGGCCTTTATCAATTTCAACTAACGAACACATGGGATGTGACAGAGCAGCCCTCAGGAGAATGGGGAAGGAGCATCTGAAGGCAAAGCCAGCGCAACCCACAAGTGGGTAGGTATGCAGATGCCTTGGGAAGTCATGTTACTTCTCTAGTCTCAAGGGTATCCCCAGCTTGAGATGGTGCAGCTGGAATTACCTCTCTGCCCCCCTGTGCACAGACAAGACTGCAGCCACATTTACTCAAGAGGTGGACGTGATGATCTTAAGGGTCCTTTCCCAACTAAACAATTCTGTGATTCTATGATTGTATCATCCCACTTTCTAGAATCATCTGGAAATTTTTCTCATTTTGTACTATCGTAGAAATTGGTGACATCCATGATCTCTCCGGATTCTCCTACTGAGCTGTAAGAGTTGTGGCTTTTTGTCAGTCTTTCATTACAGACCTGGGGTTTCTTACACAGCGAGGGAAATCTATTTGGAAGTGAGAGATGAAGACAAGTTTTGCCAACACATGCACCAGGAGCTGTGCAAGCCCTTTCAGACTAAACATGGATGCTAGCGATGGTGGGCACTGGATGACTCAGGTAACCTCTTCCACCCATGCACTGGAATTGCTCATTGAGGGACACTATCAGACTGTGTTTCAGTCATGCTGAGAAAATCCGTCCTGGCCACAGGTAAAGGCAGAATAGCTGCAGTCATTTTTCCCCACTGTTCAGATCTCAAAAAAGCATTAACATACTTGTTTCCAGATTTAAAACATTTTTAATACCATTTGCACCCAGAAAGAAATAGAAATGAAAAATCAGTTCTAAAGGAAAGCTACCTATGAACTCCACTATCCATATGAATAGATTTCCTATCAATGAAAAGCACCTACTCAGTGTCGAAAACCTGTCTCACCACTGCCAAACAGAAGTGACCATAACAGAGAAAAGGGATGCTTTGTATTCCCAATGAATGACACTCCTCATTTTGTTCACCACCAAAGGCATCTGCCACTAAGAGGACTTTGCTTAGTTGTTTCCGATACAAGTATCTCCAATGCTAAATCCAACTCAAGTTCCTCATATTAGCCTTTTGTCTTGAAATACCTTAACTGACCTCAAAGAATTTTGCCCGTCACCAGTATCTTCAGGAATGGGCCATTAAACTTTCATATTGAGACTACAAGAATAAGTTTTCTCACAAGGAAGGGTTTTAGAGATTTTTTTTATTGGAGTAGCTGAAAAACAGCAGAATTTTTACTCTTTCAAAAAAGGGAGTAACTCACTTTAATTTTCCCATAAGCACAACACAGAATAAAGCCAATTAAAATAAGAGATGCAAGGAAGGAAGAAAGAATCAAGGCACTGACGGTGGCAGAGAAGGAAAGGGAAAGAGTAGAAGATAAGAGGGGGTGAAGGGAGAAAATGCATCTGGGAAAACCAAATGGACAGATCATAAAGAAAAAAAAAAAAACACAAAAAAACCCCCAAAGAGTCAAAACCCGAAAAACTACACACAAAACATACGATAGCCCTGACTGCCTTGAGGAAACTGGAAGAGAATTAGCCCACTGTCCTACTGTGATTTAATAGAGGTTTCCGTCTCTTGAGGGGTACTCAGATTTACTATTTTAAGTATAAACGTACTGAGATTTTTACTGTTATAAGGAGAAATGAAAAGAGAGAGAATGAAATCAATAGAATATTCATTCTGCACATACTAAAAAGAAAAAATCTTCCTCTGTACATTATGAGGGAATAAAACTAGAAATATTTGGTTGAATTTAATATATTTACCTGCATAAGAGTACCTCTTTTAGAAAGAGTAGAGGAAACATTTTCATGTGAACTTAGACATAGGATAATATGGTTAAGAGCCCTAAAGTACAATGGTATTTGCTTATAGCCCTGAGGACAAGGCTATGAGAATTCTCAGTTCCATCTTCACATATTTTCATTTCAACACCTTCACTTTCCTGTTTCAGTTTCAAAAAGCTGAGCTGTTATTCAACACAAAGAATCTGAGAGCTCTAAAGGTTTAAGCATGAAATGCTCATTTCAGTCTCGCATCACTCATGATAATGTAGTTTCCCAAGTTTAATTTGGAAATATCAGTTAAACCAAGTGATATAAACCCACATTTCTTCTGCTTGTCTTTTCAATCCACCTCTCAAGTGGCACAATTCTGAAACCATCTTCAAAGAAAAAAAATTGTAAAATTTAAAGAAGAAAATACAGAAAGTATCTTTTTCTTCATTGCAATGGCTCCCTCTGCAGCCATTAATAATACTTTCAGTTTAAACAAAAAGAACTAGTTTGTTGCTTTTTCACTCTATTTCTAATATAGGATTGCCATTTTAACAGTAACATGAAGGTACCGCAGCTACTCCAGTCATCCTGTAAAGAGGAGGGGGAAAAGAAGAATAGTATTCTTAGAACAAAAAGGAGAATATATTCAGTTGAAAGATTTAGGTCTTGGAGTGTGACATCGACTGCATTACTGACTTCCATGTTTTCATTAAAATAAGGAATCTGTTTTTATCAGTTATACCTTTTCCCTTCTTCAATTTCTTATGTTGCATCTTTATACATTGTATTTCTTCTGTCTTCTACTTCCTTATCTCCTACTTAATCTATTTCTTTCCTCTAGTGTCAGCTTTACTACCTCTTCTTTCTTCCTGTCATCATATTTTATCCTTTTCCTACAACCTCCAAAGTGTACACGACATTCAAAGTTTCCCCAATGCCTTCAGTAATCCCTGCCATAGCCAGCTGCCACTTAAGAATCATTCCTGCGCACTTGTGAAATAGATGAAAGGAGAAGCTTTTCTGCCATACAGGCATTTAGAGGAACACCAACTGCAAGAAAATCCTGCCTAATCATTGTAAGCACAAGAACCTTGTTTACAGAAAGCAACAGAGTCAAAAATAGAGTTTCCAATGCATTTGAATTAATCAAGATCCTTATCGCTTGGCTGCAAATCATGTTTACTTTGGGAGAGGTACGTGATATTGAATTGAGATGAACCTACTTTTGTTGCTTTGAAAGCATGCTGAAATAAAAAGCACATCAACAAGAAACACAGCAAAGATAATGCAAGACACTATGTTTTCACAAACACATTTCATGGACTTAACAGGCCATGGGATCATAATTAGAGACACTGTGTGATATGCAGGGGTAGACAGAGCCCTGTGTGGCTGTGCAGCTCCAGACCTGCAGTGTTTCACAGGGCATGGTGTGCTCTTCTCTACTTGCCCTGGGCAATGGAAGCACATGCCTCACAACGCTACACTGGGAATGTAAAAGATGAGCTCAAAGGGGCCACTTGAAACAGGAACATCTCCTTGTCCATGTTCTGCGGGTTACTGTTCTCGAGAAAAATCCCAAGCCACATGCAGCACCAGTGAAGTCAATGGGGTATGCCTTTACAAACCAGACTAATGTTCTTCCTTACTCTTTGAGCATTAATCTGCCATCCAACAAATGTCAGTTATTGAGAACGAAAACATACTCTACAACATAATAATTCCACCTCCCAGCCACCTGGTGCTTTGTGTGTAGGAACTATTGCCTTTGTATTTTCCATTTGACAAGATGGATCCCCCTGTGATATCTGCGTATTTTGGCACATTCTGAAAATGCAGAACCAACAATAACAATAAAAAATAAAGTATGCTATTTTATTTTTAAAGTATCACTCATAGCATGTAACTCTGCTAAAAGCATGTACTCAAAATAGATGCTTGAAGGTACATCTAAAGCACTTAAAAGTACCCAACTTTCTTACTGGCTAGTATGTAAAAAAAAAAAAAAAAAGGAAAGGGAACAGTAAAAATAGAAGCAGCTAGGATTCCTGGTACTGAAAAGGAAAATAACCAGCTCTGCTTCTGAAAGTAGGAGATAAACAATGGGGAATCAAAAGTAAAAGTAACAAAGTTTATGTATACTTCTGACTTCTAACATATGTAACCACTTCTAAGATCACTTAAGATACAAAAAATGCATTGATAGCTAGCCTGATACTTAGCAGGTTGAAGCAGTTTATTTCACTATCACTGCTAATGCAAATGATCTACCAAGATTAAAAGAATAAAAAGACTACATAAATTCACTTACAATTAAATAAGCATAAACCGAGTAATTTAAAAAGCTTACGTGAACAGGATCCAAAATTTTGACTGCTGCTTTGCTGCCATTTTTCTTATTCAACACCTTGAAAACTTTTCCGTATGTTCCTTTGCCAATAGTCTCAATTATTTCCCAGGTATCTGAAGGATCAGGAAAGCTATCAAATATTATTGTTTTCCCAGTCAACGGAAGCATCTCAAATGATGGCTCCTAGGAAAAAGAAATTTCAATGTTCGCTCAACAAATAGTTAATAGCAATTGGTTTCCTACAAATGCAAAGAGAATTACACATTCCAGTCTCAAACACTAGAAATATTTTTGCATGTAGTATGTGTGCACTGAAAGCATAATGAAGAAGAAATGATGCACTTAATACAGGTACGTGCAGTCAACACACTATCAAATGAAGGGAAATTCAAATAATAATTTGAACTAATTTCAGGCTTGAGTGAAGTCAGTAGAAGCTTTCCCATGCACTTCAATGAAACTATAATGTCACTCTGAGATCTTCCGAGGAGCAGGTGAATGGGGGTCAAGTTCATAAAAGCCAAAATAATTTGGCTCCATTACCAGAATCAGGCAATAAGGGGAGAAGAAACCCACAAAACAAAACATGTTAAATAGCAGCACTGAGTTCATTCAAACTTTTACAGCAAACAGCCAGTTTTATAATCCTACTCTTACCATTCCACAGAATCACATAGCGATCAGGGTTGGAAGGGACCTTTGGAGATCATCTAGTCCAACCCCCCTGCCAGAGCAGGGTCACCTACAGCAGGTTGCACAGGACGGCGTCCAGGCAGGTTTGGAGTGTCTCTCCAGAGTGGGAGACTCCACAACCTCCCTAAGCAGGCTGTTCCAATGCTCTGCCACCTTCAAAGTAAAGAAGTTCCTCCTCATGTTTAGATGGAACTTCCTATGTTCAAGTTTACCTCTTGTTCTATCACTGGGCACCACTGAAAAAAGACTGTTCCCATCCCCCTGGCACTCTCCCTTTAAGTATTTATAAGCATTGATAAGATCCACCCTCAGTCTTCTTTTCTCTAGACTAAAAAGACCCAAGTCCCTCAGCCTTTCCTCATAAGAAAGATGTTCCAGTTCCCTAATCATCTTTGTAGCCCTCTGCTGGACCCTCTCCAGCAGTTCCCCGTCCTTCTTGAACTGGGGAGCCCAAAACTGGACACAATACTCCAGATGCGGCCTCACCAGGCCAGAGTAGAGGGGAAGGATGACCTCCCTTGATCTGCTGGCCACACTCTTGATGCACCCCAGGAGGCCACTGGCCTTCTTGGCCACCAGGGCACATTGCTGGCTCATGGGCATCCTGTTGTCCACCAGGACTCCCAGGTCCTTCTCCACAGAGCTGCTCTTCAGCAGGTCAGCCCCTAACCTGTACTGATGCAGGGGGTTATTCCTCCTCAGGTGCAGTACCCTACACTTCCCTTGTTGAACTTTGTCAGGTTTCTCTCTGCCCAATTCTCCAGCATGTCCAGGTCACGGTGAATGGCGGCACAGCCTTCCAGCGTGTCAGCCACCAATTTGAATTTTTATATAGCTCTCATGAGGCCAAGCAGATCAAAGTGGCAGATCTTTTCACAATATTATGGTCTTCTGACAGCCAAGCATTCACAGCCATAGAAAGCGTGTTTACTAAGGTATATTCTTTAACAACTATTTTACATACTGTAAAGGAAACACTTTTTACAGTGATGGAATTGTATCCATGACAGGTTACACCTATATCCTGGTCCATGACGGATACAATTCACTTATTTGTGCCTTCATAGTGACTAACTACCCATCAGCTACAGTGGTAAAAACAAAGCACAGAGCCCCACCCCCAGACAAGCAACAACAAACCAGAAATCCTATTGTTAAGAACAGCCAGAAACTCAGTAGAAATGTCTTAAAAATTACATTCTCATATTCTTAATTGTAGAGCCAAGACTGAAAAAGAGAAGGGGCAGGGAAGAGGACAGACTCAAACCCTTACTAAGTAAGCAATAAGTAAGTGAGCCAGCTACTGAGTGCTTAAGTCCTTCCCGAGCACAATATGCAGTAAACATGCCAGTTTTGGAGAGTCATTTTCATATATCCATTTTTTAAATTTTGATATAATACTTTATAAAGAGACTACAGTGTAATTACTCTTGGATTTTTTTATGTCAACAGCACAAATCTTAGACACATACAGCATTTTATGTGATATTACTCTAGTGACAGAAATTGCACCATGATACCATACTACTTTTTTTGATAATGAAGAAAATGGCTTCAATTTCAGTTTCATCCATGGCTTCCAGCATACTAGCCATACTTTCATTATTCATCCATATAACCATGTATATCCCACTACACATGCAGCACATGTATCCACTGTACATACGGTACGTGTACCAACTAGAAGCAACTGAAATGTAATGCTATACAAACATACATTGTACCAGCTCTTTCAATTATCTGAAATGCATACCGGCATGCCACATGTATTCAGATTAATTTTCTACTGGATAATACAAGCTCGCCTGGGGAACACAGGGCTCAGGATTCTTCCCATCATTCTGCTCTTGGTTGATCAGCTCACTGATGAATGAGAACACAGGGTTTTCTTTTCTCTCCCTTCTACCCCCCTTTTTTTTTTTTTTAATAAATATGTGACTATTGCCAACTTCTATACCTGATCATGTGGTAAAGTGGTGAAATATCCTCTTAAACCAGGAAACCTGCAGCAGTCTGTTGCGTACCAAGGACTGCAACCAGTACTGGCCCAGTACCTTGATTTCAAGTGCTGTGGGAACAAAATGACCCAATTTTACCTGCTACCATGAAATATCCCTTAACACAAATCCAGGTTAAAGGTCAAAGTAAAGATAGACAATCAAGATCAAGAAACAGGAAGCTGCAATATGCAAATCCTCAAATTTCCATTCCAGGTTCAAAATTTGCTTTTTCCTTCTGTCCAAAACTCCCACTGGGATTCATACAAACACAACTCAGCTAGGACACTGACTGCAGTCTCTTCATAAGGCATTACTTTTCCACCTCATGCCTCGTATTTATCCATACCTTGGGAGCTTCACCACTTCCAGGCAAAGCCATCTCTTCCCCAGAAAACTAACACAAATGTGTCACAATAATTTTTTTGAAACTTTCTTTTCATTTTGCCTGTAAAATAGCTCTCAAATAAAATCATTCTGTTTTGTTGTTTGTTTGGGTTTTTTTCAAAAAAATCACTTTATACATATAAATAAATGCTTTGTAATTAGCTCATAATTTGGACTACACAAAATAATAACCAAATTGGGGTTGATAAAGGGATTAGGATTCATAATCCCAAACCCTTTCTTTGAGGTATTCAATAACGATGGAATTTCAAAATTTCTCTATCTGAGCTTTAGGTTTTAGAATTGAGGTTAACTATTTGTTTAAAGCTTTACTGGATACTCAATCCATAACCACTGGGGTTTTTTGAGGAAAAAAAAAAAAAAGAGAGCTATCAATGGGCACCTTCATAAGAACTGAGATGTCCAAATCATATGCGAGCCTGTCTACATACAAATGATTTTCTACAGAATATGTAGTTTTCAATCAACACCTAGGGGCTGCTATGTCCCACATTACAAGAATACACAGTAAGAGCCTCTGACCCAGGCAGCTTACAGTAGAAGACATGCAGAAGTTGAAAGACAGACTCATTTCTTCCCCTTCAAAGAGGAGCACTGAAGATGCAGGAACGCAAAGAGCAGCTTCATGTATTTAGCCCGTGCCAGAGCCAAGCAGGGAACTCTGATACCTTGTACCTCAAAATACACCCTTAAGCAAAGACCCACCCCTCCATGCAGAGGTTTTACACCAAGTGGAACATTCTAAGAAAAACCATGTACAGCAAACCCCACAGCTTCAGACAGCTTCCCAGGCTTCATTAACTTCTTATACATTAACAGAATGCAGCTGAAATTCATTGACTACCAGTATCAATTGCTTACTTGCCTGCAGAGACTAGCGCAAGGAGAACTCTCCAGGGGCTAAGGAAACGTGATCCTGCAGCTGCTATTTGGCTACCGGTAAAGCGTGATGGAGACACTGTCATATGCCTGCATTTTCCTCTGCAAGTTACACCAGTTGCACACCATCTTGTCTCAAGAAAAGTCACCACATACTTAACAATAATGCATCCAATAGCTGTCATACTTAGTTCAATAATTTAAGAGTGCTATTCCAGAAAGAAATATTCACCCTAATCCTTTGTCTTTTGATTTATAGCCTCAAAATCATGACTTGAATAAGTTATATTGAACATCGTATTTCCTCACTTCCACCATGTTTAAGAACAAGACCCTGCAGATAAATTGTTTAGCTTCCACCTCTATTATTAAAAATATATTAAATAGAATGATTTCAAGTGTTCTGTTCTGGGTGATGAATAAAGTTTTATTACATCTCAGTGAAGTTGAGACATCCAATAATGATTTGTCCTCATATTTCAGCAATAAATTGGACTGTCTCTGGAATACGTCTGGATGCCCAAACAACTGGGTAATTTATCACACCACTCACCATTAAAAATTCACTTTAAAAAACACAACTTACAACTTGATCCAAACTTGTGAGCTAGGAACGTACCCTTGAACCCCTATAAAACTCCTTTAAAATACACCTGCTGTGCTCAGCGTGACAGTTCACTCAACTCCTGCTTAGATTTTGGCAAACACTGCTCTTGCCAAAGGCCTGATGTGTGCTGGGAGCAGCATCATCAGGTCAAAGCAAGCGCACCATGTAGACAGGACAGGTGGCCAGGAAGAGCTGAAGGGCCATTATGCACTATTATCCCCTGCTAATCACTGTCTCCTGCAGCCAGTATCTTTTGTCTGGCAGTCTCCTCAGAATCTTCTCATTTAGGGAAATGGAATAGACCTAATATCCAAGCTGGAAGGTATAAAACATCATCTTACCCAAAACCACTTTTCAAAGTCGATCCAAGAGCAGCTGGACTGTGGAGGCTTTCCTGCTCCCTGGTTGGACACAGGGGATGCCTGCACCCTGATGGAGGAGGAAGGAATGAGCGCTCACGCTCGGCTAGGTAATAAAGTTGGGGGGGTTTCATTTTTTTCCCCTCATAAATGCACAAAATAAAAATTATGGGTTGCAAGTTATGAAACCTTATGACTTGAATGGCGAATAAGTGAATTCACGTGAGACTACTGCGGGTAAAAGGGGATTGAGCCCCTGTTTGGCTTTGTTGTATTTCTTAACAACTTCATGAAATAAAGTTTAAATAACAGAGTACGTTGTCCTATAAATTTGAGACCCAAACGGACTGTGACACAGTGATTAAATTAAGGGTATCTGGGCTGGGAAAAAATAGTTTTGGCATTCCAAGGCAACAAGCCAATGTGGCTGGGGGTTTTGGTTTGTTTTTCTTTCCTCTAAGGGAATTTGGCTGTCACAGTTATAAGAATAAATTGAGTGAGAATTCTTATGATCCAGCCCTATGTGGGTTTTTTTTGGTTTGTTTTTTTTTTTTTTTGCTTTCCAGGTCACACCAAACATACACACTCTATGCAGCAGACCTCAGGTCATGTACTAGAGCTATCCAGAGATGCCCTGTTCAGCATCAACGCTGGCAGATCACTGCATTCTCTATCATTTTCGATATCTAACTAGCTTGGAGAGGAAAGGGGCAGCCTCATGAAGAACACAGTATATCTCCTGTGGACTATCTGATTGCTGCAAAGGCAATTCAATGAAGCACACTTATCACACGCAAAACTTGAGATGCGTACCAATTGCACTGTCAAGGGCTTCACGGTCAAGGTCATAGAGTGTTTCAGACAATAAAGTTATGTGAGAATAAGCAAGAGGTTTTGCTTCTGCAGGCTGGTTTGCAAGCACAATGGAGCCTGAATTTCCCATAGAATATTAAATGTTAATACAATATTTTTACTAGTGTTTCATACCACCTAGGTTTGCAACTTCTTTTTAAACCTCCCCCCCCCCGCCCCTGGAATAGTTTCTGAATGGACCTCCATCTTGCTTGGATGAAAGCATATCCATTCCCTCTGTAAGGAGCTGATAAAACAAGAGAGGCACCTTGCCTTGTGTCATTCATCTTTCTTCATAAAGGCAGCTAATCATAAATGATTAGCAAAGCAGATACCTATTCACATATGACTAAAATGAATCCAGCCTTTAGGTTCCCATCAGCATCTTGTCTCCTGGCTACCACAATGTTCTGGTCTTGAAAATTAGAACCAGGACCTCGTTGATGGGGGGGGAAGTGTAGAGATTGCTGAGTCTTGTTATATCAAAGAAAAAGAAAAGCCTTCCCACTTTTTCACCACCTGCCTTATTGAATATCTAGTTTATAAGCTCTTTGGTCTGGTACTGATCACACGGCATAGTGGGGCCTTGAAATACTTAATGCAGTAGCACAATAATATCCCACAACATGTTTCCTCTTATTTCATGAGTTTATGCCACACTGACAAGTACTTAATAAGAAAGTTAAAGGTTGCTGCACAAAATTCTTAAGACAAGCCAAGAGCATGAGGCTACAACATGCCATTCCTCATACTAACACCTAGCACTTTCTAGATAAATGTCCAAATACTTTGATTGTTCAACCATGAACATGGATTGCAGCTCAGATCCTGAGCTAGTATAAATGTATCTATGATGAGCCATTCATGCAGCATACTATCTCACCCATCATACAAATAGTAAGTTTTGCTCTGGAAATTCCAATACCACCCCACTTAATTCTTGAGGATATTTGGCCTCTGATCTTGATGCAACCTATATCTGAATGGGAACTATAGTCAAATCTGAGATCAGTGTGAGCAGATTATCTAGTTTGGCAATTAGTTAAAAACAAGTGTTTAGAACACAACTTTTTTTTTTTACTTCATTTGTCAAAAGCTGAATACACTTAACACAACTTCACTGTAAAACAAGAACAAAAAAATATAATTTTGCATGACTACATTATTTTTGTACTACCCATGTGTCTATCTGAATTATCTTCTTTGATTGTACATCATTTTGCTTACTACTTTCCACTTGATGCATCCCCCAGTGTTTTCCTAGAACTGAACAACTGTCTTTCCCATCTGCAAGAAACTTTCAAGAGGATAAAAACCCACCTCTTTAGCCCCAGCTATGGTAGTTCAAAAATAAAAATCAAGGACCTTCTCTAACAGTCAGTCCGCTTCTTTCACTGTCGTATGCTTACACGAGTACGAAAGTGACAAGAGCTGGGATTCATCTAACTTGATACATGTATAATATACCTATTGGAACCTAAGCTAGGTACTATAATCCCATTTTAGTTAGTCCAAGCAATCAAAAATTGATTTCCCTGACCTGGTTAGCACCTACTTTAGCATAAGACTTGCTCTCCAGACTCTATTGATTATACTGGCCGAGTTTCCGTTGACTACAACAGGAACCCAGTTATACACCCTCAGGTATAGATATGTTAGGTGAAATGAATCCTATCCTACTTAACTGCTGGGAAAAAAAAGAATTACAGCTTGACAACTGACAAAATGAGTATCAGCTCCACGCTAACATCAGGGAAACTGCAAGCCAGCCACATCTCATCACCTGAAAATTGGTAGGCAGCTTGGACGTTGTCTGATGAAGCACAGGAAAGGCACGAACCATACAATGACATCACCAAGCAGACTTTGAACCCAACAACTGAACCCTAAATTAATGTAAATGCAGAAATAAATGGTTACTTTAAAGCATTTGAAGGCAAGGAGTGGTGATAAATTTAGCTTAATCTCAGACAATGTATTTCCTGGGCACAATTCAAAGAATATACATTAATCTTAGGGCTGCTCAAGAAAAAATTGATCCATTTTTAAGGGCACCTTTTAGTGTTCACTCTCTGAAGGGCTGGATAACTGCTTCTTCTGTTCCTAGAAACACTTTTCGTCTTTGCTGTTATACAGTGACAACTTTCCCAACAAAGCAGGACAGCTTTCAGAGAAACTTGATACCTCTGGACTCCTTGACCTTTGTAAAACTTCTACATGCAGTAGAGAAACAGTACTATGTGGTATTGGTACCTGATCTCCTTCTATTGATAAATGCATATTGGGTGTCCACACTGACATTTCATCTGCTGATTATTATTCAGCTGATCTTGACATTTTGACTTGCTGCAGACTGAACTGGCTAGCCCCGCTCATGGGAGGCTCCAGCTCTTCACTCTCTGAAGGTTCTCAGGGGGTGCTGCTGGAAGAGATCTATGTCAGCGTTAGGTTCCACCTTGGTTTTCTTCCATTCCCTGCCATGCCCCACAACAGTAAAAGTCCTACTGCATGCTGAGGTTTACAGTTCTCAGGAAAATCCATTGGAGGAGGGTGGGTTTTTTTTAAGCAACGGGTTAAAGAATCAGCAAGGGCTGTAAGCATTCAATCTAATCTCATACAAAGGGGATGCTCACTGGATGACAATCCTTCAGAGCTCAAACACGACATCAGTACGGGACCCCAGTTTTTTGAAGCCAACCTTTAGTTATAGGAAGAGAGTATGAAAAGAACATGGAAACAAAATACTAAATTTAATTACTTTAGCCAATTCTAAAAGCTCTGATATTTTGAAAGCTAAAGATTTTTGTGGCAATTGTCATCCAACAGAAAATATTTATGCAGGGGCATTACAATCATGAAAACAAGATTAATAATGGAAGGGGGAATGGTGTCATTATCAAATTATATTTGGAACTTGTGCCACCAGAAGTAATGAACTGACATTAGCAATCCATGAACTGAATCATATCCAGCTCATTTTGTGGTTCCCAGAAGAGAGGCAATACAAATGATGAGAATAATTTTTCAATGACTACACACTAGATCGATATATTAGCAAAGAACTTAGCTTTCAAAGCTAAAGCGTCACTTAATTTTCCTATTTTAACACAGTAAAACTTTATAAGGCCATAAAAATCAATATGTTGCAATCTCACTCACTCCCTGTTTCTTAGAATTTCTAACAGCAGCAAAGTGGCAATTCAAAATTAATTTAGCAGCTGTATCAACGAGCTTTGGCAAGGCTTAAAATTAAGGTGATATAGCCATTTGATAGCAAGATAACGAAGGCGTTACAGACAACAAGCAAATTTGTTAGCAGTTAATACCAGCAGGCAAGAAGTTAAGGGGGTATGAGTGTACACCGGGACATTGTGGGGACGCTAAGATTTCACGTGTGTCTTTCCGAGGCGCACAGTCACCCTACGGGGCTGCATGTCGCCCGGGTGCCCAGCACAGGCCCCGCTCTGCCAGCGCTCGCCGCAGCCTCATCACCCTGAATGGTTTCACCACAAGCACAAAGCACTGCAGACAGCCCTCCGGAACACTCTACACACTTTCCTTACCCAGAAACTCGCAGAAAAAGAAAGAAAAAAAAAAAAAAGTAGAAACAGGATTTGCCCAGGTGCCCGAACGAGAGAGCCCAGGGGACAGCGCCAGCTCCACACGCCCCCCGGGGCTGAACTTCCCCCGGCCCCGAGCAGCCCCGCTCCCCGCCCACGCCTGCCAGCCCGCACCGCACCGCCCGGAGCGCCCGTCCCGACACCGCACCGTCCCGCCGGCAGCGGAAGGTACCGCTTCGGCCCGGCCCGTCCTGCCCCGCCGCACCACCCTCCGGCGGCCGGGCCGCCATGTCAGGGAGGGGTGTGAGGGATAGGGCCGGGCCGCCCCGAAGCCCCTTGGCGGGGCGGTAGCGCCGGGCAGCGCGGGTCCCTAGGGAGCGGGGTTACACGGTTACCCAGTCAGTCAGTCACCGGCCCCGCAACCCCCCCGGCTGCCCTGCCCGCCTCTCCCGGGCCGGGGGTTACCCGCAGCGAAACCTCCGGTCCCCGCAGAGCCAGCCCCGCTGAGGGGGCTGGGGCCGCGCCACCTCCGCCGGCCCTGCCTCGGATTCGCCCTCCTCCTCCTCCGGACGGCCCCGGCCCGGCTCGGCCCGGCCCGGCCCGGCCACAGTCCCGCCTCGGGGTCAGCGGGCGGATGAGCGGTTTGCCCCGCTAATCCCCCGCAAGAGCCGGCAAAGCCGGGAGGGCTCGGCCCGCCCCGGGCAGGGCTCGGCGGGGGGCGCCGGGGCGGCCCGGCCTCCCCTCCCGGCGGGGGGGGGGGGTTGCCGGGCGTGCGCAACCGGGCCGCCCCGGCCCGGGTGGGCCACAACCGACCTGGATCCAGAACAGGGTCGCAGCCTCCGGGTCTCGGTGCACCCGACGGGGGGATTACAGCCGTGTCGGCCGCGGAGCATCCGGAGAGGCTGCGGGTTTAGCACGGGAAAACTGCGAGTCGTGACCCCGGGGCTGCCGGTGGCCCCGTTGCCCTGCGTAAACCTAATGGACTTATCTGGGCCGCTAAAAAGAGTTGAGATGTGGTGTGTGTGCAGAGCTCACGTTATTAGTTGTTGCGAAGAGGGGACTACATAGCAGCAGCACAGCACAATACATGATAGCAAGGTGAAGTTGCAAGACAAAGTACTCAAAAGTTGGGAAATGCATGAATTTTATCAGTAAAGCTCCTATGTGATATACAAGCCAGTCTTTAGTTACGCTGCTTAGGTTTTCTTTGGAGGACCTCTGCCACACCCACTGCAAAGCAGCAGCCAAACTTAATCAGCACCAGGGAACGTGTGCCTCCATCAGAGACTTCTGCTGTCCTGTTGTTTGTCTCCTTCCATTTTGCTAATAACGTTTGGACCTGGTGATTGTTTTCAGACAGGTCTGGCAGTAGGGCAGTTCTTTCAGAGCTGTCTAAGTTCTATCTCTTTCACAAATGCAGAGTAGAGACCAGGCAGTTCATGGATGGCCTTCCCATGTGAATAGATCCTGACAGGAAAGGCTGCTTATCCCATCCCAGACATCAAAGGTATCACATGGACAAGAAGCCTTATAAAATTCCTCACTGTGGGAAAATAATCAATAGAAACTTCTATAGTCTTAAACCCCAAATCTAAACAGCCATGAGACAGATATTTTTAAGGGAAAAAGGCCTCCTCAATTCCCTTCATCAAAGCACTACTTTATAAAACTTGTTAACATTTTTAGACTGTGTGCAGCATTATGATCATAGGAATATTTGAGGAAAAGTTTAAGGTGCCATATAGTCTTTATGGCCTCCTTTCACTGCTGGCTGCTCTGTCTCTTCCTAACCTTTCCTCCTCCCCTGTTTGAGACACTATAAGAATACAAAAACGTTTTATAATCGCATTTTACTAATTGGGGTTGGAAGCACTAGCAGAATAGGGCCTCGGTTGTAAAAATATCCATATCTTTTAGGCTTGAATAGCTACATGAACGACATTTGTGAAAGCTTCTCCCTCCCCGAGCAAAGCTCATTGATTTTGGTTGTGCTTATGAGTACCTAGCACCCACTGCCTTTAGGCCATGTGTCTGGCTGGATGGCAGGTCACATGCAGAAGCATGACAGTCTAATCCTCCCATCATGCAGAAGCTTGACCAGAGTGCACCACGAAAGAAGGCTTAGAGCCTCTCAGTGGAAAGCTAGGTACGAAAAGGGGATGGTGCACACTCACACCTCTCCTCCCAGACAGAGCTGGCATCCCAGGCCTGGACTAGGCAGCTGAGAAGTGCTTAGACACAGTCTTAGGGGCCAGAAAAGAGAATAACTGCAGCCATCAGTTCATATGTCCCCTTCCACTCCTAGCAGTGCTGTCTGAAGACAAAACTACTGCTGCCCACCTTGTCTGCTTCTCAATATCTGCGTGCCGAAGTCACTGTCCCTTAGCTCTGAAGGCCTGAAATTCCCTGTGAGCACTCTATCTTCTGTCAAAAATCCATGATGTGACTCAGCTAAGTGAGTCCATTTGGAGTGGTGGTGTACACACTTTGGTCTTCTGCATTAATTAATTATTCAGGTGAACTGGTCTGTGTAACTCCCCAAAACTAGCATCTGTTTCATTTAGATGATCCTGAATGATGTGTAAGTAACTTCAGGCCATTGCTGCAGACAGGATCCTAGTTTAAACCAACACAGGTCACAACCAACCTCTGAGGCCTACAAAGGTAGGCACTGTTCAAACAAACAAGGAGTTTCACTCCTTAGTGAATGACAATTTACATGTCAAATAGACATTGATTGTGCTGGAGAATTTAGGCATGAGGTGATTAAGTGGCATTTAGTGTCATGCAGCCTAGCCACACTTCTCCTTTCCCTTTATTTCACTCTTTCATGTTCTTCTTTCTCCATCTCAACATGCCTTGGCTCTTACCCAAATATTTATGGCTTTGCTTTTCTCTAGGAAGCTTTCCAGATGGGATTTCAAAGTTCCTGATTGAATGTGGATATATGCTCCCTCTTCCCCCAAATATATTTGAAATAATTAAAGGGCAAGTGTTATGTATTGCCAATATCTCTATATATATTGAAGATAAATTAAGTGTGCTCATCTCCAGTTGTACCTGGTATGAGGTTAAGTTGTGCTTAATGCCATGTGACAGCATCTATACTACACTATCTTTTAACAGATTGCAATTAGATTGGTTTCAGACTCTTTCCTTGCCTTTCAATACAGTTTTTAACTTCATTAGAAATATTGTGGGTGTAAGTCTGAAAACTATTTTTAAATTACTGTGTGAGAAATGTGAAAGCAGTGTGTGTAGGCACCCTTTCAGAGCATCTTCAAAATTAGATCATATAGAATAAGTCTTATTCTTCATTGTAATATAGTGGACCATAAGCATACATAGGTAGAATGGACCTCTTTTACTTCAGAAGTGATAAACTCAGACTTTTACGTTCCTACAAGCTTCTAATGGCAAAGATCCTCTTGTGATTAAGGCTCCAAATTAAGACTATAATTTATTTAATAAAGTATTTCCTGTATTGTGAAAATCCTTACTGCATCCAAATAAAGTCAGGATCCTGCTGTGCTGCACACTGTGGACCCCCTACAAAAGGAGGTCCTCCTGCTGTTGGGCAGAACTCAGCCACGGAGGGCTTGTGGGACCTAAGGCACAGGTTCCCTCTTTTCATCTATTGTCTTTTCTTTGTAAGTGAGCTTTTAATATTATTCTATCCATGAGGAAGTCTTTTGATGGCTGATTATGTACATATGCAAATAACAAGTGACACACAGAAAGATCAGCAGATACTTAAATGATAACTTAAGAAAATAAACAAGCACATTTAAGTAGCAGAAGAGAGACCACTGCTATAAGAATTAAAGAACTTACCTCTCTGGGGAACTGCTTTTTGACCTCTCTGGCTGCTTAACTGAGCACAGCCTGGAGCAAATATGAGGAACTCCTCCCCTTTTGGTGTTTATTACAGAGAAACAATACTTCCTGCGACACCTGAGTAAATATCCTCTAGGAAAACCACCACATAGTTTGTCTTCAGCTAGCTTATTATTCCTTTGATCATAAATACCATCCACCATAATGAATTACCAAGCATGCCCAAAAGCATGAGTTATTTATTGAATGCATAGATTTCTCTAAGGCAACCCCGAGCTTTGCCAGATATTTTCTTTAGTTGATCAAAAGAGCTCCGTAACCCCTTTTGAAGGTCTTAGATGCGTGATCCTTGTAATCACATTTAAGGGGCTGGTTAGCTCAGGAGATTGTTAATAGGATACAAAACCTTTCACATCCAGGGCAGACGAAAAGTTGTGACTATTTAACAGCTCTTTAATGTCCTGTGACCTAACCCAGTTCCTAAAGGAGAAATATTTGTATCACTTTAAATTTACAGAATGTAGTTTTCAGGTTTTTTTAACTACACATGTGATACAGAACATTTGACAAACAGGAAAATAATTAAAAAGCTCAGTGGTAATTAATGACTCCAATTAAAACTGCAATCAAAAGAATTTTGACAATTCCCACTCCAAAACTATCTCCACAGTCTCAACAAGCCCATAAGCACAGGTGAGGGTTATAGTAATCAAGAAGCAGGAATTGCTGGAAAGTGGGAGTGATTTAGAAAACTGACAGTTCTTCACTAAAATTTCCATGTATCGGCCCCTGTCATTAGACCCAGGAGATGCTCGTCTAGCACAGAAGTGTTGCATTTGAATGGTGATAGTTGAACTCGAACTTACTGATTCATATCCAATAGGGAAAAAAAAAATACAAGCAAACACATGCAAGGCATTTTCTTTAAATTTCACAGCTCTTTCTACTTCACAAGGTTTGAGGTAACAAAGTTTTAGGGTTTTGCAGGTATTGTTTTTGATCTAAGAAAATCCTAAGTCAGACCCAATTCGAACTCATGTCTCAAACTCAATTTAAAAAGTGCTCTTAAGTTTTGGTGTTGTTTTGGGGGGTTGTTTGTTTGTTTTTGTTTTAATAAAATATCAGGGAAAGAAGTATTGGAAAATTTGGAATTTAAAACCTTCCATAGTTATTCTAAAGATTACAGGAGAGAAGATCAGGGTCCAAGTGATAACTGCAGAGAAGATTTATGCTACAAAATGTCTTCCAATGTCAGTTGCTTAGAGAGTACACTTATCCCTTCCTTGGAACGCGCTGATCACCAAAATAACCTTAAAGGATTTTGCTTACGTGCAGTGATGTGAACGAGTAAGAAGAAGGAGGGACACCTGAGGATTGCTGTTTTCTGCATACCTGGGTGTAAAGTGAAGTGCTAATCTTGAAAACGTGCAGGTAAAGATTTGGGGTTGTAGTACTGCCATTTCCAAGTGCCTAAACAACAGATCACTCAGAGTCATGAAGCTAGCTTGAAAACCGAGGGATTAAAAAACTATACTAAGCAATAAACACCAGTCAGGTGGTAATATTGGTCATGTTGAAAATACAGCAGTTCCCCTATTAGCTGCTTAGAGATTTCATGTTTGGCACTTTCCCTCCCCCCCCCCCCCCCCCCCCCCCCCAATTATTTTTGAATCAGTTGTACAGAGGGTCTCAGTGCTCAAACATCTATGTCACATAGATTGCATCCTGGAGTATCAGGACCTATGTTGTTTGCAATCCAAGTGAACAAAAATATATAATACGTAAACTGTGTATTTCTTTATAGTTGTATTTCTCCATAGTACCTGAAGGTTTAGGTAATCAGCAGCCTGGCATTACAAAAAATACCCATTAAACAAAAGTCACCGTTAATATTACTAAACACGAATGTACTTTGTTATATAAACAAGACTGAACTAATGATGTGTAAGTCAGCATCAATGTATTGATACTTCAAGCAGTTAAACTGATGTTTGGTACATACATCTAGTTATCATCTGTGCTATTCTGTTACATACTTACAGGAGAGTTGAAAAGACCTTTAACTAAAAATAACCCCAAACACCCTCCCACCCCAGCAGAATCTTTCTATAAGGTTATTTATACTTCAAACCTAAAACTCAGAAGCTCTTCAATGTAGAGGCTCCTACATAATATATACCTGCATATATACCTGCATATACTCAGAAGTCTCTGAGTTCATTGGATACCAGGTGCTGCCACTTAACCATGTTTAATGGGGCAAATAGAGGTCTTTTCATATCAAGTGATAAAAGAAGGCTCAGGGTTGAACAATTGTGACTTCTTTTTTGCCTCCAAAGGGGTCACAGTACGCAAACAGAAGTGTCAGTCAGGAGTGATAGGCAGCATTTTTTATAAGTGAAAAGGAGAGGGAAACAGTATTGATCAGTAGCTAGAGCACATACACTTTTGTACAGAAAGTGACACCTGGGATCCACCTGGCCAGTAGGTTTCCAAATCACTTGCTCACTTTTCTTCTACCTGACACGATTTTTTCAATCAGCCTTGGCTAGTGCAGAAGGTGCTCCATGTTCACAGTACCCATAAACACCCATGACAATTCTTCAAAGTTAAATTTCAGGCACTAAAGACATTATGTCTTACATAAGACCAACTTTTCTCAAGACTGAATCAGTTCCAGTAGCCTTGGCAAGAGTCACAGGGCACCAGCTCCTTAATCTGTGGATTAACTGGATGTTGAGGTCTCCATTTGGAAAAATTCAGCTTCTAATCCTCGTAATATGTAAAAAATCTGTAAAATGTTATCTAAATACTCAGGAACAAGATGGAGAAGAAAGATAACCTAAGGAATTTTACGAGTTTTATTTTGCTATGCCTTCTTTTTAATACCATATTTTTTAAAGCTAATACCATGATTTTGAAGGGATATGATTTACAAAGTTTGCAAATTTGAGATTGGAAGTGCTCAAATTGCTATTCTTGGGCAATTTCAGGTTTGGAATATCACATAATGTGCAGAATGCTTCCAATGGATACACAGAATGTCTCAAGCATTCTTTGTTCTGCTCTTGTTTTCCTATTTTACACAGTTTCTGACATATCAGGAGCTTGCTGTCAGTCTAGATCTTCCTCCCCTTGGAGCCAGAGGTAGCAAGCACGTTGCCAGACTTCACACACTTCATAAACCCATACTTCACTAATCCCAAATTGTTGCAAAATAACAACTAAACAAACCCTAGAAAATTCTTTTTCTTTCAGACACAATAAAAAAGAGACAGGTTGTTTGTATCACACTAGCCCTAAATGAAGAATGACAACATAATCTGAGAATAACCTTAAAAGTTTGTTTTGAAGTTTTTCTCCATTATTCTGCCAGTGCTATTATGAATTCCTCAGCCTCCTAATCCAGAGGCACACCACAAATGAGTCTTATAAACAGTTGCCTATTCGTGAGTCTGTCATTAATCTCTGAGGATGTTCCAAAGATAGCCCTCGGAGGATTTGGATTTGTCTTCTTCTTTTTCCTTTTAATCCAGTTAGGGAGTATAGCAAACAGTGACACAAACAGGATTACATTTTGAAGGGGCCCATGCCCGCTTATGCGAGCAGCACACAGAGATGCTCAGCTCCATTTTCCTGCTCTGCAGTTTGCTCTCTTCCCGACTGCTCCTCCTCCTCCTTTCCAGTTGATTGTAGACACATTTGAAAAAACTTATTTATTTTGCAAAAATTACAGATAAAAAAAAAAAGAAAAAGAAGAAAGAAGAAAGAAGGAGGGAAGCTATGTGCCATCCTGATTTTTTGCCTCTTCTCTGTCTTTTTTACCATACTTGTGTCCCAGTGCTTTACCAGTTAACCATATGTAGCATTTCCAACACTTCATTCTCCTGAATGACGGGACAGCCTTGTCATCTCGGCTGCCAGCCGGAAAGGAGGCAATTCTTCTCTGCTACTGTAGAGTACCTCCAGCATTTCTGTGGTGACAGTTGTTTTAGAGCCGAATTGTCGTTAGGACTTTGCAGATAGAGGCACTCTTTGAAATAAAACCACTGATTTTTAAACACTGAGGGTAGTTTAAACACTGAAGTGAAGTATGAAAGGCACCAGTAAATTATCCATCTCAGAATACCTTCAAATCAAGGCAAAGAATTTAAAACAATGAGAGGCTGTTAAAACATCAAGAATTCTGTGTTCCTGGAAGTATTAATTGCATATTGATCAAGGCAGCTGGTGCGCTAAATGGTCCCAATTGGTCTATCCATGACCATCTCTCTCCATTATTTATAGCTCTTCCAATTTCTCCCAGTAGCTGCAAAATTTATCAGAGAATATTTTTTCTTCCAAGCTATTGTCAAGAAAAAATTCTTTGGCACCAAGACCAATTGATACAGACTTCCATTAGAAAAATATCTGGTTTAGGATGGTTTTTAATTTCATGTTAGATTTTGAGACCTACAAGTAGCCAGTTTCTAATCTGTCCAATGGTGGCAGACTGATTTCATAGATTCTTAAGACTAATATGAGTTATCTGGAATGACTGGCTCTGGTATTTCATATAAGCTGCTATAGTTAGCAAGGGTCCACGTTTAAGAAGATGCCTGATAATATATTCTGTCAAAAACACTCATAAGGCAAACAAGACGAACTTAATAACTCCCCCAATATTTTTTCTGACTAGAATCTCAGTTCTCAAATGCATCTTATCTGTGCTATGTTATGGTTTGCATTATAAAAAATTAAAATAAATGTCAAAGAATGCATTTTACAAGTTTATATATAATTTCCACATCAGGTGGTACTGTTTCTGTTGCTCACACAAACTTATACCTCAGATGGTATCTGCTATTGTTCAGTATGATCTGTAAGTCACAACAACATGGCAATTGTCCAGAGTAAAGAAAATTATTGAATAAGCTCTGAAGGTTTCAATAAACAAGATTTAAATTAAATAAAAAAAGCCAACATTCAAAACCCCAAATCCAACAGTCAAAAAAGGTTGTTTTCTCCATTCCATTATGTAGATAACAACTGACTGTACTGTGTGTGTTTGTTAAATAATAATCCTTTGCAAAGCTGAGGTAAACTTATCTGGGTGTTCTTTAAAACATTTAAGTTGCAATTAGTGTAATGGTCCAGCAGTTACTGTGTCTAGCTGCTCTTCAGTGCCAGAATGGGATCTTTAGTTTGCCTCTTAATTTTTTTTTTTAAAAAGGATTGCTAAGCAAACCTGCAGAGGAGTCATAATGGATCTAACCATGTGGAAGTTTCCAGTCCTGAAGATGAAAATGGTCTTTATGAAGGTGCTGTAATGTACAGGTTGAGTGACACAAACTTTGCTTCTCAAACTCAGTAACCTTTGCAGCTCCTAATGCTGAACTGTTTCTGGGGAATGGAAATTTAATTTCGATCCGCCCTAAATTATGAACGTTGTGTAGGTGACAAGTTTTCCCTTAGAGCCCTGTGTGAATTGGACTTTGAACTAGTCTTCATGCCAGAGCTCAGTGTCTCAAGGGATAAGAGAACGGGGATGGAAATGTGTTGTTGGAAGTAGAGGTAGGGCTGTTTCACCCGCTGCTGCAAAGCTAGGTGCTGAGAAGAGCAGCTTTTCCCAAGATGTGATCTGGCCTCATTCCGGGGCAGTCTTAAGCACAGCCTGTCCTCATGACTGTTCTTGACTTTGCAACCATAATAATGTCCTCCTCATCTAACCGGTATGTACTATATATAATCATTTATAATAACTAAGGCTATTTCCACCTCCCTCACCTGTCCTTAACAATTGTGAACTCACAAACACACTATTTGGAAAGACCGCACGAATTCTCATTTCAGATGTCAAGCCAGTCCCTAATTAAGAATTAGGATGAGGCATTTTATATGGGGTTCGCTTATCCCGCCTTTGCCTGTTACAGTGCTTTCTGTACCTTTCTTTGATGGAGCTGAAATTGCTCGCTGCTGGAGACCTGAGGCTGGACTGGGTAGCCCACAGGTTTGGTCCCCAGCTATGGAAATTTGGTGTTCCCACTGCAGCCGTGTGGCCACAAGATTAGGATGTTTTCCTACCCTGTTGTTGCCTGCCATGGTCCCCTGTGGAGAACATCCTCAGCACAAACCAAGACTGTCTCCTTTTTCCCTTTTTGCTAAAACACACTAGTTAATCATTGCTTTCACACACAATCGAGGCAACAATGCAGTTTTTGATTGTTTTGCTAAGCCGTGCGGAGGTCAGGGCTGCTGCTGCTGCTATCCTGCGTGCACTGCCGTCCTCAATCAGCCTGTCTAGTGCACAAGAGGTTGTTTTTTTCCCGGAGATGGTTTTGTGTCCTGAGGTTCTAGCTTTGATTGTGGCAACTGTCTTACTTAGCAGGCACCGCAGGACACGGAGGGAGAGAGAAATCAGAACAGCGGGGGGAGGCTAGAGCTCCCCACACAAGTACAGCAAAGAGCAGGGCCACCCACCGCCTCCCCTGCTTGCAGCTGACAATTGAGCTCGGATTCCTACCACCAATTCTGCTTGAATCCAAGGAAAGGAGTTGTGTGTAGCAAGCAGAAAATTGCCTACAAACTTTCTGCAAATATAAACGATTTGTTTTTTATTTTTTAAATGAAGGGACTGCTGCTTAGAAGAGATTCCAAATCTTATCCCTGTATCTTGGCATGCACTGCAAACCTCCTGACTGCTCTGTTTGTAAGCGCTCAAAGGGCAGAGATACTGATTCTCTGCTACCAGTACCTGTCTGCCTTGAGAAGGAGCTCCCACATTCATTATGTGAAAGCTGCCTTATCTGGCTTAATGTTCAGAACACTACTGCATGCAAGTAACGAGCAGCTAATTACTATATTTGTATGAGGGAGTTCAATATGGCACTATTTTCCAGTTGGGGAGCAGATGCGAATTTCTGATTATCAGATGCACCTATTAAGATTTACATTCCTAACCCCGAACTCATTCAAGGTAACAGTAAAACTTGTGTTGGTTTGGAATGGGCTAGGGACTGACCCTTGACAAGCAATATTTTTAAAGGAAATTAAGTTGTTTCTCTTACTGCCTGCTTACAACATGTAAGGACATGTTGCAGTGTACGTGACAACAGTAAGGAGCAATAATTTACATTCTCTGGCACTTTTTATTCCTAGGATTTCTGACTATGCCACAGTCTACACGCACATCGTCAGCCCATCGCCAAACGCGTTGCAGTAGGCAGCAGGGATCTCCATGCTCTCAGACAGCAGGCAAGATTTCCATTTTGAAACCCAATACAGAAGACCCACTGCACAGAAAGCAACAGGGCACCTCAGACGGCTGTCTCAGAAGGAGCAAGGCGCGGGATATGATGTGTTTTGCACCTGTTATGCAACAGAGAACAATTTGCCAATTAATTCAGGTAGTGTTAGAGAGAAGAGATAACATGTCTTGGATTTCCTGCTCTTAATTTATTGAACAGCTAGGCCCTTGGGACTAATAAAAAGTATTCCATCAGCCTGCAGGAGGTCTACAGTTTCTGATATAATAGAAAAATACCATCTTTCAGAATGGCAAAATATCATTAATGGATGCAGGCCTTGCATAAAGAGCATCTCTGATGGACCATTCAAGTAAATGTTCTGCCTTACCTTTAAACTGTACTCCCTGATAGGCAAAATGATAAACAACAGGGTACATGCGGTGAGTAGTTACTCATTTCTTACCCCTCTGTTTCTTTACGGTGACCAGCCATAAGAAAACAAGGTAGCAAATAACCTTCCCATCACTTTCTCCTGGCACATAGGTGACAAGAGACTTTCACTTCCTAGGCACTTCTTACATGGGACTATGTCCCAGGACCTAAGTGACAACTGAAGTGACCTAGATCCTAAACCACTACTGAGGGAAGATGAATATAGAGGACTCCATTACTTTGTGTGTTTACTTAGGAAATAACTGTGGAAATAAGTCACAAAAGACTCGGTTGTTAGTTTCTTTCTCTCTGTAGCTTCATTAATACAAATTGGAAGAACAGGTAATACAATAGAAAGTCTTTTGGCTTGACAGCAAATTCCCAGAATCTTCTCACTTTCAAACTAATAAATAAATCAAATGTTCCTTATTCATGAAGACGGCAGTACCATCTTACAACGCTTACTCTGATGCCAGGTGCAGTTTAACTAAGACAAAGGGTCTTTTTTTTTTTTTTCATTTAGAGGCAGAAGACTTATTGAGGTACCGGCTGCTCTAGAAGTAATAACATTTTTCTGCAAAAGGGCGTTTAAAAATGGATCAATGCTGAGTTAATATTCTTCAAAGAGCTGTTTGGTTTTTTTTTAACAAGTTCTAGTTTATACCGATTTATCGAGCCTGTCAATTGGAAGACCTGTACCTAAGCTCAGATGATTACGCATCTCCTGATTTGTAGTTTTCTTGTGCAGGTATGCTAAGATGGATTTGTCAAGGAACCAATGGAGTTATGAACAGTTAGAACAATAAACCATTCTCCTGCCTCTTCTTATTAGATTCATTATCTTTTTTCCTCTCTTTTCAAATTAGGCGGTTCTGTCTTCACTAATTTAGGGGGACATTCGCAGTCTGTAAATATTGTTTCACAACATGCTGAGGTTCAATCTCAGTTTTATCATGAGATTCAGGACTGAAAGCTTCAAATCAAACTGCAGCCACATTGTCTGTTTTCTAGTTGAAGTAGTGCTTTCTTCCACAGAGAGGAGGCTGTATCCTCTGAGATGAGAGGTATATAATTTATATTACAGCAAACTGAGAACTAAACCAAACCTGTTTAGTTTGCAAAGTGGTTAATGTGGCAGCCTGTAAAAACCTTCAGTGCAGAAGCACCTGGTGGTGAAGCCCCCCAACACAGACTGAAGTGCTTACAGTCAAAGACACAGTGACAAATTAGAATTATGCCCGACCTCCAGCCTTCAAACAGCTTCTGGGAAGTCAACATGATTCATGTGGCTTCCAGGCAAACCTCACTGGCAGTAGCTTTTGTAAGATTCTGGCTGGAGCTGCTCAAAAAATTAATTCCAACTTCTGTCAGTCTTCTCTGAGTCTCCTTCAAGTTTGTCACCCTGCGTCAGAGTCTCAGGTTTGTTCAATCAAGGTCGGTTTCTTTGGATTTCCTCGCCAGCACCTCACAGACTGCTCGCAGGATCAGGGCCTGTGTTTTTGTTGTCTAGATATCTCAAAATACCTTTTTGTCTCATGTGCCATAGGTCCTGCAGTTTCTAAATCCAACTAGGTAAATTTGGGTGATCAATGACTGTGATTAGAGTTTATAACTTTGCCTCTACAAATTACCGTGAGCAGCTTCTTATTAGAAGAGAAACGAGAAAGTTTCATTAGATAGGCAGCAGAAACCTTTGTCCAGTTATATATAACACTGAGATGGGTTTTTTATTTTGCTGTCTTTTATGTTCTGTGAAATCTTTCTCACAGGAGAAGGTTTCACTGAAGTGATAATGGAACATTTTTATTTATTATTTTATCCATGTTTGCTCTTCGCTATTCTCTGTATTTACTATTTTTCCATATCTCTAGGTTTGTTTTTTTTTTCTTTAGAACCAGTATAAAGAAGACAAAAATGCAGAAGACAAAATTCAAGGCTCATTGTTTTAGAGAAAGCTCCTCAATGCCAAGACAGCTTCACTGTCTTCAAGAGGGTGACTTGCAAAGAATGCAACACATTTTTATTCATTTCACACAGGTTTGTAGGCAGTGTACAGCTGCTTCTGGAGCAGAATTAGGCTTGCATTGCTATTGAGTGTCCCGGCTCAGAGTCGTCAAGAGATTTTTGCAAGTAGCTCCTGTTACTACTAATGGGAATGTGACAAATTAACCTCTCATGCACAGATGAGGGAAAAAATCCATTCAGGTTCAGAATAAAAATACTGTCAATGTTTGAGGAACTACAGAAACCTGAACCTTGTAACAACAACCACCAACTGAATAATACTTATGGCTTGTTAGTATCGTGCAGTCTAAGATCAGTACAGGTGCAAAGATAATGCAGTGTGTCCCTCCGCTCTTCCACCTCTGCTGGGATTTTTCTTTGTTGTATCATATTGATAATTTGCACTAGTATTATTCCAGCTTCTAAGAAAACCTAGGAATGAGTAACATAAATATTTAGCCTGAAATCCACATTTTAAGGGCAAAACTGAAAATAAGACAATATAAAACAAAAACAAACAAACAAAAAAAACCCAAGAAAAAAAGCATTGATGACATTTGCTTTGGTAAACCTAGTAAATTGTATATTCACTTGTTTACTCTTTATTTAAAGTATAAGCAGATATTCCTATCATCAACACATGCGTGCTTATTTGTATATGAGTTGTTCTTCAGCTATTTTCTGTTTTTACAGAGTGATTTCATAGCTTCTTCCCAATAAATATTTGTTTACAGTTGCACTCTTTCCATCCCAATAAAGCAAAAGTGCTTCAACGTTACAATGAAACCCTGCACGTTTACTGTTATCTGGGAACCAGTCCTACCAGTATGTCTTTCAAATTTCTTGTTCCACTGCTTTAAAAATGCTAACACTAAAAGGGAACATCATAGAGACAACTGTGAGAAAGATTTAAATCTCTTACCTGGTTAATGCAGGACACATAGGTATCTAAACCAGGAAAAAGACCCTAAAAGCGTATGTTGGGAGACATCTGAACATGCTACAAGGATAGATGAGATTTTGTGTCATGGATGTTTAAATGTTTCATATCTGACCTTAAGATGCAAAAGGTTTACTGTCCTTTTCTGCCACTGGCATCTTCATGAGGAAATGACCATAGGTTGAGAATGTGTCTGGTGCCTGACGTAAGCCAACATAAACCTCTTTGAGATGCGTCACGTGCTGTGGCGCTGGACAGCTTCAGAAGGCCATCGTCTCCTGGGCATTTCTGCCCAGTGAAGGGCAGCAGGATGTCCTGCCCAGAATGTCCCTGGCAATGCCTTGCTGTTTACGGGAGGAACATAGGGTTGAACAGGCTCCCAGAAGGGCCAGACTGACTGAGGGCACTGCAAGGACCAGCGACTCCTCAGGTTCCTCCCCACCAGTGCAGCGGGAGTCCATATAAGACATCCCAGAGGCAGCCCTACTAACTAGACAGCAGGACTGGGGAATGCCCTTCAAGGGTGCTGTCTGGATGACTCTGTCAGGGCAGCCTTCCTGAAGCCAGAGGTGGCCTCCCAGTGGACATGCAGCCTTGCCTGATTGACATACTGGCAGCACTTCTTGTTTAAAATGGGGAAGTAACCAACTCAGCTAATTTTGCTGCATACATTTAAATGTAAAAAACAGTGCTGATGCAACAGCATTTGCTAAATATATAAATAACTACTTACTGCTTTAGCGTAATTAAAAGCCAATCAAAAAGGCACTACAAAAGACACCAGCTAAGAAAACGCCTCCTGTGGAGCAATGAAATAAAAGTCACCCTTCTGGAAGTCAGTGGGTGCCTTGGTGGTCTGCATTGTCGCTGGTGTGGTGTTGAGTGATGAAACGAGTCTGTAGGTTTCTGTCCTGCTGTTTGAACTGAGGACGGTGCCAATAGAAGGAAGGCTCAGAGTGGCTCCTCAGTGTGTGAGGACCTGCCTCATGCCGCCTGGGGATGCCTTGGAGGTCTTTTGAAATGCTGAGGATCCCAAGGATCCCAGACAGCAAAATCAAGGCATTGCTTGAGGAAATGAAAGCAGAGACAGTGTAGAAAGGACGAGCTGGCTAACCACACTTGAAGAAGCTCTTCAGGCGCTCAAAATAATCTAGTAATCATCCATTTCTTGTCACTGCTACAGCTGCATGAAATTTATTTCTGTTTAAAAATTTTAACATACAAAACCTAAAAAGTCCATGCTGGCCCCATTGAAGGAACTAGAAAAATTTGTGAACTTTTTCCAAAAAGTAGTTTCAAAATTACAGTTCATCTGTCAGCTTACCTTCATCCAGTTCTTTTGCTATAGTTTTGAAACCTGTATAATATATTTTTCTTGTGATTTATAGTGAACTTTTTGTTTTACTCCAGTTTGACTCCCCCGATTTGTCTTCTGGCCGGCAATTCAAGCAGCATCCATCATGTAGTTCTTTTTGCCAGACCTTAATCTTCCTCCTTCAGGCAAGGTAAAGCCTCAGGACTCTGGGAGTTTTGTGGTTTACCATAATCCTGCTGTGCTCTCTCATACTGGAGCGAAGAGCAGGACAGCTTCTGTGGCTAAATTCATAGGCTACTTTCTTGCCTTGAAAGATCCCAAATGGGATTTCTAGATTTTAGCTACATAAGGCTCTCCACGAACTGCCTCCTGTCTTGATGGAGCTAAACTGATGCCCCACAGTGAGTTTTTTCACTATAAAAAAAGACTGCTCATGCACACGGGTTCAATACCCCGCCAGCAGGTTAGCTGCATTAGTCAGGTTTGCCTTACTAACTTTCCTTATAAAAGCTGAAGTTCATTTCATATGTATGGAAAATAGAGGGAATTGTAGCTAGCTGGAGGCTGTAGCTAGGTGCTTCATCTGTCACTCAGGTTTAAAGTTCAGTAATTTACTTTCTTCCCGTTTAATCTACGTCCTGTAGAAGGTCTAGATTTTAAGCACAACCTAGGTAAGAAACTTCACTTTCTCACTTCTGCCTCGGAGCTGCGCTCTGTCAGTATGAGCTGCTAGGATTGTTTCTTTCAAACTGCAGAAATGGGAAGAGGGCTTTGTAATCTTCCCAGATAGGTCTATTTTGTCACATTAGCCTCGGGCCTAAACTTGCACGTGAGACCAACCTCTCAATTTATCCTGCTGCCCCAGTTTTGGCACTCTGTCCTGGGTGTGAAGTGAGCCACATAAGTCAAGAACAGCAAAGCTTGGGAGGATGCACTTGGCTGAAGCTCAGCCCCTGCCATGATGGGCGCCATGGCCACAACTATCTTCAGTGTCCTGTGGAGAGCTCTAGTCAGCACCTGACTAAAAGTAAGTAGCAATTTATCCATTTAAAAATACCAAAATGAAATTAATGGAAATGGTGATACTCTAGGTGAAAAATGTTGTATTTGGGAGTCCCAAAAGCAGTGCAGGATTGCAGCCAGGGACCTGGCCCAGAAGAGAAGTCTGGAATATTCATGGTGTCTGTGTCACCAGGTAAGAAATGTAACTGCTGGTGATGGAGTTATCCATGAATGACATGCAGAAGCCAAAGCGTATAAGAATTGTCCAAGCATACCTAAATTTCTGTTTGAATTACAGAAACTTCTCCTGAGATGAGACTAGCTAAGCACATAATTTTGGAGAGTTGCACACCACAGACCAGCAGTGCCGTGGTGGATCTTGAATCACAGTGTGCTCACTCAGCAATTCTTTCCAGATCAATGAACACCTCATAACAGCCACGGCTCCTCGTTACTACAATTTCCTTTGCTATGTAGCTGAAAACCTATATCTAAGCCTGTCTATGTGCAGTCATACAGGACTGCAGAAGGTCAAGACCAAAGGGGTAAAGTGTATTTGACAGCCAAGGCAGACCCACAGATATGAGAGATCCATATATTGAGCAATGTCAGAAATACATGTGGCAATTTTAAAACGAAAACATTGGCCACAAAGTCCCAGGCAAAGGGCAGACTTTCACATGCTTTTTTGGGTGAGAGACAATAGGCTGCGGAGTAGTTAAAAAAAGCCACAATATGTCAGGAAACCAAGACAGCGGGGACTGCTACAATACCACCCAGCAGACAGCTTGCTACAAATGGGAAAGAAAATTGGGCTGTGGAGAGCAGATGGAGAGCTGCACCAAAGGTAGAAACAGGAGAGAGAGCCGGGCCTGCAGGCGAAACAGAAAACAGCTGCTTGATCCTATCTGGCAATGCTTGTACCCTAACGGGAGCAGCGCAGGCTCGCCCAGCCCGTCTGCCACCGTGAAATAGCCACCGGAGTAGCAGGCTCCGCGTGGCAGAGCAAGCTCTTTGATCTTTCTGCTTTGTGAATCAAACCAAACATTTAAAATTGAACTTGAGACCCAGTGTTAGTACCTAATATGCTTAGTGTCCCCCCCTTTACAGCGCTTAATATGCACAGTGTCCCTCCCTTACTCTGTGCCGTTGGATTCTTGGACAATTGAATACGTGATTTTCAGACAATTGACTTTTTCCCCATTTTTTTTTAAATTTTGATGACCTGTGTTAATGAGTCACAAGTCAATGAGTGGCCAGGCTACTAATGGACATTCAATAAAAATACAGAACAGTCTCTCACCTATCAAGGATAAAACCACCTACCTATGGTCTTCATTCCCACATTCCTCCAGCTGACTAGCTAGCAAACAAAACTGGGAGGTCTACCAGCATTTGTGTGTACATTGTGCTATCTCTGCAGGCAGGATTCCAAACATTATTTATTTTAACATCCCAAGCATAACAATACAGTGGTTTTTAAACCAAACTTTGCATTTAAATGCACATGCGTGTACATACACTGCAGGGGCTAGGAGGTGGCTTATAACTCTGCACGGCATTAACCAATGCAGTATTTTCTGTTCAGGAAAAATCATACGTAGTGGACTGTAAGAAGAAATATTGCAGAGCAACAGAGTGCCACGGAGTGCTTAGAGCAAGCCAAGGCTCTCTAGGATACCGAAGGACAGAAAAGCCAAGTATCAGCTATTCAACAATGAACTAATATGTTGTCAAAGGTCTGACCACTGCTTACATGTCTTTGTATCAGAGGAACCACCATAGCTTATATTTCACTCCCATCTCACTGAGTCATCTTTTCTGCCTACATTAAATATCCACTGAACTAATCTAAACCTTCTGTAAATGTCTGTCTTCCTTGAAAGAGAGGGGATTTCTATATTAATTCGGGCTGCATTTTTATGAACCAAGATAAATGTGAGTTGTTAACACACTCTTAAAGCACTTACTCAGGTTTCCAGGCTTGAAGAATCAAGCTAAGTACATCAGTAAGAAGTCTGCATACAGCATACACAGCATCTCTGTCACTGGATCGTAATTCCTCCACTCTGGGATTAAATTCCTATGGACCTTGTCCTGCAAGTCTTGCAGGAAGTAATTAATGAAGAGAAGCTATATGAAAAGGTATCATAATTTGGCATAAGGGTGAAAGATCACATTTAAGGGACCAATATGTCTCTTTATTCCTGTCATACGTAGCTTGTAAATACTTGCTGAAGTGTTAGGATACAAAAGGAAGAAGTCCAGGGGGTCTGTTAGCTCTGCCCTCTCTCTAAGTGCCCAGCGAAACCATTGCTTCAGTTTGCTCAACCCCCATCCTGGAATCAAAAATCTATGGCTCTAAGCAACTTTGTATGCTGGTCAAAACTTCTTTTTAACTACTGCTTATAAGTAAAATAATAATTCTCCTATAAGTAACAGATGCAGTTTTCCAAATTGTATCTGCATATGCAAATATAGATGTTTTCTGATTTATACACAGGTTGTCCTTCAAAACCAGAACAGTCACTGGTTGGTTTGGACATTGCTTGGCTACCTGGAGCATTGTGGTTCCTATGTGGGGACAGTGTACATACTTGTTCAGTGATTCATTTTCCTCTATTAAGACTCAACTGGAAATTCCAATCAATAACAAAATAAAGCAGAATTGCAAATGCTCTGATCTGCTTTATTAAATCGCCCACTGCACAAACATTTGAGAAGAGTATCCCAAGGGACTTAACTGTGAAGCTCTATGCAGTAAACTGCTCCAGTAAAATGCTCTGCATTAGGGACAGGTTACAGCTAACATCTGGCAAATGATGCGAAACAGGCTGGGAGACTGTAATGATCATATGCTAGCATGTGTCTTGTCTTTCAAGAAAGTACTTCTAGCCACCCACAACATTTATTTAAGTGAAATACGAAATGAGCCCATAGTTCAATAGACCTACATGAAATACTTTAGCAGTTTGAACGTTCCAGATGAGGCAAGGGTAACAGCAAACTGCAATGACCATACGTGCAAGAAAAATCACTTTAGCCACATCTGAAATAGAATTCGCTAGTATAATTCCTGGCAGCTGATTAGTAATGCACCCCACATCTTACAGTTGACACCAAGATACATGGAGGATTATAATGGCCAGCAGAAATTGCAGGGGGCATTTCACTACAATGGGGCATAATTATGCAAAGAGAAAATGGGAAGTTGAGCCTAATGATCCTTTCTTATGCCAAATGTATATGTGGTAGGAAATCACAGACAGGCAAAGCCAGAGTTCTCCTAGGCTTTCCTGTGCTCCTCCAGGTGCACGGACAGCGCTCAGATACCTCTCATTGTTTTATAAAACTAAAGAGTCAATAATATAATGTTCCTAAACTGTTCTGAGATGCCACATCAGACTGACAGGAAAGGAAGAATGCTACCTGCTGCCTCTCTGCAGGATCCTTATGTCCTTCACTCAGTCACTAACCCAGCCTGGCTATGTTTATGTTAACTGATACTGTCACAGCCTATGCAGGCAGGTCTGGAGATCCAGCATGCACAGCACAGCTGATGCCACAGTTCATAAATAATAACGTATTTATATAAAGTCTCTGAAGGCACCTTTTTCTTATATACACTTATGTAAAAAGTGGCTATGACCATTTAGGTCTTATGGTCACTCGGGGCATATAATTTTCTCTGTATATTTACTGCTTCGTTTTATAGCTGTGTTATTCTCCAGAACTGTGAGGTACTTACTGACCACACAAAATATAAAGCATCATTTCTAGAAAGTAATTTCTTACATGTTGGTCTCGGGTCACTTTCCACTTGCTGTTTCCTGCAATGTACATCCCACATTGAGAGGAAGAAGGAACTTTATGTACCCAGGACAGGAGTTAGCAGCCTGAGCATCTGAGCCCTTAAACTGAAAGCATCAGACAGCATTTGGCTTAGTTCTCCACTCTGGAGGAAACTCTTTTAACTCCAAACATGGGGGCAGTAGTCGACAGACACACAGAGGCTGGCTCTCTCTCAAACATCCTTTCAGCGGCTTCCTGCAGTGCAGCAAATGCTATGCAAACACTTTTATGTCTGAATCCTACTTTTCTAAATGCTCAACTTCCTCGCAGGGCTTTTGCGTACTCAGCCTTTATGCCCCCATGCCATGCCCCCATGCCACCTCCATCCCCTCAGCTGGCTTGCGTGGCTCCAAGGGATGGCACTGTCATCTCTCTCCTCCAGAGGGTTTCAGTGGACCAGCAGGGGAGCCATCAGGAAGAGTCTGAAGAGCAGCCTTCCACCCTGCTGCCCCCTCCCACCCTTTCACAGGAACATACTAACACATGATAACTGAGAAGCATTGTAAAGAGCTGTGCCACCCATTTCCCCATTTAAGCCAGAGTTTCTAGATAGGGGTACACCCTGACTCGTATAAGGTACACTGAAAGGTCTGTGTTAACAGGTGACCTCTAGAAGACATTATCAGCTGAATCAGTATTATTTCCAGACCTGTGAGACATGGGTGTGGTTTCAACCTGCAGCCTCTAAATGAAGTGAACAAAACTTCACAGGGGGCATGGCAGGCTGCAAAGTGACTGGGCTTCCTCTACATCAAACCCTCCCTCTGCACTTTTTCCAGAGACTGGGAGAGAGAAGAGCCAAGAGACAAAGAGCCTTTCCTAGAGAGAAAGTCAGCCCTGCTTTAGAAATCACTGGTACCATTAGGAATTGCGTCTCAGACAGGGACCACCAAGGCAGCGAGGGAGGTAATGGCCACCTGTGAGTAGGGAGCAGTGATTTTGTTGGCTCGTTGGTGCCCGCCCTGCCTGCAGCACAGCACTGGGAACCCAGCTCGCCCTGGCCCAGCAGGGGGCAATCCCAGCAAAGAGCTCAGGAAATCAGTGCTGGTGCTGGGGTGCAATTCCTCTGCAAAAAGGAAAGGTTGAAAAAGTATCAGAGCCACAGCCACCCGGCTGCTTGCACCTCCCCGTGACCCCTGCTGCCGGCACCAGCCCTGTGGGCGAGTGTGGGGTGGGAGCTGGGAGTAAGGAACATGGGGAATAGCCCTCTTTCTACCCATTTTGGGTCAGCTTGTGACCTCAGGAGCTCTGTGCCTTGCAAAGGTTTGTAGGGGTTTTGAGGGTCAATGGGATCAAGCCCCACTGGAAAGAAGAGTCCCGAAAAGCATTGAGATTCTGAAGACATGGGGATATGGAAAGACTCATCCTGAGAGGACCGTAAGTTAAACCTTGTTAATGTCTCTCTTTTTGGCACACCTCACTTGTACGGCTTCAAATAATTTCTAGGCCTGCCTGGAAGAATCTTTGGAAGTAAAAGAAAATCAGAGCAGCTTAGTAGTCAGACAATTTCTAGTTGCTTATTTCCTCTACTAAATGAAGTGACTCACTTTTAAGCTTACAAGTACAGAGTGTACATTTCCCATGCACTCTGGTATCAGCATTTTTACCATAAAGCATATTAGCTAGTCATAAGCTCTTTTTGTCTATAATTCAATGGAATGTGTAGAAACCCCTGCTCATCTATATAGGTATTTGCTATTCTAGGCAGTTGATTAGCACTTGCAGGCAGAGGTAACACAGAAATCATGCAATAGCAAACCTCACTGTATCATTTTTCTATATAGAAGGGAAATTAATCATTCTTAGCAGCATAAATATACAGGAAAAATCACTGAAAAAACCCCATACCTATTCGAGGTAATCTTGCAAGAAGGCATTTGACGTTCCCTCCATCAGCAGCACTGCTCAGCAGATGACTTAAAATAGTTGCACTACAGTAGACAAACTCGGCAGAGACAGAGTCATGGATGAATGCTGTAAGGTCTGCAGTTTCTTGGCCAGCCAAAGGTGATTAACAGGAACACAGACTTGTGTACTGCTCCTTAAAAGCTGCTACAGGAAGGCAGGCTGGAGAGGGCAGAGATGATTCCAGGAAGCACCATTAAATGGAGATCTATAGCATTAGGAAAGGGCTCGCTTCTAGTGACATCCCTTGTTCGGCGCAAGAAGGAAGCGATTGCTTGTGATGCCGCGTGATTGTCACACAGGCCATCATTTATTCCACAGCACCAATGGGTTCAGGAAGGAATATTCAATGTTCTCTGAGGTATGTCTTTTGATACTTTATCTCTTAAGAACCACGAGAGCCCTCCAGGAAGGACTGCAATTGCTGAACTCTTCTGTCCACCCGATCTTAGGAGCAAATCTACTAAAATGCAAGTCTTCAAGTAATGATTCACCCTAACCCACCTACAAATATGGATGTGTGTATATATGTAAAAATAAATATATATAATATATAAAAATGTATGTATTCAATACCATTTCCCTAAGTGTCCCGGTGCAGTATGTCATATCTATGTTCATCAATTCACAGTCAATTCAGATGTTAATGAGATTTAAGAACTGCTTAAAACTAAGTTCCTGACTAGGTACTTTACTGGCTCATTCAGCAATACTTCATTTCACAGTCAGCTTCATGTGAGGTAGAAAATTGTATCAGATCGTCAAGCTCATCTCATAAACCTTACAGAGAAGGAAATAATCACTAGAGAACCTATTCTATATCAGTTGGCTATTGAATTAATCAGTAGAAGAAGAAAGAGGAATATCAGATTTCTACTAGAAGTAACAGAAATCAATAATACCACTAATACATTAATCATATACAGGAAGGTGGTTTTAAAAACTCGTGTACTGTAATTTTTATTCCAAGAAGTAACTATTAAACATTTGAAGACTTCTTCACAACGTTTTGTTAAACCGATGAAACAAATATTTTTGCTTCGTGTCACAGTGTGTCATTACTTGGCTTTCGCTTAGGAAAAGAGACACAAAGTAAAGTCTAACGTTGTCAATGATACAATGAAATGACTGCATCATTTTGAAATAAGAATATAATAGAAACATGACATTTTGAACCATTTGTAGTTAGGCACTGTGTATGCCATTTTGCTCTGTACAGTGACTTCTGCTGAGAGCTTTGGACTGTAGCAAGACAATATTTTGCCCATATATATAGTCTTGGAAATACATACCAATATTTCAGTACTTTCTATCATGCTCTGCTGAAAGAACAAGGAAGGAAAATACTGTCGTTTTCTCGCTGGAAGGAAAGAACAGATCAGAAGCAGGCAGATTGTTGGAAATGCCATGATGGGAGGATTCACACAAAACTGCAGAGGTGGATTATTTCTACTGTTAAGTTACATTTACAAACCCGATATTGAAATTATAATTGCATAAATAATTGGTTGTTCTGATACCACTGCAAAGGTGAAAAACTGAAAAAAAAAAAGAGTTTTGGGTCAATCTGGAATGGTTTTTATGTGACAGTGGCTCTTGTATGCCAAGCCAGGAGAAACTCCTTGCCATCACGTCACGTACACCTTGTGCCATACACAGGGCTGGTGGATGTACTGAGTCTTGGACATGAGCTGTGTCTGTTGCTGTGTCGGTGGGGAAGTCAGTTGCTATCATAAAGATGGACATCTGGGGTTGAGGGACTGATCCTGAAGAGCTTCATGTTATTGCACAAAATACTCCTTAGAAGAGAAAGTGACTGAATCTGCATTTATGCCTGCCTTTGCTTTCTCGACTTGCCACTCTGTACTTCCTTTTTCCAGACCAGCCAGGATAGGGCTGTGGCCCATTCAGCGTGGATGGACAGACTGGTTCCTGCAGAAAACATAGCCTGAAGCAATAGGCCACACTGTTGACAAAGTTGGTAAGATGTGGCAGATCACCAATAATAAAGTTAATTTATGGACTGTGGTAGCAATCTGCTCTGATCTCTGAGAGTATCTTCTCATGGCATTTGCAATTTAGAGATATCCTGGTTTCTGAGAGCCTTTCTCCTTACACTCTTGAGTGTCCTCTCCTTCCACAAACTTTGGTCATTACCCTCTATTTTTGTCCTCTTCCTCTGAAGCAGAAAATTGCCTTCAAAGAAAGAAACATCTTTGATGCTTCTCTCAAAAATCCCTCAAGAGGATTCGGCCCCTTATATCTAGGGCAGAACATGTCAGTCCCACCACTTCCATCCTCCTCTGCAATCTTCCTGTGGTCCATCTTAGAGCCTTGCCCCTCTTTATGGGGTGTCTGCTGAGAGGGTGGTCATTACACTTTATTTCCAAGTCTTCCTCCAGTAGACGCATTCAAAATCCAGGCAGATTAGGCCCTCTGCCCCAGTTCAGCTGGGATCACACCCAGAGGGGAGCACGAACACCTCCTCCCCATGGGCTAGCTTCGCCTCCAAGGCAGTCCCTGGCTGAGCGACAAACTCATGCCACAGTTCAGGTAACCTGTACTGGAGCAGAAGTACCTGGCATCAGGGAGGAAAGGGTCAAACCTGGTGAGGGTGGGCTGTATAATGCCGGCTCATAAGGAGAATGTGGACAACCAGGGATGGGGAGGTCAGACCATTGTACGGGGAAAGGAGAGGCAAAAAAGGTAAGTGAAATGACATGAGTGAAAACACTGACTTTCCCACGTAGTGCGGAAATGTGCTATCTGATCCAGGTAAGTTAGAAATAATAATTAAAAAAAAAAATAAAAATTGGGGGACAGCTTTGGGCAGAGTAAGCAGTTCAGTGCTTTGAATCAGGTGGTGATGTTGCTTTTGTTATGAATATGTCTTTTCATTGGAAGGAAACACAGGGTACTTCATACTGCCACTAAGCCTGGGAGCAGCTATTGCTGTACACTGAACCAAGCACAGAAACGTTTGGGCAGAAACCACAGTTTTATACAGTCAAATACTTAAAATCTCTTCTAGAAGCTGTTTGACTCCCTGTTTTTCACACGGGACCTACCCTCAGGCAGTGAATTGCGCTCAGTGTTTTGCAGCTGCGTTCTACCTTTGAACTCGGTAATACTCTCATCTCTTAATCTCCTTTTCTGTAGGAACTGGCACCCTGCCTGGCTTTAAGCAGAAGCAATGCCAATGATTTGGTATTTTTGGCTTTGGGGTTTTTTTTATTTGTTTGTTTTCATTTTTTTATTTTTAGGGCGCTGTTCAATCTTCAATTTCAGATCTCTGTCTGAAATTCAGCTGCAATGACAGAAACAGAGAAGAAAACAAGTTAGAACCAGTCCAGTCCGTCTCGCAATATGGGAAGCAGTTATTCCTCAGGGTCCTATGAATCGCAAGATTTCCTCTATTGGCGTTTGGGAAAAACAACAGTGACAGCTATATATCACAGCTGGTCTATGGCAGTACATAAATGAACAGGTATTTCCAAGTACCACAGCTGATCCCTGGGGATACCATGTAGAAGATTCAAGGTTTCTGTCCTCTGATTAGATGTTGCTTTCTGCTTTCTCCTGCGTAGACATGGCAGACACAGCGGTCTTCCTGCATGTGTCAGTTTACTTCCAGGTCAAATACGTTCAACACACATTTGGGCTTTCTGTCCTTCAGGCTCTTGCTCCATGTTACTATACAAGTTTTTGCTGGCAGGTTTAAGAATACATGTTTTGAGACATAAGAGAAAGTCTGGAACATCTGAGAGTTAAATCAGCATTGAGATCTTCCTTCCTGCAGCTGCAGGTGTTTGAACACTAAAACCTTGGGCTTTATTATGGGACTTCATTTCTTTTCCTCTAGCCGTCTGGGCTCAGCATATTTTCCCTGGAGTATTAAGAAAAAGTGGAAGAAATCTTTTATCATTCTTCCAGCGTGGCCTCTGAAGGGCTTTGGCACATTGCTCCTGGGTCAAATCTGTCTCTGCTTCCTGAGACGTATCCTGATGCTCATAAGGTTCCTGACTCCATCCATCCAGTAAAGTACCTGGTCCTCTTCGAAGCAGTGCAGGGCAGGATTTTTAAAGTTATAAAGAACACCTGCAGCATCACATGAAATGCATTCTTACCAGAAATATTGTGAATGAAAATAGCATTGGCCGTATGATGACAATAGTGCTTCTGACCCTGAGATTTACTTTCCTATTCTTTAATGTTCTTATTCTTTTAAAGTGATAAAGACCAAACAAAATCTTTCACTATTTTATTTGTTCTGCTTTTTAAACAGAATCAGCCACATGTCAGCCTCACAGAAACTGGAGCATCAGCCTCATGGGAAATTCTTTTACTGTTAACTCATTATACGAGATACTAATCAACGTCTTAGGCCTCGGGGGAGTACAGTGGAGAGATACTGAAGTCGCTCAGCAAGAATTAGGTTGAATCCAGAAGGTCTGTTAGATATGACCATGCTCTGCCTGTGCCAGATAGGACTTGGCTGTGTGAGAAAAAAAAAAAAATTGCTGTCATAACTCAAAACAGACAGTTCTGAGCATCTGTCTTCTGTTTGCCAGGGTATATCAGTGCAGGCAGATCGCATGGAAGATAAGCTATGTTTTCTCTTGCTCTGCAGGAGGGTCTGCCCCGCCAGGTCTGGCACAGGGTGATGAGGGGATCGGAATTGCAGGGGGATGGGATGGGAAGGACCTGGCTGCTGTAGGGGCTGCGACTGCCCTACTGTGTCAGAGACATGCCTGTGCTGGGACAGAAGAAATGCCCTGCTGGGTCACAGCCAGACAACCAGCTCTCTGTACCTGCCAGCGTCAGCCAGAGCTGCTGTCTGGGGAGCACACGTGAGTCTGGCTGCGTTCTGCAGTCCGTCCTCTCACATCTCCCCTCTCACCTCTCCTTGTGAGGCAGCTATCCCACCCCCGTGATCCCTGGGCTGCCCCTGCCCCTTCTACATGTCTCTCCTGAGATGTGCACACCAGAACCACACATGCTGCTGAAGATGGTGTGACAAAATGCAAAACTCCGTTTTGTTCTCCGTATTATTGTTCCTGTTATGTCCAACATTTTGTTGGCTTTCTTGCTTGCTGCTGCACATTGAGCCAATGTCTTCAGAGCACCTAAAGATCTCCTTCCTGTGTTGGGCCTGCCAGTTCCACTCACCAGCATCAGGCATGGTTTAGATTGTTTATCACTACCCAGTAAAGCTTTGTCCATCTGCAAACCTGGAGATTTCTCTGTGATTGATGAAGATGAACAAAACTTGTCCCAGGACTGGTCCACACTGCTGACTTCTCCCCATGCTGAAAAGTGACTGTTAAACACTACCGCTTGCTTCTTGCTCCTTACTCAGCTTTCGACCTGTAAAAGGACCTTTACTCCAATCCTATGGAAATTTAATTTCTTTAATAATTTTGGGGAAGAAACCTAGGCAATACAAACTGTCAAGGCACTGGGACTGATAGGTGGAAGCCTATGCCCTGGTGTAGCTCATTCCTCAAGCAAGTTTGTGTCACCTGCTGATGCAGATCTTGCCAAGTGGCAGGCGATAGCAGCACAGCAGGCACAGTAAAAGCTGATACAAAGGTGAGGATACAAATTAGGTCTGAACGAGCAAAACTGGTAACGGGCAAGACGCACCACAGAGAAGACAATCACAGAGTAGAAGAACATTTTAGTTTCCATCCAGAAAAGGAAGGAAACGAGCAGAGAAAACTGTAGGGTTGGAAGATGCGGCGTGTAAAGCCAGCTAGAAAAGCATCTGCCATCAGTTACCAGTGACCGAGGTACAGGTACTGCATAGTCAACTATAAGGTCTAAGAGCCGTCTAGTCAGCCTCCCTGACATTGTCTGAAGAAGCCATAAACACCAGTAGGTCAGCAAGACATAAATGCAGTGAGGATTTGTGCACTCAGTAATAAACAAATACAGTTTTTTAGAAAATTTTTCCACTGAAATTTCTCAAACGTAATGCTGTGTCAGCTGTAATGGGACATCGCTTCACTTTCAATTTCAGACATATCCTACCCACAAAGCAAACAATCTCCAAAACCCCTAAACCCCAAATGCTAGATTTTGGATTATTTTATTACAGCCAACATGAAGCAGGGCATCTGTGAGAGACAGCCTGAGTACCCCATCTCTGAAAGGGGCAAACAGAGATCCAACCAGAGTGATCTATGGGAAAGAAACAGATGCAGAACGATGCTGACATTGACGAGTCTTTATCACACACATCTGCATGTGTCATAAAATACGAAAAATGGTGAAAAAAGAAGTCAAAGGCAAAAGTTTATGAGAATCATTAATCAATGATAAGGAACGGCAGGGTATAAGACAAATGAAAAAGCACAGAATAATGATTTGGACACTTTATCACATAAGACTGGTATATCACTTCAGGCAAAAAAAAAAGAAAAGACAAAGAGAAGGATCATACTAGCGTAGTTGACTCCCTCTGTCATAAACTGTGAGGAGTGAACAAGGACTGTTCCTGCAACAGGAAGATGGGGCTGTTACAGCTGTCTGAGTGGGCAACAGGGGAAAGCTCTCAGCACGTGCAGGTTTCATCATTGCTGTAACACCCACCACAGATGGTGATGTCGAAATCCATAATAGTAACCACCTTCTGACGATCATGTCACCAGCAGGCACTGGGGAATCCCCAGACTGGACTCAGTGATGGATGGAAACTGGATTCCGGATCTGGGTTCAGGATGAGGATCAAAGGCAGACAAAGAGAGTCCTCCTCAGACACCGGTCATTGAAGAAAGAGCGCTGACCCTTTGATCTCTCAGCTTTTATACTGAGCTTGAGACAGATGGGATGGAATACCCCGTTGGTCAGTTTTGGGTCACCTGTCCTGTCCGCTCCTCCCCGCAGGTGCGACCCCTCTGTGCTTTTCTCTTTCCCACCCTCCAATGGGGCAGGTAACAAAGTCAGCTGCCCTTGAGGGTTACAGCAATGAGAAACCCTGACAACCATGAAGAAGTTTCCAACAAATTGATATTTCTGCCTGGATGGCAGATTGCTAATAGAATTATGTGTTTTAAAGGTAGAAAGGGACCCTTATCTTCTTTTGGTTATGACTTCCTGTATAGTATAGCTGCAAACTTTATTCCACGAGAATTTTTTTTAGAAAAGTATCTGCTCTTATGACTTCAAATAATGGAGACAACACTACATTTATAATGCATTAATTTGAATCATTAACTGCCACATACCATGAAGGATATGTACCTTATCAAGCTAATATTGTCCAGGTTTAATTTCTCACCATTAGATTGTATTGCATGTCTGTAATATGACATTTTGACTAAATATCTTTATTTCCTGAAAAAAATGAACCTTGTGTGGTGAGAAATCTTCATCCCCTCCAGATGCTTACAGACGGCAGTCAAGTCACAGTCAGTGGTCTATAAAAGATAGCAAAACCCTTTTCTAATACATTACTATTCCACATTGTTGTATCTGGTAACTTAATTGACAGTGTTCAATTCCCAGAGATAAAATAGCTTTCTCTCTTATTTCTTCTGTCTTTTATAAAAGTTCTCTTTTGACTCCTAGATAGAATACCCCTATAAAAAAAAGAGGTAAAGCTAGATTATTAGTGCATCATCTTGTCAGCAGACATTGAAAATTGCCTTTTGTCAAGAAGTTTCTGGGTCACATTTCTCTCTCAGTTTGTAACAGTGCACTAGCAAAGCCTTCCTGCCTAGGATGTACGTTATGAGAAAACTTTCTATGCAGAGAGGGTAAAGGAGGGGATGTCTTTATAACATGAAGTAAACCAGTATGTTCTCTAATACTACTCTTTTTGCTTTTCCTAGAAACGTCCCCTTCTTCCCAGCTTATTGTATCCATTAGAGACACAAACCAAGAAGCCAGCAAGCATCTTTGCTCACTGATTACCTTTTTCTTAAATCATCTTTGGAATAGATTCTCTGCCTTAAGCTGTCTCTGTCTCCTTAGAAGCATCAAGCACAGAAACTTATTTAATTATATTATATAGGAGGACCCTATACTAACCTTCCTTCCCTGCCTGCCTGTCTCGCATGGGGCGCAAGTGTGCCACTGTTGTGCCTCTCAAATATACCTGCCCAGCCATCAAACCCTCGCACTGGTACCTGAGTGCTGAAATGTCCCTTCCTTCACAGCCAGCATCACCCTTCTCCTTCCTGCTTTCTCGCCCATCTCCTGGTGTCCTGCACCAGCAGCCAACCCTGCCTCTGCCACACAGGCTGCTCCTGGGCCACTTGTTCTTGAGACTACTGGTTCTGCAACCAAAGAGGAATTTGGTTCATTAATAATAGGTACAAACATAGTGAAGTGGGTTGAAATTATACCTTCTCTCTATTAATTGTGTCTTATTTATGGTTAGAAAATACCTAGAACAATCAGAAAAGAAAACCTGCCGGTGATACAGAATCATAGAATCGCTGAGGTTGGAAGGGACCTTTAAGATCATCAAGGCCAACCATTAACCTACCCTGACACAACCGCTTCTAAACCATGTCCTCAAATACCACATCTACCCTTTTTTTAAACACTTCCAGGGATGGCGAATCCACCACCTCCCTGGGCAGCCTGTTCCAATGTTTAATAGCCCTTTCAGTGAGAAAATGTTTCCTAATATCCAATCTAAACCTCCCCTGACGTAACTTGAACCCATTTCCTCTCGCCCTATCACTTGTCACCAGGGAGAAGAGATCGACCCCCACCTCTCTACAGCCTCCTTTCAGGTAGTTGTAGAGAGTGATAAGGTCTCCCCTCAGCCTCCTCTTCTCCAGGCTAAACAGCCCCAGTTCCCTCAGTCGTTCCTGGTAAGACTTGTATCCAACAAATTCCAACAAATATATACCCTTAGCTGGCAAGGCTGCCCCTCCGCGTGTCCTCAGGGATAGGAGGCAATTCTGTAGAGGGGGAGTTCAGACAAATCCTATCCTTTAGTCCGTAAAGACCAAACAGATTTCTTTAGAAGACAGTCTCAAATTGAATCACAAAGTACTTAAGGAAGACCTTTCAAAAAGTGTATGAGAAACTAAATGTCTGCATTTGGATTACAAGTTAAGAATGCGGTTTATTCCTGAGGGTAATTTAATTGCTTTGTTACAAGAGGACACCCAGTCATACTAATTCCATAAGGCACCTCTTTACAGGAGGAAGGAGTAAATACGATCGTGCAGCTGAATTTCTCCGTTTGCTCCTGGGTGCCCAGAAATTAGAAAAGAGAACAGCAAACCCGACATGACATACAAGCCCCTTTTGGTAAAGGAAAGCCCTTGTTTATGTAAATAGCCATTTCTAGCAATTTAGAAGCAGCTGCTAACCACAAGTGTTTTAATTGCCACTGCACTATTTCAATTACTAATCTCTGCTTTGTTCCTACCTCTCTATGGACATGCTGTAAATTATTATAATTTGTTATGATGGACAGCATTAGAATGGCTTCTATTAGCACTTCTATAGTTGAGAGACCCTCACAATGTCTATTAGCAACCCTTGCAGGTGACGGCAATGATGGAGGGGAGGGACACCATCATATATCTACTGTGAGTGGAAATTTAGGCAACTGAGTTCTGAATAATTACTTTTTTTGTGTGTGTGTGCGCGCCTGTCTTTTTCCCCTTGTCTTTGTCTCTCTTCCAGACATAAATATTGAAATACCTAAGTAAGCTCAGTCATGCTGAAACCCCTATAATAAAGTTCTGTGATATTTTACTACATTTAAAACTATTTCAAAATCTAGCCTTTTACAGACAATGAGCTCCTTATATGCTTAATGCTGATTTTTGGTACTTTGTTTCAAATATTGAAAGAGAGTAAGTTAGTATTTAAAAGGAGGCAGAAGGCTTATTATACAGCGGGTGGCAACACAGAGTGGGGAAAGGAGAGAGACAGCTTCTCTGTAACCTTGCTGACCCCTGCAAGCTGTAAAAATCAATAAGAGAATCAAACCAATTAAGGGCGACCAAGAAGTTTACAGAGGCTGAAAATGGAACTAAGGGATGCAGTCATTGATTTATTGTCATGGAGTGATCCCAAATAATAGATTTATAATTCCATTGTTTGCCATTGGATTCTTTTTCTTCTTTAAAGCAATCAAATATGAAGCCCTCTTCTGATGCAGGTGCGTTAGGTAATTATCCTTGTGAAAGGTGCTTTTGTCCTCCTTGCTCTTTAAAATACTTGAAGATTCACTGAGACAAAAAAACCCAAATGACTGAAAATGGTTTATGGCTCAGTAGGTGAGGGCATCATTCTCACTCTACCCTTGTGTGGATGGCAGGAAATGTAAATGTTAAAAAAAAAAAATCTATAAGAAATTTGCTTCCTGCTATGACTCTTTCCCTAGTGATAAATACCTTAGAGAGCAGTCTCCTGAGAGATGTCCTGGTCTTGAATCGTGCAGAGGAAAACACCAAATCTTACTCACCACCACCACATATCTGTTCTCTTAGTGGCCCAGCAAAGTGTCACACCTCTCCCCTCGGCTGCTCTGTGCTGCTGCCCCTTCACGAGGCTCTTTTTTTCTCGTATATACCCAGACAGGATGGTTTCACTCTGCACCAAAGGGAACATTTTGCAGCAAAGGAGGCCCAGGGTTTTCAGGACTCTCTAATTACAACGGTACAAGGCCAAACACTTAGTGAAGGTGTACTGGTCCAGGGCACTGGCTGTCTGATGTTCAGTTCAATAGCACTGGTAGAGGGTGGTCCCCTTCTCTGCATGTTTGAACTGGCTTCACACCGCAGAAATTTAATCTCTTGAATTTTGTTGTTAAATACCTTTTTAATAACCCTTGAGGGAAAAGGTCCTTCCCTTGGTTTCACAGCTAGCTATGCAGGAGTGATAGCTGCTTGCAGTCAAGATACCACAGCCATTACACCAGGCAACTCCCTCAGTTTGCTTGAAATATCTCCAGATTTCAGGGAATTTTTCCAGCATTATTTCACGTTTCAGCCTCTCTGGCATCCCTCTGTGTAATGTACTGGCTGCCCTTTTCATTTCTTGGAAAATGGGATGCTCCAGCCCAGTGCAGGCACCCTCCCTACATGTGAGTTGCTTATGTGTCGTTCTCCTTGGACCTCCAAACTCAGAGCCTCTGTAGGACGCAGCTGAGCAATTCAGGAGCATTTTGGGAACTGAACGGCTCCATCCTTTGCAAAAAGCAAAGAGCTGAGGGGCAAAAGTGTGATCCGTATCTCACTGCCCTCATTGCTCTGGTATATGAGCAGGGGAATCTGTACCTGGAGTCCTACAACAAAATGCAATTTCTCCTCTGAACTATTTCTGTGCTCCATTCCTGCCGCTGCTGCCCTGCCGGCGCTCCTTTTCTCCCCAGACAAGATCCATTTGTGGTATGCAATTTCTCTGTCTTGTTAACACAAGCACAGGGGGTGGATAGAATAAAATACAGTGTAGCTCACAATCACAGTACAGAAAATGTAATTATTTAATCCCCCTCTATGGGAGGTGAACCTGTTGGAGAAGCAGCTGAACTAGGATGAAGGTATGGCTGGATTTGGGAATGAGGAAAGAGGAACAGTGAAAGGTCATTAATGCAATTTCTCTGCTGCTGGTGGTAAGAGGGCAGTAAGTGCTTTTGGGAAAATATATCAGAACTCTTTCAGAAGTAATTGCTTCTCTACCAGTCTTCACCCCTTCCTTCCTTCCTCGGTGCCAGCAGTTTCCAGGCTGGGTCCCAGGGCCCGGCACGGGCAGAGCGGGCAGCAGGGCCATGGCGGGCTGGCAGCCTCACAGCCACCCGGGCAATTACTTACCTTGACTTTGGGGGTCCTGAACGCTACTCCTAAGGATACAGACAGTTCACAAGATTAAGCTGGAACTTGTGTGTACAGAGAAGTCCCTCGTCTTCAAACAGTGGTGTTTGGGTTTTTTTTTCTAAAAATCTGTCTGAGCTGCTTGCAGGGACCCTGAAATCTTGCCAAAATACATGAAAATTCTGCCTTGAACCTCTAGAAAACATTTTCAATGACTTTGGCTATGCCTGATGGGAAGTTCTGAAGATTATTTCGTTAATATTTGCAAACACCTTAAAGGCAGAAAGTGTCAATTATATGTTACTAGTAGCAGTAGTTATACTCCTATGTTGTTCTCTTTAGTAGAGAAACTGGTGCTTTAGTTACAGCTGAGAAGAGAAGGGAAGTAAACACCGACGTAGGGATTGCTATTGATCGCACCTCACCACTTCGCATTTACAGTCAGCCAAGATTCTCATCTCTTTGGTGATTTAACTGTGTGACTCCCCCAAAGCCAGACATCATCACAATAAAATTCCGGTGCGTTTCCCTGACAAACTTCTCCTTAAATAGCTTCCTTACCATATACTAAAATATAAGCATTCATAAAGAGTCAATTCATCGACCCCAGTGACACTGTGCAGCTTCAACCTTGGCAACAGCTAAGTGGTACTAATGTTACACTGAAGTTGGGAAGCAGTTTATTTGCATGGAAGAGCCTCGCTGATCAGCTGTATTGTGTAGGCAAACAGCAGCTACTGGACGTGGAAACTTTTGAGCTCTGTATCTTGTAAAGTTTTCACTCTAAATGTGCTAGGGCAATACAAAAGCTAAAATAGATGCCAGGTGGTTTCACAGAGCCCTTGTTCAGCAATCGGCATCATCCTGTTTGTAAAAAGACAAATATATTTGGTCTTTTGTAACACAGAAATAAACTAAAGAAAGTAAAATGTCTGACATTCTCCCAAACACACAGAAAGGACTAAAACCACCTCTTGAAAATAAATATGTTACAAAGATGGGGTTATGTCTTGTTAAAACAGTTCAGAGTTACGACATCGTTCATTGATGTTATACAAAATCGATAGGCATAGCATGTGCCTGGTGATGAACTATTTACAGTTTCCTGCTAGATACGAATAACAGTATGCATTTTCTTCTAAATAAAATGACAATAGCTGTTACTTTAAAACTGTTGTAACATGACTGATGCAGTTTCATATGGGCTAATAATATTCCTCCATTTATTTCTCGCCCATTTATATGCTACCACTTAGTGTTAGTGAAGCGTGACACTGCCAGATGTGCCTGCAGATCTGAAACGAGGACACGCGAGCAGTGAAAGCCTTGCAAGCCCTTCAGCTAATTGACATCATTGTGTGTCCAGGAGGACGGAGGGGGAACAGCGGAACAGTAGTTTCTTGGCCAGACTTCCACTGCAAAGCCACAGTCGCAGCATACTGCTGAACTGAAGGGCCTTTTTCAGGAGATATTCCCTCTGGTTTAGTGTGAACTTTTAAAGATTCAAGTTCTTTATTGACAGGAGGATTTGAATCTTTACTGTATTTACATTTTTTATTAGAATCCAAGTAATTGTCCTGGGTGAGATTATTAAATTTTACCTTATCTGGATACAAGTTTTTTGAAAGAGAGCATAAGACAGATACCCTCCCACCTCCACACCCTCCCCCTCATCCAAAGGCCACCTTATGGGAGAAAATGCCAATAAGACACACTTTTTTAAAACCAGTATGACACACAATTACCTGACTTCTTGTGTTTTCTTTTTTTTTTTTTACTTCTTAAATACACAGCTGGCATCTGCTTTATGTTAGAAATATGTGTGTGTACTGATGCCGAAGTCCAGAGGGGTTATTCATGTTAGGTAGCAGCTCCTCACACAGGTAGTCCCCAGCACCGAGGGTGAGACATGGTGCTGCATCTACACCCACATCTCAGAACACAGTGGTAGCACTTGGAAAACCATTTTCTTGACTATTGCTTTGCTCTGGGCACCTAGCCAGATGATGTCACAAGGATGCCCCCTGGCAAACCAACTGGGAAACCATCTGGTCACCTGCAGAGGTAACATGCTGCCTTTGCTCTTGCTGTGGTGCTCAGGGCAAAGAGCTTACTCCGCAGATTACTTCTTTCCTCCCCAAAAACTTCACGTGTTGCACGTGGCAGGGATGGCGAAGGCCAGGGGTGCAGTGATGGAGAGTGTGTGAGCTGTACAGACACGGCTGGGGGCCATGGAGAGGAGCTGGATGGGGCAGCAGTGGGATGTGGATGGGGCACCCTCACCATGATGGCCCTGCAGCAATCCAGTACTACCTGGCTGCTACAGGGCTGCAAAGGAGAGCAGCTGAAGCTCAGCAAACTGAACAGATCTGAAATGAAATACCTTTTTTTAAATAGGGAGGGTAATAAGCCATGGGAACAAATCATTACAGATGAAGTGTCCTTGTTGCCACCACTTAAAAATGGAAACAAATCTTGTGTTTCTTTTTGAAATATTTGCCCTGCTTCTTCCACCTATTGCAGGTGTTTTGACTGGGTAGTACAGATATTAATGACGGGGGGGGGGGGGGGGGGGAGGAGGAGGAATCTTTCTCCTCTGCAGTATCTACAGTCATACAACAGGGAGCACAGCGGCCTCTTTCTGCCCTTACAAAAAGCTGATCTGTCAATCCCGCGACACCCACCCATCGGTTACCAGCCACGTCGCAAACAGACCTGTCAGTTGCTCATCTAACATCACTTTTCTTGACATGAGGAATGAGTGGATAACCACCGTCTCTGTTGGCAGGAAGAGCGGCACAGCAGCAGCAAAGATGATCATGAGCAAAGCAGTTGGTGCTGAGGACCAGATGTTCACACTGCCCACAGCTGGGGGCTGCTTTGGGCCACCTCCAAACACCCAGAGCTGGCTGAAGCACCTAAGGTGTGTCTGCAGAGCCCAGCTTCTGCTTGGCTTCCCCCAAAAGGGAGACACTTTGCAGGCTCTTGGATTGCACTGCATGATAGGTGGGGATGGTTTGAAGAGTGATCTCCTGATCAGAACCATGGTGGTGATGTGGACACACAGCCCCTAAGATGGCACAGAAATGCCCCAGTCAAGGAGAAGCTCTGCCTATGACAATAACCAGCTCTGGGTCCTCAAGAAGCAGGAAAAATCACATCGTATGATTCCCGTGGCCAGTAGTGTAGCACTTTGATACGGACTTGAGTTTAATCAGTCTTGACATGATAGCAGGTTCTGGCTATCTGAGTGAGGGACATGTGTCTTTTTGGATCTCTAGGACATACGGTTTAAGTCAGTTACATAAAAAGAAAAATATTTACATCAGCAAAACTAGACATGCTGAAACATATGGAACATTATTTCTAACAACCTGAGAGAAAATGTTGCCTAATAGCGTTCTTGTATTCTCTTCAGCAAGACTAATCTTAGTCTTCATTTTTTTCCAAATGACATTATTATTCATTAAATAGAATATGAAGCCAAGGAACAGAAATTGCTCAGTTCCTGGCAAACTTTCTTCTCATCTTGCTCAATAATCATGATTATAATGATTTTATTCATAAGTCACGTTAAGTTTTTCCCTATGGTAAAATTAAATGCAATGGGAAGTGAATGATCTCTTCCCTAAACGCAAAGCTAAAAGCAATATGTCTTACTCCTACATCAAACAATCATATTTATGCTCCAGATAGTCAATGACTGAATCAGAAACTACTGTTCTGATGAACCCTGGCATTCAACTTTTCCTTTTCCTTTTGTTTAATAGCAGAACAAAATGTCAGTCTAATAAATTAAAGCTTCGACATCTCTATCTATGGAGATCCCAGAATGTCAGAAAGATTGATACTAAAATTGCTGAATGCAGAGTAATCAATGTCATCTGAGAGATCAGGAACCAAGAGTCAAACACAACACTGAACAGATGGATTTGTGCCCTGTTTTATTCTAAAACACGTGCCATCAACTCTTTACATTTCCACCAGACTGAAGGGGACCGCCTTTGGGACTAAAAAGATACTTTGATGTGAACATTTTGCTGAATTGGGGTATCATTTAAAAGCAGAGGCCGGACATAATTTGCTGAGATTTTGTTTTGGTAGAAAATAAGTTCTTACAATGGGAGGGAATGCTCTGAAAGACCAGACACCTAAGGAAAGTACCTGGGGTCTGATATTAGCAAGCAAAATGTAAAAGAACTGCACGCTCTTCGTTCACTGTTGCCTAGTGAAGGTACGTGGGGCTGCACCAGGACACCTTCTGAGGGAAGCAGGATAACCGTACTGAAGCCGAATAATCTTTTCCCTTTGGAAGTGAACTAACTGATTCTTGGAGGAGTGGGGCAAGCAGCAACACTCTCACTTGGGGCTTGACACAATCCTGAACCCGACAAAGGACACAGAGAACAAGAAGTAAGAAAGGCCGCAATGACTCAGATCAAACCCTTGCAGCCTTGGGAGGCGAGTGACTGATGTGCTGAGAGATGAGTGACTGATGTGTTTGTAAAAGGCACTGCAATTGTTTTATATTTGCTTGACTTTTGTGGAGGGTCAGCCTTCTGGGTTTATACCTGTCACCTACAGCAGACTAAGGAGATTTGAGGGTAGAAAACCTAATAATAAATCTGCTAAGGCTGTGTGAGTATAAAAGGTTCTGTAATAACAATGGCAGCATTTACCCGAGGTATCTGCATTATTTTGGAGAAATGTTCACATACAATTTATGGTTGTGATGCTCAGCAACTCACCACACCTAAAACATGTTTGATTATGCTTGAATAATATATATCGCTTTAATCGAGGCTATGGCATGTCCATGATACCTCTCTTGGAAAACGAATATCCCCACCAGTATTTTGAAGACAAAATTAGTTAAATGCATGGGATTGTTAAGCACAAAGAGGATGTGTAGTCCTATTCAGGTTACCATAATACAATAATAAAAGGAATCCATTGGAGAGCAAAGCAATACAGCTAGGCGTGCTACATTGTGTCTGTCTCACCAAGCATATTTTCTGTAGTATGCTGAATTATCCTGAAGTATTGCCAGTGAGGTCTTGTTTAGGATTACCTTTTGTTAGCTTGGAAAAATTGATGCTAATTCCTTGGGGCAGTGTGAGACAGGGAGACTTATGAAGACAGCGCAGGAGCATACCGCCATGTCACCCTACCTGCTCATTAGTGGACACGGTGGACAAAAGCAGCTCTGACGAGGTAGATGTAGGTTAGCCTGATCTGAAACGCGTGGGGCTAGGAAGCCACGCTTAGCCCCTAAGGGCTGAAATGCTTTAGGGAGGGAAAAGGAAATTAGAGACTGAAACCATCAAAACTGTGCTGGGCCCTGAGCAGTACTGCAAAAATGATCCCTTGGCTTGCTCAGGACTCTGCCGCCTGGGAATAAACCTAAGCAAATAATGACGTCTGTTTCTTTATTCGTTTATCTGTCTTGTTTCCAGTGGACTAGGCATCGGGAATCCATGTCTGTCTAGTTCATGCTGAATTATTTCATTTTTATTGCTGGTGGCTGAAGGAAAATGTGGTCAACGTTGAAGCCACATTCCCCCAAGTTCAGGAGTAATCACCTAGTTCGACACAGAGCACCACGGAAGCAGCATTTTTAGAAGAAATAAAAGGTTTTGAATAACTTACTTTCATGTATATGTATGCATATGTGCGTGTAGTATGTGTAAGATCTCATATTTATTTATACCTGGTATGCCCGTGGAGTACCAGATACTTCCTTGAAGGAAATAATATGTCCTCTTTTTATGCCATGAATTTACCTCTTGAACTACACATAGAAGAACATTAAGATTTACAAAGCTATTATAACTGACAGATTAAATTTCATGGGGATATGTATTTTAATTGATAACCATAAAGGCAGTGCAGTAAAGGTTATCTTGCAACTATATTTGGAAATCGCTTTCATAACATTGCTTAATTCCTCTAGAAGTTATCTTTAATCAAAGAAACTCTTTGCTGATATTATTACATATATTTTATCTGAAAGTGACCCTATTTTGTCTTGCTGTAACCTTATCTTATGCGTGATCCAGCAAGAATGGGAACTCGTTTACTTCCCACAGATCCTTTTACTTCGTATATCTTGCATAGATTTTCTATCCCTAAATAGACTAACCCAAGCATATAACCACTTGCTATGATATACTGAAATCCCTGCTCAAAAAATGCCTGGCACGTAATGGTATCCTCAAGCAGCTGACTACAAAATGTTAGAAATTTGTGACAGAAAGCTCTTTTTTTTTTCTTGTGTTTTTGGAAGATTAAGACGGGGGGGGGGGAGGTGTATTGACAGAAACCCAAAATATTGTAGTGTCACTTACTAGATATAACACAGAATCATTTTCATCATTAAAAAGAGAAGAAAATGAAGACTCAATTTTTTGTCTTGCAACACCGGGTCTCGTCTCTCCCCAGCCACAGGTGGACAGCCCACGTTCCTCCATCAGCCGCACAGTTTGTCTCCCCTCACGCTATCGGGTATCCACAACCCGAATGATGGTATTGTGAGAAACAGCAATTTAAAAATCTCCCTAGGCTGTGTAAGAGCATCACCATTTCAGGAAAACATAACATCTTGGAAGGCGATTTGACTGGCAGCTTTGGCGTTTCAGTCTGTGTTTTCCCTCCTCCCTTATTACAACATAGCGGCTGTTCAGCTGTGCGGGGCTGCGGGGGAGGCAGGACCCCATGGAGGCTGTAGGGGTGGCCGTAGGGGTGGCTGCGTGAGCACTGGGGAAGTCAGGGGGAGCCCTTTTTCAGCTACAGGATGGACAGAGGATCCTGTGGTTTGCCTTTGCTGAGGCTGTTGTTATCACCCGGCTCCTGCTCTGAGGCACGGCTCTGGAGAAGAGCAGTGAGCAATAAAGATGGAGGGCCAGCACCTTCTCGTAATGCTGCTGGAGAGGGGGCAGAGAGGCAGACACCTGGGGGTGTCAGAGGCATGATGGACAACAAGACATTGGAAGAGGTGTCCAAACTGGGAGTAAGACATGCAGCCTGCGGCCCCAGGGTCCATGGGACATACATGACAGTGTCCCAGCGGCTGGTGGGGTTCAGCCTGGTGGGTCTCAGCAGAAGCCAGGAGCCCACCACTGACATGCTGTCAGCATTGCACTGCCAACCTTCACTTTGGCACCTCACAGCTTTTGAATGGTTTTTCCATCCCACCAACGTCCTGGTAAACTGATTTATTTGTGGGGGGTATCAGCAGACACACCACATTGTTGCACCTTTTTCTACCCTCTTTGAAGGAGGACAGGACAATTTGTACCGTTTTCCTCACACTGTTGGTTTTTTTTTTTTTTCTTCAACATGACAGTTACTGTATTCATTAAATAACCTATCAAATTGTTAACAAAGAACAAGTGTGCATGAGGAAGTGTATCCATATTGTGCATGAAAGGACAAGTGTTAGAATGACTTCCAGAAGTGAGAAGAAGTGAAATGAGAGCACTGGTAATGCTCAGGCTGTTCTACCTTCAGTGCTCCTGTGCAGCACGTGCCCCGCACAGCCTTATCTCCAGGGGCTGGTTATGAACCAGCAGACTGTACTAGAGACACCTAGTGCCAAATACGCGTGGAAAAAACATCATGAAGGGTCACTGGGAAAAGTCATGGAGCAAATATAGACCAACCGAACAGCAAAAGCTTGCTGAGACCAGATGATTTCCAGCCAGCATTAATAGATCTAGGCATCAGCATACGTGATGTCATGTATTTAGATATCCAACAGTTATTTGACAAGGTCCTTTATCAAGGGGCTTGTCAAGTAGTTCAGCTGTCAGGGAGGAAAAGAGATGGCCCTGGCCTGAATAAATTAATTGTTTAAAAGATAGGAAATTGTTTAAAAGATAGGAAAAACGGGGTGAGAATAAATGGTCAATTTTAACAATAGAGGTGGTTACCAATGGCACCTGAGTGGTGCAGCATAGTGGTAGACGATCTGGAAAAAGGGTGAGCAGGCAGGTGACATGCCCTGCTGGTGACACAAAGTTATTCCAGGAGAAAAAGACAAGGACTGATTATTAAGAGCAGCATAAGAACCTGCAAGTTCTGAGGAACTGAGCAAAAACATAGGAAATGAGGTTGAATGTAGACAAATGTAAAGCACAATGAAAAAAGTTTGAACTGACTTGAGCAAAAACTTGAGCTCTAAGTACCCCATTAAAACTGCCAGCTCAAAGTTCAGTAGCAGTCAAAGAAATGCACCAAGCATGCGGAGTTATAGAAAAGGAATAGAAAACAAATCAGAGAACATGGTTGTGCCTCTGTATAAATGCATGCGTTCGCATCTTGACTTATTTATGTAGTTCTGGTCCTCCGAGTCCAGACAATAGGGGACATACTGGAACTGGAAGAAGTTCAGACAAAGGGAGTAGGACGGTTACCGGTATAGTGCAGCTTTCCTTTAAGCACTGACTGTGTACTCTAGGATACTTTTGCTTGGAGTAGCTATAAATGAAAAGGGTACTCTATAAAAGCATGAGGGACCTGGACAAGGTGAATGTAACAGTGAGGAAACAGTAGACGGACTTCAGATAAAAAAGATCGTTGGGTGACACAGGGCATGGATTACTTTTTTTGTCAGGAAGTAAATTACCAAAAAAAATACAAACAAAAATATTCATGGACCTCTCTGATGCATCGGACTAACCCTCAGATTCCGCAGTTCCTGTCCTTTGGTACTGAGGATCTCTCACTGCTAAGCAGATGAGGTTTCACTCTCTCTTTTTCCACGTTATACATCTCATTGAAAGAATCTTCGGAACTCCCTACTACCACAAATAAGAAACACACCGATGCACCTAGATGAAGCTCAGAAGGCCAAAGTCCTAACTGCCCTATAATGTCTCCTTTCTCTCCCAGAGCAGAGCCAGCAGAACTGCATGGCAGCAGCCCTGTAAGCTGTCAGTTTGCTGCCCTGCCTGCGAAGGCCACGCGGCCGTGACTCTGCATTGTGCCATGGGTTGTGGTGCAATGCACAGCTGGTTCGGGTTTATCTCGCCCACTTCTGCTGTGAAGGCAGAAACTGCCACGAGAAAGGTGGCTCCCCTCCAGCCACAGGCAAGAGAAACCCTTGCCGCAGGCTATCCCCACTCGTGTTCCCAGGTCTTCCCCGCTGCGTTTTCCCTGACAAGCAATTCTCCTTGTAGCTAGGCTCAGAGCAAATCAAAGGAGGTTGTTTTTCCCATGATGTACAGTAAAACTGTGTTACTCCTTGCTGCAGAATTGTGGCTTTTAAGTGTTGTTTTTGTAGAACCAAGGAGACAAATGCCCGGAAGAAAAATCCACTGACAGATATTAAATATACAGTTATTTCTGTCTCAAGAAGTGTCTGAGGTGCGAATTTTCGGGGGCTGGCATGGTAGAGCCAGGGTGCCTCATTCCAAGCTTGCCCTGTGGTTTTACTGCTCTGCAGCTGCTGGGCACTGCTCAGGGCAAACTCCTGGGCTGGCTGTGGTTGTGGTCTGGCCGCTATTAGCACTCTTGTGAGAAAAAGTATGGAACAGTATATACACTTTTCCATGTTTTACAATAATTATTTAAATAGAAATAGAAGAACTGAAAAAGTGACAAACCGACAAATGTCTTCCAGTGCAGTAATGGATCCTGTGGTAGCCGCTGCCTGCTAGAGTCTATCTGGGAGATACATTTCTCTATATTTCTATACATTTCTATATGTTTTGTCCACCTATGGTAGGCTTGAACATTTTCACCAATGATCAGACTGAAAAAACAGAGACTTTCTATGGAGTAAACCTGCACTGTTTGGCCTGGAAAAGTTGTCAAAACTGGTATTTTATAACTGACCTGGCCCCATGATTCCACTCTGCCGGTACAGAATTGATCGGAGGCCAGAGGACCACTGTGCTCATATTAATTTAGCAGCTAGGATAAATAAATAAAAAAAATTGCTTATATAAGATTACCAAATTAAATCATTGCTGGCCTTTATGCTACTGTTTGCAGAAAGTACGTTGGGGCTTTGTTATTCTTCTGTTATTTCTTAGGCTTGATTCAGATTAATCAGAAAGCTCCTGAAACCTTTACATAGTATTAGAGAGATTATGCCAGTTGATCAGCATCTTTACTCTGAGTTTTTTGGCTGCATAACAAGTATATATCTTTTTCCTTTCCCCTCCAGGAACTGCTCTTTTAGCGAATTAAACACATGGAAACTGAAAAGTTCAAAAAAGTAGACTTGTATTAGGGGAAAAAAGAAAACAAACAGAAATTAGTACCTGCTAAGTGACTTCAGAAGCATGTAACCTCCCTTTGGTCCCTGGTTAAAAACCAGGCAGCCGTGGTGAAAATGCATCTGACTTGAAAGAGGAACCTGCACACTGAGAAAAATCTGTTGTAAAGAAAGAGAGGAGGTGTTGCAACATGCTTTTTGGGGGGAAAAGGTGTGTTTTAGATATGAAGAAACGTGTTCTCCTGAGGCTGATATCTTTATTTATCTTTTGGCACCACATACCATGTGATATATTTAGTATATATCTTACATAACAATTGTTGTGGGTCCAAAAAACCTATAGAAACACATCCAACTAAATTTTGAAGAGGTTTTCTGTAAAAGAAATATCTTCCTTTCCCAGTTGTTTTCTTTGTATATGTCTTCTCTAAACGTTTGTGTTTGACTAAAGCTTTCTCCTTCAAAAACCAGGCATTGAGAAAACAACACTGCCAAGAAATCCTAATCAAGATTTAGAAGAGCCTGTTGCTATGGAAATAGCTGTGGCATTGCGTGTTCAATATGACTTCTGCCGCGTTAAAAAGGAGGCTGAAAAAAACCCAGAAAACTCTGGCCTGAGGAAAATCAACAGAGTAAACCAATCGAGTGAATTACATCAATGGTGAAAATTTAGCCTTTATTAATTGTGCTTTCATTGTCTCTTCTTACCTGCAGGCAGAGAGACTGCCTCCCCCCGAGGCAGGGGGATTGCAGCAGAGAGGAATTACGTGCACCCAAGCCCCCAAAATGAGTTCACGATTTTGCTGAGTATATGTTTAGTTGGGGAGGTTGTATCTGCTCTCGCTCAGCAGTGCTGACACCAAGGGTTGAGAAATCATGAAGACATTTTTGGAGAGCACTGGCACCCTGCTCCAGGGGAGCGTGTGCATGCGGGCTGCAGTCAGGGCTGCAGTCAGGGCTGCCGATTATTCTCATGGGCTGGTGGGGCCCCACAAAATCTCAGCCGCGCAGAATCTCAGCACCACAGAAAGTCTCTGGCAGTTTATTCTGCATCCTAAATTAATCCAAATGCACTGTCCAGGTATCATTTCTATCCCATCAAAGTCCAAGACACAGCAGACTGCATCTCCAGCCCGCCTGTCTGACAAGCCCCCTGCATCAGTTTTGTCCTTTCAGGTCCCCCTCATCCCATCCATTCACTTAATTTTGGCCTTCTAATATTCAACTGCTATGCATCTTAAATTGAAGCAAAAGCGTCATGCTGTACTGCAAAAATTGACCGCAAGTTCAGAAGTAACAGGGTGTAAGCCTAAATCTATAGCAACATCGGTTCTGGAGACTATAATAGCCTTCCTTTTGTTTAGTTTGATCCCTGGTTAAAAGATTACTGAAGTTGTAGATATAAATTGTCACTTGTGCCTGGAGAGTTAACAGCCCTGGAGGTGAATCAGGGTGATTTGCACCTCTCTCTGGTCCTGGCTCAGGATGTTTTCCATTCCAGGTAGATCTTGCCACTTTGGCAATGCTGAAGAATGTGGCGTCAATTAAAAGGTGAAAGCTCAAGTTGTGGAAGAAGAGCGGAGTGGCTCCTGCCAAGCAAGATGATTAGATGCACATCCATTTTAGGGCTGTTTATGGACATACGGAGATGGTGGGTACAATGGTAACCAAGCTCTTCACAGAAGTGGCTTTTCAGCACTTCCACATGATCTGCAGGACTGCCCTGTACGTGTATAGCTCAACTGTACGTACAAAGTGCAAATACTGCTTTTCTGGGTACCCTACACCTGAATATCTGTTTTTAGGACTACTGCAAAACCTTCCTGCAAAACTATATTTTTGGATAAGAATGTGGTATTCGATGTATGGTGTGGAAGAGCCCACATTATACAGGATGCCTAAACCTAGTGTTGGCAGATGGATCCTGAAAGTCTTTGGCCCGTGTGCTATGAATCCGTGCCTTAACACCAAGCTGATCCAATGCAGCTCCCTCTCAGCCGCCTCATGCCAGTGATGACTTCAGTGAAACTGCTTTTAAAAAACTAGAACAAAATTGTCTAGTTACATCTCAACTGAAATTCTGCACCTTTTAATTTAACCTGATATGGCCTCAAGAGGAAAAAAGAAACAGGAAGAGTTAAGTCCAATGTTGGTAGAAGGACATGCTCTAAAAGCCTGATTATCCAGATGGAACAGATAAATCTGTTACTCTTTCTCTAAATATCAACACTGCATAATTAGCAGCTGCTAAAATAATGGCAGCCAATTGAAGAAAAACATGGTATGCTCTACATTCATTTATTAAATACCTTATGTTTCCAAACAGAACTTTCCACATTTGCTGCGAAACTATGTAGCTTCATGCTCTACACAACCGAGCAAAGATGACAGCACTGAAATGAGCTATTACTATTTCCATCAGGAAGATATGGGGAACTAGTCTGTGTCTTTGAGGTGAAAATATATATTCATCAAATGGAAAAGCTTTAAAAAGCAGCACTATCTAAGATATCAGCATCCCATCTCCCTTGGAGACAGCTAAACCCCACATTTATCTAAATTATCTTGGTAATATGACAGAGTGATTGCTCACTAATGGTCAGTAACAGTTTTCTTTGTCATTTTCCTAGTCATTACCTCCTCAGAATGAACTCCAGAATAAACTGCTGATGCATCGTGACTAGAATATAAAGCGTACCATTACAACAGAGACCATTTCTATTAAACTCGCGAACCCGTACATTGGACTTCTGACATTTTCATTTACGAAAAATAATACCCCTCTATTACAAACCCTGATGAGCTTAGAGATATTTTATGCTTAAAACAGAAGCAAAGTAATATTTATTTTGCACAGCTGTCTTCTATTTTCTTCCGTTTCTCCCCACAGCTACTCATACACAGGAGCCGCATTTTCTGCAAAGCAAAAATCACCGTGCAAAGGTGGATAGTTTTGTAGATACTGTAGTTCATGGCCCATTCAGCTGCATTTTTTAATTTGGATGTTTAAGTCTATTTGCCCTTTTTCAGGAGCTGGAGAGAATCACTGATTACACAGTCTGCCTGAATCTCATTTCCCCTGCTGAGTCTGAGAAAAGCCCTCACAGGCGACTTGTGCACGTGGCAGCTGCTTATTGACTCCTTCTTCTCCTCTTGAAGAGTGGAAATTTTCAGAGCTGAGATCCATTGTCTTTATTTCAAATTAAATGGAGCTGATCTGTTGAGCTGCAAAGATGGAGGAAACGAAAAAAAAAAAAAAAAAAACCAAAACTCGAGCAGAAGTAGTAAAGGAGCCAAAGTGCTGCCAGGTGAAGCTGCATGATTTTGAAATACTGCATCAGCCTACAAAAACAGCATTAGGGTGACCACAAAGGAGGATCATATCTTCCCCAGTGTCACACCAAACAGATTCATACTGATTCTTCAGGGAGTCCTAAAGGCTGAAGGATTGGGGAAATGCTGTGGAGCTTCTACAGTGCATCATCTGACCTTCTTTTCTACAAGAGGGGATCCTGGCTGTTTGCTGTGCAAATGGGCATGGACAACATGGGCAGCCATAGAGTGACAGAGGCGCTTCATCCTGTGAGCTGTGAAATGCTCTTCTGACCTTGCAAAGAAAACAGAGGCACAAATAAGCTATACATACAAAAATCTAGCGGTGATTTTGGGTTTTAACCTCTATTGTAATTAGGAGGGAGGAGAGGATCACAGCACTCTCTGACTCCAAAGAAAGAGGGGCCCACCTGAAAATGCTGTTATTTCTAAAGCATTAGGGCACAAGGACTCGAAAAGTTAGATCAAATTTCTCTTTCTCTTAGAACAGGCCACCAAGTCACGTATTACTGTTGTTTTACAGAAAATGCCATGTATCTTTGCTAGCATAGCTTGACCATGGAGTTCAGGTCAGGCCCATGGAGGAGTTCAGGTCAACTTGACCATGGAGTTCAGGTCAGGTCCTCAGTTTAACTAATCCAGAAGTGCACAACTAACAAGAGAAAAATAAGGCATAGGTTACGTAAAACAGTGCGGAGCCTCGTGAGGTGCCTTTCATAGCTGGCCCCCAAGAATAGGCAGTGGTTATTTAAATGCATTCAAGTTCTTCCAAAAGGTGCCATCCAACAACATCAGGAACCCGGCTACCCCCGGAACACGGGAGCAGAGAGCCGGGGGAGAGGCAGCCCCTAGCCGGGCTTCTGCGCTGAGTCACATCCCAGGGCTGTGCAACACTCCCCTCACCAAGGTTTTGGCTTGCTTGTGGCGGTGGATGACACAAAAGGTTTGTTGCCAGCAGCTTTCAGGCACAACTTTCCAAGCAGTACAGACGTATTCTTTCTCTTTTAAAGGGAGAGAAAAAGACATGGAGCTGAAGTCCGACCATGATTAGACTTTTTGAGTTCAGGCTGCCTCATTCCTATTGCCTTCCCTGAAATACAGTGTTGAGGATTTGCATATTTCTGTGTATATGCAAACAGTAGATCTCCTTGGCAGGCGATGTGTTCACCTGAGAGGACAATGAAGGACTGGCACAGAAAGGAAACATTTTTCCCTGCCAAAGTGCTGGTGCATCACAGCTCGGCACGTCTATTCAAATTGTTTCCTTATTTTCAAAAACCCATCTACCGTCTGAATGTGATCGGTCTCCTTGAGGGCTAAGAAACAGAACGGTGCATCTGTTCCACATGCTGAATGGGCCATGAGGCCGCGGCTGGGAACTCATCCTGAACCATATGGGTCCTGCCCCCAGGGGGTGAGAGAGTTATGCCTTCAGCGTATACAGTAAGAATTCCCACCGCGTTCATGGATTAGCACGGACTTACTTGTTATCTAATATTCTGAAACAAGATGAATTTCTACATTTTCTAGATGCAGTGTAAGAAACACAACGAGAACCTGAGAGTGTAAGACCCAACAGGCTGAGCTGGAAAAAGGCTCAGGTTAGCTCATTATCACATCTCCGGTGCCCAGCATTGCGTGGGTATCCACATTTGGCATTTTGTGGCAGCGACTGAGTTCCACAGTTTGACTATGCATTCTCTGTCAAATTGCTTCATTTTTTTAAGCTTGCTGGAAATGTCATTTGATGCCCTTTAGTTGCTGCTTGTGAGAAACGGTCACTAATTTTTCACCTTCTCCACACTTCTCTGTCTTCTCTCTCCCAAGTCAAGTTTTTTTAAGCTGATCTTGGAATACGGAATATATTCCCATAGACAAGATTTGAATGTTAAATGAGTGATTTGCAAATCAAGTAACTTAATGAAATGTTTTTAAATAAAGCTAATGTGCCTAAGAAGAATAACTATTTGAAGATGGAGATCAATTCAGATAGCTCTGAGATGGGTAAGATTATTTTCACTGTTTACAGTTTACACTCAAAGATTTGAGAATATATTCGTTACAATAAAGAAGCGGTAAAAATATCAGCAGGAACCACCTAAGTATGTGTGGGAGAGGTGAGAGGAGGCAAGAGGAAAGGGACAAGGAGTTTAAGCTAGCGTAGAAAATTCCCTCCCCAAAATAATTTGAATACAGTAAGAAATGAATCTATTCTATATATTTCCCACTATAATGAGCTATTTTTGCCTCGGGCTGCCAATCAATTCTGCTGACAAAGACCCCAAACCTTCAAATGTCTTGCATCACGCTCTCACACAAACTAAAAATTTGCACTTAAATGTAACAGAGGGTTAGGAAGAGATATTGTAAAACGTTGCTAAATTTATTGACTAGAAAAGTGGCAATGGATAATTTATAAGAAAATAATATCATTCTCCAAGGTGATTTAGACTCTCTGCCTTTTATCACTGTGTCTAAGAACTTAGCAGGCTACGTAAGCAAAATAGCTCTTTTAGAAATGCTCAGTAGATCTGCAGACAGACATTTTGTCCCTTACGTAGTTTTTAATCCATGTTCGCACAATCCTGAACCCAAGCTTCCTGGTAGCCTTGCCTGAGAGGGAAAACAAGGTAAAGGAAACAGTAATACTGCAAAGAAACACCACTATCCCAGCTTGGCAAAAAGGAGAAGTCTCGTAAGAAACCAGCCACATGCTGGTATGGCCCGCTGGTATGAGACCAGGGTGCCAAAGGGGATTTTCACTCAGGAGCCAAAGGCTGGGGGTTCCTCAGGACATCTCCTCTGGGAGTGAGAGCACAGAGTAATCACTGCTGATTGCATGTGGGATGCTTCACTTACCAGACTGGCCTCCGAAGTGGATAAAAGATGTCTTAATTTTCAGCATTACACATATGGTTGTATTTGCAGGGAAACTGAATTTTTAGAAAATCAGTTTTGGTATTTTGAAAATGAATGGGAGGGGTTTTTTTGACCTTAAATGACACGCACAATTCTCTAATCCTCTCAGAAGCACCCTTGTCACGCCACACAAACAATTTAGAGGAACTCCAGGCCACTCTAAAATCAGGGGGCATATGATTAGCATTAAACCAAAAAGCATTTTAATCCTGCTGCAAGATTAAAAGGGTGCTGAAAAACAAAGTGGTGTCCCTGCTTCCCTCTGAATAAAACATTTTGTTCGATAACAACAGGAAGCTCTAGAGAAGAAATGCCTGCACGTTGGGGTGGACGAGAGTGTGGCTGGAGGGCTTTTCAACCTTTATACATCCAGCTACGGACTTCGGGGAGGTTGCGCCAAATCTGCATCGGTGTCACTGGTCTCCAGCCCTCAGACCTTGCTCAGTTCGTGAATGGCTTATCTCTAGCTCCCTAATAGAGAGGCTTACAAATAAGTGGCTCAGCTTGGTAAAAGCCACTTTATAAGCTGCCTGCGACATTACAAAGCTTCCCTCTTTGATTAAAAGGTACTAGATTTATAGGAAGACAGCAGTGGTAGGCTTTCCTGTCTCTTAAGGAGAGCATCCTGTTTTATGAGAGCAGAGAAGCCAATAAAAATGTATAGGTTGAGTCAAAAGTACTGTGATGGAGCTGACAAAGATGATGTTAGATATTTGTAAATGATGAACTACATCCTGGACCTAGAGACACAAATTAAGTACTTTTAAAAATCTCTCCATACTTACAAACTGTGAACATGGCACTGAAGTTATCCTACTTACAACAACTGGCTGACCACCTTCAGCCTGGGCTACCTCTTGGAGCAATGGGATCAAAAGTGCTCTGAAGGTGACTATTTCTTTAGGCAGGACTGAGGGATCCTGTGTGATAAGGCTTCTAATTTTTGCAATCCAGAAAAGTACCTGCAGTTCCTAAATCCAGGCCATAGGCTGAAAATACAAGGAGGTATTACTGCTGTCCTGTCATTCACAGAATCACAGAATCTCAGAATCATAGAATGGTTAGAGTTGGAAGGGACCTTAAAGATCATCTATTTCCAACCCCCTTGCCACAGCCAGGGACACCTTCTACTAGACCAGATTGCTCAAACCTAGTCTAATTCCTTCATTACTTGATCTGTTTAATTGGGTCTTGAACCAAGACTGGACAGGGATTTTCCCTTACTATCTGTTTGTGCGGTATCTATAATACACATAACAATAAGAAACAAAATCTGGAGTGCTGTGCTAAGACGGAGTACCTACATTTATTTTGCCATCTATTTTTCATAGTTCATGGGCAAATTTCCATTCCAGCTCATGGAAATTATAGTATATTGATGGAAGATGATAATTCAACATCTCGCAAAAGCGGAGACAGAAAAATCAAAGGGAAACTTGCAGATTCAGCATCCTTACTACAATATAATAATAGCAGATCACATATTTTCTTTTTAAGACATTTCATTAACATGTTACTTGCTTTGAATTCTTGGATTTAAGAAAAAAAATCTTAACAGCACTTGATGGGAAATGTTCTGCAAGAGGAGCCCTGATGCTATGGTAACGGAACTGCGTGCCTGTGTGAGCCACCCTGATGCAAGAGCAATGGAAAACCGGCGTTGCCCCTGTCGAGTTCAATGGGAAGACCCTCTGTGATTTCAAGCCTCAGGAAATCACTCTTTTTGTTTCTATGTCAATACAGGATAGTCTTTCTCCAGACAGTTTCTCTTGAAGGTAAAATTTTTAAGGGAGCATGCATTAAAATGATGTATGTTTGACTTCTTTGAAAAGACCTCCTTTATTCAGAGTTGAGAATCCAAATATCTACTTTTGCTTCAGCTGCATCTTAGATTTACTCATGGTTCCATTACCCTACTTTGCAAATAGTCCATTAAATGTAAGGAACTAAATATACATGCCAAAGATCTGAAAAAGACATCCACACCTTGCCCTGTATTTACCAAGTGGCCAGTGGCCTCCCGAGTCTGCATTTTCGAGGTCTGGTTTCAGGCACCATAATAGGTGTGTACAGGCAGATAGCAATTCCTTCATATTAAGCTTCAGTAATCGCTAGTTATTTCTGAAAATGGAAGCTGCTGACTGCGTGCATGGAAGTGCTGGTGGGATCAGGGTCCGGTGGTGACTGACAACAGATGTCTTCTGAACAGCCCCCAAATCCTTAAGGAGATTGCCTGAATCGAACTGCAAATCTCTTCAATTATTTCCCAGTCTGCACTTACTTTCAGAGCCTGAGATAGTTTTACTGAAAAAAACCAAAGAAATAAACAAACTGAAGTTGCTAATTTTAAATTGATTGCAAACGCAGCAGTACAACTAATTATGCCTAATGTCATAACTCGATAAATGGGTCACAGCAGAGAAGGAGAAGCGTACCTGGCCGCTCAGTGTTTCTAGGCTAAGTGGGAGGTAGACTCAGCCTTTACTTTAGGAGTTTAATTTGGGCTTTGACCCCCCAGAATTTTAGGGGAGGGATTGCCAACCCTTCCTAAGTACTGTATACCCATGGAGAAAGGTGTCGTAGGTAGAGACCCAGTCCACCCCTCATGGGAGGCTTGCTCCCTGCACCGACTTGTTGGGGAGGTCTGAGAGACCACAGGGGTCCTCCTGGCCACTGCAGGCACCATTGGTAGGCCACCAACATAACTAGCTTGAGCGGTATGGTAAGCGCCATAACCCTCCATGGGTTCGATCTGCCTGGACCTCTTGTGAGATCTGTGCGCTAGTTAGGGTGCTTCTCCAGGGCTGCAGGACTTGCTTAGCTCGGGAAGGATCAAACTCTGCCTCCTACATTTTTGGAGAGCATTGAACCCTCCAGAACAAGGGATGCACTGATGAAATAACTTTTCTTTTGAGTGTGATCCCCTGCACGGGAAGCCATGAGCCACACAGCCGGATGAAGCCTGCAGAGGAGGACGCCTGAGGCAGGGGCTGAGGCCCTGTCCCCAGCCTGGCTTGCTTTTTGTTCATCCACGGTCCCACGCGGTCTGGGAAGCTGGGACCGGAAGCCCAGCAGCAGTGAGCAGGGGATAAAGTATAACTCTATCGTTGCTTTAACACACCTTGTTAAAGAGAAATTTACAGCCTCATGGTTTTAAAATTGCTCTAGAGCAAGCTTTCGTCCACCTTTTGCCAGACAAAATAATGATTGTGGTGCTCATTTTTGCCCTTTAAAAGAGGAAGCCAAATGGAGACCATGCAAATAACACTACAGCCCTTACAAAAATAAAGACAAATTTTGAACAGATGTAACAGCACTTCAATAAAGATCTCTAAGTACACGAAAACCAGTACCAGAGTAATATTTGAGACAGCAAAGAAACAGGATTAATTGTTTTCAGAGCAGTTCTTTGAAGGAAATTAATCACTTTTTGTTTGCAAATTGATTCTTGGAAGCTTTTGGCTAGGCCTGTGTGCAACAGCAGTAATTGGTATTAGGGCAACATTTTCCTCAGAAGTGAAGCGTAGTTTGAAAGCGAGTATTTACACATTCAATACGCAACACAGCAAGTATCAATGCAGAGACGCAAGACAATAACAGGATGTGGCTCGTGCAACTTCGCTCAAGTGTTTTTGCATGTTATTAGAGAACAAAATTTGGGCTCCAAGACCCTGGTGGGACTTTCCATGTGCTAGAAGTCAAGCAAGTGCAAGGACTGCAGCAAGAAGTGGGCCCATGTCAAGGTAAGAATTTTATAGGGCACCTTGAAGCTATTTGCAATGACTGTCAACCCTGCCATGTAGCTAGGTGCTACCCACACTGTCTTCAGTACCCCTCTTGTACCTCCGGCGTTTCCTCCTGCAGCGCCCGGGCAGCCATGCCTCCCTCTCCTGCCTCTCAGGAGCGAGACGCCTAGAGCAGGCGTCGCGGGGAGGAGTACGGAGCTACTTCGAAGAGTCACTTAGAAGGAACAGCTGAGAGCAAGTTCCCATCGCTCAGATGCGTGTCTGATGTACTGATCTAAAAATACACCCGTGCAGGCTGTGAGATGTGACAGTCCATTACGGCCGCCACCTTGCCTTTGCTCGCTGTGGTCTCGCAAGTTCTGGAGCAACACAGCTTCAGAGGACCACCTGAGCTGATCAGAGCAAACCTGCCTGTGCCCTGACAAGTGAAACAAGTAGCCACTGAAAAATAAAGGCAGATCTTTGTGTGTGTGTGTGACGGTTCAGCGCAAACAGTTGTCTAGACAGCAGCCTAAGACAAATCAATACCTGTAATAAAGCTCATCATGCTCCAATAGCTGCTGCAATCTGCATAGAGAGACTCGTGCTGGACAAAGAGGAAACCTGCGCTCCTGAGGGAGAAGGCACTTACGAGTAAATTCTCATTAAGTGAAAATTATTTGCTGATGAAAGATTAAGCCAGTTGGCACCTGGACAAAAGCCGGGTGTGTGGCAGGGAAAGAGCACATAATGGTTCCTAATAGATGCAGCTGAGTTTGTGGTGGTGTTCAACATAAGCAGCAGAAAATACTGCAGTTTTGCTCCTTTCCTGTCAAGCACAGCTACTTTTTAATTTCTTCTTAAGAGTTTGCTCACTATTCCTACAGCAGAAATGAAAGACTAATCTATTGGAAAATAACTGGAAAGATTATTTTTCTATCTTTAATTAAATACTGCAAAGAAGTACATTTCTGAGAGAAAAATGTGCTCGTATTATAGTGTGGGTTTCTTTTTTTCCCCAAATATGTGGTTAGGCTATTAGAGATAAGAGCATTGATGATTTTCTATATAGATCTGATGGAATAGCTTTTTCATTTACATTTCAAAGAAGGAATTGGACGTGTGAATCATGCGAGAAAAGAAAATAAGACAGAAGAAACAGAAAGAAACCAAAGAAAGAAGAGCATCATACAGCTACAAACACCTCCTAGATTTACCCTGGAAAGAGGAGTGTTCACAGCTCACTGTAGCTTCATAGCTGACAAATGGCAATTAAAATGCAACAAATTTTGACCATTTTACTGCAGGAACAAGAGCATGCATCGTGTGTTCAGGGGCTGAGGGGGAGGGTTTCAAATGCTTTAATTACTGAGTGTTGGCTTCACACTGCTAGTTAATGCCTCTTTACATCTCCCCCAGGCAAACAAGTCTTCCTTGACAAACCCAGGGAGCGGTACGCCCATGCAGACGGAGCCTGACTCCCATCGATGGCCGTGGGTCCTTGGGAAGCCGGACCTGACATCCCTTGGGTCCTTGCAGAACCGATTACCGCTGGTACCGCGCTCCCGCATCCGGCGGGACTCTGCGCCGAGATTGCTGGGGATGCTGGTGCGGAGGGAACATTTGCATTCCCTCTGCTTGCTCTTGCCACAACTAAATAACGGAAGCCCACGGTGGGGAGGGTGTCTGCCTCCAGTGCTCTGCCTCCCGCCACCTGATCTCCCAACCATTCAGTCCCTCACTCTGCTTTCCAGCCAGCAGCAGGCGAGAGCCAGCGAGCCCCAGCCGGAAAGGGAACAGCCCGGTCGAGACAGAGTGAGTATGATGATTTAAATGGAGAAAGTCGGACAGTTGTCAATAGAAAGGAAAGGAGTTGGAATCTAAATCTGACTAAAAGAAGCTACCCAGATTACCGACACTGTAAATTGGATTAAAATTAAGTCCTACAAGAAAATCAATGGAAAGCGATAAGGAAGTAAGTTAAAATGACAGCAGAATGAGACAGACGCTCTCTGAGAGCTTATTCAAGAGAACCGGTCAGAAGTAGAAAAGAAAACTTAACTGAGCCAATCGAAATATAAATGGTAGAAAAATAAAGGGAAATTGAAGAGATTAGACAGAAAGCCCAAGGAAAATATTTTTAAGAAGGTTATAAATCATTATGCAAAACAGAAAATGGGGGGAAAAAAGAAAAGAAAGGAAAGAGGCAATTTTAATTATGTCTTAGAGCAAGTGAAATTGTTTGGGAATAATTTTTTATGCCATGCATTTGTTTACAGAGAAGTAGGCTTTGATTGACATGCAGATGTTTTTCAGAAAACAGGCTGATGGTTTTTTGCCCTGTACATCCAGTTACAAAGCCTAGTTAGCAACCCGCTGAAATGCATATGTTCTCACTCCATGCTCTGAAAAACGCCTTTCCCCCCCCCCCCGCCCTTTTCTTTTACAGGTCCGTCCATTGCAGAAGGGCTGCCCCAGGCTGTGGGCAGCGGGAGCTGCCTGCGCCCTGCCAGCTCCCCCCCCCAAAGGGGTCGGGGCGAGGGACCCTGTCCCAGGGAAAGCCTTACCTTTCCTCGGCTACACCTGCAGTACCACTGGATGTCACTGTTGTTTCACGAAAGACAAAATCTTACTGACAGCCCTTTTTCTGACAGATAACGTTTAGTAAATAAACATATATGTATTTATACTCCCTTTCCCGCAAGTGCTCTGCCCAAGGATCGAAATTACAGAACGCCTGTGCAACTGGCTCCCACTCACATTTTTGATGACTATTTACAGTGATTGTGTTTATGGGTCCTTTTGTGGCACTCTAAGAGGCGAAGATTGCTTTCTGCTGAGGGGGATGTAGAATGTGGCAGAGCTGCCACAATGCATTTCAATTGTATTTTTGATTATTATTTTTTTTCTTCCATTTGTATTACTTCCTGGGAGCTATTTTAGGTCCCCTCAGCTGGACTGATGGCAGCTGTGTTGGGGTGCGGGAGTGAGCCGCCTGCGGGAGCAGCAGCATCGCTGCTGGCTGGCTGCAGCCCTGCAGGGCCGGGCATTGCATTGCCGGGGGCAGCGCTGCCCGTGAATCAGGATTGCTCTGGAGGTTATCTGCTTCTCTCCACCGCTACAGAGGAGTGTGCAGAGACTCTGCCCCGCAATCAGGCACTTCCTGTACTAAGAGGCAGTGAAAAACTCAGACCCTATTTCTTACAAAGGGAAAAGCTTTTTTTTTTCCCCCGCCGGTTGCCTGAGGTGGTATTCAGCCGGCCAAATGAAGACATATAATTCTCTTTAAAGTCAGTGGATAGGAACAGGCAATTCCAGGAAAGCAATTCATCCCATCTGAAAGAACACTTGTAGCAGGTAGGTCAAGTAGGTAAAGGTTTACAGGCACCTATTTCTGCCGACTGACACTGCAGGAGCCTTCTGTGACCAGCTGAAGGGTAGACCAGTCAGACAAGAAGAATCCCACCCATTTTATCTGGTATAAGCACCTCTACAGCAGGGGTTTTTTGAAGCAGCATGTTGATCTTTCCTACATAAACTTCACTCTGCTATTAACGATCTTTGAGCCAGCTTTCTACATATTTCCTTAATGCTAATCACTCCAGAAAAAGCACGCGATGCCAAGTGACCCACCCCAAACTGCCCACCAGGAGTGGGCCCAGCCTGTGCTATCCCCCCTGGGACTGAGGGAGGTTCAGAAGAGCCCTCGTTAGCCCCTGTTGAAAACACACCAGGAGCTGATCTAACAATTTGGCAGTATGGACAGTGGCATTCCCGTGCCCAGCAAGGCCCCCAGTGCCATTCCATTACCAGTGCTGCAGCCCAGGTGTAAAAAAAATATTTCCTGTTGGTGGCGGGTACATAAAACCCAGTTTCAGCATGGTCCCCAGCTCCCAAAGGCTTACCTGGTATATTGAGGATGACAAAACTGTTGTTACCTACAACAGGACATGAAATACAATGCTAAGGAGGTCATCCCCTATTTGCACGAAAATAGAGTGTCTCTGTTAGCTGTTCTCCATCTCACACACATATGAATTTCAAGCAACGCTGTTATAGACTTTTTTCAGACTTCAGTGACCTCACCCAGCACAAATGGTCCATGCAATGAGATAGCAACTATGGACTTCTGTACAGAAGCAGAGTATCAGAGTCCAACTCCTCTTAAGAGGTCAGGCAAGTCTGAACAGCACAAATAAGGAGAATAAGAAATTTCTGATAGTTGCCTGAATCACTTCATAGGAGAGAACTAAAAGGCAAAGCTTGAAAATTAAAGCCTAATTATTCCAGCAAGAAGTTAACAAATTTGGGGCTAGAGGTCATGAATGCAGGCTGGCATAAGACAATTGCCAATTTTAATTAAAAATAATGCTAAAACCACTGGGTGGAATAATGTGTGCTGTGCAAATTGAATAGAAGCACTCCTCAGTCCCTGCTGTTTTTAGCAGCACTATTTTCATTCTGTATCCGTAAATAAAGGATTGTGGAACAACTGCCGTCATTTAATAGGGCACAACAAAATGTGTGAATCATGCAAAGTTAGTTTCAGAGAATCAAACCAATAAGGCATTTCCAAAAATTAGGCTTCCAGGAGTAACTGCTTGGAGCGGAGCTCCTCTGGGGTGTGACAGGTGATTCCCTTATTTCTCCACAGCACAGACCTCTGCCACCATCCGCGTCTTTGGGGTACTGGTACCTACAGAGACAGAGGAAGGAAACTCGTCTCCCCAGTGTGTGTGCAGACACCCTAGTTGCGTATTCTGGGTCTTATTTTGATTGCTATCAGTAGGCTTGTATCTGCCAGGCGGCCTGGGGCACTCCTTGGAGCTCTGTGGTGCTTGGGGGCTCCAGCCTGTGTTTCCCAGAGTCACGGGCCGGCCGGGCAGCTGAGTGTGCCCTGCTCGCCCCACAGGCACGTTGCCCATCGGTGGCTGCCATCAAGCCGACACCGCTGCGCTGCGCTGCCTGCCCAGCCGCAGCCCGTGCGCCTGACAGGCAGAGCTGCATATAAATCATGCATATAAAATTACGGAATGTGCAGAGCGCTCAGAGTGATGCTGCGAGGTGTGGGGCAGGGTGAGATTACAGCCCTCTGCCTCCTCCAGTGCCACTGTGGTTGCACAAGACCCCATGGGTGCAGGGAGCTGAGCAACATCCCCGCACCCTCACTTCTTCCCCAGGTCTGGGGCTCCTCAGGGAAGAAGGCAAGGCTAAAAATGTCAATTTTTCCATATGCATCTTTATATGCATTTTCCCCTCATTTGTTGCCATTATTCCCATCACCCAAAGCGTAACTAGTGATTTACAGAAGATGGAGCAAACCTGATCCTGTCCGGGAGAGCTCACATGTGTTTGCTTCCCAAGGTGTTTCATGGCACACGTCTCCGTGGCGGCCGTGGAGATCTGATCTGCTTCACACTCGTGGCTCGGACACTTGGAGATTGTTATGGGCAGGGAGCTGAGAAACATCGTTCCTTCACAATCCACAGCACAGGGAGGCTTGGAGACAGACACAGCCCTCCCTGGTGCGAGGACTCACCCTGACATGGGAGCTCCTCCTCGCGGCTCTGGGAACGCCGAGACATGTGCCAGGAAGCCCGGGCCCTGCTGGGAGAGTTTCTGGGGGGAGTGACAGTCTGAGCGGGAGCAGGAAGCCAACAGCATCACCATGCAGCATCCTTTCAGAAAGCTTTTTGCATTTGTTGTTATCTCTACTAGTTAAATGTATGCAAATTAAACATGGCTGGTAGCGCTAAATAGGTATTTCTCGCCAAAAATATCTGCTCTCTGGGGTCTCCACCTCTCACATTTGCAAACTGCATCAGATGCCGCATAAGTCATTCTCCAAAATGTGCTGACACTGATACCAATATCACGCAAGAAGTTCCCAGCCCTCCCTGCTTTTTCCCTTTAATTTTTTTTTTGTCCTGATTTTCGGCTTTTGCTTTTACATTTCTAAGCAATTAATTTTTTGGCTCCCACATAGGATCAACAGGTGTGGAATGACTGGCATGGCCCTGATACGCTCCATCTGGTTGCTGCTGATAAGGTAATCCTGCAGGCCGAGGGGCAATATCTCCAATAAGCTTAAGAGGCAGCAGCCTAATCTATTTGCAAGAGAGAACAAGCCCTGCAGCCAACATTGTTATTCCATGGGAACAATTGGGCACAGATAGCACTTTCATAGGCACCGTGGGGAGGCTTTCACCCAGCTATTTTTCTCCTGGGAGTGATGATTCACCCGGTGCGGTTGTACCCCCTCTCAAAAGAAAGAAAAGCTTTGTTTTGTGGGTAGCTTGCCCGCCAAACCCATGATTTCTGAATCAAACCAAATATCGCTTTGCTCCTCCGTAAACTCCTGGGTCTTTATTTAATCTTCCCCAAAGCAATGGGAAAAGATGAATGTTGTATTTGTGTTGATAATAAATATATTTCTTTTTCCTGTGACTTCCATAAAACTATTGCAGCTTTTGGGATTTGAATGTGGGGTGTGGTGGGGGCAATGGGGCTGTGCTCTGGGTGCCCTCTGCAGATGAAGGGCTCTGTCATCTCCTCCATGCTGGTTTCGGTCTGTGGTCGCCGCCAGGAGAGCTGTGCAGGCGCGCTGCGCGCCGCTGTTGCCTCCCCTCGGCGTCTTGTCCTGGTTCGTGGTGTGAACCACGGAGTGCCGTGCCGAGAGCACCGCAAACCCACGCCTGTGCCTGTCACCGTGCCCATTCTGTGGGATTTCAGCCAACAGCACTGGGGTTTATTTTATTGATGATTTCTGACCTTAGCTTTCACTGCGCGCTGACCCTGTCCAAATGCACCCTGTAGCTTCCCCCCAGCAGAACAGGCGAACGTGTGCTGGGGGTTCAGCAGGTGAATTCAGCCACAGGAATTCACAGCTTGTGCCGTCTCCCCTGGGCTGGGAAAAGCGCAGAGGGCATTTTTAAGCTGGTCACCACCTAGGAAAACAAGTGGGCAGTGCTCTGGCAGACGTGTTTTCCCACAGGCGGGATGGGCTTATAGCACTGCCATCACACAGGGGCAGTGGTGTGACAGAGGCACCTGGCTGCAGAGCCACCGCCCCGTGCTGGACTTTATGCCCCAATAATAAGCAAAAGCAGCGTCACTGGCAAACACGGCGCTGCTTGCGGTGACGGGAATTACCGCATCATCGCATCATGCTTTCTACCTTTGCTTTTCTCAGCCACAGTCACTTCTGCTGCGTGTGTGCGCAACAAATACGCTTGCTGGTTCCTGAGAGGGCAGCAGCCAACAGCAATCCTTCAAAGCCCAGGGAGGGGGGGACAGTGGGGAGCATACGGGCTCTCTTGCAGAAATAATTAAGCTTTTCCTCTTTTATACCTTGAGCCGCTGCTGGTGTCAGGGACTACACCATCTGCTGGTGAGCTAAGCAAAGGAGCTCGCAGCAGCGAGGGAGGATTTCTACCATCATATCCCCTCCCGCAGGAAGGAGGTGTTGCAGGGGTGTCTCATCCATTTCTGGCACCCAGGGCTCCCCAGGGGCACTGGGAGCCCCTCGCTCTGCCAGCCCGCTGCAGGGCATCCCTCTGCCTCTGCCCACTGGGCTGGAGAGGGGACCAAACCCAAATGCACCCCAGAACATGCTGAAGGGACCACCGCCATCCCATGCAATGAAGGTACCGTGATGCCAAGGTGATGGCCTTGCTGCGAGATCCCAAAGTTAAGAGTCGGGGAAGATACCACAGGAGGAGCGTGGGCAGGTGGCCCAGGAGAGGTGGCCCTTGCAGGGGACGCATGGTGGGAGATGAGGCTGCTCCTCGTGGGGTGATGTAGCACCAATACTGGGCTACAGCTGGTGCTCACCCTCGGCTGCAGGGGGGGTGGGAATGAGGCCAGGAGCTTCAGTTTTAGCCAAATACACTTTTCCTGCCTCCATGGTTTATGGCATTCATGGATTTACCAGATGAAAAATGAAGATTATCAGGTTGAATACACCTAGTTGATTCTCCACTCAAATAGAGTTTCATCTCTGGTGCCTCCCTCCTAAATGCCCCAAGGACATCTGGGCACTGAGACAAGACTTCCAGCTCCCAGTTAAGAAACAGGTGGTGCCTCTGCCAGCACTTTTAAAACTGGCAGCTTGGAGATGAAAAGTGGCTCTTCCCCCTCCCAGCTCTGCCCCTGCCCAGCCCCAGGCAGCTCCAGGCAGAGGGGCTCCGGCTGCACCCACCTCAGCACCCCATTTTTCTGGGTCCCCCAGACCCTCTGCTGCTGCCAAGCCTGTGCTCGCACTGGGCGCTCAGCTGAGGTGCTGCTGTTTGCACCAGAGACAGCAAGTGAGGAAGGAGTAAGTGTCAGTAATTATGTGGAACAGTTTACGTGAGGCTCATGTACACGCCTTTGGGACAAGCACAGGGCACAGAGGTGATGGGAGAGGTCTGCATCTGTCGTCCCATCTCAGACAGAATGGATAAGGCCAAGATTCTGATTACTTTTGCACCTGGGTAGCTTCACTGGTGTTAATTAAGTGATGGAAATGGAGGACCCGTGTAAGCAAGATTCAAATCAGACACTGGTATTTAGCTCTGCTTCAGGTCCTCTCTATAGGGTTGCTTCTGTCAAAGTGAAGAATAAAACAAAGACGGAAAAACCTAAATAGTGATTAATGAAGAACAGTCCATGTTTAATCACAGCTTTCGATTCAGACTTTATAATTTAAACTTCAGTAATTGTCTTCACGATTTTGGCATCTGCTCATCCCAGCCTACATACTATCTTTGGACTAACAGCACGGCTTGTCTTTGCAATTAGGCATTCAGTGTAGCAACAAATCTTCAATTTGGTTTGAGTCACTCAGCTGCTAAATCAAACAATGTGTCACTAAACAAACCAGTTGCCTTCTGACCTCATATGATGATAATAACGACTTGTGAAACCATCTTGAGATTTCTTTGGTATAATTTGTTGGTACTTTCTGACACACTCGTTTTCATGAATGTAATTGGGTCATGCGTTAGAAACGGGATACAGCAGTACACAAACAATTGATAATAGTTATTATCATGGAAATGGAGGCAACCCACCTCTAAACCAGTTGCTAAAAAAGCGAAAAAACCCCAAACTTCCTAAAAGTAAAAGCTGTAACCAGAGGCTGAGCAAAAGTCGCAACTGCATCAGCTGCAATGGGGGAGTGGGGATGTGGACTCCAGCTATGGGGATGGGCAGAGCTGGGGTGGGCGCTCCTGGTGCAGACAGGAGCCCCGTGCCTCCACACGCCAGCCGCACGCCTGCTGCTCTGCGTCGCAAGTGTCTGTATGTGCCGTCATTAGTAGATGTAATCCATAATCTTCAGCTTAAGGTAGTCAAGGTGACACTTGGTGCCAAAAGGTTATGGTACCTAGAAACTCCATCTGCACTCAACCAGAGAAGAGCAGTGCTGGGGTGGAGGATGTGCGGTCCTGGGGCAGGCTGTCCTCAAAACATGAAACCTCTGTAGCGAGGGGTTAGCTACCTGTCCTCTGCAAGTGCCTGCCTTGGGTGGGAGCGAACTGCCTCTGAGAAGTCCTGTCTTGATCCGCTATCTTTCATTTAGTTGATTATTTCAGATGAAATGTTTGCATTTTGATTTTCCTACGGTAGAGGAGAGAAATCTCAGGGACAGACTGAGAACAGCACAGACATGGACACAGCAGAAATACTGAGGATGACTGGACAGATATGGACAACATCTTGAAGTACACATGAGTCTAGAATATTTCCTGCCTTCCTCTAATGTAGGTTTCTAAATACAGGTTACAGTATTACTGTAGCCATAGCAGTGGAGGTATAATCAATTCTATTTATTATTTTTTTTAATCCCTGAAAAGATTAACACTGGGCCCATTGGAAACTAAACTTTCTCAAAAGGATCCTATCATTCACATTTCCATCTACTCAAAGAGAAGCCCATCCTAAATGATTTGACAAGACACAAATAATCTTTTCTCCAGGAGGCGGGGCAACGCGGGGAGGGAAGGTGGAGGTACCTGGGTGGCTGGGGAGGGGGCGCAGGGCTCGGGACATTCTGCCTGCCACACTGCTGATCCACAGAACTAGGCCTGCCAAGGATTCAAAGGAAAACGCAGCCCATAGCAAATCCCATCAAATCCAGTTCCCAGGTTTTCTCATGGGAGCTAACAAACTGATGGCAACATAAGCTTTGAAAGACGTAGAAACAAGTGGATCGTGATGCATCCATGAACAACTGGCATTTGCTATCGCTGCTTCTGGTAGCCCCAGCGCAGAAGTCCTTCCTGCACCCATGCTGTTATCAGCAGGGTGAATGATCTCAAGCTTCTGCATATTTTCCCACAATCTTTCTGAGGTGTAAATGTGGATGGACGTGCAAGGTTATCTTTCTGTTTGAAGAGCAACCCGTTGTGAGTGCATCCATCCGAGACACTTATCACGTCTCTCTTTGTTTTTTCATCAGCCCAGCAATTTCTGCACCTGAGACCTACATCTCAGAGCCAAAGTCCATCATTAAACATGAAAAATCTTCAAGGAGACTGGTAAAATGACTCCAATTTCCCAGCAGAGTTAAGTGAAACCAGAATTTTTTCCCCTTTCTGCTGAAAACTGCCATGACTGTTGAGCTGAAGTGCACATCAAGACAGACATCTCCGTGCTCTCCTGAAGGCTTCTCTCTGTGATGTGGGTTGCTATGGTGCATCTGAGTACTCGGGGACATCTTTGGCCAAGCACCAGTGGAAAGGTCCTGGCACTAAGAGGGTTGACGTGGTCCTCTTTGGGGAAGTGCAAGGGTAATAGATTAATGGAGACTGACTTTGCTATGATGGATACAATTGGAAAGGGACAGAATAAACTCGGAAACAGTACCACTGTTCATTCAGAAGTGTTTGATTACAGCCAAGGAAAACGGAAAAGTTAAATTTTAAAAGTTATCTCTGGAAGTGCTCGGTTGAAAAAATCCACCAAACTTTTCCCATAGTATCTGTCTGAGTTAGTGAAAAGGAGCAATAGTGTCAACCATAGATTATACTGTTCATTCACTTCTTCCAGGCAGTTGTGTCTTCCTTGGCATGGGCAGTAGTGGCAGTGGATTAACTTACCTCCCACGACTTTCTTCTTCCCTCTATCCTCCCCCCAGGCCCACCTCTTGCCAGTCCACACGCTGCAGAGTGCTGGGTGGCACCATAGCAGCCACCTTCCCCCTTGCTGGGTGCCTACAGCAGAAGATGCACTCTGCCAAACCACAGCGTATTGAATGTGTAAAGGCAGAGTCACCTGAGTTAACACCTCAGCTTTGCTCTGCTGTGACAGAGCACCACACGCTGCCCGTTCCCAGTTCACTGTGAACGCTGAGGTCCCAGGCTCCTGCTGGTTTCAGGTCACTTCCTTTGGAGTTCTCTCTTTGGTGTCATCTTCTTTTGTGGCACATATTTTGATGCCCAGTTGAAGCTGAGTGTTCAGGTAGGGATGCCTGACCTGTTGTGCATGGGACATACATGCACTTCCCGGTGTAAACACCCGGACAGTGGGTATCTGCAGCACCCACTGGTCTAGCCATGCATTCCTTGTTTCATAATATGTAGGAGAATCTTGGAGAGTACCTGGTGATGGCCAATATCTTTGCTCTCTGGTTGCCTCCAGAGCAATAAAGTGAAACCTCTTTCTGCTGACACAAATGTATCCTGGGCAGGTCCTGTCTCAATAAATGATTTCCATCATAACTCCTACACAGCGGGGAAACTGTGTCATCTGAAACGGTAGATGGCACAGGGCTGTGGGTCAGCCTCAGCCGGCAGCTCAGCCCCACACAGCCACTCGCTCACTCCCCCCCAGCAGGATGGGAGGATAAAGGTGAGAAAACTCATGGGCTGAGATGAAGACAGCTTGATGGGTAAAGTAAAAGCTGTGCACACAAGAAAAGCAAAACAAAGAATTCATTCACTATGTCCCACCATTGGGCAGGTTTTTAGCCATTTCCGGGAAAGCAGGGCTCCATCACGCTAACGGTTACTTGGAAGGGCAAAAGTCATCACTTCAAATGTCCCCCCTTCCTCCTTTCACTCCCCAACTTTTATTGCTGAGCACAATGTCATTCAGTACGGGATAGCCCTGTGGTCAGTTGGGGTCAGATCTCCCAGCTGTGTCCCCTCCCAGAAGCTGTTTGCCATCAGGTGTAATTCATAAAGCCCTTTTGGAAACAGCATTCATACTTGACATCTCTTCTCAGAGCCAGAGGCCACTGCGGCCACATCTGCACTGTTGGTAACCGGTGGCAGGCGACGGCTGGTGCCCCAGGGGTGAGGAGCAGCGAGTGGGCAGTAGCTGAGCAAAGGCACTCTTAGTCCGTCTGTGTTTGTAACGGGAGCACTTTGCTGGCGAGTGAGCAGCACTGCTGTGCTGTGAGTACTCCGGCAGTGCCCTGAGAGCTTCCCAGGGTGCCAGATGGAGGCTTGAACTGGTGTCAGTCAAGTGTTTTCAGTTGGAGTACTATGGAATTGAGTCCAGGCCATTTCACTGCCAGTTGGTTACTGACAAAAGAGCTAAACAAACGTCAGAGAAACAGAAAAAAAAAAAATGTTAATTACCCAGCTTTTGACAGCTCCCAATAAAATATAATATTCTACCATGAGGGGTAGCTGTGAGGCAGGGGGGTAACTCCCTGGGAACATACCACTGTAGGTGGCAAAGTTCCTTAAAAGACTGAAAGTAATATACTTTTGCTTAAGTAACATTTTCTACACTTAGTGTAAAAATCATTCCACGTAACTGTTTCTCTTCAGCAAAAGAGTTTGTTTGCTAAATGTGAAAGCCACCCAGCTTATCATGTACAGGTGCACAGCACTTGGAGCTAAGATGCAACCTCTTGGAAGTCCAAAGCCTACGTTCAACTAACGCAATGACAGAAGTGTTCACTGACCGCAATTGCAGCGTGACCCAGGGAATTAGCAGGGATACCCAGGAGCGCCTTGGTCCTCAGGTGTGCTGGTCACTCACAGCCCAGGTAAAGGCACGATAGCGCCCTGTTTGTGATAGCCAGGCCCTGCAGTGTTTCCAGAAGAGGGAGAGCCATAGACATCATGCAGGATGGGATGCTTCAGCTGACTTCAGCTGCATGAGGCTGCGCGGGAGCATAGGCACCTGACCCTGTCCCACAACCATAGTCCCAAATAGCCAACACGGTTGTGGGCAGTGCAGCCCGTGGAGCCAGAGGGTGGTGCAGCCCACTCTGCCAGAGAAACCGACTCTACCACAGCCTGTCACACCCTGCGCTTCACCGACAGTACTGACTCCATCGGCTATCATGCAGCTTACATTCTTAGCTCACACATATATGTGTACATAGGTATCTAGGTGTCCTGGTTCCGGCAAGGATGGGGTTAATTTCCCCAAGGAGCCGGCAGGGGAGGCAAGTATTCCATACCACGTGACCCATGCCCAGCTATAAGAGGCGCTAGCCGGGGAGAGGGAGTCAGTCGCCACTCGGGGGCGGCTTACGGTGGTTCGCTGCGCGGTGGTACTGTAATCGCGGTCTTCTGCTCCTTTACCGGTGTTATTGTTTTTCCTTCTTCTTCCCTTTGTCTGTTCTGTTAAATTATAATATTTCAACCCACGAGTTTTGCCCTTTTCTGCCGATTTTTCCCACGGCTGTGGGAGTCGAGCGAGCATCTGCGTGGTTCTTTGTTGCTGGCTGAGGCCAAACCACGACACTAGGTTTGCACCTGCAGTCATCTCACGCTGAATCCCACACTCCCAAAGGCTCACGTAGTCAAAGCCAACCAAGCCACCAACTTCCAGCTTAGCTATAGGGCTGCATGTGAATTTAGGAGGTGGTAACAGGACCAGCTTAACTTAACACCGTGCTGAAGGACAGGAAAGCTCTTCTTAGAGCTGTAAGGCTCCTTTATTTTCCCTCAAACTAAGACTAAATAAAAGCAGTTTCTTTCTGCATTGAGGACATCTAGAGGACTATGCCACACGCTTTCTCCATTGCATAAAATAAGCCAGATCATGATTGCTTCATCTGTTGCTAGGATATCGTGATAGTGCAGCATATTAGTGCCGCACAGTGCATACTAACCTATTTCCAGGTGGTGCATGACTGTCAGAAGACAACGGGATGAGCTCTTCTCCTTGGCTGACCTCAGCAATGCTCCTGCACTCACGTGGCACTACTGCAATTTGTTTCCTCATTGAAGGGCTTCAGCAAAAAAGGAAACCGAGACAGGCTGCCAGCCCGAGGAGATGCCAGCATGACCAGAACGCAGTTGCCAAGCGAGTGTAAGTGATCCCAGCTGCAAAATATACTGGAAATCTCTTATGGCACCGAATGCTAAGCAAACAATAAGGCTGGATTCTGAAGGGCTGCACAGGGACAGAGAGGGAGTCCTCAGGTCTGATGTACTTTGGCTTCAGAAGGTGGTTGTGCTAGCTGCTAATTCTTCGTTTTAAAGTAGCCCTCAGAGATTTTAAATTCCATCTCCTATCTTAAATATTTTCTTTACTACAGTGAGATGGAGCCAGCCTCCTTTCCTTTTGACAGCCCCATGCCCTTTCCTGCAATGTTTAAACCACAAATAGTCTGCTGTGTTGTGCCTTGTATAAGAATAATAATAAAAAAAACCCTCCACCTTAAATGTTTGCTCCTAAAAATGGTGTCTCTCTATACAAGTGTAAAGTAGGTGACTAAATGTTCTAGGACATGTGTCATGGTGACAGCGTAAATCAGATGCTGTAATCACCAATTTGCTTATCCTCATGGGTATTCAATATAAGCTGAAATGTGCCAGCTGTGAGCATGGGTGTCTTGCAGCTCTAAAATAGGGATTTATGATGCATTTATGTTTTCTTCCTGTATTATACACCCTGGTGTACAAGCGCTGCCCTCCCTGGCCGCCCTCTCAGTATTCTGATACCGCTTGCCCATTTACTCTTTGGCTGAAGATAAACCACAGCAAATGTGTCAGAGGTCTGTCAGATTATGCGCGTGTGTTTGGATTCCTGAGCAGGTGAAATTGGTGATAAAATTGCAAAGCTCCCAAACATCCTGTTCTTGCACCAGGCAGCACCTGCTGATATTTAAGCTGCATCTACCTGTCTACTAAATCCAGGACATCTTGCTTCAGGTTTTATGTATGTAAAAGGAGCAAAGCAGAGCTATCAGCAGAAGTAACCATGCATGAAGGTGCCAGTTCCCCTTCCCCTCCAGGTGGGGAAGAGGTGTGAACTGTGAGGTTTGAAAGAACAGACACGACAGGCAGTTCCTGCGCCTCAGACCTAGATGGCCTGATAGAAGCGTTATGCTTCTTCTGTTACCTGTTTTAAGATGGATAATGTAAGTTCTTTTGTTCAACCATACCTGCCTCAACTGAGTTAGAGTTACCTAAGCCTCTCTGTGTAAACTGGTGTGTGCTTCTGGAAGGTGGCCCTGGGTGGGGAGAAGCAGGACAGGGGGTGATGGAGCTGGGCAGGGAAGCAGGACCTGCTGTCGCACCCGGCAGAGCTGCCAGAGTGACACCGTCCCCTCTGAGCCGTGGCCGTGCCCCCCGGGTGAGGGGTGGCACTGCCCCTGGGCAGCGGTGAGACCGTCCAGCCAGCACAGGGGCACTTATAGTTGCGGGGTAACTTATAGTTACCTAGTTATATATTTTTTATAAAAGTGGTGGATTTCCTCTCAACTACTTCTACAGGCTGATCCTGACTTGCTGAAAACTCTGGCTAAGAAATAAAAATTGTTAGTTATTGGTGTAGTTGAGCATACTCTCAGTTTATCAGCTTCATTTGAATGCGGAATAGACTTAATAAACATCTTCATAATAAACATAACTTTATGATAATTAAAAACTGCAAAGGGAAGAAAGTTATCTATGGTATCACAAATATTTAGAGCAGATGAGTTAGATACCAACACTTGCACAGGGCTCTGGATGCCATCCAGTGCATAACACTCATATTTGGCCTGACAGTCGTAGTATTTAAGCATTTCGGTCCTTTCTGAAGCATCAATATAATATTTTGAAAGTCAAGCCTTGGAAAATAAGGCATTATCCTCCAAATGATGAGAATGCATTTCAAATATTGCAGTTGAGGATTTTTGAAATTATTTTTTGCTAAGATTTTAGAAATAAAGCAGAAACTAAAATGATGAGGATGCGCCTTATCTCCAGTAACTGAGACTTTAGAAGAACACAAAATATTAAAAGAAACTTGAAAAACTTATGAGAGTTGAGAGTGTACAGGTAGGATACCACATAAACAACCACATAAAGTTGTACTAACTTTGTCAGGCTGAGAAAAACGTTGTCCTGACAAGATAAGAAGTTAAAATAAATTGCACAAAGTAGTTGAAAATCTTTTATTTTAGGCTGCCATATCAGTCTCGCATCCTGGAAATATAAAAATGAGGTAATCTATTAGCTCACCATACACTGTGACATCAGTTTCTAGTTTCTGCCACCAGCTCCAGCATCCCACACATCTCTCCCTGTCAGCCCTTCACTGCACTCAGACACTTCACTCTTGACATTTCTCATTTGTCAATTTATTACATAATTGCCCTGGAAATTTGTGCCGAAATACCAGTTTCTGCTCGAAGAGGTTGAGGGTTCGGCTCGTCCCCCTGCTCCGCAGTGGCCTGGTAGCCCCCATGGGGACATCTCAGGATCACGCACTGCCGAAGCCAAGTACTTTGTGGAGGCAAAGCTGCTTGGATAACAGGGCATCTCCCTCTGGGAAGCTTCCTTCTGGCCAGTGGTGTAAAGAAAAGCCCTGTTGGTGTCATTCCACCTGGCACATCATTTGTGTATCAGCTGAAGAGATTCATAATGTCAAAAGTGCGGTTTCTGTGTGTTTTGAGGCAGGAGGGCAGGGAAGAGGAGCTCCAACCCTGGGCTTTTGCATCTGTAAGCAGTAACAGCAGCATAACCCCTCTGTTGTATGCTTGGGTGAGGGTGATGTGCTGATATCTTACACTTTAATTAAAGTCAAAGTCCCAGAAGACTTAAACTGCTAGATCTGACCCACTTTTCTTCTAAGAACACTGAAGGGATACTTTGAAGACTTGCTTGCACTGGGCCTGCCATTTGCTTACAGCGGCAGCTCTGTGAGGAAATCTGCCTGCCACTAAATTTTTCCTGGGGGGTGTTGACAGTAAGTAAATTGTAAGCGAATACCAGAGGTGGGACAAACACGGGCGGATTTCCTCGCAGAGCTACAGCTGTTTATGAGTAGAGAGGCCGCCCATGCGGTCTCTGGTGTGGCTGAAACCCAAACTTGCGGAGGCTGGCTCTCCCACCAGGGGTGGTTCCTGGAGGCGTTCAGGCAAATGAGGTGTTAGAGAAAACAGGTGCTGGGATGTGACTTTGGTAGCAGGGTATGCACTGCCTGGCTACCCAGCTGCTCACCATGCCCAGTCCCACACCAGGTGTGGTGGCCTGGATGAGTAAATAGTGAAGCTCAGAGCATCCTCTCACCCCAAACCTTCCACTCACAACACCTGAACTAACTTTGGCTGGAGGGGGTTGCATGAAATGCCTTCATTTTCTGCTATTACTATTCAACACCCCCTGACATGAGTTTGGAGGGAACAGTATCTTCCAATCATCTCTTTGAAGTGTCTGGGAGAGTCGTGATCTATTTAGCACCATTTCCTTAGGATTACATGTAATGGCATGAACATTCCTGTAGCTGTGTGACCTGTCTTTACCATGAGCCTTATGACATGCAGTGTGCTTCTTCCAGCTCTTGCAGCCATAGGATATGCAAATATCTCAGCTCTCACCTTTCAAAAAATTGCCACAGTTGGAAGACAGACATGAAAACATGACGCAAGAACAGTCTGTAGGTACAAAGTTGAAAACACCCATCATGCTCCCATCGTAAAGGGAATAAATAGGTTTATTTTAATTTTTGTCCGTTAAGGAGATGGTTTGGCAACTTTGGCAGCATTTCCAGGCTTGGAACGGCTGGGAGGGGACTGTGGTCCAGGAAAGCCTGGGCTGCTGGAGTGAGGCTGGTGAACCCAGTGGTACAAATGAAGGTGAAGGTTTGCAAAATTAAACCTTTAAAAGGCATGTCATCAAAAAGAAAATGAGATCTGTCATCCTTTCAGGGTCTCTCTGAGTGGTTGCCTTTTCTGTGGTGAATGTCATCTATCCTGAAATCTGTTTATTTTCTATGAAAAACAACTGATTTTTTAACTCTTGCCTGTTCCCTGCTGGCATCTGATCATACTGGTTTTTTTACAGATCAGCAGCTCTGCTGTAGGTAATAGCATTCACTGCACCTCATGTAGTTTCTGAGCCAGACAAAGACAATAATTAAAGAGAATACAGAGCATGAAGCCTATTTCTCTTGGCACTGCTATCAAAATTGAATGACTTTATTTTATTTTACCATAGTTGCATTGATTGAAATGTGAAATTGTGTTAGTAAGTGGCTCTCTCCTGCCTATTTATTAAGGTTCATTTGTTCATTCAGGCAGGCAATGGCCCATATCTAATGCTGAATTCTCTGTTGCTTCATACAAGCTCCTCCTTTGACAAAAGGAGGATTTTTACCCCTAGCAATCATTTTGAAACTGAAGTAAAGCAGTGCGGTACAATGAAAAATCCGATTAAGCTAATTAAATACTGTGATTAGATTAATACGTTCGCCTGAATGCAGGAGGCCACCATGGCTGTGACATCTTGACTCTTGCACAGCTTCTGGGCCCCGTTTTTCAAATTGCGAAGCTCATTCTATGCTGCACACAAGGTGCAAAATTCATCTGACACCAGCTGACATGTGGCCATGAGAACTTGCCTGCACGTGTTAGGTTCACTACAGGAGGGGAACGAGCTTATGCCAAGGAACAAAGAGCTGTATAAGAGGTAGGTATGGGAAAGAAGGTGAGTGACTTTCTACCTGGATCCCTTCAGCTAAGGAGAAAGTATGCCGCTAAAGACATTGAGATAGAGTATCTTCTAGATGAGCCTCTACGAGGTCCAGGAAGGCCTGAAGACACAGAGCCAGGTGGCAGGCAGCAGTGTCAGCTCGATGCTGCAGCCTGTGCTGCTGCCTGCAATGAGGACAACCACTTGACCATGTCGCGTCAGCAGCTAACAGCAAAGCCCACGCAGAGCTGCTTTCATGTCCCACAGCTGGATCTTTGAAGTAAAAGCCCTCTCAGGTGTTTTCAGCTACAGTTGAGAAAGAGCTGTGATGGAGCTCTGGTGGCTTCTGGAGCCAAGACAGAGCACTAAAAGTCTAAGCACCCGAAAGGACACTACCGGTTTTTGTGTTATGGACTTCAGGGATGTGTGGCTCCAATGAGGCAGTGTTGGCAGAGTAAGCAACTGGCTGCATCCACCAAGACTCCGAATCCAGCTTCTGAGAAACTTCAGCTGTGTGAAACAGCAGGCTGGGCTCCCAAAATCAAGTGAGATGCCGCTCACCGTTGAAGTTAGGTACACCCTCTCCTCCACAACTTTCTCTGCTATCCACTCACAAAGAAAATGTCTTCCCTTTGCAAAAAGAAGACACCAGGAGTGCAATTGCACCTGAATTTTAATTCCTTAGGAGCAGCTCCAGAGAAGGGGGGAGGCAGGGGGTTGCTGCCCGCCAGTGCCCCTCAGGTGCTGGGACACCCATGGCTGTGTGCCACCTCGGGGTGGTAATCTCAGAGCCACGGCATGCCCTGGGCCCTGGACAGCCACTCCATCATTTAAACTGCTTCATTCACAGCAGCAGGAGACAAAGTTAATCTTCCCCTGGGGAGAAAGAAGTGGCAGATGTGCTACCACAGCTCACTGCCATCATCTAATGAGGGTGACATCCACCGGTGATGACAGAAGAGCAAATGAGGCAAGTTCATATGTTATTATGGCAAAACCATGTCAGATTTGGCCAGACTTCACCTTCTAAAGTAGAATTTGATGCTATTTGACTTCTCTCTTTTCTTGACCACTGAACTGGGAAGGGGCAGAAGATGGGCATGTAACTGTGGGGGTCATAATTTTCCCCAGATCCGGATCAGAGACAATTCAAATGTCAAATGTAAACTAAAGGGGGAACAGGGAGACACAGCAGCTGCCAAAGAGGAACCAGCCCTGGGGTCCACGCTCCTTCCCCTGGGGAACACCCTGAGATCCTCTCCCGCAGCCGGAGGAGAGAGGAAGCCTGCACCGGTCACCCCAGCCACCACTTGCTGTCTGGCATATGCTTCAGAGCATGACTTGTTTTACTCACCTCTTACCCTGTGGACTGACAGAGACTGGCTTTAGGGAAACAACTCGCGTGTTCCTGGGCAGTCACACGCATTTCCAGCACTTGCTCTGTCACATAACTGCTTGTATCTGAGGCTGTTATGACCTGTGGTTTTTTTTTTTTTTTTAGGGGTCATTTAAAAGTGCTTTCTTCCAAGTATTCTGGTTCATCATCAGAATAAGGGTGAAAGATAAAGACCAGAAATTGGTTTTGGGGTTATTCTCACTGTGGCTTCTCACTGAACTCAGCTGAACATCTCTTAAGTGAAATCTTTATTTAAACTTATGTAAAGATTCTGTGATCTGCCTTGGCAACATCTTATAAGAATGCTGGGAACAAGATAGAAACAATTAAGATCAACAGCCATGCTGCAATTTCTATTTCTGTGCTGTACGTGTATGACATTTGTTCACTCCAGCCCTCCTGCCACGACGCGTTGCACCTCTGGAGGTCCCTTCCAGCCTAAGTGAAGCTCTGATTTTATGGCTGCTCAAGCACAGGCTTTTATACACAGCTCTGCAGCTTGAACTGAGTTACACATAATGAGGGCATTTGTTAAACAGCATGTCCTTTTGAGGTATGTTGATGCCTTTAGGTTTCTTTTCATAGATGTTTCCTTGAATAAAATATCCCACAACCTTTATTCTAGTCACATAAAAGATTTATGCCTGTCTTTTTCTGAGATGAGTGAAGAGAGGCATTCTGTATGGGAAAAGGGGGAGCAATGCTTAATATGTTTCCTCTTATGTATATTGAAATGAAATCTAAAATGTATTTTATATTTAATTTATCAGCATGTTACCTTCTAAGTCATATATGCACGGAAAATTTGGAGACCTCCTCTGCCCCTCTTAGTGTCTTCCTTCCTTTCTTCCTGGAAACTAACTTGTCTTGGGTATTTCCATTGCTCTTTCCCCAACATAAAGAAATAAATGATGTAAATTTAACTACAGTTTTGGTGCCTCTTTTTCTTTATAAGATTTACGTCAACTCTGGAGGGGAACTTTCCACAGGGATACACTTCCACTGGAGGAAGCAGGCTCTGGCAAATGCCTATTTCCTAAAAGAAAAGTTCACACTTATTATTTATCTGAATGAAGAAGGCAGTGACCTCCATGAAGAGCTGCTGCCTGCATGTTGGATTGGACATGTGACATCTCGGAGCAGAGAAGGGAACCTGCTGGCTCTGGCTGGCCCAGGCGTCTCCCAAAGGTACAAATTTCTCTTGGAGGAAGGGACTCTGCAGAAAATATGCTCCAGCCCCTCTTCACGTACGTGTGCCTTCCTGCTTCCTCCTCTGAGCTGTGGGAGGCAGATCGAGGGCAGCCCCACTTCTCTATCCTGCCACCACACAGCGATGGAAAAGTTCCCAGAGTGAATATCAGCCTTTGCATAGCCATGAATTTCTAAAACTCTCTGTACTGTGTGGGCTTCACGGGTTAATAAAGCAGTTTTACAAAAAGAAAGCACATTTTTTTTTAAGCCTGTTCTCAGAAAGGAATGGAAAGTAACGCACAATTAATTGCAAGTCATAATAGTTTAGATAGTTAGGGATAATCATCCAAACAAACTGAAGCGCAAATGCTATTCGATACACAGACACAGAAGTAAACCAAGCAAACTGGAGCTGTTCATAAAGAGAGAGCTGAAAAAATTAGAAATTAGGACAGTGTCACAGAGCAATTAGCTCTTTGCTAGCATTTGGTTGGGAATAAACATTTTTTATTCACAGTAGAGGGCAGTTCTCACTGTGCCAGCATTACGTAACAGTCTTCCCTCGCTGATCCTACCAAGAAAGGAGAATTGATCTGCTGAGAAAACTTTGCTTTGCAGCGAAGCAGATTTGGAGTATGACTTTGAGGGCAGGCTGAAGGAAAGTGAATATTCCCCATGAATTTTCTGTGGAAACCCAACTTCAGAGCTGACTAGGTGTGCTTGCCCTAAGCCCATGTGTCTCCCTCAAAAATGACGAAAACACGAACGGTCTCATGCACTTTGCTCACAGACAAAACCTCGAAGTCCAAACCAATATCTTTCCTCAGTCGTCTGAAACCTCACTGACCCCTCCAGCTCCCTTCGCCTCCCTGGGGGGACTGAAACCCACACCACCAGGGCCGTGGGCTTCCCCGTCATCTCCCACGCCGTCACCGTGCACCACGCTTTCCAGTTGCTCCTTTTGCGTGGCTCAGCAGCCAGTGTCCTCATGGCTCTGCCAGGGCTGGCTCTGCCACCCATATCTGCCCATCTGCATCTTATATAGCATTAAAATACTTCATTTTGCTTATTTCCTATAAAGTGCAGTTTTTAAAACTAATATGGAAAGAGGATGTAATAGCTATGAGAGGGACAGGAGCTACTGTGGAAGACACGGCACCAAAGCTGTGGGTTGAGTTTCAAACACAAATATGTGTGACTCTGAGGGCTTTGGCCACTGGAAGGCACAAGGGCTGATCCTCTGCTCACTTGTGCTGCTGTCCCACCAGTGGGGGAATAAAAAAAATTTTAAAAGAAGCCTTTATTTTGTTTTAAGTCCTTTGTGCACAAAATTTGCACATTTTCATTCCTTTACCCTGTGCATTTTGCCAAAGGCCAACTTTTGCTTTTATCACGAGACCCCCCCAGAGCTGTATGCGATGCTCAAATAGATGCTTTTCCTTTTCTCTCTGCATCTGCCCTTGTTTGGAAGATGATTTTATTGGGGTGGGAAATGTGGTGCTCGTTAGCCAATACCTTAGCCAGATAGGGTTAAATCGTACCTGCCTCCCAGTACCTGTAACCAATGCGACTTTATGTCAGTTTGCAAACACGTTATCACAGATGTCAAACTTTTTGCTAGCGTTCTTTACTTGCGGGGACTCAAAAAGCGCTGGGACATGAGCTGTAGATGCTGCTGGTTTGTGCTGTGTGATGAGTTCCCTCGAGCCTCATGTGCTTCGCAGCCGAGCAGGGCTTGGGAAGTCCACAGAGTTGTTCACAGGAGAAGAAGCAGCAGCAGGCAGCACCTGCAGCAAAGCGCGCTGAAGTTAGTAAGAAGCTTTTTAGCCCCCACCTTCATTTTTTTTGCCCTGTTCTTTATCCCTTGCTCTTCAGTGCTTACAAACCCAGGAGGAGGCAGTGGCGATTTGCTCTTCCCCTCCCACATGTGCTGGGAGGAGGACCCCCCACAGGTGTGATGAAGTGCCTATCCACGCAGTGCTCTGCACTGGCGCTGAGCGCTCGGCTCTCGGTGCCTGTGCCTGCCTGCTGCAGGCTGGGCCAAGGGGCAGCCCCCGCTGCAAGGTGTTTCCACTGCACGCTTGTCTCTTAAAACCGGGGGGTAAAACATCTTGATGGAACAACAGGCAGTTCCTTTTCTTCTGATGCTACCTGGAAAGGGGGAACTGGGCAGTATAGTCAAGAGGAGAGGTACAAACACTGTGTGGCAACCTTATACATTCACTCACTTACCTTGCACCTCTTTTTTCTGTTGTTTTGTAACCATCATATAAATAAAGGCATTTTTCCTTCTACAGCCATCCACATCTTTAAGTTGCAATAGGCTTAGAAACCACTTGGGGGAACTTTTTCCATTGCAGTTAATTATAGATAAAGAAATTTTGTTATCACAAATACCTACTGATCTGACTCAGCTGCTTTTATGAGCACTGAATATCATAAAAATCCACCTGATTTCACTGTCAAATTCTTAGGAAGCTTGAAAATAAAGCACTCTTTAGAGTCCTTACTCTGAGCGTATAGTTTGGGAAAGTTTGGCTTTGAGTGAGGTCCTGATTAAGCATCAAACTGGTGCAGAAAGACTTTTTTTAAGTTTCAAATTGTATCCTGACCTACAAAAATGGGGAAATGTTGTTTGGTTGCTAAATAGTATTTTGCAGTGCTGCCAGATAACTATTGTGAACAGTTAGATTGATGCCATGTTAGAAATGGTTCAACACAAACCGGTGTAAATCTTGTAGGGCTTTTTTTCTCCTCAAAAATCCTTCATGTAAAATGCTGTTTGGGCCCTCATAAGCAGAAGCTACGAGTGGAAGCCGGCGTGAGCGCCGAGAGCCTTCATCAACAGCAGAGAGCTGCGGAGCAGCGCTTCCCAGTCCCACCCAGGGGTGGCAGAGGCGCAGCAGCATCACCAGGTGGAGCTCTGTCCCTCTGCTCGCCGTGGAAAGCCTCCCTCTAAATAGAAGGCCATACATTTTACAAAACACAGTTTTTAAGGGCCGGCCTTTGAATTTAATTTTGAGTCCTGAACACCACGGTGCTGCTGTGCGGTGCTGCGGTGCCCGCGCATGGATGCGGTACACGGCCAGCGAGAGGGAGAGTTTGCAGGGAGGCTCTGTGGGGAAGGTCGGACTGGGAGAAGCTCATGGGTGGGAGGCACGGGGACATCTGCGACAGGCACCGGGGGTTTGCATGTGGGCTCCTTTCCCCCGAAGGAGCCGTAGATTTCATTGGACACTTTAATGATCTGCAGTGGATGTTTTCAGCGGGCTGACCAGTGGTCCTGTCCCAGCGCGGGCACACAGCAGCCCCGGCCGTGCGGGAACCACCAGCACTGGTGGTCTCCTGGGGGCTGGGAGTCATGGCATTTCTCATGCTGTGATTCTTCATAAAATACCAACACAGTAATGGGCCAGATGCTTCAAAGAATGGCAAAAATGAAAAATTACCCAGTATGGGGCCCAGTCACATTGCTTAATGCTTCAAACTACATCTAATGCCAGGAGCAGCTTTACTTAAAACAAATGGAGAGAAGAGGAGAAAGGAGAGGAGAGGAGAGGAGGGAGAGGAGAGGAGAGGAGAGGAGAGGAGAGGAGAGGAGAGGAGAGGAGAGGAGAGGAGAGGAGAGGAGAGGAGAGGGAGAGGAGAGGAGAGGAGAGGAGAGGAGAGGAGAGGAGAGGGGAGGAGAGGAGAGGAGAGAAGAGGAGAGAAGAGAAGAGAAGAGAAGAGAAGAGAAGAGAAGAGAAGAGAAGAGAAGAGAAGAGAAGAGAAGAGAAGAGAAGAGAAGAGAAGAGAAGAGAAGAGAAGAGAAGAGAAGAGAAGAGAAGAGAAGAGAAGAGAAGAGAAGGGAAGGAGAGAAGAGGAGGAGAGGAGGAGAGGAGTCCTGCTTTTTCAAGATCCTGAGAACGGCCTCAAAGAGCCTTGCCAGAGCTGAGGCTGCTGCTCCCCACTGCTGCAGCACCCAAGGAGAGAACAGGGAAGCAAATATGTGTGAAGAGCAGTAGTCCCAGAAGATTTTGTTAGAAGTATCTGCCATAAGGTAACTCTCTAGCATTGAAAACAGGAGAGTAAATGCAACACATACATGCAAAGATAATTCAGTATTTAGATTTCATTTTTATTGCTAGTTAAACACTAGGAAGTCCTGACATTATCCTGCAGAAATCATCGTTCCCCTGGGAATTGCGTACTCATGGTGCAGCTGAGACCTTCATGATCTTGTGTAACCAAACCTGAGGCACCTCACGGTGGTTGAGTGTTGCTGAATAATCTGGGGGTGTCATGTCAGCTTTCTAAAGGCAAGAGAGCATCCCTTTGGACTGTGATGAAAGCCTCTAAACCACAACCATGGATGGAAAAGAGACTTGCTCGCCCCTAGGTCACCCCCTGAGTGGGGCAAAAGCTCCACAAAGTGATCAGGGAGGAGGGTGGGCCTCAGCATCTCTCTTTAAGAGAAGGGAAGGTTAGAGCTCGGAGAAGTATCTGTCACTTTGCTGCTATTTTATCACTCTGCATCCAGAAGCCAAGCTGACCAAAAGGCATCAGGACAGGCATCTGATGGCCTAAACTGCTACTTATTTGGAAAGAGGGTTTCATCTATGCCTCCCGACTGCGTAGCTGTGAGACATGCCTGCCTCTCTGAGAGAGGGACAAGCACACAATCACCATTGCATATTTGGCCCTCCAGCCTGCTGCTTTCCTTGCTGAAGCCATGGCAGCGCTCCTTCTCGGCACAGCCCACAGCACAGGCCAGCACCCCCCAGGATGGAGGAGCACACCAAGGCATGCCCTGAGCCCCCACTTTAGCCACCTCTCAAATCATGACCAGTGCCAATGGCCATTTCTCCTGGTTTCTTTTTTATTCTTTGCATCACTGACTCTTTCAGTTTCTTACCTCTACCCTTTCACATGGTAGTTTAAACTTAACATATTATATATTTTTTTTTCTGTCATGTATTACCATGGGAGCCATGCTTTTGGGGAACTGTGGGACAGATACAAGGTGGCTTTCTCAGAATCCTCAGGATAAGTCCTCATTGGCCTGATAGCAGATGTGTTCCCAACTCCTCTGCAGGGGAAACCCAGACTGGTCTGGCCTGGTAGGGCAAAGGGTTTCTGGAACAATGCGTCTGATAGTTGTTGAAAATGTTACCTGCCAAGCTGAGAACAGAGATAGTCCAAGGACGGGATGTGACAAACATGAGACCTGTGAGGAGATTTGCTTTTTGAGATCACAGAGGACACACAGAGCACTTGGTAGCCCAAGGTGTGCGTATAAATAGACATTTGTAAGGTTGTTTTTCAGTAGCAAATATGATTTTGTGGTCCTTGTCAGGTCATTGCATAGACCTCAGAGAATAAAAGCACAGCTGAGCCTATGCAGCTGCCCTTGGCAGAAGGTCATCATTGGGATTTGCAGGAATTTGCAGCATAAAGACTCGGCTTTGACCAGACCGTCAAGGGATTTCTCCCCAGGAAAAACAACGGATTGGCATTTGGTATCTCCCTGGTATGACTTTACACTGTTAGCAGGAATCAAAAGGCATTACCACACTAGAGCTCAGAGGCCCAGCGCTGCCTGACCAGCTCTCACCAGGGCTCCGGTTTGCCCAGCAGCACTGGGGGAACTGGCAAGAAACCCCTCAGCTTCTGGCTGGGACATCTTGGGAGCCTGAGGATTTATAACACTATTTAAAATGTTTGAGTCACAGCAAACGTTATATGTATTGTGACAAATTTTTGAATAGAGATTGAAATGATCATTTTTCTTCTTACTGTAGGAGTACACGTTTTTCTTTGCTTCCTAGTCTAGAGGCTTAGGGTTGCCTGGTTACTCTGACTCAGAAGCTCTGTGAGGTGTCTCTTGGTGAAGGAGCAGATACAATTTGGCAATTAGAGAAGCTTGATTTGTCATCTAAATGTAGAAATCCTTAGGAAAAAATAACCATTTGAAGAGCAGTTGTACAGAAACCGCAGTGAGAAAATGCTCAGAACGTGCATTGGTACTGAACATTGCTGCTTTGCTTATTGTAGAGCCATGAAGGTCATTAATAATATATGCAATAATTAGGATTTTTTTTTCAGTGTTCAATTAATAGAATCCTGTTCATAGCATATATGAATTGCAAATGTGATCAGAAAAGCATTTTTGTTGAAGAATTTCCCCACGGATTAGCGCTATAAAAAGACTCCATTCAGCAGGCAATCTATTCATCTCGGGCTGGAGTTAAAGGAACGTGATGGATTCAGGTGAGGACCCCAGTACAGCCATCACAGCAAGCTAAAAACTGTCTTACCTGCTTAAGTGTGTGTGTGTGTGCACATATATATTTATATATATTACATGTGTGTATATAAATGCGTGCAGATGTTCTTACCGCTATACATTTGTACCGATTTGGGAAATCTCTGATTACAGAAATGGTTTTATTTTGCAAAGTATTTCCTTCAGAACTGAAGCCGTAGAATCATAGAACGGTTTAGGTTGGAAGGCACCTTTAAGATCATCTAGTTCCAACCCCCCTGCCATGGGCAGGAACACCTCCCACTAGACCAGGCTGCTCAAAGCCTCATCCAACTTGGCCTTAAACACTTCTAAGGATGGGGCCTCCACAAGTTCCCTGAGCAACCTGTTCCAGTGCCTCACCACCTAATAGGGAAATTTTTTTTCCTAGTATCTACTCTAAATCTACTCTCTTCCAGTTTAAAGCCATTCCCCCTCGTCCTATCACCACATGCCCTTGTAAAAAGTCCCTCTCCAGCCTTCTCGTAGGCCCCCTTCAGATACTGGAAGGCAGCTATAAGGTCTCCCTGGAGCCTTCTCTTCTCCAGGCTGAACAACCCCAACTCTCTCAGCCTGTCTTCACTGGAGAGGTGCTCCAGCCCTCTGAGCATCTTTGTTGCCCTCCTCTGGACCCAATCCAACAGAGCCATGTCCTTCTTATGTTGAGGGCTCCAGAGCTGGACAAAATATTCCAGGTGGGGTCTCACGAGAGCGGAGCAGAGGGGCAGAATCACCTCTCCCAACCTGCTGGCCATTCTGCTTTTGATGCAGCCCGAGATGTTGTTTTCACTGTTGCTTCATAGTGCCCTTTAGTTGTTTGCATTTTGGTGAACAGCAGCAAGCATTTTATGAACACGGAGGGGCATTTAATGGTTGGGAAGTTGGGGAATGTTTGTGGAAAAGTGAGATCTATGCACCGACAATTTTGCTTGGAGATCCAGGGAGCAGAAAGGCTCAGCCAGTGTAAATTCTAAAAGGTCAGAATTTGATTTAATGAACTTAACCTTCAAGAAAACAAGCCTTTTTCATGTAGGATATCCCCTTAGGCTCGCTTTATTCAACTAAATGCAGAACAAACAGAATGATGAAAAAGTCCCATTTTGTAAATCTTGCCATGTTTTTAATCACATTTCGTCAACTCATTTTATATAGCCTAAGATTAAATTTGGGCTTCCTAATGCTGTACCTAGCAGGGGTAAGGTAAATCTATGGCATTGTGGTGGTTCCTTTATACCCTTGTGTTATGCCCACTACCGTAACCTACATGAGCAAGGTCTGAAGTCTGTAACTTCTGCATCAGATGTGCTCTCATAGACTCACTTTGGACACTGCTCAGTTGCGATGGGCTGTTGGCTCCAACACCTCCACGCTGTTGGGATTTCCTACTTCTCACAGCCCACTTTTTTCAGCTTTTAAAATGCAATGGCTGTAAGAGAGAAACAGAAAGCAATAGGTTTGTCTTCTTGTTATTAAAAACATGGTGATAACTCAGAGAAAACGTACATCACCCAGGATTATTTTCAGCAGTGTATATACTGGCTGTAACAATCATTTTAAGTGTGAATGAGTGAAACTGTTACGTAGTCATGATATCATGAGGTTCTTGCCAGAACTTTGCCAAAAAAAAAGTGTGCTTCAATAATCTCTTACCTAAGCGGTTTTTTGTTTGTTTGTTTGTTTTTGTTGTTGTGATTATTTTTTTTTCCCCCAGAATCAATTGCAGTTAATGAGGCAAACAATCAGAATTAGTGTGTTTTCAGCCCAGCACAAGGTGAGCTTACAATCTTCACTACAGGAATGATACGTAATCTGCTTGCTAATTACTGTGGGAAAAGTCCAGTAAAACAAGATAATTTGCAGATAACACCCCACCCCCACCCCCTCCATTTGCATTAAAATCTGAGAAATGTTGAAGAGTTCAGGAAGACGTACTACAGCAAAGCTGGGTGAGCACTGAGGTGGGAGATGGCACGCAGAGAGGTGGCTGGCAGGAATACTTAGAGATAATGGCAGTCTAAATTAGTACCACCAGTTAAAAAATAGGTATGTGGTTCAGATGCCCGAGGTGGATGGTCCGTGGCGTGTGGTAGCTCCTCTCCTATGTGCTCTGAGCGGCCCACAGAGCTCCACAGAGATATATGGAAGCCAGTATGACAACACGTGTGCTTCTATATTAATATTCACTCACATGTTTATCAACATTATTCCAACTACTGTTATAGTTTTGACTGATGTATGTCTTATGTTCTGTTTTCTGAAGACAATATCCATTTTAACTCTCAGGGAATCACAAAACAGAATGAACTTCACCAACCAGTTTTGTATGTTTTCACTGACCTTATGTATGCAATATACTTTGTCTATACAGATAGTTTATTTAGGAGGACTTAAAGAGAAAATTGCAAATCAGAGATGCATTATATTTTTATTCCTGTCTGTAAACCCTTTTTAATTATTAAGAGGTATATTTGCTTTTAGTCAAAAATATGGTCTCTCACATCTTTTGCCAGTCATTTTTTGGCTTACAGAAGTTGCCACAGTAGAGATACTTCACATTTCCAGGTTGTCTTCAGCAGATGACCCAAACATAGTATTCATAGGACTTCAGTGCTCCCTATTGCAGGGAAGGAAAGATGGAAAGCCCAAGGGTAAGAATTTGCTTTTACCCCAAATTTCACACAGCATCAAGTGCTTTTTTGTAACGCTGCAAGTACCGTGGCACTCCAGGAAGATTCATTTAACAAAACAACCCGAAATATACACAAACACAGAGACAGAAAAAGCTTTAGGGTCCAAACCTGAATGTAAAAAATTTACAGAGAAAAAAAGAAAACACAGCGTAGAGGAGACTGACTTCTCAAGCCCTGAGGGATCGACACTCTCCTATCAGAATTAGGTAAATACAGTTGCCGCAGCGTTAGCCTGAACTGCAGCACTCAGAAGGATCAGGCTGGTGGCAGGCTGTGGAACGCGCTTCTGCACTTTTAATTGAATTTTATTACAAGGAAAAGGATTTTAATACTGCTCTTTCTTGCCTAATGAAAGATAAAAGTTTTTCCACGTCTTCAGGTAGAAACATGCTGGGCCAATTTTTTTTTCCTAGTCTGTGCCCACACGATGCATTCACAGCCTCCCAGTGGTGTAACATTTCTTGAGGCGCAGAGCAAGAATAAATAAATTAGTAAGAGGCAGTTGTATGAAACATACATCCACATATATAGCTGTGAGGTTCTGGCCTCATACTTGGAGCTCCTTTTTACAGGCTAATCCACAGCCCGGTACACTTCTGGCTTCCTACTGTGAACTACTTTACCCCATTTCAGTCACTTCATTACATATCTGGTACATAATATTAACGATCTTCTCAGCAAATGAGAAGAATTACAAACGCCAGTGATGACAGAGAAATAATCAAGAAGGAGAAGGAAGTTTCTAATGGGAAAATGGAGCCTCCCACGGAGAATTCTGCTTAAAATATCATCTCTTACTAATTGATACGACCACTGGTGTGGGAGATGTTGTTGTTTTGCACCTGATTTAGAGTTCAAGGAATACTTAAATCAGACGTGGAAGTTGAAGTGCTTATTGTGTTTTTTTTTTTTCTGAAAGCAGTGTTGTAAAAAGAGTATTTTGGAGACCCTGGAAACTCAGCAGCCAATGCCAGCAACGCTCCAGCTGTGTGGGAAAGGGCAGGCACGGTGCAGCTTCATATCGTTAGGTGGCCTAGATACTCGCCCAGGTATGTCCCCCTCTGCATGAAGGAGAAGTTGTGATGATTGCCTGGATCCTTACTCCCCACAGAGCAGTGCTGCTGGAAAACGAGGAGGAGATGAGGAGAATTAACACACCCGCCCAGCGAAGGGCTCTCTGTGAAACCTGCAGTGGGGCAGGTATGGATTTGTAAGAAGGTTTCTGAAACAAAAAGTGTAACCAAGTCCAGTCTGGGTTTCCCAGGCTCCTCTGAAGGATTAAGTGCACATTGCAGAGCATCTTCTTGCGCCTGAAGCTGTGAATGCAGAGCGACAGTATTCACACAGGACCCCTGGGGACCCTTGAATTCATTCCTGACAAAAAGTAGGCTGCATGTATGTGTCGCTGCATGTAGGAGTTAGCTGCTCCTCTGCCATGGAAGTATCCTCCTCAAAGTTATTTTTGTACAGCCGCTCTTTCTCTCAGTATGTGCAAAGCCTCAAGTTTTAATTGCCTTCTGATGTTTGAGCCTTTAGGATTCATGTTTTTGTGATCCTCTTTGCAGCTATTTAATTCGTATAAATTTATATAAACGAAAGCTGATTTTTTCCACCTAATAAAGTCCCTGCATTTAAGTAAGCAAACTAAGGGTACACATTTCTGTCAAAGAGCTACTTATTTCAAATGTTTTCCTGCATTATTATTTAAGGGTGTAGGAGGAGGGGGAGAGGGAAGAGCGCAAACCATGAGTGAAGCTGCTCCTCCAACTCCCTTCCGAGCAAACAATGGCTCTTAGGTGCAGCTTAAGATCGCTTTTTCATCTTATTGTTGACTTCCTCAGCATTAACTTTGAGGAAGAGAGGTAATGCTGTTCAGCGGTCCAGCTTAGTGGCAGACAGCAGCAATAGCTACAGGAAGCTTTTTTAAGCCTTTCTGAAAGCAACATATCAAAGGGCAAAAGCTGAGCTACAGAGGACGCTTATTGTGCCAGGACAATAGCACAGATACCCGCACTGGAGCCGGTTAAGATATTTTTTTCATGAAGCCTTTGATATTGCTGTCAGAAAGTGCCAGCCCGTTGAAACTTTTCATGGCGATGTACTGATGTACCTTTCCTCAGTAAACGCTTCTTGAATTCATAACGTACACCTGGTCAAATAAAGAGAAGATAACTCTCCGTGATGCACCAACGTTGCCACGATTTCCAAGCTACAGTCACTCTTCCTGGATTTTTTAATTAAACTTGAAAAGAACCGCATGAGAAAGCAATGACACTCTCCACAGAAGAGAGAGGGTTTTTATTTTTCCAGCTCTCCCTAGTCCTCCTCTAATGGCAAGACGCTGTGTGTCGGCTCAAAGAACATATGTCTTGGAGAAGCTCTGCCAGAAGGGAGGAAGTTGGATTGCTGTTGCTAGAGGGGCAGAGCTGGGGTTTCCAAGGTATTTTAGCTATGCATTTCCTTACTTTCAAAAGTGCTCATATTTCTTTTAGATTTAAAATTGAGGTTGAATTATAGGTTGCTACAGGTTTTCCTGTAACTTAAACATTTTAGTTCTCTTCAGGCTGCTGCCGTATACGATGAACCGTGTTCAGTAAGATCTTAAGAACGCAGTAGATTGCCAGCATCAATTAAGACTACAGCTGCAATAGCACAGTCATCTGTAACACTCATGTACAGAAGGTAGAAGCATTTTGTACAGCGGAAACCTCTGAATGGGGACGCCAACACCACCAGAGCATTCCTCTACTCTGGGAAAAACACTGCCGGATAGTAAACCCCAATAAACCGAGACAGAAGACTTGGATTAGCATCTCATGTCAGACCAGGTTGGAGTAGATTGGCTTCTCTTTACATAAAAGGATTTCTAGAACAAGGCTGATGTTTCAGAGCTTCTTGATGTTTCACAGTCTCTTGTCTAAAGGTCTGCCTGCAAAAAGCAGCAGTTCACTCCACAGTGACTCACTTGAGCAGATGTAACACAGAAAACCTCCCCAGCGGCACTTCATTCTGAGTCACATTTCTCCGAAGTAGCATCTACTCAATGTACATGGACTGACTGTCACCTTACTTGATCAATTAAAATCTGGAGCGTTGCAGAAACGTTACTAGAGGAAACGTATAGCCTAATAGATTTGCAGCTGCAGTGGTCCCGGAATACATCTGCATAACAATAAAGTTGACATACAGTACTAGTCTCCTGCTTTTACAGCTTTTCTTTGTATTTTTCAAATAACTGCTTTTATATGTCAGGCTCTTTAGGCAGCACCTAGGGGATAATCAGGGATAGCTGGACATAGTTGTATATGTGTGCCTATGTCTGTATTTAAATGCATTATCCATCTATATACACCCCCCACCCCCCCCATACCTACATACATGTATGCACACATACATACACACACACAAACTATTTTTCTACATAAGTTACTTTGGTTGGTTATTCCTGACAGCACGGTGCAAGAGAGAAATCGAAGACTCGTAGCAGAGAGTTGCGGTACGCTGCCGGCCGCGTACCATCGGTGCTCCCAGAGGGATTCTGGCTGAAGCGGAAGCAGCCTCCACGGGGCAAGCGAGCACGTCGCAGCGAAGCGCGCCGGGCAGCCGGCAGCCAGGCGGTGCAGGAACTGTAGGCACAGGGGCAGAGTTAAGAACAAAGATTTCACTCGCCTCCTGACAGCAAACTAATCGAACTGGTGCAAACTTGAGACTCCCCCAAACTTCTATCAAGAGTTTCAAGCTTATTCAAGATAAGAAGATTAAAAAGGATAATTATAAGTATGGAACATTAAGGGGAAAAAATTTCAGTATGCCCTCAGAAGTTAAATGAAAGCTTAACAATTATAATTATTGACAAACTCGACATACACAGGTTTTGTTACTCATAATTAAGTAGTAATCCTGCTTAACAGTATTCTGGGAAGGAAATGTGGCTTTCTCAGTAAAGACAACAGTAGTGGCTCTTACCCCAGTTATACTATAGACATGTACAAGGTCAGCATTATGTTTGTACTTGAACTTGAACTTCAACTTCCTTCATGTCCAAGAGAGAGAAATTAATATAAAATCACAGAACCATTTCGGTTGGAAAGGGCCCTTAAGATCGTCGAGTCCACCTGTTAACCTAGCACTGCCAAGTCCACCACTAAACCATGTCCCTAAGTGCCACATCTACATGTCTTTTAAGTACCTCCAAAGATGGTCACACTTCCCTGTGCAGCCTGTTCCAATGTTTGACAGGATATTTTGGAATGTGTTTTATGTGATCTCTTAGGTGTGGAGTTTAGCAGGAGACTAATTGTGTCCCAGACTCCACCAACTATATTGATTCAACCTCTGTTTTTAAAGAGGACCTAAGGAGAGTCACAGATAGAGATGTTGTCTCTTACTCAGATGGATACTATTTTGGGTAGTCTTTGCAAAGAAAGTTGCTGATACTTCCCAGGTTTCCTCAGTTCCCTCCCTCACCCCTCCCACACACCTTTCATGGTAGAGTTCTCTCTCTTGCTACCTTTTTTCCCCCCAACCTCGCCAGCACAGGAGAATCATGGTTCCCAGTATGGGATTTAGTTGGAACATGGTGTGAAGGGAGGTTATCTTGGTGAACCATCATGATCTGTACATCAGGCTTCAGAGAAGACTGGTGCTCACAGGGACTATTTCACCTGCCTGCTTCTGGGCTCAGCCTTTTCACCAGGACGTGATCCCAATGGCCCTGTGCTAGATCTCCAAAAGACATGAGAGGAGCCTGGGAAGGTGCAGCTGAGCACTGTGGTGAAAGAACATGTCCCAAGGCTGTGGAGTTGCGTTGCCATTTGGAAATGCTGTGCCAGTACTGTGCTCCTGGCTGTGGGAACACAGGAGTACTGTCCTTTTACATTTAAGCAGGGTTAAATAAAGGGTTTAACTAACAAAGCATTTGGAAGGAGGTCAAGTCTCACCTGCACCTGGGTCCTGGTATCTGTTTCTTGGCTTAATGAGTCCATCGAGGGGGATATGGAGTCACGGTGCTCAACCACGGTGCGTTATTGATGCTTATTGTTTATTGTGCTGATGGTTGCTATGGACTGCAGAGTTATAATGCAGGGCAAAACACAGCATGCATGTGCAGAGAAATGTACGGATATTCATTTCTCAAAGAAAGGGTATGATATTTAGCTGAGTCGTGTAAAAGATTGGCTTCAACAGCAGGCAGGCCAGCTATGTATCTTGGGAGGTGTGATCACGCCGCATATATCACACCTGTGCTGTGGCATATAACAGTTTTTGAGGAAGAGAAAGAACTTAAATGGCTAAGTAGATGTGCTGATTTAGCTCAGTGATAAGTGACATTTTGGGAGAAGAAAGAAGGGGTGGTTAGATTTCTGAGTGGATAGGAGTGAGATGTACCATTTGCTCCCTCACCATTGATACGGTGAATCACATCTGCTCCCTGTAACTATACAGTAGTTGTCCAGCTCTCCGTACACGTGCTTGTGTAGGGAGCCTGTTTCAAACCTCACTTCACATTAAGCATGACCTGCCACATCATCAGCATTATGATCCATAGACTTCATGGATATCCATTTTCACTGTCATACAGATTTTCAAACTTGGCAAATTATAGACCCCCAAATCATCATATCCGTATCTAATAGTTTCCAGTGCTAGACTAATTCTGTACTACCCAGCACGTCACACCTATGATTAATAGCCTTAATATTCACTTCACTATACACATATATTTTACCTGATACTGATACTATATTGCCACCCTTATTTTCAGTAATTTAATGTATTCTTTCAATGTTTAAAAACTATATCAGTTTCAAGTGAAATTGCAATCCATGTATTATTTAAGTCATTTTAAGCTTCAAGCCACTTTATATGACATCATTTCAATTATATCCTTGCTCAATATATAGAGCACTTACTCATAAACCAGAATGAGTTAGTCAGACGTACAGAGTTTTCAAGGTCACTACTTTGTTAATAAAACTTGTTAACTGACACAGGCATTAGTCATATAAAGCTGAGTAAATGTAATGATTAAGCCACTCACAGCTCTTCACCCTTCTGCTACACCCTGCCTTCTAAAGAGAGAATTTTTATTTTGGGGCCCGATTGAAACCTACTTAAGTCAGTGGAAAAACTCCCTGTGGCTTCACTGGGCTTCGTATCAGACTGCCGCTAAATAACAGAACCACACTCACAAAAAGAGCAGACAACAGGATGATAACTCGGGCAGACTCCTGCACATCAGCTCCTGCCACGGTTCACAGCTGTAACGTTCGTCTCAGCAAAACAGACGGAGCTTGACCAAGCTCTAGGTGGAACTGTAATTACATTTTATTCCTTCAGACATCTCTTACTGCAGAAAGCACGGGATTCCCTGCTGCAGAAAGCATGGAGTAATTATTGTTTGGACTTGATGGGGGTTTGTTGATCCCCTAACGGTAGGTTGTTATTCATTTGCTGGGCCCATGCAAGGGACCAAAGGAGAGTATACATGCAACACACAACCATACAAAGTGTGCAATGAACAGAGTGATCAATAACCAAATAGGGACACTTCAATTTAATGAAATCTCCTGGGAGACACCAAAACAGATCGGCTCCCTTTTAGTGATAAGGAGTACACTATTTCTGTATACATTACCACTCTATACTGAATACTAATGAGTACTACATATTCTGTTTAAAAGCGAATAATTTTGTCTGGCCTCTGTCTGCTTTGCCTTACCCAGACAGCCACCCCTGCAGTACGATATTAGGTATGTGAATGATCCTCGCCAGAGAAAAAGTTGGGAGGCTGGAAAGAAGACTAAGGCATTGTCAGTGCCGATATGTACGATGTAGGATGAATCACAACCTATGAGGGAACCCACATCTCACCCAGTATGAGACATCTTGGATACTTCTAAATCTGAGCTAGTCATCCTAATCTCCCGTGGAAAATGGAAAGACGGCAACTTGAGGGTGCCATTTAAATGAGCTCCTGTAGGCATTGTCTTTAGCGTGAAATGAATTACACCACTGACTCCAGTGAGTATACCGAATACATCTCCATTGACCATACGAGGGTGTAGGTTTCCACGTGTTGAGATTCATTCAAGACAGTCCCACCCAAAAGCATCTGCTGCTGGGCACCACAAGGCAACGGAAAGACCAAATTGCCAGTACACGTTGCCACCGGAATGGGCAGAATCCCTCCCTGGCAATGCCGAACCCCTGCAATACGCCCCTTAGGAAGCAGAGTCTGCCACAGAGACTAAGGGAGCACGGGAATCCTCTGTGAGGAGACCATCCACTGCAGTCCCATGTAGAAGCAAAGCGTCCAGTTAAATGGACAACTTGCTAAACAAAACCACACTTACATGACATGTATATAAGGTGCCTACAGACTCCAGAGAGTCAGGCATTAAATAGACTGGAAAGTAGTGGGGGACAGGTAGCACCTCAGCCAGAAAGCCGATCTGGTTAGGACCAGCAAGACAGCGAAGGCTTTGTCATTAGGTGGAGCTGGAAAAAACAGAGTGTACGAACAGTATCATCAGAGTGTCACACAGCAGAGGGACAAGAGCAGGTGAAAGGACTCCTCCTCCCAGTAGTAATAATAATAAGGGAACAGAATCACAGAATAGTCAGGGTTGGAAGGGACCTCTGGAGATCATCTAGTCCAATCCCCTGCCAGAGCAGGGTCACCTACAACAGGTTGCACAGGACAGCGTCCAGGCGGGTTTTGAACGTCTCCAGAGTGGGAGACTCCACAACCTCTCTGGGCAGCCTGTAACATTTAATTCAAAATCCCAGACACTTGGTAGATGTATCCAGAAGGTACAACAGAATGGCAGCAAAACTGTGTCCTTTAGTGTGATTCATTTATTAGCACTACAGCCCCGGCTACTGCCACCTGCCACTGAAACAGCTGTTTCTAAACAAAGCAAATCCTAATCCAGCATGGTCCTAAGAAAGGAAAATCAAGGTTTTGGGAGATGGACCAGAAAGAAGCAGCAGTCCGTGCACATGGAAGAACGTGCGGTTTATGTAACCAAGCATTCCTACGTTATTGTAGAGTATGTACTCATGAAACAGTACAGATCCACGCAGACTTTAATTTAGTCAACAGAATTATTTTCATCTCTTAAAATTATTTTGATCTCTTTTATCTCTTATTTTTTCCTGAAAATAGTCTTAACAAATTGTAAATGATACCTTAATAGGCAGATATAGCTGGAATAGTGGTGAATAAATATTTTTATCGCCAGTGATGTGTTCATTATACTCACGTGATAGCCACCCCGCTTCCTCTTTTGCCTTTGTCTTTTGTCTTCCCATAATCCTAGGCTGTAAGGACTTGAAAAAAAAAAAAATCAGCACTTACTTATGTATGTGCATTTTTTGTACAGTGCCTAGGACAACCTAAATTGATGCAATGATACTGCCACTCCTGCCTCGTGCTGCTCAGAGAATCCAGAAAGGCGGCGGGGGTGGATGAGGCAGAGGCGGTGGCTCAGTCGAGTGGGCAGCAGTGTCCGGAGTGGAATGGATGGGTCAGTGGGGAGAAGAGAATTCAGAGCAGAAGTCAAGGTGAGGGGTGATGAATGTCTGGGACGTGAGGATGGAGCGTGTGGTCTTTGCTAACTGAAATTATTTTGAAGCTGCAAGAATAGGAAAATCAGTACGGTTTAGCAAAGGCACAAGCACAGGCATAGTGGAAAAGGCAGAGGAAAACTATAACACAGAGCTTCCACGTCTGAGACAAAGATGGAGAAGCTAAGAATCAAAGTCAAGGAAACATGCAGGAGAGACAGGCTAAACAGGATTTTTGAAAACTCCCAAATTCTCAGTGCTTCTAAGTCTCTCTTGTTGTCAGCGTCCTACTTGGAAGCAACAGCTAGAGATGAAAATCCCACTGAAGGAGGAGAGCTCTAATCAGGCTGAGCAAGAGCTGGATATCGGGCGTGCAAAAAGGGTGGTAAAAGAAATCTGCAGCCGTGGGTTGTAGGCATAAAGCGGCAATTCTAGGAAACATCTCTGCATCTGAGCCTATGGCATCTGCATCTGAGCCTACGGCAGTAAATGAGCTGGTTTTGATCACTCTTTGTAAGCAAAGAGAAGGGGACAAAACACAGTCCGTGGAGGAGATTAATAGGGAACGCTAGAAAGGAGGATCAGGAAATGCACTTAAAGCTTTCTTCAAGATCCGTGTTTACTTTGCATGAAGGTTGACAGTGACACTAAATACAAAAAAAACTGGATGCTCACAACAGATTTGATCTCCACATTGTGCCACAACTTACCTTTCTTCTAAGCAGAGTCAGCCCCATTTACAAAGCCCCGCTATTTGAGTTAAGGATGTAAAGAGGAACAGACTTTGATATTATTTCTTTGAATTTACCTGGCTCCATGGAATTGAAGGGAGATGAAGGGCTGCTGAAATTAAACAGGCGTATAAAACTGTACCAGATGTACCAGAGATGCAAATACCCAAGACCGTCCCTTTGACATTTGGATAGCATTTGGAGAAGGAAGGAGGATTTTTAATTCGCTCTTTGTGTGTACACAGGAATGCCGTGATAGCACCAGCAAGTTGTGCAGGTGGGCAAGCGAAATTCTGGCGAACTCCTGACACCGGTGCTAAAACCCAGCAAGTATTCATTCCCTATGTTTGAACAGCTCAGGAGACTATAAGAACTTTAATGTAGGAAAAGGTCAGGTCATTTCAACTTTGAGTTTGCCTGGGCTTTGTCTGCTTTGCTAGGAAAACATGCAAATTATAAAAGAGTCAAGAGGAACTTTCACGTAGTACAAATTGCTTACATTAACCAAGCTTCCATAACTTGCAAGTTGATAATCACCTGCACTGTGAATCAATATGCATTTTACTGCCATTCAATAATACATAATCCATTGTCATATAAAAGGTGAGGAGCGGTATCATGCTTGTGTTTCTCAGTGCTACCAGGAGTATCTGAAGACTGTAAGATTTTGACTGCATCCTTCTTCCTATCATCTTTTGGAAGCAGTCAGGTCATCCCCACACAATGATGAAAAATTAAGGCACAGGGAGCCTGCGAGCCAGGCCAGTGCCTATGTAAAACTCTAACCCTAAATGATTTGCCAAATATTACACTGGAAGTTTACAGCTAGACAGAAAATGGAACGAGTGTGGCTTTGTCCTGGCTATCTCTGGTTTGGGGCGGGGGGGGAGGTATTTTACCAAGACAGCTCTAGTCTGTATGGTAGCATGTGATTTAACAGCCAAGTGGGATGTTTGGAAAAGATGAGGATAATAGTGCTGCCATCTGGCCAGGACTTGAGCTCAGGAAAGTAACTCCCAGGGATCAAAGGGAGCTGAACAGCCAGGAGAAAAAGCTGAAAAGAGCTTTAGTTCGCAGCACAATGCTTCTGGCCTCTGGCTGAAAAGAGAGCAAACCCAAGCGTAAGCCACTGCCACATTTCCAATGAAAAGGCGAACCTTTTGTACTACCTGCAGGGTGGCAAAGGGCAGTCAGCACCTGGTGGGACCACCAGCTGCAAAGCAGAGATGTGAACGGCCCAGCGGCAGCTCTTGGGATGATGAATGCTTTTTTGTTCCTTCAGGGTTTTGTATCAGGCGGATTGCCGACAGCAGGTTTCTGTTTCCCTGGTATGAATGTGAACCGGATCCTGACTTCAGGCCAGCTCATTCGGTGGCCTAGTTAAAAAGAGCCTGTGGTCTCTCCGTCTCAGTCTTGGTGAAAAGGCGTCTATGCTGGCAAACACGTTCTCTCTCCTGTTTGGCTCTAATGACTCATTCCTGGTAGTCCAAAATACATTAATTCTGGATATCGTCAATGCATGGTCCCATGTGCTGTTCAAAGGTTTCCCACGCCAAGAGTCCACCTGGCTTAGCATCAGCCTCATTCTCCAAGGGGTTGTATGAGGGCATGGACTCTTTTGCTGACTCTGCAGATTTGCTATTGCCATTTGTAAAGATTCGTCACACCATCAAAAACAATAATCGAGTCTTTCAGACTGGAGTTTTCAAAGAATTAAGTGAATTCAAAGAGGACTGGAGACTAAATTCCTTTCCTGGTGACTCTGAAATCAGTAATTTCTATGCTAAGAATTAACCAACTAATAGTTTGCCTCTCGTTCAGTAACTTGATACCTCCTGTCCTCTAAGTCTTCTTTTGGGTCTTCTTAAATTACACTAGAAAATGCGTTTCCCATGCAAGGAGTCAAGAAACAAGCGGGGGAAAACAGGAACTCTCTGTGAATAGCCCCTAAAAGCTGCATTGTTTGTTTTGTGTAAATGCATTTCCTTTTAGAACCTACCTGTTTGATACTCTAAACATGCACACACTTTTGAAGTAACAATATCCAAATAATTTACTTCCACAGAACGGCAATTTACTGTGAGGTAAAAGCAGGAACAGAATAAAATGGTGCCTTAATATTAACACAATCATACGCAGGCATGGACCTTTAATATATGCAGATGTGGTTTCTGCACCTTATGTTGAAATCCATCCCCACTGGGTCAAATGCACCTCTCGTAAAAATGCAGTTTGGGGCAAAAACTGCAAAATACATACTTGTTTCAGCTGAAATCACAAGTAATTTAAATAGAATGTACAGGGCAGTATTTATGGGAAGGTTGTAAACAAAATCCTCATTGTTTTGTTTTCTTCCCAGAAATACCAGGGTTTTCACACTTTCACTATCATGTGTTTAACGAAGAAAAAGACTATACAGTTTTATCTCATTGATTTTCTATTATTGTCTGCTAGTCCATTATATTGAATTATATATATTATATTGAATGTCGTCCCCAAGGAATTAAGAATAATATCTAAATTTACAAGGTAATGAATAAAACATCAAAGCAAGTGGGTTAGCAAGTAGTTTAGCCTGTGTGTAGAAATGCTTGCCATACACTGATGAGATGGCAAATCCAAAAAAAAAACCTCCAAACCCTACCTGGGCACTGGATTTTGGTCACATTATGATTTTGCAATCCCAGTTTTAATGTAGACAACAAACAGTTGAATGGAAAGGCCGCGCAGTGCACAATTGCAATCTACCATTAATCATAAATCCTGGAAGCAAAAATCCACTTAAACACCAATTAGAAAGTAACAAATGTAGCACTTTGCTAGCAGATTTTACATATTGCAATTTTGTTGGTCATTAAAACAGTCTATATAATTAAAGTAATAAGAATAAAAATCGTCAAAGTTGTATTTTAAATTATTTAACTATTTCTGAAGGAAAATTCCATATATAGTGAAACTATTGTCTTCTGACTTCAAACACAAAGAAATTTGTGAAGATAATGCTGGCCTTCCAACGGAGCAGCTGAGATGCCAATCAAAGTTTTGTGGCGAGTTCCTGTAAAACAATTGGGAAAAAAATCATAGATATAACAAATCTGCTGTCAACAAAGGTAAATTGATATATTATAAAAGCATTAAAATTAGTAGAAAGATAACTTTTAAAATACACTGCCTACAGAGGAGCACGAGCCAATTTTGCTAGCTTACACGAATCACGTGCATTTGCCAAGTACCTCATAAAATGGGATGTGGGAACGGAGTTGGAGGGGTGTCTTCTCCAGTGCCACTGTGATTTTCCCTTGGTGAAGTCTCCAAGATGACTGCTTGGAACCACACCATTCTTACCCCCCTGCACCTTCAAAAAAATCTTCATGGAACAAAGACATCATTATATGATACTATTTTTAGCACTGAAGTATGTCAAATCAACCTGTTTCTCATCTGTAGTACCACAGCTGGTCTAAAGTCCCTGTCAACATCACCTGTCAAACAGCACAGCTAATAGTGTTCAACCCCAAACTGATCCAGGCAGCCTCCAAAAGACTTACTCTGCCCCGCTCCGGCAACCCTGCAACATCCAAACCCATCTCATCGCCGCTGCTCTCGCCAACTTTTTTGCAGCAGCAGGGGAAAGGGTAGGACAGAAAGCCACCATCATGGCTGCTTGCCAAGCAGATCAACCACATCCAGGTGTTTAAATTTACCCCATGATTTCCCATCATGAAGTAAGGGCACAGCGGGCAACTGGCAAGCAGGAAAGCAAGTGGTCACACATGTGGGCATGGCAGCTCATGCCGTGGTGGGACGGGGGAGCCGTCTGCATTAGCTCTGCCTCAGAACATCTTCCCAACAGGCAAGAAGCAAACATGCAAGTAAGCCCTAATTTAGCACACATTTTGTGCTGGTAGACCTGAAAGACAGCCGGTGGTTTGAATTTCATTAGAAGCCTTCCATTGAGCAGGCTTAGCAATCTTGCCTTTTAATTGCTTCTAAAGGTTGCTACCCATCTACTGGAAAACCTCGCCTTCTGCAGCTACAAAGAAGTTATAACGATTCTGCACACTTGTATATAAGATATGTGTATCTGTATTATACAGAAGATCATAAATGCACATTTCAAAAATATATGGCTATTTTAGGTACAATGTAATGTTTCTGCATGCTTTGACACAATGAAAAATTGGACCCAACTCATCTATCCCGAAATCTAAAATCCAGTAATTTGATGGTAAAATGTCCAGTGTTCGATTTGTTTGTACACTTTCAGTGACTAAAAGAGCTAACTCATAAATAAAGGGGGGGGGGGGAGGAGGAGGAATCACCTGCATAAATGGAGAAATAATGTTCAATTTTCCAAGTATTAAAGAACCAGAAGATTGAATATTGCAATGTGATGGCAGCCTGCCAAAGCAAGTGAAGCAATCAATATCTTTTACTGAACTTCTAGCATTGCTAAAGCTAATTTCCGAGTTGATGGAAAAAAGTCCTTTAGAATTGGAAAAAGTTCGCTTCCACCTGTCAGAAATACTATTTTATGAAGAAAAGTGTTCCGCTTGAAAGAACTTGTCTGCAGGCAGGCATGCAGCCCTCTAACCCTGCACCAAATCAACTGCCATTTTGAAGAACTACATTCACACCCCCACCCCCCACCAATCCAAAATTTAGAATTTCTTTAATGGTTCCTTCAGCATCCAGTACTGATTTAAAAAAAAAATCCTCAAAGTGTTAGAGGAAAACATTATCCTTTTTATAGAGGTTGGGTTTTGTTTTTGTTGTTTTTGGGTTTTTTTGTGAAGGACATTCTTTCAACTGGGCACCAGCTCAAGAACTCACTCAACATAGGCAGCTAAAACTGTTCTTCCCAACCAGCTCTAAACAAAATAATTTCCTTCTTCACTTTGTCGCCGTGACCCTCAGGGCTGTGGGGATCAGAAGAAAAGCAAAATGCCTTTCTATCACAGCAGCTGGCATTTGTTAAGAGGGTTTGCCCACAGTCACGTATGGTGTAAGTGACCACATGTCCTGTACTGCCAGGCAGGAGTTGAAGCTGCCTGGGGTATCCATCTGCAGGCTTTCGAAAGGATGATGCGAAGAACACGTTTCAGTAGTGAACACTCTTCGTAAGACGATAGGATCGTTCAGGTAGGACTTCAGGAGGCCTCCAGTCCAACCTGCTGCTCAAAGTAGGGTCAACTACAAGATCAGGGCTTTATCCAGTCAGTTCGTTAAAAGCTTGCAGGATGGGAACTGCACAGCCTCTGGATAACTTTCTGCACTGCTTGACTTGTCCCATGGTGAAAAAGTATTCTGTATGTTCAGTCTGAGCCTTTCTTGCTTGAATTTATGCCCGTTGTCTCCCTCACTCCCACCATGCACCACTGTGAAGAGCCCATCTCTGCCTTCTTCATACCCTCCCCGCGGGCGCCAGCAGGCTGCTGGTGCCCCCCCGTCCCCAACTCCTCAGGGCAGGGCAGGTGTCCCCCAGTTTCCTCTCAGATGAAAAACATTTTATAAAAGGAGGAGGGCCATAGAAAATACAACTGTGGATGATTTCCAAAGCCACAAAACTTTGGAAATCATTCCCTTACTTCTTCAAAGCTGGAAAATGTCAGAAGTGGATTTCAGAACGCCACTATTCTTTTTGACACCCGAGAGAGCAAAGCTGCCCTAGGTTTGAGCTGCGCTCCGTAAAGTCATTCAGAGGAAAATCTCCGGGCTTTATTTTTCCTATATCTGGACTTGCTTGCTAAGGACCTGTACACAGTTTGTTTACTGAACGTAAGTAATTCTCTTCTCCTTCTCTCCCCCTCACGTCCCCATTACGCCTGAGACCATGACTCAGACTGTTACCCAAATGGCAGCTTTTCAACCCAGGAGGCACTGGCAAAGGTACAAATGAATATACATATATGCCTGTGCAAGAACCTACCAGAACTCCTACATCAATAATGGGTCATTACAAACACAGGGATGACAACAGAAAACAAACTAATTGAGCCTAATTATCTGTATTTATGCAGAAGTAAGAACGTACAAAGGTTGTGCTGGATGACATGCTCATCGAGCCCCATATCCAGCAGTGGGAGATCATGGAAAGAAAACTGGGTGATTATGCAAAGACAATTCTACTATTTATCAGTCATCTACAGATTAGGGATTTAAGAGTTTTATATCCACCACTTTCAGGGATCTTGATGGATTTCTCTTCCATGACCTCTCCAATGCTTTCTGAACTCACGATATCCACAGCAATCTGTGAAAATGACCTGCACAAGTGATTTATGCAGTAGGTAGACGAAAATGTCATTCGTTTTAAATTGCTGCATATGACCGCACTGGGTGTTCTTTAGTTTCTGCATGACAAACCCCAGCAAATACCAGTTTCCTAATTACCTTCGGATCATTCATAATTTTATATAGGTCTCACCCCTCTCTCAGTCATCTCTCTCCCAAGCCAAACAAGTTGCAGTTGATTTAGGCACCCCTCGCGCAGCAGCCGTTCTCTGTCTTTGTTACCATTCTTCGTACCTTTTCTGTTGAGGAATGCGGGCACGCACACATATAGTACCTACGAGCTACAGGATTTTACAATTACATCATAAAATGCTTTCTATTTACTTCCTAATATTTTTTGCCATTCTATTTGCCATTAAATTCAGGAGAATATAGCACGGACCCTACAATTTTGCTCTCAAAATTGCAGCCACTGAGAAAAGAGAGCTGCCGGTCATGCTATTTCCTTAACCTGCCATCCTGAACACAGCACACAGCTAGTCTAAAGGCTGATGTCAAGAAAATAGGAGCAAAATCCAGAGATTGCTAATGACGTGACCAGATCATATAAGCTGTACAGCTCATTGTTAGCTATTTTACAAGTTTGATGAGAAATGTGTTTAGGTTGGATGGGTAATGACTTCAGAAAATCACAACACACAAGCCTGCAGAGAGATTTCATATAAATGTGCTTTATTGCAGAGAAGTTACATTATTTACATGCTGCAACACATTACAACATAAATCTATCAAGTATTTCATGGTGGATGCTGTTGGTTGCCAGATAACATTGTTATAAGAACCACATTATAAAGTGAAGAGACTTACAGCTTTATATACTCTACAACTTGGAGTAGCTAAAATGTTAAAAGTCAAAAGGCAGTGTTTTCTCAGGCCTGCCTGTTGTCATATGCATGCAAAAGCCTAAGGAGAGCAAATGTAAAAGTATTGTCCGGTTTCAGGTCTATGATGCCACCAAAGCTGATGATAGGTGTGTACTGATTTCTATTTTAAAGCGTATAATCTTGCATAAATTATACAAGTCTAATAAGATTGGTATAAATCTAATTATTTATAAACGATGGCTTAGAAATAAAGGAGAAATGCAGCTTGCACATGCATTTAAAAGGACAACCTAGCAAATGTTTGTGACCATAGTGTTTATTATCTTTTCTCTTAACAGATCTGCTAGAAAACACCTTGATTCTAGAGTTGCACTTCTCTTGGCTGAATAATGACAATGAAACTCCAGAAAAAGACAACTAAGCAACCTAGCCAATAAATGCTGGTGGAGAAAAATCTATGAAATACAGAACATTATTTATGTCTAACTTAGTATGTCTTCATTAAGCAATGTTTCTAGCAGCATCATAGTGAAATAGAATAGTTGAGTGAAGTTTGGCCCCTCGTTTTCTGAAGTGCGAAATAATTTAAAGTCCCAATTGAATCTGTAGCCCAAGTATCAGTTGCTAAATAAACTGGGGAAAGCTTTGCTGCTTTCTAAAGGAGAGTTCTCCAATTGTATCAGTCTTAGGAGATGTGACGACAACAACAAGCCTAAAGAACCATAACAGACATTTTTTAAGAAGTGAAGGAAAGGGTCAGGATGAAAGAAAACAAACCCAAACAAGAATCTACAAGCCAGTGCCCTCCCTGGTAAATCAGCCATCGTTCTTTTGCTTGCTGGGCTGTTCTACACCAGCCAAGGAACGGGCTTTGTTCCTGTGTTTCTAATGAAGTTATCTTTTAAAAAAGAAACAAAGGGAAAAGAAAACAAGCAAGAAATTGTAGATAGGTAGGGGTGGCACAGATACAGTCATGCATGAAGGGTTTGATCGTGCCAACGATGCAAGAGGCAGTGGTACTGTGTGGATGCTTTGCTGACGTGGATCCCCTCGCCCTTGGTGCACGTTGCACCCTGACACGGCTGCTGCAGAGCAGGGCAGGGACAGCCTGTCCTCCCTCGGCCATGTGGTAAAGGAGGGAGGGCAAGATGAGCAAGGGCACCAGGGCTGGAGCCCTCTCCTTGTGACCGTCTGTCTCCAAGAGGCAGCGAGTAGGTACAAACATGTCCTTTCACGACTCCTCCATGCATGCCCACTTCTAACCTCAGCCCCTGGCTCCAACAAAGTGCTGACTCCCGTTAGTGAGTCACGGCAGCCTGCTGTAAGCTGTCCCCTCCTACCTCATTCACACAAACCACCCTGAGATGGGCTGCAGAACTTCTCTTCAGGGGTAGGAGAGGTGTGAGGTGGTCACCCTATTCAGCAGGTTTAAAGTTGTGTATCTCTACACAGAGGGTCAGTGTGCTCCTAAGGACTCCCAGAAAGCTGTGTTCCCAGGATGGATTTCTTCCCATGCAGGAAAATTTAGGGTCACTTTCTCTCTGAAGACCTGATGGAAGCCCACTGCTGAACCCTGTTAGTGTCTGGGACTGGGAAAGGCAAATCTGGGCACACTGGGTCTAACCTCCGTTCTTATCCACACCAGGCAGAGACCTGGGTTTGGGCTATATGTGGGATGCCACTGGCACTGTGTGTGACAGATGGGTGCACAGATGTCCAAAGCACCTGGACTCAGATGCCTGACTCCCTTTCCCAGGTGAACAGGGATTCTGGGCTGCAAGCGTCCTGGTCAGTAGATGTGTGTTGAAGGCAAACACCAGATCTCCTAGGCCACAATTACACCCTACAAAAGAGGGGCAGGAGAGTCAGACAAGCCCAAGGTAGCAAGGACCTAAGTCAGCATGTCTCCATGGTGGAATTGAGCACTGTCCAGGCTAACCAGGTTGGTTGGGGCAGTTCGGCCACTGTAATCTGGAGCTAACGTGCAGAATTTATGAGTGAGGCCAATGTGTTTAGACAGGACTGAGACCTGAGCTGACTGGTCCCCAGCTGGCTCAGGTGTCGGCACATTCCAGGTTAGGGCTTCGCAGAGGAAGATCAGATCCATCTTGATCTGTCAGTGTAGACGTGCCCATAGTCTCCTGTCCTTTTTAAAGGACAAAAAAAGTCCTCCTCATGCCCACCTTGTCTAAGTCCCTCTGCTCATTGCATTTTACCTTAAGCCACTTTTTCTATGATGCCACAAAAATCAGTTTATACTACATACGTGTATGTGCATGTGTGTATTAGATATGACATTTTATATATATATTAAACATATATAAATATCTATTTTATATATATTATATATATATTTAACAACACATTCTATTCAATCATCCTCGTTTCATGTTCTTCCACTGAATCCCATCACTTCTCTCAAATTGCACAAGTTCTTTAGGACTTTAGTTCTTTTGGAGTACTGTATATATAGCCAATTCTAGTGAATAGCACTTTACTGGCACCACATTTAGATGAGTGAGGGGTTTTTCTTATTAGTGATACTCCTCAGAATCTTTACAATATGTCCTCAGACCTTGACGGTGTACCATGACTAAGGATCGTAGTTGTGAATGGGCCATCTATGAATTAAGCTCATATGCATGATGAGGACTGTAGCTATTACTGAAAATTAGCACTGTATTAAACATTAACTTTTACTGTAAATGTATGCAAAAATAAATAAAAAAAAATCAAAGCATTTTGGAGAGTGGGAGAGAGATGCCATCATTTCCATTCCTACTATCTCTTACAATTGCATATACAGGGGAAGAGTAATATTTTGGACTTCTCTCCTCACTTAAAGGCCAATTTTTGGAGGTTTGCCAATGGGAATAAACAGTACACCGTTGTTCTATGTGAGCTAGCTAAAACATTTCCTGGGGTTGTCTGGTTTTAGTAAAACAGGTGATCATTTCTGGGGTATATTCATTGTCGTTCTTGCTTGTCTTATTTAGCAGGATATGCTCAGTATGAAATACTGAACAAGGTCATCACTATACATGTTTAAAGTAGGAATTCTGATTTGTTAGATGATATTTTCCAATTAGTAACAAACAACAGATAAGTTGTCCTAAGACTTACCAGAATATGCAGCTAAGACGACTGAATTTCCACTGTTAACAAAGTCTATGAGCATTGACAGGGAAGTGCATAACAAGTAACTTACCGCATATAAAACCCCTGAATAATACAGTATCAAACTATAAATTTAAATAACAGAGAGTAAACAAAAAAATTCACTATATAAATCACAGGAAAAAAAAAATCTCAAAAGCCCAAAGGAATTTCCCAATATGAATTACGGCTTCCATAGCCAGTGAGATTACTGCAATTTTATATATAAACCAAAAGTCTATAGCAGGTATTTTAACTTGCGATTAGAAGAAAGTATCTGCAGATTGCATAAATGTGTTGTTGTGTCACATAATATCAAAGTTATTTGCAAAAATTATACAATCTGGAATGCTTTAATATGAGACACAACAATGTACTTAAACACACAGTAATAAGAAAATGAGAGCAATCATTATATAAAATGTATTTTTGGGATGCATTGAGTTAGCAGTGCTATCTAGATTAAATATGTAAAGTGAAAAGTCGTCATTTTAATAAGCTGCTCATTGATACCCCTTTTTGCCATCAGGACATTTTCTGTGCCCTACTTCTGCTGGATCTTTAAAGTCCCAAGGGCAAGTTAAAGCCAGTTGCGGCATTCAGAAATAACTCAGTTAAGATCTACACTGTGCATTTGTTACCACCGTATTTTTTTTCTTTTAAAAGAGAAGTGATTTCACAAAGGCAGGTTTCTTTCATTGACACAGTAAAATCCTTGGAGCAGGGACCATATTCTGGGCACTGCTAACCACATTGTTGGCACTCAGCAAATAAATAATAACAACATTAATGATAATTTACTTTGCTTAACTCCTACTTATTTGTAGTGCTGATTCCCTTGATTTAAGTGATGCTCCTTAGGAATTTCAGATGCTTTTGGCCTAAGTCCCCTCTGTCTTTCATGTTGTCTTTCTTCTCAATGTTGCTACTCTCCTCAGTCCAAAAGCCTCTTATTTTCGAGGTGTTGCTGTTTTATTTGCACTTATAGCAGAGGTGTTCGATAAAGCTACACTTCTTTCTGCATTTGGTAAATCTGGTGTATCATACTCCCAAGGGCAGACTTCAGCACGAGATGCTAAAGGTTGCTGTAAGTAACTACTTGGCTTATGGGAGTCAGATGAAAGCACGTTTCCCTCGGAAGAGACATTTTTTTCCTGTTCCGCCAATTTATTAAGGTTTTCCTTTTCTGCTGCTTTCTGGGGTGGCTCCTCCCGCTCCCCAGCACAGGCTTTAGGTGCATATCTATTAACATTCTCACACTTCAGCCCAGGGGAGACCTGAGACTTGGAATTTGACTGTTTTTTCTCATTTTCAAAGACCTGCTGCTCTTGTGTCTCCCGAGTGGCTGCCTCCACCTTCTCTGAGCTCTTTTGAATTGACTGTTGATAACCTTCAGGTGTCTTCAGCTTATGATGAGACTTCCCCTTTGATTGGGAAGGGTGGTTTTTCTCTGGCTCTGAGGAAGCAATAGACACGTGTTTTTGAACTTTAGAGTCAGAAGGCACAGGACCAGGAGTTTGGTCATATATCTCCCAAGGACAAACTTCTCCTATGTCGAAATTGTCCTTGTGCAGTGACTTACCTGGGCCTGTGTCAGGATTTGCAGGTGTTTGACTAACCCTTTGCTGTTTCATAATTCCAGATTTATGGGTTTTCTTTGTTTCCTCAGACTGGGTAGAGTTCTTCCGGTGGGAATCCTTATGCTCCCCTTTATCGGAGGCTGAGTGCTTTTTGCTGGCCTCCTTACCCTTCTGCTGAGATTTCTGAGATTTAGCGCTTTCTTCTAGACTTTGTGTTTTACCCGTTAGTCCCAGAGTCTTTTCCTTGGCACTAGCAATAACACTGAGGGATTTTTGTAACACAGACGTTCTTGGATGCAGAGGCTTCTTGTCGGCACTTAAGTTATGTGCACTTACTGATTTGCACACCAAAGGGACTGATTCAGTGGAGACAGCTTCAACTTTTTCAGAAGCATTTTTGGTTAATTTGTTACCATTCAAGGAATCCAGAAGCGAATTCTCAGCGGCTATAACTTCTGTGCTTTCTGTAGTTAAGCTATTTGGTTCTTCTGTTTGATCCCTAACATGATCATAAGTGCTGTGGGACTTTTTTAATGAAAAGACTCTGTTTTTCAAAGTCTCTTCTTTTGGCTTTGCAGAACTCGTGGAATCCTGTGTGTTTTTTCTCAGCGTGGCCGTGTTCTTCACGGCGCTGTGCTCCATCAGGTCCTTCTCGTCCCTGGAGCACTGCCTGGTGACCGTCTCGGGGATTTCTGTAATACGTCGCATTATTGAGCGCCCCAAGCCCTTTTTAGAGCACCTTTTTTTCTGAAGATGTGGGTTATTAGCAATCATCTTTTTCCTTTTATAGATTTCAAGCTGGGCATATAGTTTCTTCAACTCATCCTGCAAAACAAAGTGAATGGCAAAACTAGCAGGTACAGTCAAACAAGCAGACTGATAAATGCACTACCCATTGCTCTAAAAATGGCATTAAACTTATTTCACTGTCTTTTCTAATTCTTGAATATGCTGTTTCTCCATCAACTTGAATTCCACTTTTTTCCACTTTAAAAACAAGTTCAACCCTTGTGCACAAACATGTTACCTTCCACAGCTGTGCATCATCCAGCATGCACAATTCATGGACATTCATGCTGTATGTTTCACATTTCACAATGCTGTGGTGTGTGCTTTCCTGCTGAACTCTCTAGCTACCCTTTATTCTGGGAACATAAGCCCTTTTATCATGTAAGGAATAAAGTATTTTTTTCTCGTAATCACGTGTTTTTAAAATTTTATGTTATATAGTTATGGATAGTTACGTATATGTTACATACAAATGACTAATCACACTGACACCAAATCTTGTTTGCAATTCAAGATAACTCGAGGAGCCTATGTGAACTGATAAACAGTTCTTGCTGTGGATGATTCTTCCTCTGTAGCCTTCAGTATGACTTTTACTACAACTAATAATGCAGCTTCTCTTCACGCTAGTGAATATTTTCCATGAAATTTTACATGACCTGATACTACAAAATTCGAGAGACCTAAGCTGGCCTGTTTCAGCTAACATCTGCAAAAAAGTCAAATGGATGCAATTCAGAGTTTACTTGTAGGAAAACGTGTTGTTCTTGAAAATAAATGCTATTTGAGTTATATATACCCGAATATCTTCAGGATCCAAACTATGTTCACTCCATGCCGAATTGATACTGCTGTTCAGATAGGACCCAGATCGACCCATATCAAGCTCATCTTCATAAGCTTCTGTAGCTATATCATCTCTTGGGTTATTGCTTGAATGTGAAAACTGCAATAAGTATTCATAAAAAAGATGTTGCCATCAGTGCAAAAGTTTACTTCACATCACTGTAAGAGTTTACATCAATAGTCTTTATGACACAAAAATCCTTCTATGGATTTCATGTGATTTTCTGAGCTCAAAATACTTGCTACAGGCACTGCTGGCATAAGTAGTGTCCTATAGAATATCAGTAATGTATGGCAGGAACTCTTATTAATGATAGCTTAACTTGATAAATCTTAGAGATTTGCATAAGGAAAATAAACCCCACTTATTCTGATGCTTATTTGAACCTCTTCACATTGCATTTAAATTAAGCTAGGATGGAAATAGAACTTCAGCCAGTATTTCCAATTAGGCTGCTAAAACCAAAAGTCCGTATTTTATATTCCATACTGTTGAATAATCCTGCAGAATGCAATTCTCCCATTTCAGATCCTAACCCTGAAAAGGAAGAGATGAGGTGGCAAAAAAAAAAAAAAGGAAAAAAAAAAGGAAACAAATAAAAAAGGAGACAAGTTAATCTCTTAAGTTTTAGCAAATGCTCAGCTCAAGAGTTGGAGAGAGGTTGTCAGCTATTTATTTATTCATACTAATTCATTCATCTGTAGTTACTATTGTCCACTCAGTCATCTGGCCTCAGAACTTTATGAATGGAACTAAACCTTGTGAATCTTCTCTTGATTGCCCGAATTCTTTGTCATGCTGGAAGATAAGTCTGCGTAGTGTTACATAGACAATAAGTTAAAAATGGAAATGTTGATCAGTAGTTATGAGACAGCTTCAGAACGGTCAACAAATTTTCTAGGTTAGTCTAGAAAGACAACTTTGAAGACATACAATAAAGTGAATGAATATAAAATATAAACCAGTAAGATTATTGCTAAAGACCAGAAAAGTAATTTAAAATAAAACAAGGTTATTCAGTATTAAGGCTGCATCAATGCATCCCCTTGTTATGACTGTTTAACTGTTTCTGACTGTGTATTTGACAGTTATCAGCACATTGTGATCTGACGCATGGGCAAAAGACAGAAATAGCAGCTTCATTAACCTGAGTTGCATCAGCTGGAACTGCTTAGTGTCCTTCCTTCATGTGTAGCTTTCACCTTTACTGTTCTCTTTGACTCGTGACTCCTTGATTAATATTATTGGTCATTTCAAAAGCCATTATAAAATGATTCGCTTTGCTGGGGCACTGGCTAAGATGAAAGCTTCATTCAAATCCTGTGGACTGGTGCTAGAGACAGGCGGAGCTGCCTGCGGTCCTCCTGCCTGTGGTGAGACTGATATATTGTTGAGTCGCTCCCAGCACCTGAGAGGAGGTGTGCCGCAGTGCTCAGAGCTCTGTCTCTTCTCTTCCCTGCCTCCTGTCATCCTCCATCTTCTCGTGTCCCACGCACACTCATCTTCTCACCCAGCACCGCACCTGGCTCCATATCATAAGCCACGTCTGTCTCTGTATACAGCGTTTGTCCGTCCCTGGCTCTAACTCACAAAAGCCTCTCCTTTTTCAGCCTGTAACCACTGCCCGGTTTAAATGCCAACCTCTCTATCTCATGGCTAGTCAAAGCTCCTCATTCCGGTTTTATTTAACAGTCCATCCTAGTCTTTCTATCCCCTCACCTAAACTCTTTGTCTGATCTCGGCTAACTCTGGCAGCAGCGTGGTCCCCCAAATACCCGAAATAAGCATTGTTGGGCAGGATTCTTTCTTTCTTGTATTAATCACATCAAAATTTTAAGTACTTTAAAACCCGTTAATTTTGGAAGCTGAAAGACAGTATCTTTGAAAATGTATTAAGAGTTTTTAAAATAAAAAAATATACACCTTTTTAAGTAACAGAGCCAAAGTTTACATCTTCCTTTTCTATCAGTTGCTTGCTAATTTTATAAAGCATTGCTTCTGCATGATAACATTTATCTTCCTCAGTCTTGGCAAAAGAAAAGAGACAGGAGACTCGAATACCTTAGGGATCAGAAGTAGCCCAACAGTGACTGTCACAGTCAAGTGTGTGTGTGCAAAGAACAGCATCAGCATCCAGTCAGACTGAAGTCTTGAAGCAAGAATGAATCTGAAAACAGAATTCAGGGTTGCAATTCACTGCCTTTTCTCCAGTACATTAGATTTAACAGTTTTAATATTCCTTAGGATTCTTTTCATTGAAAGGCCAAACACAACTCGGTTTGTTCGGTACTGCTTTCATACAGACTAAAAATTACATCCACATGCTTTACTTACATACCACACTTTCAAAACAACTCCAAAATAACAACAAAACAAGCCAAAACAATATACGAAGAGAAACAACGGACCTTAAAGGATATTGCTTATTCCATCATTCTCACTCTATTTAGCTGTTTTTTTTGATCTTTATATTGTCACAGTGTCTTTGACCTGAACTGAGTTACGGCAGTTTACACACATTAAGGATCTGAACGGATGATTTTAGGTTAAGTAAGCACATGTACTATGATAAATTGCAGTGCACTTCAAAAATACAGGATGTCCATAGATCGCAGCTACAGAGTGCGGCTGATAAGCCATCAAAGAGGGAACTGAGCTGAAATGCATTTTAGCGGGGAGCAGAGAAATGGTCTTGATTGCAGGACGGCAGGGCCCAGGAGCCCTGCGAATGCGAGGGAATGAGTGGCTGAGCCCCCCGAATGAAGCAATTCCTTGCTGAGCTTTCTAAAAGAGCGGTAGAACAAGCCCTGCGGTTAAAGCTAGCTGGAGCATGCTTGGCTTGTCTGCTTTCGTGAGCTCCCAAAGACAGAAATGGCAAGCAGCGCAATGGATGAATGGATGTACCACTGGCTTGTAATTCGCAGGTTTACAAAAATCATTCAGATAGAAATGACATTTGCAACTTATCCAAGTCTACAGATGCACATTTTGCAGAAGCTTTTGTTAACAGAAATAGCCTGGCATGAAACACTGGTTTATACGCCATAATAATACAGTCATCGTTTCTTGATTAATACTTTGTAAACGAAATGTTTCATGAACACAATAAAATATTAGAATTATTTCTTACAGAGATGTTGCTGTTGAGGTATGCAGGGATACAAAGAGGCTCATGTTGAGGTTTAGCTAACTGAACACAACATGAGAACTATTGAAGATGACACGAGAAACTGCTGGATATAACAAAAAAGAGCGAAAAGTGAACAAAAGTTACAGACAGTGCTGTGAGGGATGGCAAGATATCACATGTGGTTAACGGGGAGTTCATTTGAAAGTTGGCCAAGATAATTCACAGGTAATTGGAGGGTAGCACCGAGGGGCCTTTGGGGGAGTAGAACTTCCAAGGTCAGCGGTACCCTTGTAACCGTATCCGTAACAGCGTATAAGGCTGTGATTACCTAGCTAATGATATCAGAAATACCAAATTTGAGTACAGATGGAGCAAAACTGGGATCAACAGGAAAAAAGTAACGAGGGGTGAGCTGTTTATTTAGGAAAAGACAAGGACAGAGACAGAGAGGGGCTAAGGTAGGTGGGGAAAGAACAAGCTTGTAAAGAAGGGGGGATAAAAGGGGCTAGTGGTATGTAAGCAAGTTATCACCGACCGAGCTCTGTGCCTGATCACTGCAATATCTCCTGTCTTCTCATTAAATCCTTCTCCCAACTTCCGTGTGATCTCACTCTCTATGCTGTGCATGTGTGCATGTGCAAGTCATGAGCAAACTTCAGGCTGGAGTAGCCAGCGTGTGGGAGACCCGCATCTGAGAAGACCCAAGGTCTCAGCCCATGACTGAGTACGGGGCCCCAAACCCTGAGATTAGATTGGCTTAAGGACTGTGCTCATATTTGAAGGTCTGGACAATGTAGTGTCCTTGCGAACTTACACAGGGTGCACGTTTCATTAGTGAACCTGATCAGCTGCAGAGGAGGAACAGGACCAGGCTGTACATGTTGGACCTGTGCCGGTCCCTGTGGCCAGCCATGTGTTGCACCCGTAGCGGATGTGCTCAGCCTGGCTACACCAGCAAACACAAACAGCAGCAGCCACATCCATCAGAAGAGACAGGAGAAAGCTCCCAGGTCCCGATGCCCACCAGTTTCGGCTACCCCTTAACAGCTCCAATCCCCAAATTCTGTGGAGGCTTTTTGCTTGTTTTATGTGTGAAACCTTGACTAATTAAGATATCCACACCGTACCCCTGAAAACAAAATAGCATTTGTAGTAGCCATTCAAACCTATCAAAGATGGGGTTTCTACTCAAATGAGACTTTTTCCACATAAATTTTGTTTTTCTCAGTAATACAAGAGAAAGAGCAATGCAGGAATTTAATGCTATGCTGATCTGAAGATAAAGCATCCTGTGTTTCTGAAATGGGAATAATAGTTTTAAAAGAAAACAAAATGCAAACAGTTCATGATTTTATTTAGCGCTCACATCAATCTTACATGAGCTTCGGGAGTTTTCAGACTGGATGGCTGCCTTGTAATAGCAGGTGTCCTTCAAGGCTCCAGTGCTTTCAACTTCATGACAACTCAGATATGTCATATAAATCTGAGTCTTACATTTCCGATTTTTCAGCTACATCCAGAACTTGGCAGGGAAGACAGAAGTGGAAAAAAAAAAAAAAAGTAAGGAAATATGAACTTCAAAGAGACGGGATTAAGACCTGTGTATATGGAAATGGGCATAATCTCAGGAGGGATCATGTACTTCCAGTGCATTTTACTCATTCCTATTCATAAACAGTACATGATATTTCTTCAACAAACCAGCACATATGAGACAGAGGGCAAAGAATCAATATAAAATGTAATATTTTTCTTTTTTAAAAGAAGGAAGAACAAAACCAGCAGACCTTAGGCTGAAGAAACAGGACACTCACTAGGATAAACTGAAAGACCCTTTTGTGTCTCCTTCATAAGGCATGTATTAAAATGCCACATTTTCCCCTTTCCCCCTCTCTTTAATCAAAGATTACTTTCATTCTGTCCTACTGTTAAAAGAAACTTGCAGTCAACATAATAGCTCTCCTTATGCACTGACCTGTATCTTCTAACCTGGCCCAACATATGGTTTAGGAACATTAATCAATGGGGGAAAATTTTGACTGAGAAGCTGTCATATTAGTTATAACAAATTCAAAAGTATTGCAATTGAATTTTATATCCATCAAGAATGAAAAGAAAAATGCTTCCATCAAATACAGATTCTAAACATTATTTTTAGGGATGTTTGCATTAGGGAGTAAAGAAGATTTTGAGACTATGTGGATGCTGACATATGGGGTTAGGAGAAAGTGAAGGAAACAACAAGTTGCAAGCCTGAAAAGCGCACCAAACTTCATAACAATGTTAGGGGAAAAGAGCACCTGGAAGGAGTAGAGATGAAAGATTTGCTTTGCTGATGTTTACTCAGAAAGAAACGATGCCTCATGGAAGCAAACATCAAGAAGGCAGAGAGAAATGTGAGTTCCAAGACAGACTACGGAACAGAGAAGAGTATTTGAAGACTGTCAATGAAGCAATGTGAAAAAAAAATATTCTCAGTAGATAAGGTCTGCCAGGAGGCAAAGGAAGGTGTAAGAATGTCATAAGAAAGTCATAAGAATCTCTTACAGCATGAGATGAAATTCATGCTATCTTGCTATTTTGACTTTTCTAGGACCAATTCATTTTTACAGTGTACTCTGTAGAAAAGGCGTATATAGTAATTTTCATGAAGCTCTGGCAAAGACCCGTATTTATTTCTTACTACTCTAATAATTAACTAACTCTAGTTACTAATACTAACTCTGAAAGTATGAAATGTAGAGCTCATTATAAACTTTATAAGAAAACACGTGCTTTATATTACTGTTACAGCATCATATGCAGAACAATTTTTTATGTCAGCATATAAAACACTATGTTTCATGCAGAAAACAGTAAAATTATCTTAACATACAGCTGCACCTTGCCAATCTGTTACACACCAGGAAAAGTTCATATAAACCGACATTCTTACCTGCTGCTTTTCTAGGGATACAAACCAGTGAGCAGTATGCAGATGACTGAAGACAGACAGTAGTTTTATTATATCTAATTTATCATATATACTGAACTTTGACCCAAAAACATATCAGCTAGCTAAACTGAAAAAAATATCCCTAATTATACAATTAACAAGTTGACTGTACATATTTTTGAATCCTATGGGAACAGTTTTAAGTTTAGTAATCACTTAATTTGCAGAATTAAATATTTATGAGACCTGCCATTATGCATCCTCTCCCATTCACCCATTTTAAGTTGCACCATATGAAACCTGAAAGATAAATAGTTAATTACTAGATCTACAGATCACTTGCCTAATTGTATGGAATATAGCAGAGATAATGAGCTCATTGTGAACTGCAACAGCCATATAACGTGGCTCATGAAATGCTGATGGGACTGTCCGCACTGCATAGCAGAGATAAACACCCCACAAGAGGAATAAAAATTCAGCTGTGAGAAGAACAAAAAGAAATAATTTGCAATTAGTTTTATATATGAAAAAGGAAGGAAATTTGAAGTACTATAGTATCTTCTGTATGTGTGAGTATCTATGCAAAGACAGTATACACTCATACATGGATATATGTACACACATAGGCATTGAAACTCTTTTCAGATATTGTCACTGCACATGATACGTTTGGTTTTCATGTTACACACTTTTTTTCAGATCAGGAACCTTTGCACTCCTGGTGTTTCAGCTTTTCAATTGACAAACTTTAAGGCAATGCCTAATAATGTCTTGCTTGTTTTTCAAATTGGTGCTATAGAAGTTTGACTTAAAATAACAAGTCTTTTTATTTGTAGCTCTGGTTCTTGTTATAGAGGCAGATACTGCTGCTACTACTAGACCACAAGTTTTTTAAAACAATAGTTTCATTTCAAAGGTTTATAACTCAGATATAACAATGTATTTTGGGTTAAAAAATTTCCCCTGTTCATGATAGTTAATTCAGCTGCTGCCCATAATGTGATGAGTCATTTCTGAGGGCCTAATGTAATTACAACAAATGACGTGTTGTTAGGAGAAAAATGAGTAAAGGAAGGAAGGAGAAGGAGTAAAGGGTCAGGATCAGCTTAAACTATCCTGTTAGAGATAACTCATCCCGGCAGTACTCTGACTTCAGTTTCCAGTAGACAGTCTGCTGTGACATCATTTTGCTTTGGATCCAAATTAAATAATTTTGAAAAACCTCTCCTTCCAGAAAAAAAACCCCACAGCTCTGCCATGTAACTACGAGTAGAGCTGGCGCCTGCGCCTCTCGCCTTGCAGTCTGGGTTGATGATGGTTGGAAGTGGTTGAGCCTATTCAGCAACATGCAATTCCATGATAGACCCCTGCAATGCTGACACTGCTCTGAACCAGCTTCAGAAATTGAGTGTGATCCCATTGTTACTCATACACTGCTTTTGCCTTGTTGAATTTTGCAGTAAAAACTGCAAATATAGTATAATAGAAAATGAATTCTTTTTCATACTTATTTTTGCCAATACTTGTTATTGTTCTGTAGCCAGAACTGGTGATCAGTGACATCACCCTATGGTAGTGATCAGCAAATCGTTATGGGTCTGGTTTGGATAAGGACACAAATTTTAACACGGTTTTAAATTGAAACAGGGTAGATTTAGATTAGATACTAGGAAGAAATTCTTTACTGTGAGAGTGGTGAGACATTGGCACAGGTTGCCCAGAGAAGTTGTGGAGGTCCCATCCCTGCAGGTGTTCAAGGCCAGGTTGGATGGGGCTTGGAGCAAGCTGGTCTAGTGGCAAGGGGGGTGGAACTAGATGATCTTTCAGGTCCCTTCCAACCCAAACCATTCTATGATTCTATGATTCTACAATCTGCACTGGATATCTCATGAGAACAGGTCCTCTGGTTCCTCCACTTTAATAGTCCATAACTGCTGTAGATTAGCTATATTATACTGTTATAGCATTTCAAAACTTCTAATTTTGCTATGAATCTCAGCTAAAATCAGTAAGATACAAGTTTGGATAAAATTAAAATGAATTCAGTTACATAGATCTCTGTGCTCTGATAAGAGTTTAGGTTGAACTCTGAACAGCACTCTACATGCTTCTTACTTTTACCAAAAATAGATTGCCTAGCTTTAAGACCACCATTTTTACCAGAGCATATCCTACATAAACCCAGCAGTTTTACCAGTTACATAAAAATAAACATCTGAAAAGGCATAATCCACACGTGCTGCTACTTTTGTGTTCTTCCTCACCAAAATCCCAACAATAATAAACCTTTTGACTTTAATAGTTTGGCTTCAGACGTTACTGAGTGTCAATATGAAAAAGGCATGGTATGAATCTTCTGAAATTATGTGTCCCAGCCTGGTTTTGAGCTCCACAAAAGCACATAAGCAGGTGTCTTTCCCCCATACACGCACTGCTTGGGCAAACTGGCTGCTACTTCCATTTCATTCCTAGATAATTAGATATGCTAACACTGAAGTCTATTACTCTGTTTTTTAAAAAATACCGACACAGGAATGACCTGCCAAACCATCTGGCTACTGAAATCTTCTCTGAGCAAGTCGAATACAAATTTTGCTTCAATTAAATAAGATTAAAGGCTCCTTTACAAATGCTAGCAATTTTGGTTTTTCTCTTTAAAGTACCCTTGCTCCGCATATGCAGAATCATGGCACTGAAATGTACTGCTCTTCAAAGCACTGAAATTTATTGCTTTAATTGCTCCATATTGATTTAGAAGAAATTGAAAAGGAGAAAATGGTTATAATTAGGTTGATAAAGCCAAATCACTGTATCTTACTGTCCTATGTTCTCTGGAAACACTTCTTATTAATATGGTTCAGCAGGTATTCCCCAGAACATGCCAGAGAGCCTATTTCCTCTCATTTTGCCTTTCATCCAAAGTCCCCCCGCAATAAAAACCCCAACATAAGCAGCAGAGCTGAATAGATGACCTAATTGAGAAATAACAGGTATACTCCACAAAACTACCCATGGTCCTCTTCTTTCTCTTCCTTAACTGAAGTGAGACGAGCCCCGAGTCTCTTACTGATTGAAAAGATCAGTTACAAAAGCAAAGAGAAGCTGAGAGTTTGAAAAAGTTTGGCTTGTAAAGCGATCAAAATACCTGTATAAAACTCCATGTGCTGAAGGTATTCCTACTTAAACTAAACACGGTGGACCAAGTTTTGCTTATATTCACAAGAAAAAAAAACCTGTTCTAAGTTTTGAAGATTAACAAGAGTTGGTTTGGGTTTGTATACAGATTTGGGTATCTCAGAGAGCAAACAAAATGAAAAAGCCACACCTCCATAATAAAAACCAATCTCAATGAGATGGGGTAAGTGGGAATAAAGGTAACATTTGATCTCCAGATCTGATTAATTTTGAAAATTTCACAGTTTTCAGTTTCACAATCATAGATACAAGGAGCTCCTACAACAACAAGAGGAGATTTCAAAGTATTAATATACTAGAGCATAACAGTAGTTTGTACTTTTATAAAAGGTTTACATTTAGAGCAGAGCTGGCATTCCTGTCCGCAGATAATAATTAGTGTGACATCTGGAATGCAACACAAATAGGGAATAGCTTTTAAAACACGAGGTAAAATAACAGAGTTCCTCTACTTGCTAAGCCCAACGTTACAATAATTTCATTAGCAATAACAAACAAAACAGACTGATAGAAAACCAATTTATTATCTAAATCACTAATTACACAACTTAAATGTATCATGTAGAAGCTGTGCTTGAGGGGCGAAATCAAGTTAATATAATTAGCTAGGGACTATTAGTGCAATTTTTAACAAAAATCTGAAAGTGTTACACAACTTTGCTGTTTGGCAAAATGGCCTTTTTTGTTTCTCGATATAAAATAAGGTGACATATTAACGTATTTATTACACCGATGAAAAACACAGATATAACTAACTTCAAGTAGAGAGAGATAAACAGATAGATAACAGAGCACATCTGCTCACCATGCAACAAGGTTCTAATGTACCACTCATCTCTGAGGTCTTATTAATTCTGTCTATGGCACACTAGTGACTGTTTTGCGCCAAATATCTTTAATGATTAGAATCTGTGAGGTGAGATGTGATATGAAATTTCTGTTTGGCTTGCTGAATAATTTTCCATTAAAAGCCTGGTGTAGAAGAGTGACTTCCTGACCACTAAAGGACTGTCTTTGCATATTGCAAACCTGCCAAGACCAAACTCAAAGCTCAAAACATGTGATCTTGTTCCTTTAAATATGATTTATCATAAGGCTTATAAATTATTCCATTTTACTTATTAAGCACAAGAACATGAAATACCTTCTTTCCCCCTTCTGAAGAAATGATGGAAATTCCTAGGAGAGAGTGCTGTCAACAGTGCTCTGGACAGAAAATGTGAAGTAAAAAAAAAAAAATCAAGCGTAAAAGAGCTCTGAAAAACTTGCAGTAGCTACTCTATAACAATCCAAACCAGGCATTCAGATTTCGGGTGCAAATCTCTGATAGATAAGAGAGTAAGAAAAGGAACAATTGCTTTAAAGGCATAAACGGATGAAGATATGAATGGAAGGTAAAACACGAAAACAAAATGTGGCCATGTGCACAAATGAATTAATCTTTAAATACCTCTCTCGCTAGTCATTATGTATTTCTCATACACACAGGATTTTATCCAGTCTTTGCGCTATCTAATCAACCTGCTTAGTTATATCCTTTGGTGTTTAAAAGCCATGATTATTCCCTTTGTTTGCAATGCCCATCATGTTTTCAGAAAACAGAGCATTTTGGAACACTTAGCTTGGCCATCCAATACACTGGACCAGACTCATGCCCAATGCCACTGGCTTGTTATAACGAAGAGTGTGCCATGTCTGCTCACCTGGGATTTGTTTAGGCCATTGTTCATATTCTGCATCTTCTGATAATGAAGGAGAATGATATGTTCACGGTATGTGATACTTATCTGCTCTATAGAGAAGGACAGACTCAGGGGTGGTACTATCGACCTAATCAAACTTCCTCAGAAGATCTGGGTTAATATATTTACTGTTTTGCTAAACATGCCATTGTCTGCGTTGCAAATTAGTCTTTCATATTTAAAGCCAGCACAAGGCAAAGCCGTGTCCAGAGACAGCCTTCTGCATTGTTTTCTTTCAGTGTCCGTAAGACAAGTTGTGTCGTGCCTTCCACAGCACGGCAAACTGACCCACTCCCACCTGTCCAGCCCTCAGCACAAGGAAATTCCCGCGTTAATCCATATCATCTGTCATTGCCTGCTCTGCAGATGTCTGTACTTCACCTGACTACACAGTGCTGCGGAGCAAGATATGATGAACTGAAAGCAGTGATCAAAGTCACTTTCCTCTGTTTGAAGATTTGGAAAAGTCATTGAGAGCCTCCTTACACTTGAGTGGGTCCGGGAGGAGAACACCCACAGATGACAAATGGAGTAAAAGCAGTAAGGGCATGACCTCAGGAGAGTTAAGAAAAAACAGATTCAGAAAAGCAAAGATCATATAAGGAAACGTGAAAAATCAAGAAACACGAACCTGGAGTTTTGTACATGGCTTACACACATACTCTTCTTAGAGGCCTTGGGAAAGTACTTCATCCTTACTTCCACAGCTTTGCTGTCTCTAAGAACTGGACAGCACTAAAATAAAAATACCACACATGCAGCCTTAACTTACTCTCTTTTGCATATATAATCTTGAGTTAATTATATAATTTCTTAAGAGAACAGACTCATTTAATGCATGTGACAGCATTCCAGAGATAAATCAAGGTTGGATAATGAAGAAAGCTCTGTAATTTGTTGCAAATGACATTTAGATGTCTAGTGACAGAGAAAAGACTGCAGGGGAAAATAGCAGCTTTGTGCACATACACAACTGAGTTCTAACTTTGTCTGCACCTCAAGCTCCTATGCATATGCAAAAAGCCCCCACACGAGCCCAGCTTTGCAGAGATGATCACAGAGAGCGTTTCTCTTGCTATTTGGGTGCCAACTTAAGCATTTTTGCTGCAATTTGCAGCAGAACTAAGCATACAGGACTGTATTTGTAGCCAGTGAGATCATAACATAACATGTTATATATAGATTTGACTAAGGTCTGTAACTGAGCCAAAGGCATTGCAAAATGGGCACCCAGATTAAATGGACCATATAACCTTAATCTTACTCTGCCTCAGCTCTGGCTGTGTAAAATAGGGCAAATGCCACCCTGTCACTGCAAGATGACAATGGAAATAAATTTAACCATATTTGTAAACAGCTTAAATCCTAAACTGTGAGTTTCCTTCCTGCATGGTCGAGAAAGGAAAGTGAGTTATTTCAGGCTGTCCTGGTTGCTTCGCAGTCCTCCTACCCTGCCAGAAATGACTTTCTCTTGCATTTCTTCAGGCCAGCCTCTCGGTGGGCTAGAGCTGCTGAAAGGAGCTCCCTGGAGCCAGGATGCCCAACCCCATGCTTGTCTGCACTCTGCTGTCTAAAAGCCACCTGCAAAAAGAAGACACCCCTGAAGGATTAAGGTCCATTTTCATGACTCTGTATCATGTTCTGTGTCTGACCACATTCATTTACAACATTCTGCAAAGAACTGTTGTAGGCCAAGAACAGGCCACTGCTCTACAGAGATGGTGACATGCTCTCTGTCCTTTCCGTACACTAACCATAGAATCATAAAATGGTTTAGATTGGAAGGGACCTTAAAGATCCTCTAGTTCCCCCGCCCTTGCCATGGCCAGGGACACCTTCTGCTAGACCAAGTTGCTCAAAGCCTCATCCAACTCGGCCTTAAACACTTCCAGGGATGGGGCCTCCACAAGTTCCCTGAGCAACCTGTTCCAGTGCCTCACCACCTAATAGGGAAATTTTTTTTCCTAGTATCTACTCTAAATCTACTCTCTTCCAGTTTAAAGCCATTCCCCCTCGTCCTATCACTACATGCCCTTGTAAAAAGTCCCTCTCCAGCCTTCTCGTAGGTCCCCTTCAGATACTGGAAGGCAGCTATAAGGTCTCCCTGGAGCCTCCTCTTCTCCAGGCTGAACAACACCAACTCTCTTCACTGGAGAGGTGCTCCAGCCCTCTGAGCATCTTCATGGCTCTCCTCTGGACACGCTCCAACAGTTCCATGTCCTTCTTATGTTGGGGACTCCAGAGCTGGATGCAGTACTCCAGGTGGGGTCTCACGAGAGCGGAGTAGAGGGGCAGAATTACCTCCCTCGACCTGCTGTCCACACTGCTTTTGATGCAGCCCAGGATGTGGTTGGCCTTCTGGGCTGTGATTGCACATTGCTGGCTCATGCTGAGCTTCTCATCAATCAGCACACCCAGGTCCTTCTCCTCAGGGCTGCTCTCCAGCCATTTCCCACCCAGCCTGTATTTGTGCTTGGGATTGCCCCGACCCAGATGTAGGACCTTGGACTTGGCCTTGTTGAACTTCATGAGGTCGGTTTGGGCGCACCTCTTGAGCCTGTCCAGGTCCCTCTGGGTGGCATCCCTCCCCTCCAACGTGTCGACCGCTCCACACAGCTTGGTGTTGTTGGCAAACTTGCTGAGGGTGAACTCCATCCCAACATCCATGTCTCCAACAAAGATGTTAAAGGCCAGCCCATTACACCTGTGACTTGACTAAGTTCATTTGGTATTCTGAACTTTGCACTGTTGGCAAAACAGTACTGTTCCAACAGTTGCACCATGTTTTCCTCAGGTTTTGGACACAAATTATTGATTACAACACCTACTGCATCCACAACACAACTAAACCAACTCATCTACTTCTCTGTCACACTTCATTTCATCAGACTAATGTCTACATTTTAAATCCCCTCTACTGAAATCAAGTGAGCTATGGATCTGGAAGCACAGCTCTGCCATCCGTTCATTCACTCAGGGTGCTGGCTGGTGCTGAGCATGCACCATTTTAAAATAGGAAAAAAATTGTGTCCTCAATTGCTCCTGTGTTGTCAGCCAGTGCAGTCTCTTTCTGCCTCACTGCGTCCAATCTCCCACCTGGAGAGTTGCACCATGTCACTGCAGACGTTTTTTTTTTTCAACTGAAAGGATTTTCATATATTTCAATGAACTGTGATTACATGTATAAGTCTTTAGTTTTGAGTTATTCCTAGCAAATTATAAATTACTAGATGTTTATCGGTCTCTCTCAACATATCTCAGCATCATTTTAATTAGCTAGACACAGCAATACAAAGACCTAAGTGTGGAGTAAGAACTAATGGTGCCAAACCCTGACTTTTTTTTTCTACCAGAATTCTCAAGGCCTGTGGCTTTTCAAGGCTGAAAGAAGAGCAGGGGTCCATGGGCTGGTGGGGGGCACAGCATGCTCTGTCCCACACACAGCCACAAGTCTGCCTTGCAGGTCCACTTGAAGTAGCGCAAAGGATGTGCTGACCCATGGTCTACCGGCCCCATGACTTGAGGGTAACCTAGAGATGCCTTTTGCTGGCAGTGGAGACATATCCACTGACTTGAGTGTCAGCAACGTGCCTAGCAGTCTCACTGCACCAAACATATGCCGGCGCCCAGGTCTACAGTATCCAGGAACTCTCCTCATTTCTGCACTTCTCTTAGCCCTTATACTCATGCATTTCATTCCATCCTCTACACAGATGTGCTGTCCCACCTCATTCCTTCCATAGCCCACTGCTGTTATTAAAGCCAGCTGGCCACTCTTCTGTCTCTGTGTGCCCCATCATCCTCTTCACTTGTGTGGATGAAAGGGGCAGAAGAGAACCAGGAAGATCTACCACCAGCAACTGACAGCAAGCTGAGTGTGGAACCTCTTCTCTCACATCTTTAAAGAGGATGCAAGCAACTGCCAATGGTATCCAAAGCACTTGAAGGGCTGGAAAGACGTGGGCAGTACAAGAAGTGGATTCAAAAAAGGGTGGTACAAAGCCAAGATAAGTCAGAGCATCTTCCAGCCCATCCCAAAGCCACCACCTCCCGCAGGTGGCTTGCAGAAGAATCTGAACATGGCATTTACTAATATATAAACATGCAGCTAAAGTAACCCAAACGTGGTTTCCTTAGCCTTCTTACTTCGTAGAAATGGTGCCTAAATAAAGGCTATGGGATTTCACCTGTGATGTAGCAGATACCAAGAAAAAGCAACATTACTGCAGGGGGTAATGCAACCCAAATTGCTCAACCCATTCCAGCTATTTTTGAGAAAGGAAAACAGAAAAATGTTGGCTGGTCATCGTTATAAAAAATAAAATCCATTTTTTTAAAAAGCTCCATTCTCCATCATCATTGAGCATGTTTTATTTTAAATTAAATTGGGATAAACAGTTAATCTGAGATGAGTGAATTGTCCCACTTGATTTAGTCTCTTGTCATAGAGACACTCCACACTACTCATCATGTTTGTTGTTCTTCCCCATACCTTATCCAGATTTACCATATCCTAGAGACGAGGAACATAAACTCCGCACTGTTTTGGTGATGCAGGTTGTGAAAGAGGTGTACATGGTGGCAAGAGTGGATTACAAGCAGGAAAGAGACAGAGCTGAAGGCTCCTTTGTAAAACAGGATTCTTTTCCCATTTCTGCTGCAATCATTTATACAGCCCTGGTCTTATCACTTTCACAAGTGATCACTATTTTTACATGATACATTTTCTGAGTATCTAATGTGAGAACTGAAGCCAGATCTTAATCAGTGCTGAATTCTGACAAGTACTTCCTGGTTGTGCTTTCCACGTAGAGGAGGCTATAAACAGTACTCTGAAAAAGCAGTCCCTAGATGTCTCAAGACAGACACTCAAAATGGATAGCTACTGTTGACAATTTTGGCTCTAATCTTTGTACATGGATGGTAAGGAGAACACAGCTTAAAAACACCCATTTGGAAATGAACAGCTCTTTATTCATGGCAGGCTCTGAACAACACACCCCGAATATGGCATAGGGCCACATCAAATGGGGATAACAAAAAGAAATAATAATCACTCATTCGCTGAACGCAGCAGAGGGCCTGTAGAAAATTTAATAAAGGGTCTCATAAGGCTGTATTACAATGCCCTAGCTCAAAACTGTACAGGCAGTCTTAATGCCCAATCTGTCAGAGCCTGTCCTGGCAACTCATACTCTCTTTAGATGCAAAGATTATATAGGTTAAATAGCAACAAATGAACAGTGGGAGGGAGGTCTTTTGGGAACAGCCTGAAATACTTTCTTTCTTTCTTTTCTTGGCTGAGGGCACGTAGTAATCACGACACGGCCTCGTGTTTGAAATCCTCTTGATGCCCAGGACCCAGGGCATGACCCACCGACCCGTGGGCTATGGCAGCAGCTCAGGCCAGCTGTGCCGGAGCAGCACAGCGGGAATCAACCAGGTGCTGGGGAAAAATACCTCCCTGCACTCGGTTAATACCTGCCATTCATTTCTGGTTTAAAAAAAAAACAAAAAACAAAACAAAACCACTGAAAAACACACACAGAATACATGGGGGGGATTTTTAAAAAATACAGTTCAAATCCTATCCACACTGGGTGGAACTCTGGCCCTGCTGAAGCCAGGAACATCCACATGCCAAGATATCACCTCTGCTTTTTATTTGTGTTGGTGCATGCATGTTTATCTCTCTGCCCGCCTTTCTCTCCTGCCTGGGGCTTTGTTCATTAAACTTACTATTTTGCGCTTTTTTTCCAGTTTGTGGGAAGTTCTTTTTAATCGTGTGCTGATATCTCTTTCACTTACAGGATTTTTTCCCTCAGGATAAAGAATAATAGTTTGATTTGTGTCACTGTGAGCCCTTAGGTACCAAAAGTTTATTGCTTGGGTTTTTTTCTAACTTGGCATCTGGCTGTGACAGGTAGAGGTATAGAATATACTCAGGCCATAGGAAAAAGGCTTTGTGGCTTTCAAGCCCTCAGGTCCTTCTCTAAAATCTCAGATCGTCAACCATGCTATGGCTTGTCAATGAGACAGATGCCCCAACCTTGAAAGTGATGGAGAAATGAACAGAAAGGAAATAGAAGAATCTAGGCAAGTGACAAATAAGCTACCCACGAGTATCCAACCTCAAGGAAAACGCATACTCACTTACAACATTACATTATGTAGATAAAAAAAGATTTACGGAATGCTAATTTTTCTCATCAACATATCACAGAGGCAATGCTAGAAATGGTGACAACCTTTGTGTCTAAGTCCCTACTTGTCTCACAGAGAGCATCCTCTTAAACTTAATGGAAATGTAAATATAAAACATTCACTGCAATAAAAGTCTCCGGAGATAGAGCCTAAGTAGCATGATTAGTATGGAAAATGCTTCATAAATCCTAACTCCAATAATCTCTGGTAGCATAAAGGATTCATCTCATTATGACTTTCTAACAGAGCCTTGTTAATTCTCACTTCACTAATCTGCGACCTTGAAAATTCCCTCTCCACATTTCAGTAAAGCGTTGACAGCCCAGTGAAACAGGGAGGTATTCCAGCAAGGGCTACAGGTGACGGAATATATTCCATAACACTCACTTGTTTTATATAAAATACTGTGCCTGACTAAATTAAATGAAATAACAAGCCTTTGATAAATTATCATCCAGCATTTTTGTTTTAGCTTTTTAAATCAAATATAATCTATCAATTAATTTATCACACAGGATTTTTTGAAAGGCTGCTCCCAGTCAATTACAGGAATAAAAAGGGGTCTGCCTGATGGGTATTTCTCCTGACATATCTCTGAGACGAAGTATCTAATTTTGGAACTAGTTCCTACTAGCTGTTAAGCTTTTCAGACTGCTATTAACAATAAAAATCTTGAAGTGCATATACACACACGCACATATATAAGTATATATACAGACAAACACATGTTAGTACAGACTTGTAGGCGTACATCTGGTAACCCTGATGTGGTTGTGTAGTTTACTAAAGACTAGCACAGACATAACTGGTTAATAAGGCAAAATGACAGAACACAAGAAATTCTGCCCAATTTTGTTCAGGCTTGAGAGCTGGCTTTGCCTCTACTTCCCTTGAATGTATTTTGAAAAACATTTTAAACCTCTCTAAATGTAAATATACCTTAAAAAATGATCCTTGATTTTTCCAACCCTAAGCAGACAGAAACTTATGTAATTTCCTACCAAAAGGGACTACCGATCATAATTAAGTATTAAGATCTGAGTTGTTAATCACTTCACTACCATAGCTATAAAGTATTTGTTTGCCATTATGCAACAACCACGACTATCAAATAAAACTACACTGTATTACTGGCTGTGAAATGCAGTAAAATTTTGATGCAAAATGGATTAGTGCAGATGACATCATCGTGTTCCACATTTAATTCTCTTTTGTTATTAATTTTGCAACATCCCTGGCAATAGTACTATTTAATTACTGCAAAGTATAGTTATGTTTTATCAGTACAGCCCTCCAAAAGGGCTCAAATGGAGACACATTTCAAAACATACTCCTTTATCCTCCTCCCTGTGTGGTTTACCAGTGAGCACATTGACACTTGAGGTACCAGTGTGCCTGACTGTCTCTGAGATCTGACCCGAAGGAGAGAGGAGCAGCACACAGGGGCAGCTTAGAGTCACCGCAAGTCCTTGGTGAAGCTGGCAGCAGTGGTTTGCCCTTTAAAACTGCTGTGCATTATCATGTGCTGGCTTTCTGTATGCCACTCTCAGAGAAAACACTCCTCATACCCTCAGGCTGCTTCTATCCATCTCGTCTGCACTCTCATGTGGAGAAGCCACCATTACCTCTCTCTAATCCTCAGCAGCGGAGCTATGTCAGTGGGATGTCCGTGGGGGAAGCAGGAAAAGGGCAGAAAGGTAAGAATTTATTTCCGATTTCAAAACACTGATGATACCAAGCTGTTTGGCGAGGTAGACACGCTGGAGGGGAGGGATGCCATCCAGAGGGACCTGGAAAGGCTGCAGAGGTGGGCCCAAGCCAACCTCATGAAGTTCAACAAGGCCAAGTCCAAGGTCCTACATCTGGGTCGGGGCAATCCCAAGCACAAATACAGGCTGGGCGGGAAACGGCTGGAGAGCAGCCCTGAGGAGAAGGACCTGGGTGTGCTGATTGATGAGAAGCTCAACATAAGCCAGCAATGTGCAATCACAGCCCAGAAGGCCAACCGTATCCTGGGCTGCATCAGAAGTGTGGCCAGCAGGTCAAAGGAGGTGATTCTGCCCCTCTAGTCCACTCTCGTGAGACCCCACCTGGAGTACTGCATCCAGCTCTGGAGTCCCCAACATAAGAAGGACATGGAACTGTTGGAGCGTGTCCAGAGGAGAGCCATGAGGATGATCCGAGGGCTGGAGCACCTCTCCTATGAGGATAGGCTGAAAGAGTTGGTGTTGTTCAGCCTGGAGAAGAGAAGGCTCTGGGGAGATTTTATTGCGGCCTTCCAGTACCTAAAGGGGGCTTACAGGAGAGCTGGGGAAGGACTTTTTACCAGGGCATGTAGCGACAGGATGAGGGGGAATGGCTTTAAACTGGAAGAGGGCAGGTTCAGATTAAACATTAGGAAGATGTTTTTCACTTTGAGGGTGGTAAGGCACTGGAACAGGTTGCCCAGAGAGGTTGTTGAGGCCCCATGCCTGGAGGTGTTCAAGGCCAGGCTGGGTGGGGCTTTGAGTAACCTTGTCTAGTGGGAGGTGTCCCTGACCATGGCAGGGGGATTGGAACTCAATGGTCTTCAAGGTCCTTTCCAACCTAAACCATTCTATGATTCTATGATTTGAGATAGTGGCTGACACACCTGGGCTGTACTAGAAACAACAGCTTTAGGTGCAGAAGCACCGAAGCTGTCCGGCCATCAGGAGGAAGCGCATTATACTGTGTAACTGAACCCTGGCATGGGGATTCCACTGCTTGTTATAAAATTAAGGAAACAAAAACGTGTAATTTTTCTCATTGGTATGAGTTCTGCGGGTGTCATATTTTATCTCCTGCCTATCCCATGCATTGAGAGCACACCTGACAAATACATTAAGTTGGGATGTTTGATGTGTATTTCCTGTTCCAATTACTTTGATATTAATTTCTGTGAGGTTAACAAAGAGTGGTCTTGCAAGTTCTTTCCCTCCTCACACACAAGCGCTCTCCCCAGTTCTGTGGTGCAGAAGCAAAAAGCTTCTGTTATTCTAGCCACAATTTCTCACTTTAATAGTGTAGAAGAGCAAGGTATCTTCTGCCTTCAAAGATGAAATTTCTTGAGCACCTATCACTTTGCTACTACAATCCGAGTTACAAACCTTTGAAAGTCATAAAAGTCTCAGTATATTTTAGTTACGTTTTACTTCTCAGCCCATTTAAGAAACATATATGCCAGTATTTCATTCCCCTAGAAGCTTTTCAAGTGATGTTGTGCAGTCTGACAAAACTTTAAGATATTCTAAAAGAATAAAAATAAAAAGTCAACCAAGATTGGTTTTTTTTATAAATTAAAAGATAAGATAGAAAATGAACATACCAACAGCCATCATGTAATCCCAGCGGTCTATGAGGCACATATTGAAGATCAGGTGGTCAGATGTTTGCCCTTGGCCAATGAGTGGAATGTTTCTCTCCAGATTTTGGGTTATTGCAGAAGTCCAGCCAACGAGAAACCAAAAGACTACCAGGAGAATAACAGCCAGCATCCTCATCACTCGCCCACCTGTCATGTATGGAATACGCTGAGCAGTTCGGGACAGGAACACCTTCAAAACCCTGAAAAATTCAGACAGTGCGGAATTAAAAAGAGCACTAGCTGTGTTGCAGGAATTAGACTTTCATTTTATTTCACTATCAGATTATTGAAAAAAAACCCAACAGTCTTTCCCCTGACAGTATGTACAAGAGTGAAATTTGAAACATTATTACTTTCATATTCATCATATTTAAATGGAACTGATTGCTGCCCAGAGACTGCTACACAGCAATAATGGAAAATATTAGCTATGTTTATGTTACAGATATGCATTCACATGCTGTGTTGTCAAGCTGTTTTGTACCTTCCAGCTCCCTGTGGAAGACCTCCGTCTTTGGAAAAGGGAAGGTCATTTCCATAAAAGAGCAACCACGTGTGTGAGATTTCATTTGGTTTTGATGCTGCCTGTCTGCTCATCCCCAATCATACTATTTCCGTAGAAAAAAATAGAACTTCTTGGATGTTTTTCCCATGGAGTTTGGTGCTGCTGAGGCAATATTCTACTCCTCATAGAGATAACTGTGGAAGGCATTTTGCTCATTAAGAGGTTTTTGACTTGTTTAGAGGCAAAATGTTTTTTGAGCTGGGACAGAACCATCATAAGAAAAGCCACATGATATGTTAGGCACATATACCACGTAACAGCCATTGAACATGTAGCACTCACTTTAAAAATATTTGCACTTACTATTTGGATAGGTTTCCCCCCGCCAAGAACTATTCAAGGAAATATCACTGGCATTTTCTACCCATCACCATCTGCTAAAGCAGAAAAAGGTTCTGCTGGGAGCAACCAAGATTTGAGGCAATCGGCTCAGGAAGAGGGAGTAGTTTGATGTTTCGCACAGCACAGAATATCTCTTTGTGTTGCCTGCTGTGTGGGATCTGACAGAAGCATCTGACCTTCTCCTGGTGTTTTCCTATGAGAAAAGGAGGCTGCAGGAGCTGCTGCTGCCATTGCAGTGCTCCTGCCTTGACCCTACCAAGCTACGCAGCCTGGGCAGTGAGGAAAGGCTGGCACAGAAGTTCTCATGTACCCAAACCTTTAGAAGTGGATGGGTTGAGGTTTAAAGGCTTCTTTTAGAGATTTGGGTGAGGAGCCTTTCAAAGTAAAGAGGTGAGCTGTTTCAGTGATTTTGTCCTCAGAACCACGGTGGTTCCTGATTCCCGAGCACAGGCATGTCCAGTGAATACTCTTGATGTCCATGAAGGGACAAATTATCACTGAGGTTTAGGAAACTTGAACTTTTTCAGAAAGTCGAGTTTTTAAATGCCTTGTCAACTCTCAAGTCTTTTCAGTGTACCAAGCACCAAGTCACCTCCCAAGCCATTCCACAGCCAGGCCTGCCTTTTCAGAAACAAACAAACAAACAAACAAACAACCCCCAACCCCCCCCCAAAACGCCAGATTAATATTTATGCTTATATTTGTCTAAGAGAAGGCAGAAGCAATGGGCCTTGCCTCTCAAACAAATAATAGAGCAGTGTCATTTAAGACAGAAGCACAAAAGCTTTTCCACATCCATAAAAATGAATCATCGTTTGACTACAAACACAGCCTTCACAGTGTGCATTAGGTGAAGTCAGAGATCTGAATATGTTCAACATTATTCAGCTGTTTCCCTCCCAACAGTTACTCCGCAGGGAGTCACAGTTTTTGATCTTTCCATGTTTGATAGATGTTCCGCTCCCTTTACCGACGCTAAGTGTTTTATGTTGGAAGCAGCTTCCCAAAGACTTCAGGCAGGATAGACAGACAACTCCACAGAGGCAAGGCAGGCAACTTTCCTCCACGTTGCTCAGCCCTGGCACTACTGTTCCAGGGCAGCACTGGTAAATCCTCGCTTTTAGAACACTAAGAAACAGTAAGTGAAGGGTTTCATCCTCCCTGTTGTGAATGCCAATCAATGCTTAGCTTCTTGAAGGGACGGAAAAGGTATTCTTCTTGTAGTGAACTGGAAAACAACATCTTTTCACAGCTATAGTTTGCCATTTGAGAAAAATCTCGTCATACATGTTTATGAAGGTTTAAGAATTACAGAAAACATACAAAACAGCTGAGAACTACTAGAAACTTTTTTTTTATTTGTATTTTGGCTCCCCAAAGTCAATTCTTGGTGATTCTACTGAAAGCCAACATGCAAGCCTTGTGGACGTAACAAGGCAGGACCCATTACATTTTATCCAGTACTAACTCATAAACTACTGACTGTGAGACAGGTTTCGATGGGAGAGGGGTGGGCTGTTGTTACATAACTGATCTAAGCACAGCGAAATAAGTAACATTTTGCAGTACAGCAATCAAAACCCCTCCAATATGGATCAAACCACATACCTCTTTGCTCATCTTTTTCACAAAAAATAAGTGTCCACCACCACCATTTCTACCTTGGACATTTAGGCCTCCATGTAACCCAACCTTTACACTTTTTTTTCCAAAAATTCTTTTTCTGAGAAGTTGTAAGGAAAGGTGGGTTTGATTTCTAGAAAATCGCCTTTCCCGAGGATGCTGCACTACTCAACCAGAACATGAGCAACAGAGTTGCTATTCTCTCATCTTCTTGTGGCAAATAGATCCTATCTATTATTGAACATGAATCAAAGCAAAGACAAGTGCCCAGGAGTTACCCCTCCCAAGAGCATGACTACTCACCAGGCTGGAGGGTCATTCTCCCTTCTGTACCTCTGACTCACACACTATCAAAGTTCAGCATATGAGTTGCTGCAATATGAGACCAAATTGCCTCAGCTAACATGTATTGTCTAATGTCTGGTATCCTCCATCAGAAAATTGGGGAGTTCTTGATTCAAATCCCTGCCCTGACTTCTGGGTAGACAATGCTCAGTCCCCCTTTTTCGCACTGTTCTGTATCTATATATTGGCTTGAAATACCTATTGAACAAATGAGAGAGGTTTCTCACAGGGAGGTGAGAAGTGGAGCTGGTGGGCTGCAGCTATACTAGGAAATTAAATATGCCCAGGGTCGTCCCTGGCACTGATGCCAACTGGCGCAGAACAGCCGGCATCCATACTATACCCTCCAACACAGGGGGGCTGCATGAAAACTGCCCCCTGCAACGGCCTGTGCCAACTCCTGAACCACACCAGGAAACGGCTGGGGAGCAGTCATGTCAGCATGGGCCAAAGGCAGGCCCGGGACCACTGAAACAATTCAGCAGGACACAGGACGGAGTTCCAGGGCCCAGGAATGTTCCCTGATGCTACTTAATTTATGAATATAGATATAGCCCTGGATTCAAATCCCTGATTCAAATCCTGGATTCAAATCCCAGTGTTTAATTATGAGTATCAAGTAAGGCAATGTCAACTGGGAAGACTCCTCCTCCTGTCCTGTCTACCCCCAAAGTGCCTGGTAGCACCAGGCAGTGCCCTGGTAGAAGCTTAGGGCACTGTTTGAGTATGGCCTCAGGTCTAAGGCAGAAGAGGAAACCTAACCACCTTCCTCAGCATCTTCTAGCTCTTCTCCCAGCTAAAACCGTTCAGCATATGCAATCCACTTTTATGTACTGCTGTTGTATAATCAAACCATCATTTTCAGTGACATGTCATCAGCTCTGTTTACAGGCAGATCATACAGAAAACTGCAACGTGTTCTACCTGCTTTTCTGGAAGACACAGCTGCCTTTAAGCAAAACTTTGACCTACACGCAGCTACAGGCAGCACCAAAGCTGATATGCAATAGCTATAAACAGAGTAAACAGAAGGCACAGTTCAGGCTGAATCAACTGCCTGGAGACCACTGCAGGTAAATCCCAACTCTGCTGACTGCACCGTCATGTCTGGATAGAATTAAGCCATATGGTCTAAGGGTTTTTTGGGGGGGCTTGGCTCCATATAAATGGGCAAGAGGAGGGCTTGGTTGCAAATGCTGAGAGGCAAGGCAAGCCCAGCAGCCAGGAGGAGAAGCGATGCCACAAGCGGATCTGAAGCAGAGGGACAGAGTGTGCTGGTTCACAGGACTGGCTGGGATCACCAGCTTGGATACAGCAAGCAAAGCACATGGCTGCTGCTACAGAAGTTACTGCCTGAGATGTAATGTGTAATATTAGAAAATAAATAAAACCTTATTGAATTTTCATGTCATGTCAATAACCTGTCCTGTGAGCAGAAAAACATGGCCCCCAAACCATTAGCTGACTGCATAAGTGGCAGGAATAACAGGTGAAGGATCTTGCTTTGACAGCAATGACCTGGCATGGTTTGTTTATTTTTTATTTCTAGCATCTGTCATTTTGTGGCTCTACTGAGTCATCCTGTCAAACTGTTCTGTTCCAGACTGATGATTTTTATTGTGATATGAAAGCTCCATCAGAAAGATAAGAGGTCAAGCTCTTATGAAGTATATTGCTCTCCTATGGCGCAGGGATTATACTTTATCTGCTTTTTCTGGAGTAACAGTGAACATACCACTAGTTTGTAAACTGATATGATTCTCCTGAAAACAGTGGAGAGGTATTGATGGTACATGTATGGCACCATGTCAATACAAAATAGAGTCTACATTTCACACTTGGCACACAGGTAACACGCACAAAACCACAAACACTGAGTGCAGGTTTCATTTCCACATCAGGAAAGAGAACCAAAGAAAGAACATCAACACTTAAGGCCCAAGACCTCACAAATCATATTTAGATGCACTCATACCACTAGTTACTGGCTCTCAGCTGGAAAGGAGGAAGAGAAATGAACAGCTTTCTAAACCCCATTCCAGCTCGAAGTCCCCAAATCAGTCATTGCCTATTTCCTCAGTGATTTTTCAAGACCTCAGCATAGAAGAGATGTGAAGTCCAGCACTGAAGAATATCCTCACTGAAATCAGGATGATCTTTTGCTTTATTGAGTCTGATCATCTCGAACTGGAGCAAACCTGGGCTGAGAGCCGTGCCATGTCAACAGCATGACAGTGACGTGGTGAGACCTGCATCATACGCATCATGTCTTGTTCATTGAAAAGGTACAACGACCAGAAAAATAAGTTCTGGCAATTAACTGGGGTGTATGAATACTTCTGAGAGTCCACATCCTATGTGTAGCCAGCAAACGTAGCCACATATCACTGATAACCATCAAAATATCTCAACTTCACACCACACCTGCAATAAATCGGGTAATACAGTATCTTCCACATTTTCCATTTCAGGAAAGAATTTTGTAATAGCAAATACACTATCAAGAAGATCACTGCTATGAAAAGCAACAAATTCTTAGAAGAATTGAGTAACTCAAATGCACTGGATTTTGTCACTGGTAACAGAGCACAAGCTAGCTGAAGGCTAGTCTGTGGAGTGAGACAACTAATAGCATCACAAGCTTCCTAGATAGTTGCAAGCTAAAGCCCAGGTACCAATGGTACTGGAAACAGGGGGAGGAAGATTGTTCTTCAGGATTGTTTCCTCTGTGCTGGAAGTATGTCTATCTTCAAATCCTCACCTAAAGGTCTGTGGTTAATAAATGGCAATATTCATATCTGAGGATATCCTGATGGCACATTAACAAATTACTGATCAGATAATCTTGTGTACTGAGTGATCAGGGAAACAGTGCTGTCATTTTTCCTTAAAAATAATTGTATTTACTTTCAAAAATGTGATTTTGAAAGTACAGTTTCCTTGATATCTTCCCTAGAGTTTTAAAGGGATTTCCTATTGCAGAAAATTAATGTAATACAAATTTATCAGATGTATGGCTAGAAAAGCAACCTGTGAAGAGGAGTTTAAAAATGTATTTTATCTCAGTGCCTGGTAAAAACCACCATTAGTAAGAAAAGACACGTGGGTCATGGCTTAATGCTAACCTAGTCCATACAGTAGTTTCCCAGATCAGCTTTAAAACTACATGTCTAAATGTAATTCTACAGTGCTTCTATGAAAGTTCCCCTTCTGGATCAGTGTATAGGAGATAAACTGTGCTGCCATAAGTTCCAAGAGTTTGAGCAGACTGAGGAAGGTGGGTGGGAAATCACAAGGGAAGGCTCCAGGTACTGGGAGGCAACAGGAGTCCAATAGGTCTCCCACCGCAATCAGAATCACTCACTTATTCCCATGTAAGCAGCACTGGACTCTCAGTATCATGCATATTTAATAACATGGAAAGAGTCTACAAATAGGACTTGCTTTGATGAAAATGTATTGATTTGAAGTGGCTTTTGTCTGTCAATATGTAGGTAAGCCTGGAATGAGCAAACAAAATGATTTGTTATTTCTTTAAATGTAGCCTAGATTCTGACATTTTTCATGCTATACATATGCTTTATTTTCTCCTTTCACCTGCAAGTCTAAATTCCCACCTGAGGAAAGCTCAATTTCCTGGTGGACAATAGATCAGAAAGCTTTCTCCACCTGCCGCTGATTTCAAGAGCGGTAGCTGGAGTCTTTTGACAGATCAGCTGTGGTTTGCTTTTCCCCAGTGCCTCCTCGCTCCCCAGCTCACTGCCCTGCTGCCCGCGTCTGTTCTGGCTGCCTGCTAGATCCCATTGCAGGAGACACTGAAACTGCATGTGCGTGTGTTGCTTTTTAAAGTGCTTTTGTTCATATCACCATATCATCCAGGAAAGGCTCATCAGAAATGGCTGGATTTGCCCGTCCTGGGTGTGTGCTGATGGATGTACCAAGCACCGGGGAGCTGAGAGGTAAGAAGGGGTTTTAACAAGGGGACTTCCCATGTCACATAACTAGGTTTCAGTGATGCAGACCAACTCTCCTTATTTATGAAATCCTCATCTGCTTTGTGCTAATTATCTCCTGTAATAAACTACTTACTGCTCTAATACCCCCATGAATCCTGCTGAGATTAGCAGAACTACAGAGTGTCAGTGAAACATCTGACTCTCTGACCAGGCAGAGCTCTTACAGAGCATGCCATGACTATGTAAACCATTAAATAAAAAGCCCATGAATCTGTCCTCAGACAACTAGCAGTGACATGTGTCCTGTTTGTCAACTATTCGGGTTTAAGGTTACATCACACGGTTGCTTCAGTGGCACCAAAATCAAGAGCTCATGACCGCAGAACCCTGTGTGAGATTCCTAAAATTCTGAAAATCCTGGGTCCTTGGGATAGGCACAATGCCATCTCTTTCTGAGTTTGCTACTGAATGGTTAACATAGCCATTTCAATAATTTCCTCCTGATAGATATGTTTAAATAACTGCATCCCTCACTTGGTAAAAATTAGGTCAGCTCCTCAGACATTTTTCTCCACAAGCAAACCAATCTTGTTGAGCTCTTTTCTTCACTCAAATTTGAGGTCGTTTTGTGGCAGAAACCTCAATTCATAGATTCTTAAGACTCCTGCCGCTAGTAGTTTAGACTGAAGATTATAAATCCTTCAGCCTATACAAGCTTTGGCTAAGCTAATTATTTGCTTCTTAAAAATCATTGGGTGATTATTATCTATTTGTAAATCTAAAGCCATTCAGTTCTTTACCCTTAACAAGGGCTTTCAGAACAGGCAGTACAAATATCTCAAGGTCACTATTTAGCAGGAAGCTTACACTGTGAAAACAGATGCAAGAACTACCTCCCAGTAATCCTTTCCTACAACAGGTCAAGAATATTTTCAAGGCTTTCATTACAAAACTGGCTTCACAAAGTGCTGTGGAGTTGAACGTACAAAAGCCAACTCCCCTCCCAATCTTGACTCAGAGAGTTTCATTTAACAAAGGCTGATGAGTAAAACCAGCCGGGATGACACAAGTTCCCCTCCTTGAAGTGCTACTCCACACAAGCATCCTCTCCTGCTGAAAACATTCATGGACAATTTCAACAACCTTTTTGAATGTCAGAGGCATTTTCTAGTAATCAGCAATAAGGCAGCTAGTCAAAACCTTCTGCCAAAGCTTACATTTTTATTCTTAAAATAGTCACTCTCCAGATAGGAAAAGTCTTGCCTCAGATAAAGCCCCAAACCAGGCCAAAGTAAACTTGGGGGTGGTTATATGTCTTGATCCAGAAAGATTTTCTTTCCTTTCTACTCCTTCTTAGTTCACTGGCAAGCATTGCACTCCTGATTAGAGAATGACAAGCCCCATCTAAAAAAGGATGGTACTTTTTCAGCATGTTTAATGTGGCCACAGGAACAAAATATTGCCTTCCTTTTAAGCTAAAGACAGTAGATATTCTGATCCACTTGCATCATTTGAAAAGTGGCAGCTTTAAGAAAAAACATACATAAGAGATTTTCAACAGGAGCGTAAGATTTTGCAACTAGTAACAGCTGCACTACATGTTTCACCACTGTTACAAATTTATTACATTAATTTATTGAGGTACTATACAAGAACAATGCAAAAAGCAGCGAACAAAAATTTAGTGAACTTTAGTGAATTACAGTTCACTCTGCTAGCAGTTTTTTATTGTGAGGACTGAACAATATATCCATAGCATATTTACAGATTATTATACTTTGCTTTTTAATAAAAGCACTAAATAGTAGTCAACAACTGAAGAAAAACAACATAACCATAATTTCACAGCTACTTGTCTAAATGTTCAGATGGATGCTTCATTGTTTTCTCCTTTGCATCGCATTACACAGGTGGTTAATATGATATTTTAACAGTTAGTTCATGTGTGCTACGTTGTGGATTGAACAAGATAAAAAAAGATTTCAATAAAAAGACCACATCAATTTACTGATATTTTATTTCTAATTACATAGTGAGTTTCTATACTAAAGCACCATAAATGAAATGTGCTTTTATGTGATCTCTTTTGACTTATTAGCTGCTTTAACAACATTAAAAACTATTAACGGCGCTCTTATAATAACATCATATAATTCTGCTACTGAATTTTCGAGAGCAGGATTTGAGATCCTACAGCTTGAAGGCCAGATGTAGCTCGACACTTCATTTCACCCAGGATGGGCAATTAGTCGCTAACATCTCTGGAAATCCATTAATGAGCAGACCAGTACCGGTGTTTGTAGGTCTCCCAGGCCCCAGCAACAAGAAGGTGCCCCATCACTGCTCTAAAGGAACAAACTCTAATCACAGAGTTTGAGTTTGGGTTTGTTATCACAGGAGCTTCAGTGACCAAGTGATTTCTCTGAACACTCCACTTGCAGGAGAAGATGAAAAGCAGAGTAAAATTAATTTCTCTTTAGGAGTCGAATTGTTTTCCTGAGACAGTTTCTCATGCTAATGAGATTTTCTCCAGGATCTTCATGTGACATCTGGTATTATCTTTATTTGTAAGATACTAAGGATATAATTTTTTAAGACACGATGGGCTCAGTAGACTTCTCTGAGAGAAGTGATATTGCCCTGTCTATCAATGGACTGCTGAGCAAGCTCAGAAGGAGATCTGGGAGATGGCAGTGGGTGACAGCAGGAGACCTGGAACAGACTCACAAGCCCGGAAACAAAATACCCAGGAACCAGAGAAGATTGTGGACAGCTTGATGCAACTTCCAAATTCACAAAGTTAGATCATATCAATTCCTGCCTTGCACAGGCACGGTAAACAAGTGAAGAATCATGCATAAACACTGCTATTTCTAGCCTGAGATATCTAGTTGCCTTGATTTTTTTTCCATTAAAAAAAACAGTCCCCTTGGCTGGTGTCGTGGTTTGGGCTGGACTGGCCACTGAAATGAATGACAGATCACTATTTTTCTGACTTTTCTCTTTGATTTTTTTTTTGCATGAGGTTCCTGCAGGAGAAGGTGCATACAGCTCAGAGCTGTCGCTGCCTATGTGTCTAGCTGCATTGTCAGAGAAGATTCAAAAGAAGTATTTTTCAAAATTAACTGGTTTAAGTATATTGCCTCAAAAAAATTGCAGTGAAAATAAAGAGACCAGGAGAAGTAGTGTATCTGTGAAGCACTCACCAAAGCACGATGCGCAAAATCTTTTGATACTAAAGTATCTCCTCGCCGGCTTACTTGTAAGCACTTGTTTCCCTTTCTGCTGTGAAATGATGTTCCTACACACTACTTTAAAACGACAAATCATTATTAAAGATGCAGGAAGCAAACATCAGCAATTGAAAGGACAGGAACTTCCCCCAGCTTTATAAACTGTAACACATCAACATTTTTATGCCCTTCTATTTCTTCCATATCTTTTGGAGTGCATTTTTTTCCTTTCATGTCTGTCAGAATGTTTCAGTGCTGGAAGTTACTGCGAACTGGTTGAGCGGCTCATACAGCTGCTTCCATACTGGATGACCATGAGTGTGTGCACCTTTACATATCCAAATAAAGCCATATAAATGTTCACATTTCTTTATTGCATCATCCTCCCAATGTCATCTGCACAGATATGGAAACCTGATTTTTTAAAAAGGTATAAATCCTGAATTTCAGCTAATGCTGATAAGATTTACATAAGTGGAATTTCCAAGATTCATGATTTTCCCTCAAATTAATACAGTATGGAAAAATCTCTTTTTCTAGTAGTCCACATAAATTAGCCGTGTAGAGTTCTTGCATATTAGCACTCAAAGTTATCTATCTTTTCCTAACAAAATAAGAGTCAAGTAATCATGAATAAGAACAATCCAAATTTGCATTTCTTTTCAATGAGGAGGACATTGAGGAAGAGGAATCAGGATACGCTGAAAGGTCCAGTCTTTGATGTGTTGTGCTCTGTTTCCACGCATTCATAACCATGGCAAATAATCAAACAGCACAGGTGTAACAGAAAGAACTTGCCCTACTATTTTACGGCCTTTAGGTGCAAGAAAGAGTAATCACACCCACTGGACGCAGCCCTCCTCTCAGATCCACAATGCAGACTTCCTTACCTCAGCAGAGCTCAGGAAGAGGTGCTGGGTTGCCTGTACCTTTATTATATGATGCAAAGCTGACAAGGGTTAATGAAGTGTGGTACAGAAAACTGCAGAAAGACACATAACTGTAATATTTAGTTATAATATCTGTTGAGGGTTTTGTGCCCACTTTGATAAAATAAATGTTAACCACTTTATAATGTGATTGACAGGCAGCAGTGTTTTCTATCAACTCTACTGAAAAAGAAGCTCTTTATCATCATTGTGTTCTCCTTCCACTTGTGGAATAAATATTAACTTTATCTTGTGGTTGTGCATGCAGGTATCACGGCTAAGACCTTCATGTGTATTTGAAAGGAAAGTTTATTCTTCGGCTTGTCTGCAAAAGATAAGATTCAAACCACTCAGAACAGATAAAATCAGGAACATCTCCACCTGTCACGAGATACAGCAGTGTTACCACCAACAGAAATTGAGCCCATAAACAATGCTAACTTCTTTGGATAAAATTTCCATGTGATAAAATATTATTATTATTATTAATAATATTCCTCTGCAAATGCGCACCTGGAGTAGATTACACTGAAGGGAATGAAAATCCTGGCAAGGGTATCAAAGCTCACCAGGCATCTGGGAAGTTATTGTGCCTCTGGTCAATTAATCCACAGAATGGCAGAACAGCCAAGGTTGGAAGGGAGAGGTTAAGAAATCGCCTAATCCAACTGCCCTGATCAAAGCTGGATCAACAAGACCAGGTTACTCAGGACCTTGTACACTTGGGTTTTGAGTTACTTGTCTATGTCAAGCATCTACAGCGGGGAAAGGCAGAGGCGAGTTGCTAAGGTGGAGGAGCAGTGACCGTCTCATAGAATAAAAAGTCCAACATGTAAGTTAAATACCAAAGGCTTCCACAGCAGCTTCGTGTCCTTCTGTGCAACTTCCAGGCTCACAAGAGATACTTAAGATGCAGGAACAACATCACATATAAATAGGCCTCTACTTTATCAATGTAGAGGTGTAGATATGGCTATTAAAGGTTGTAGTAGTACCCACAGACCTCCCCTGCCATGGTAGTCTTCTTATTTTACATTTTTAAATTCTCCATTCTCAAAAGCAACAATGACAAAAGGTTCCAAGCCCTCATTATTTCCAACCCCTGTCTTTTCTTCTGAATGCAGATGATGCAGAGGACAAACAGACATGAGCTGGTAACCAAGCTGCTAGTCACATAAATTCCCTGACGTATAGCCCAACTTATTTATGTTTCCCTCTTAGCATTCACTAAGAACTTTAGAAAAAAGGAAATTCTACAGTAAAGCTAAAGAGACAAAAATAGAATTTTGGGGCCCAATTTCAATCATACTCCAGTATGTCAAACACCTCTCCTGATGGAAGAACAAGCAGAGCAATGACCGTGTAAGAAAACGAACATCAGTATGTACATAGCAGTTTCAGCTAAAGCAGAAAACCAATCCTGGCCAGAGCAAAGTCAAATACAGAAGAATGAGAAGAATGCAGAACAGAATCTCTTCCGTTTATAGTACTATAGTAAAGGAACAAATAACAAATCCAGCAACCAAAATGCCGCAGCTGTATAAAATCCACATCTGATAAACTGTTGAAGAGGGATGGATTCTTCTGCTGCGATCAGCCTCAGCTTGGCTCGTGCAAGCAGCACGGTAGGCAGCAGCGCAGACCAGCCCCGTGGTTTGCCGTATGCTATTTCTGCATGAATCTGGCATGCTCCTGACTATTCTTATTGAAACAGATCAGTTACATTCATGTTCTGGAGGAGATAAATTGCATTCTGTATGTTCTTTTTCATATAAAATTGTATGGGGTCTGGCTGAGATGGAATTAATTTTCCCCATAGCAGCCCTCATAGTGCTGTGCTTTGTACTGGGGGGTGTGCAAGATCTTGGGAGGGGACACAGCCAGGACAGCTGATCCAAACTGATCAAAGGGATATTCCATATCATGTGACATCTCCGCATCAGTAAAACCTAAGAGAAAGGAGGCGGGGGGTGGAGGAGGAACAACGACACACACACGACAACGACACACATTTGTTATTATGACCTTTGTCTTCTGGAGCAACCACTACATGTACTGAAGCCCCACTTCCTGGGAACTGGCTGGATATCGCCTGCTGATGGGAACCAGAGAATAAATCTTTTGTTTTCTTTTGCTTCCATGAGTGGCCTTTGCTTTTGTTTTACTGAATCGCTTTATCTTGACCCCCAGATTTTTCTTTCATCTTATTTTCTCCCCCCATATCCTGCTGAGGAAGGGAGTGATAGAGCAGGTTGGTTGGCACCTGGTATCCAGCCAAGATCAACCCACCACAAAAATAAAACATAAACCTAAAGGAAATTTAAAGAATCTTAGTCCAGAATCATTCTACGTTGCCAGCAATATCTGAATAAAATTAATCCTTTCATAAGCTTCCATGCTCTATTGACAGGTAAATGCTCATTCAACTATATTTACTCTCAATATGTGTAAGCATGTGTAGCAATCAGAAAAAAATGCTAATTAGGTTAATCATGAGCACTTCTGAGGAAGCTATGGTGTCCTGGAAACTAGTTTCTGAATGTCTGTCTGAATTTAAATTTTGTGAAAATAATTGAAGTTGCACGTCTTGACAAATACTTGCTGTTCCCTCCCCAGTGCTGCAGAATACCAGACTGCTAGGAATCTGCCTCAACAGCTAGGACTACCCCCTGAAGCCACAGCATGAATGATGTCCCTAAAAATAACTGCTGATTACAGGAGTGATGTGCTCCACGGATGGATACAAGCACTTTGGGAAGGACAGACTGGAAGGGCAGGTTGCCCTGTTTGTGAGAGGGAAACCGGGATGCATGGAGCTCTGCCTTGGGACACCAGCTGAGAGCTTATGTGACACTGTGGTTGGGTGTCTGCTACAGATTGTCTGATCAGGAATACAAAGACAGTAGGTCTTGAGATAGGCTTTCCTCGGACAACTGGTAGAAGCCTCGTGTTCACAGGTCCTGGTCCTCATGAGGGTTTTCAGCAACCTCAACATCTGCTGAAGTGCAATACAGCAGGGCACAGGCAGTCCAGGAGGATTCTGGAATGCACCAGTGATATCTTCTTGACGCACCTGACCAAGGAACGGAAGGGAGACACTCTGCTGGACCTCATGCTTACAGAGAAGGAATAACAGCTGGCGCCATGAAAGTCAGGGACAACCTTGGCTGGGGTGACCATGAATGGTAGAGTTCAGGATCCTGAGAGAAGGGAAAAAAGCTTAAAGCTCCTCCAAGCTCAAGAATCACAGAATCATATAATTATAGAATAGTTTAGGTTGGAAGGGACCTTAAAGATCATCTAGTTCCAACCCTCCTGCCATAGGCAGGGACACCTCCCACTAAACCAGGTTGCTCAAAGCCCCATCCAGCCTGGCCTTGAACACCTCCAGGGATGGGGCCTCCACAGCTTCCCTAAGCAACCTGTTCCAGTGTCTCACCACCCTCGTAGTGAAAATTTTTTTCCTGATATCTAATCTAAATCCACCCTTTTCCAGTTTGAAGCCATTACCCCTTGTCCTATCACTACACGCCTTTGTAAAAAGTCCCTCTCCACCCTTCCTGTAGGCCCCCTTCAGATACTGGAAGGCCATAATAAGGTCTCCCCAGCGTCTTCTCTTCTCTCTCTTCTCTTCTCTTCTCTTCTCTTCTCTTCTCTTCTCTTCTCTTCCCTTCCCTTCCCTTCCCTTCCCTTCCCTTCCCTTCCCTTCCCTTCCCTTCCCTTCCCTTCCCTTCCCTTCCCTTCCCTTCCCTTCCCTTCCCTTCCCTTCCCTTCCCTTCCCTTCCCTTCCCTTCCCTTCCCTTCCCTTCCCTTCCCTTCCCTTCCCTTCCCTTCCCTTCCCTTCCCTTCCCTTCCCTTCCCTTCCCTTCCCTTCCCTTCCCTTCCCTTCCCTTCCCTTCCCTCCCCTCCCCTCCCCTCCCCTCCCCTCCCCTCCCCTCCCCTCCCCTCCCCTCCCCTCCCCTCCCCTCCCCTCCCCTCCCCTCCCCTCCCCTCCCCTCCCCTCCCCTCCCCTCCCCTCCCCTCCCCTCCCCTCCCCTCCCCTCCCCTCCCCTCCCCTCCCCTCCCCTCCCCTCCCCTCCCCTCCCCTCCCCTCCCCTCCCCTCTCCTCTCCTCTTCTCCAGGCTGAACAACCCCAACTCTTTCAGCCTGTCTTCATAGGAGAGGTGCTCAAGCCTTCTGAGCATCTTCATGGCCCTCCTCTGGACCCACTCCAACAGGTCCAAGTCCTTCTTATGTTGAGGGCTCCAGAGCTGGATGCAATATTCCAGATGGGGTCTCACAAGAGCGGAGTAGAGAGGCAGAATTACCTCCCTCGACCTGCTAGCCAGACTGCTTTTGATGCAGCCCAGGATACGGTTGGCCTTCTGGGTTGCAAGCATGCATAGCCAACTCATGTCAAGCTTCTCATCAACCAATAGCCCCGGGTCCATCACCTCAGGGCTGCTCTCAATCCACTTTCCACCCAGCCTGTATTTGTGCATAGGATTGCACTGGCCCAGGTGCAGGTCCTTGGACTTGGCCTTGTTGAACCTCATGAGGTTTGCACAGGCCACCTCTCAAACCTGTCCAGGTCCCTCTGGATGGCATCCCTCCCCTCCAGCATGTTGACCGTGCAATGTGCAGGAAATCAAGCAAAGCTGGCCGGCAGCGCCCATCGATGAACAATGAGCTCCTGACTAAACTCACACATAAAAGGAAAGCGTACAAGAAGGGGAAGGAGAACCCAGGTGACCCAGGAAGGATATAGACCTATTCTCTGACCATACAGCAATGGATTTAGGGAAGCCAAAATCTACCTGGAGTTTAATCTGGTGAGGACAGATTCAACTGGCAACACGAAAAGCTTCTACAGGTTATAACAGCAGCAAAGGAAAATAAGGCTAGGCAAAATGCAGGCCCACTGCTGAATGATGCAGGGACCTGGAGGCAAATGACACAGGAAGGACTGAAATACTCAATGCCTTCTTCATCTCAGTCTTTACTAGTAGGACTTGCTTTCAGGAATCCCAGGTCCCCAAGACCAGTGGGAAAGTCTAGAGCAAGAAAGATTTAACCTTGGTGGAGAATAATCAGGTCAGGAACACTTAAGTGAACTGGATATACTGAAGCCCATGCATGGGATGTGACAAGATGTGGCCAATGTCATTGCAAGGCCACTCTCAATACTCTTTGAAAGGTCTTGGTGACTGAGGGAGGTTCCTATTGACTGGAGGAAAGCAAATGTAACTCCTACCTTCAAGAAAGGCAAGAAGGAGGATCCCAGGAATTATGGGCTGTGAAACTCATCTCAGTTCTTGGGAAGGCGATAGAAAAAAAAATCCTCCTGGAGAACTTTTCCAAACACAAGGTGACTGGGAGTAGTCAGCATGGATTTATGAAAATAAAATCACATCTGACTGACCTGATGGTCTTCTACAAGGACATGGCTGGCTGGCTGAGAGAAGAGCAGTGGATGTTGTTTATCTTGACTCAGGAAGACTCTTGACACTGTTTTTCGTAAATTCCTCATAGACAAACTGATGAAAAGGCAGATGAAGTGAGATAAATGGACAGTGGGCTGGACTGAAAACTGGCTGAACTGCCAGGGTCAAAGGGTTGTGGAGTAGCAGCAAGAAGCCTGGTTGGAGGCCAGTCACTAGTTGTGTACCCCAGGGGCTGATACGGGGGCCAATACTGTTTAACCTCTTCACTGAGAACCTAGACAATGGAGCAGAGTGCATCCTCAAGAAGTTTGTGGATGATACAAAACTGGGAGGAGTGTCTGAGTGACCAGATGGTTCTGCTGCCATTCAAGGGGACAGAAACACGCCAGAGAAATGGGCAAACGGGAGTCTCAAAGTTCAACAAAGGGAAATGCTGAGTCCCGCAGGTAGGCAAGAATAACCCCATGCACCAGTACATGCTGGGACCACCTGGCTGGAAAGCAGCTTTGCAGACGACAACTTGTGGATACCAGTGGACACCAAATTGACCATGAGCCAACAATGTATCCTTGCAGCAAAGAAGGCCAGCAGCCTCCTGGACTATATGAGGAAGAGCATGTCCAACAAGTTGAGGAAAGTGGTCCTATCCATCTACTCAGCACTGTTGAGGCTACACATGGAGTTCTGTGTCCAGTTCTGGGCTCTCCGGTACAGGAGAGACATGGACATACTGGAGCTAAGCCCAGTGAAGGGCCACAAAGACGATTAAAGGACTTGAGCATCTCTCATAAGGGGAGAGGCTGAGAGGGCTGGGACTGTTCAGCCTGGAGAAGAGAAGGCGCAAGGGGTATCTTATAAATGTATATAAATATCTGATGGGAGGGGATAAAGAAGAGGGAGACAGACTCTTCTCAGTAGTTCCCCGTGACAAGATGAGAGGCAATGGGCACAAATTGAAATCCGGGAAATTCCATTTAAACATAAGAAAAAACTTTTTCTGTCAATGTGGTCAGACAGTAGAACAGGTTGCCAAGAGAGGCTGTGGACCTCTGTCCTTGGAAAAATTCAGAACCTGACTGTACGCAGCTCCAAGCACCCTGCTCTGGCTGAGCCTGCTCTGAGCAGGTGGGTTGGACTATATGATTTCCAGAGGTCCATGCCAACCTTAGCTCTTCTGTGGTTCTGTATCTTTGTGTAGTCACTATACATTTGTATAGATAGATGAAAGAAACTCCGAAGTCATTAATATTTTCTTAGTATGCTTCCTGCAACGAGCTTTTTATTCAGACCTTAAATAATAAGATTTAATATGCTTTAGAAGTGTGTTAGCATTAGAAACTCTTTTGTATAACTGTTCAGTGAACTTCTTCAGAGCTTTGATTGAATATTCCACAAAGTATCACAAATTCTGCTCTCAGTGGCCCACTAAAGTACACCTTTTCACTTTTATTTTCCAAATTTATTACTAGATGACACCGTCACCCATTCTAATGAAGAAGGTAATGCAATACTCACACTCCCCTGTAAGGTTGTATATATCAATACAACATACAGCTTCAATAAATAAATGAAACATTCTGTTCTTTTGTCATTCTGCAATAAAATATTCGAGTTAAAAAAGTCAACTGCAATAAATGCTAACTCTCATCTTCTATATTTCCTCTCAGACACACAGGAAGAAATAGCATCATCTGACAAGCTGAATTCTGTAAAGCATTGCTCTGTGTATTCACCATATAATAATGAAAAATTGACAATTTAAATTATGGTCAAAGGTTTAGTTGTCAAGGGTTCTAAGCCAATCTAGAAAACCAAGAATAATATGTTTGTTTAAAGATAAACTGAATTAAAATTATTCTGCCATTCTGAAAGAGCATTAAGTGAGCACACAGGAAAGCTAATCTAAATTCCAAAATTTTCAGGAATAAAGAGGAAAGGTTTATTGCTATGAGATAGATAAAACACTCAGACATTCTCACCTAAAATCAAATGTAAAAGACATAAAAGATGCAGACCCAGGCAATCTACCCACATACTGCAATGAGACCCTACTGACAACAAAATGGACTGAACAGAATGAGAGGAAAACGCAATAAGCTCGAAGCTCTGTAAAAAATGCAAAGATGAAGTAAGGAGGAAGAGCCCCAGCTCCACTCTGAGGTCACATACACATTAGAAAAACGTTGGTAGCCATGAATTTTTTTTTAAAGATTAGTTGTTTAAACAGAAACATTCCAATCAGAGAGACATTAACTAGTTCAAAGAAATGCAGTGGCAATGACCTTGCTTCACAATCAAATAACTCCAAGGAATAAAGAGAGCAATAAGGGGGAATTAGTAAGAGTCCTTTCTTATTAACAGTCAGACATTAACCCAAATTCGAACTTGGTGACATCCATGGAACAAGAGCTAATCACACAAGAAACACATTTGGAGTCTTGAATATAGCAGGCAGCTTAAATGTGGTGTTTTTTATAGCATGCAGACAATAATAAAACAAATCAGCATAGTCTAACTGAGCATGGAGACAAAAGGGAACAGAAAACATGGTTTGTTTTTACTGAAAATAGTCTTGAGATACATCATTTGGTTTCTGTATTCTCTCTGACAAGTCTTGTAAACGACATTGATGACTCTGCCTTTGCATGCTAATGCAGATGCATGATGACAGACCCGAGGCTTTCCAGGGCAGGGCGTGCTGCCAGTTCTCCCTCCGTCCGAGTCTGCTAGGGCTGCATCCAGGTGGCAACAGGCTAGGAGACTGCTACGTTTAAATGCTCGTTGCCTTCTCAGAAAATAGGTACAAAATCTGTCTCCCTAATTTTGATTTTCATTCTCTTCCAGGTTACTCAATTTTGCTATTCTTGAGAGTCTTGTGCTCATTCCAGAGGTTGGGGAGCCCACCCAGGAAACAAAACCATGTATGAATTAAGAGGATAAAAGCATGCCTCACTCTTGGTCTCACTCAGCCATACCTTTCTTTGGAGTAGCAAGGAACAGGCAACTGAGGAAGATCCCAGCAGAACACAGCAGCATCATAAGAGTCCAAATGACCTACAGTTTTATGACTTCAGCGATTTATGCTGCCTGCCACACAGTGACAGCATAAGTGGAGCAAGAGTCACTTGCTCCTCTGACAAACAAGCAAGGGAGTATGTAGTTCTGGTTCTTCAGAAGGGAAATGAAGACTAGCTAAAGGTGCAAACCTGCCCCTGTAGGGCTATGATATAAGTAAGAACGTGAAAGAAACATTTGGATGCCCTAACCAGGGAAATCCTGAAGGACGTGGACTAGGCAAAATGCTGAGGCAAGTATGCCGTACTCTTGTCTTCAGGAGACATGGCACGGAGATGCTGCATTAGTACAAAGCACACCAGTGTCAGGACTGGAAGCAGCCTGACAGCGACAGTGAGGTGCACACCCCAGCTATTTCTTGAGAGTTAGTTTCTTTTCTTTGCTTATGTTTGGCACGCTGTTGCTACTGCTTTCAGGTATCTGCATGACATTGTAGCTTGTGGGAGAAAACCAAGTGTCAGCACTTGTTCGGTACTCCTGCACCGTGCTTCAATGCATTGAGCATGCCCACTGTCTCCTCTGGGTGAGATATAGGTTATCTTGGGCATGCCTACATTTTCAGTCAAAACCACAAAAGTGGTTTGTTAGCACAAAACCCATTAATCTATTTAAGTGTCATTTTGGTACAGGAAGAACTGTAGAACAGTTGTCCGAGGCTCTACATATCTTTGACTAGAACTAGGGGTTCTCAGCAAAGATAAATGAATATCAGAATGCCACATGAGAGAAAGAGCAAGCACAGGAACAAAGTTCAAAGACGAGTACAAATAGACAGTGGCCATCATCACCTTGTTTCCCCCCCCAAAATGAGAAAAGGGTACGAAAACACATAGAACGGTCAACAAGAATTTTGTGTATAATCTCTTACCCATATCAGCGATCCTAATGGTGCAGCTGCACAGCAGATGTGAGTGCAAATCCCAATAAAGAATGCGAAAAACAGTACAAGTTTGTTCATGGGGCTTCCAGCCCTGAGGGGTCATTGTAGAAAGCACAGAAATTCAACTGAGTGCCAGCCAATATTTCAAGGCGGGACACTCACAAAGTTTCTTTACAAGACACTGAGCCACAGACAAAACTGAACATTATGTATGTCCTTGCAAAACCCTACATTTTAATACATTCAAATGGTAAAATGGTCAATGTCTCCTTTTTCATGCGTGTAATAGATTTCTATTCATCAGAGGCCAATATTAGCTGATACCAGAAGTCATCTCTAAAAAGAGTTTGACAGTCACCACCTACAAGGTTTCCAGATAAATACATAGACTATTTTCTCAACTAGAAAAGTATGATTTGCAAATTGAATAAAAACTTGGAAGGGATCTGGTCATTGCAGCCACATTCTCCAAAGCATTTGAAAAAGTGCAGAGGAGCAAAGTCCAGAGCTGGATTATGTTAATCCGATTTAAAAGAAAAAAAAAAAAAAGCCTGTCCAGTCTAAGATAGAAGGCAGACTTATGGCTGAGGAAAGATGCTGCATAAAGTAATTAAGGCTGTTACTAAGGGATGGCTGGGACAGTGTAATTCCAGCCCTTTCATCAGTTTCAAGTCTCTCAGCACTATATGGAGTTTTGTTCCAAGCCAACAAGAGAGTGATTTCTGAGGTGCTAGAGAAATATGTCAGAAGGAATATATGACGGTCATTTAGGGACTGAAGGGAACCATAGGAGAGCTAGAAAATACACAATTTAATAAAAAATACTATCAAATATAAAGTTCAACACAGAATTTTATCAAAAAAATATGAACAATAGCATCAAGAAGGTTCTAAAAGCTTGTCACGTATGCCAAAACTAGTAAGTCAAGTCAAGCAGAAGAACAGAAGATGTCCTGCAAAAATGTGGGCACAAATTTGTTTGCAGCATCTGGAAAAAAAAAGTTCATAGATTTTTATTTCAGTGAGGCAATGGTACCAAACAATTCCACACTTATATATATCAACTGTCTTTTTACTAGCCTTGGTGAAGTTGCCACGGTGCCTTCTGACATCGGCTCTTGATGGGAAGCTGTGAATTTACGTAGTTTGAATTGAAGTATGATTTCAGACAAGTCCTGCCAATTTGCTTTATCCACAATCAAACAGTAGAAAATGGTGTCAAAGTTATGCTGAAAAACATCCGAGAAAGACCTCCGTCTACATACAGCAACAAGGCAACACCAATGAGTCCCTGGTTGCTTATTTTGTAGAACGGAGAGCTGAAACAAGAATGCCTGCACTGGAGAACATTGATGCCAGAGTCAGAGGGGCCTAATGGATATACAAAAAGATAGGTAAGGAAAACCAAAAAGCTTCAGAAGATTTGCGGTCACAAGAGTGGCCTGGATGTATTCCTGGACTTCAAGCAGCCAAGGCAGCATTGTCTTAGCCTTTCCAGTTCAGACCATGGATCTAATACATAGCACCTAAAATTCTTAGAACACCTTGGACATCTTTCAGAAAAGCATATATGCGGATAACTCACCGATGTGGTACAATGCTGACAAGCTTTACCCCTCTGTATGTTACAGCACGGCAACATAGCATTTTATGTGACCAGTGGTTGGTTACCACTGGTCAGATAGACTCAATTTTTCAAGAACATAATGCCAGTTTTGGGCCTTCACAGTAATCCAGAAAAGAGCAACTAATATCTGAGAATATTTGGTCCAGGCACCAGATTTCCCAGTACTAAAGATCTGCATTAGGGTAAGTGATCAGGACTAATTTCAAAGCAGCTGATGTGTCCTCTTAAACAGTACAACTATAAATACATCATTTCAGTTTATAAATATGCTTAATTTCTCAATAGACCCATACTAACATGAATGCTATCATCTCTATCGCATGTTCGTAAAAGAAAGGTTGCATAACAGAGACTATTATATTTTTCTATAGAAACTCCTGTAATTTGTAGTAGTATTTAACTATAGAATAGCTTCCAAGAAGGGATTCAGTCCTGATCTGAAAGCAGCACAAAAAATTCCTCATTTCTCTTGTTAGGTTTTTCTATAGCTAAGTACCCTTCTGAGAAGAATTTGTGCCAGATCGCTCATTGGAATTTCTCTGGCTTTGGCTTCCAGCTACCAGATCTTATTAAACCTCAGTCCAATAGATTAAAGAGTCTTTTGTGACTACTTTTTCTCTCCCTGATTGTTTATACACCACACAAGAAGCCATCTCTCAGCCTTCTTGCCGATCTGAAAAACAGATTAGGTTTCACAGTATCGAGCACTTTTCCCAGCCCCCAAAAACCTTCTGAACCACATCCATCTATTGCACACCTCCTTTAAAAATGCATCTCAGGAACAGGACATAATGCCTTTGTATTAGTCTCAAAGATGTCAACTCCTGCAGCAAAATCAATTCTCTACCGATAACCTTAAAACCTCCTATTTGCTCAATTTTGTGTCTTTAACTATACCCTAACTATACTTTGCCTTTTGGCTGTATTCAAGTGTATCTTTTTGACCAAGCAATAAAGATTACTTTTAATTACTGTCCTTTCTGCAACAAAATTTACCATTTCACCAAGCTTCGTGTTATCCACAAATTTTATGAGTAATCATTTTGTGCTTGGTTCTTCACTGCAACTGAAAATGCTAAATCGTATCAGGCTTACTCCCGATTCTTCACAGTAGCCCACGAGAAGCCTCCCCTCCAGTCATGATTTTTCACTGACAATCAGCATATGTGATCTGCAAATCTCTGCTTCCACTTAACTGTGATCAGGCCCTGTGCACGGAGTGTGAGTCACACGCTTAACTCCCTCTTCACACTCCTCCACAAATAGCCTACAACTCATGCATTGCAGTGCCGTGCCTGGTTTCTCTTTCACGCCATAATCCCACCCAGCAGACAGCTGGGCAGCAGATACCTTGTTCCACCAGGCGATTCTATCCTTCCCATGGAATGAGAAAAACCAACAGTCTGTAGAGCTACATCCTTGTATTGCAGATGCATGCACAAATGCATGCCTGCCTGGAAGGAAGATGCTGCTGTACTGCACCACAGCACAAAGTTTTGCAGCTGACGGGGTCCTGGACTTGGAGAAGCTCTCTGAGAGGATGTCTTCCAGCTCCAGTTCTGAGGCCCTTCTGCTATCATGTAACATGATGTGCAAAACCAGTCCTCTCCCCCATTATCTGCCATGGTGCTCTTGCACGCCATCAACACAAAAGAGACCTGAAAGGTCTCGTGCGACCTGTGGATCATTGTAGAGGGCCTCCCAACCCACTGGCTTTTTTTCTAATCATGACGGGAATATAATTTAGTATTAAAACACCAGGTACTTTCTTTATCTTCTCTTTGAACTTTCCTAGCCAAACTTGGTCTACTATGATAAAGCAGAATGTGTGTTATATTAAGGTGGTTAAAAAAAAGCAGCCCATGGAACCGTACAGCTGTATCTACAATATTTTTATATAAATGAAATATTAATAGGAATTATGTATGAGAATATTTTCAGGAGCATAGTGCTCTAATAATCTTACGTACTTTATATGCCGCTGATTTTTTTCCTTGAAGATAATGTTTATTAGTCCTACTTCTACACTGTGCTCCATCAAGATTAATTCTACATTGAGTGTCTTTGTTAACAGTCATGCTACATTTTATTAGTTTATACATATGAAAGCAGAATTTCATTCAGAAATATGAAACAGAACCATTATGCTGTCTAGTTAAGGCTAGTTATTGCTTGAGAATGGCAGGGATACAAAAAAAAGCTAAATAGGATTTTAATAATGCAGATTTTATTGGGAAAAAAGCCACAATAAAACAGAATGTGACTCTGTTATTTAATCTAGAAGAACTACCAAAATGAGAATTTTATCTTGAATGTGCATCATGCAGCAATGCTATATAGAATTTGCTAAACTCTCTACGTTGATGTCTAAGGACCATAAAAATAAATAAACAAACTAGCAAAGGTTTAAGAAATTAATTATACTCAGGAAGTGAATGAATTAGGTTAAGACATGCTAACAAGAGACTATGACCAGCCTAATTAGTGAAACTTCGTTCCTTATGAAGTCCTACTGTATATGCATACATTTTGCAGCAACTCCAACTCCTTTCCTCCCTCAACTGCATCTCTCAGCCTTGCACTCTCCCCCAGCCCTTAAAGCCCCGGGTTCCCTGCCGTTTCCTCCAACAGTGAGGCACAGCATGGGAACAGCCAGCAGCCGGTGCCGCTGACCGCCTGGGGCACATCAGGCAGAGAGGGACCTGCTCACGGTGCGTGTCTCAGCCTTCGCACTGTGGGAACATTTATAAGGTCTGGTTTCCGCCCCAACGCCGTTTTCCACAAAGCTTTGTAGGACTTGGCGCCTACAACCTCTTCTTCACTGCTATCTTTGAACTATCTCTTTTCATTAAAAAGGAGCATCAGTGATGTGAGCGTGATGTGAGCTTCAAATAACACAAATGACACAAGAATCCACGTACATTTTCCATGTGCTGCTTTACTTCTTGTTTAAACAAAGATGGGTAAATATGTACGGCAACAAACTGCTACAGGGGGGGAAAGCAGTGGAAGAGGACAGAGATGTCCTGCTTTCACAGAAGATTTACTTTTCCCCAATCAAATTCATTTCATAATTCATGCAAAAGGTACCTGATGCCTCTCCTTTTTCTCCATGTCTCTCTTTTAGCTGAAACTAGGTACCTGCCTCTCATCTGAGTCATCACTACAAGAAAATAAAGCTAATAGTGAGGTGGCAGGAATACAGGAAGGCTCTTTTTTAATCCTTACAGTTCCCGCACTGCTGCTGGCTCTGATATTCGAAGCAGCATCATTGAGCTCTAGCCTGAACACAAGTTAAAGAGAAGAAGCTGAACAGGGAGCTACGGCTGCAAGAGCATCAGAGAAGCGTGGAGCTCCAGCAGCCCACAGCAAAACGTATATGGCTGTGAGCCCTTCTCTGCCAAGCACTGGCAAATTTTGGAAGCTCCTTGAGTTAATTTTCCTTGTAGAATAGAAACTGGCAGTACAAAACAAGTATCTTCTCAGTGCAGGATGTTTACTTTCAGAAGTCCAGCTGCCCTTCTTCCTGAGGTTGGAACAGTAACAAGCAGTGCTCAGGCAACTCTGTTCAGCCAAGGCTTCAGACCAAGTGTCGCTCCACTCTCCAGAAAAATGCCTTCGCGTCTTAATCTCCCTCTCTCCAGGGCTCTGCACAAGACTTGTGTGGCAGACACAGCACTTACTGCATCTCTGCAGGAACAACTGATGACAGCTTCATGTCTGACCACATCCCCCTTCCCTTTTCCCGCTTAAGACAATGCAGTGAGAGACCAGGCAAACTGCACGTTGAACTCCCTTCCTTGAGGTTGCATGGAAGATACATGGTGTCACTGAGCTTTGTTTGCATTACCAGGAATTAAAGTTAATAAGGGAACTTGAGATTACACCTTTGTTACATAACTGCACAAAGCTAACATGAGTTTTTATCTGTTTTATCTGTTAATTCAAACCCAATTCCTATAAAAAGCCATCTAACCCAAGAGAGGAGTACTTTAAAGTTCGTGAGTCTTGGTGTCAAATCTAACTCAAGTCGCAGCCTGCCCGCTTTCAGGAGGAGGAGAGGGGAAATCACTCATTCGTACTGAGTTCCACAACTCCCTTGGAAGGAGAGGCAGACAAATTCTCCTTCCACGGCCTGGGGGAGATTTATAGCAAATTTCAGCAAAAGAACCATGGAATAGATCCTCTAACATACACCCGTAGTGTTCACAGCAAGTTTGTCTCAGCATGGTTGGTCTTTAGAGGAGAGTTTACAGTGACAGGTCGCTTGGCTTTCTTGCAGCTGATGCTGTGATGTATTTTGTGGGAATATAACAAACAGGAATAGCTGCTCCCAAGCATTTACTGTAAGATCACAGGAACTGGATCTACAAAATGAACAGAGCTGCATAAATAGAACAAAGGTGCTAAAATATGTTTCTTCTAGGGAAAAGACAGAGAAATAGTCAGAATGGCTATAGTAAGCCCCTATGGTGCAACCAGCTCTACAGCTTGCCTAAACCACCCCTTTTCCTGCCTTGCAAACACGCAAACACCTAATCGTGCCAGTCAAGTTAAAGCAGTAAAAAAACGAATTAATTCCACAAGGCAGTATCAGACCAGAGCTCAGGACACTGCATTTCTGCAACAGCAACATCTGCCTCCAAAACAATTTCCCCCCTTTTTATTTCACATGGGATAACAACCACTACAGACCACATTCAGTGGCAAAATCCAAGAGTGAATGCATCTGTCTGAAGCCACTTCGCACTCGCCTTCCATAAGAAAAAAGCAAATAATTTGACAGAAATTAAATCTCTCACTTTTCTGGAGTGTGCAACCAAAATGACCACGAGGGTCTGACTCATTTCAAAAACAAAGGGTAGCTCACCACCACAGCTGATGCCCATCTCACTTTCCTTGCCCACCTAAGCTGAGGTTATACCATAACAACTACTCCAAGACAAAACTTCTCTCTGCGGTGCTTCATCACTAGTACCCCTTTTCATGGAAACATTGGATAGTGGTGTATTGGTACTATGGAACTATGATCTGTTGGCACTATGAACCGTGAAATATTGGCCTAGGATCCACCCTGCCGTACAGGCTCCAGCTGCCAAGGTACCTTCTGTAGCTTTCTGCACCATGTTCCCACTAGCTAATTCTAGAGGGGATGTTCTGCTCTTTCCCTCCACTAGGTACAAGAGGACGTTATGTCACGTCCTCCTCTTTCATGTTCTCACCATCGATGCAGCTTCAAGAAGCAAACTGACATCTTTGGTTTCTCTGTTAGCATGAGTTTCCTCTTTTGTAAGATACTGAACCATGTCACGTGACATACTGCACTGCACACTACCCACACTGCTCTTCTCCTTTCTTTATCACCTACAAAGATGCATAGGAAGGGCCACTACTTGCTCCAACTGCACCAGGTGGCAAGGCACAGCAATGTAATCTTAGCACAGCATTTAAATGAAGTACAGAATTGTCTCACAGGGTTAACATTTTCTTGTCCCCCCACTAACACACCCATCCCACCATCACTACTTACAAAAAAGCCGTTTCATGTCATTGTCTTGTTTTCCATACCTGGAACATTACCTTCTCCATGCCTTCTCATTCTCCTCACTTCCCCACTCTCCTCTTTTTCCCTTAGTAACATAAGAAATTGAGGTTCCCACCAACTACAGACCCCATTCCTGGGTTTCATTCTCCTAAAATGTCTGTAAGCTATCCTATGTGTACACACACAGACATACATATGTCTGTATGTATATACCTATAGCTTTCTTCCATTCCTAAGCTTTAATTCCGAATTAAGAATTAATCCTGACACCAAGATGGTAGAAGTTCACAAAATATTAAAAATAATGTGATAACCTGCTCATAAAATACAGGGCTTGAAACAGCACGCAGAGTATTCAGTCACAAAAATATACTGAAAGATGCAACATCAGCAGCTCTTTTAAACCCAAAAGTTTAAATTTGAAACATCATTATTTCTTGAGAGAATTATTTTGAAAAAATCACTGTTGAAGAAAGTACTGAGTTTTATGTTCATGGCTGTACAGTTAGATTTCTTAAATTAAGCTCATTTCCTTACCCCCATCCTTCCACCCCCATAAACATCAGCTCATTATTTTAAAAATGCACAATGAATAAGAAAGGCAATTTAAGATGAGGCACTGTAGAAATTGACTGTGACGGGTGTTCAAAGTATGAATCAGCACATGAATTCCCTTTTCTTTTACTCTTCCTTAAGCAACTGCTTTTGGCTACTTTTCTGATTTCTCTCTCCTTGATGCTTGACCCTAACAATACGTCAAAGACCTCATTGTGAAGTGGGGAACTACAGGGAAAAAAAAAACCACAAAGAAAACAAGTGTTTCCAGTGCCTCCTACCTGGCTTTGGATAACCTTCCTGCTCCAGTGCTATTCAAAGCACCCCATTTGTTGAGAAATACAGCTTTAGACTTTCTGGTTATCATTAATAGCTGCTTTTACACCATATTGGTTTTCTCATTAAACTTAGAAAAATCAGGAGTTCCTTGCTAGCAATCAGTTCTTTCCCCAGGCAAAACACAGGCTACCTGCAGGAGGGAACCAGTGCTTGTTGTGAGTACTTGTGGTGTCTACAATACACCATTCTTCAACCCTGTAACAACTGTGGATTAAATTAGATCTGCCAAAAATTTCTACGAAATTTCTATTAGCATCATATTATTCTTAATTTGCATAACTGTTGCAAATGTATATAATAAAACATAAATCTAACTTGACCTGGCTTTTGCAAGGCGCAGTCCCTGACTGAAATTTTCAGTACTAAAAAAAGACCACAATATCATGAATGTAGGAAATGAATGGTCAGGAAACCTGGGTGGAAAACAAAGAGAGATTCCTAGAGAGTAATGCTAGATTAATATACAAAATAGGGTGGGGTTTTTTCTCTTCATGTTTCACATAGAAATACGGAATTATTCAGGTTGGAATTACCTCAGAAGCCATCGCGTGCTCAAAGCAGGCTTAACACTGAATCTAGACCAGGTTACTCAGGACTTTATCCAGTTGGGTCTTGAAAACCTTCAAGTATGGAAATTCACAACCTCATGGGCAACCAAGTCCGCTGCTTAATTACCCTGATGGCGAAAATGTTTTCCTTGTATAACACTAACCCCGATGCTAATTTATATTGTGTAAAGTTGAAATCTCCTGTATCAATTTGTCATTTGTTCTCCCAATATATATTCGCTGTAAAGAGCATGTCTCCATTTTCTCAGTAACCACCTTGTAGGTGTTGGACAGCTGCTGTTAAGTCCCTCCAACACCATCTCTTCTCAAGGCTGAACAAACCCAGTTCCCTCCACCTCTCCTTGCAGGGCAAGTGCTCCAAGCCCTGACCATCCTGATGGCCTTTGACTGAACTCACTCAAGTCCACTGAAGTCTTGGCAGAGTCCAAAACTGGACACGGCATTGCAGATATGATCTAAGGTGTGCAGAGTAAAGGATCACTTCCCTCAATCTTCTGGCTGCTGTCCTGTTGATACAGTCCAGTCTACTGCTAACCTTCATTTTTTTGTGCTGATCAAGGATGAGGATGTAGTTCATTCTTGGTTTCTTATTCAATCTTTGTCCTGTTCCCTGACCCTGTCAGCACAGGTGCCAAGTAACACCGAACAGCTGAATGAGCAAAGCAGAAGTGCAAGATTATCTGCCCAATTTTGCAGCCTGTCCTCAATTCAAAAAAACAGAAGATCAACTGCTCTGTCAGGGTATTGCTTTCTCACACCATGTAAAATCATATAAACAACCTGTTAGGGTAGCAGAACTGCAATGACAACGTGAGTCTTCCATAGTCTTATGCTGTTTCTCTGTGTATCTGAGCTACAGACAACAAACCATCCAAGCAAAGTCACCAGTTCTATTTTTTCTATAGTGCTCTAGTTGTTATTCTTTTTGCATCAGAAATTGTTCATCCCAGAAAATACCATAAGGATGTGGAATTTTCTGGATTTATTTCAATGCAAAGATGTGGCCAGACACAGCATTATTCAGTCAGAGTTTACCAGCCAAAGTGTACACTTGTAACCAGGGACACAAATAAAAGGGAGCTTTAAGAAGAGGCTCTATTTCAATGGCAAAGCAGGGTTTTCCACCCAAAATGTGACAAGCCAATAGTGCAACATGAAACACAAGATATTCTCAGTCCTCATTCAGTTTACGAGCATAATATCAATCCTCCTCTACACAACATGACAACACAGTAATGAAACTAAGATAAAAATATGAGCAAGCCTACTTCATCCAAGATGTCCAAGTACCAATATACACCCACTGCATATCTTTTTGTTTCCATTAAAATACTTACAGAATGCATCAGTGATTTTTTTTCACTGAAGTTTAAAGAGGAAAAAGCATTAGGATTTTATCCAGTATACTCAGAAAAGGCTTCAATTTTTAAGGGGACGGTAGAAGTGGGATTTGAAGTTGGGTCTCAGAATCTTAACCTCTGAATTGCATGTGAATGCACTGCCAGCCCTGTGGAACCCAGAATTTCCCACACATTTTTGCTGGCAGGGACTGATGCTTGTGAGCATGTAGCCTGTCTGCTCTGATTGCCTGAAGAAAACCGTAAGACTTATGAGCCATAAGACAACATAGTAAGTATATACACCACAGTGTATTGTTTTACCCATCATTGCTGTATCTAGACGCTTAGAAAGCATCTCTCTATGAATACTTTACAGGGAAACCTTTGAACACTTTTGAACACTCTATGAACACTTCTGTATTTTCGTGTATCCAACGACAATATATCCACCTTCTGTGAAAAGCAGTTCTTGCACAATTTTACACCCGATTTATATATTTTTCATCAAATCCTGTGTGCACTCATAGTTCTCTACTGGGATTAGTAGCATATAATTTGAGCAGAAACGGTGAGGAGAAATACACAGTGGTTTTACAAATCAGAAACAGCGCTTGTTTATCATAATATTTGCAGCTCTTCCATCTAAGTACTCACACAGATTGCACATACTCCCACAGAGATGGAAATTAATAATATGTGAAATACCTGTGCAGCTTGAGCGTCACAGTTCCATACACAGTAGCAAAGCCCAGAAGACGAACCCATCTTAGGAGAACACAGCGAAATACACTTGGCTCAAAATACAAAATGACAACCTATAGAACAGAAAGACAGAGAGAGCTTCAGTACTGCTTTAATGTGAAAGTATTTCTTCATTCAAAGGCAGAATAGTCGCAAAACAGGACAGCAGACATATTTCAGCTCGTACTGCTTGTATATTTAGATTTTCTAGTAAAGTGATGGGATGATCAGATCAACCAGCTGGCACAGTTCTAGGCACCAACTCCTCTTGAAGGGAGCTGGCAAAAGCCCTGTGACAGACTGTGAAGTGACAACACTTTTAAATGCAATTCCACTGACTTTTCTTAACCGAGTAAAAACATGTACCCAGAGAAGAGGATAGAACAGACAAGGACATTTTCCTTGAGCTATTCCAGTAATACTCAGCTGGCCTAATTCTGGTTTGATGGGCTGTATTTACTAGGTTACACTTCAAAGTCACTCCTTCTGATAAACCTAGCAAAATGATAGCTGCTCTTTTGTCTCTGCCAACTATTCTGCCACACTAAAAATGATTGCACCAGCCTCTTTCTGTCCAAAACCCCAAAATCTTGATGTCATATTTGACTCTTTCTTATGCTTCTCCATATATTTTTGCTAAGCTATAGCAAATCTCCCTATGCATCGCCACTTTCTTAATGAAAATAACCTTTTTGTTCACTTATGGACTTCTCTAATCGGAACAACAGAAGGGTCCTACTGGCCTTTTGCTCTGTCAACCAAGTACCACGCATGAGGACAACACTCAATAAATGGTGACATAAAGCTAGTTCTGCAGGTATAGTGCGTATAAAAGCATCAATGCCAAGTAAAATGCCACCCTCATCTAAAACAGGGCTGCTCAAATGATGGACTCAGTCACAATCTGAACCAGGAGTCCACTTCTCATTCCAACGGACGTCGTCCCTGGTGTCCTGAGGGATGATCCCATATTCATTCCCACTTGTCTGGCCCCAGCCAATCCCAGGGATTTGGCTGTAGACTGCCCTTACCGCACCTGCAGACCCTGCTTAGATCCAGTGCATCCCACCCATCTGACCAGAACCTGGTAAAACAACCCAATGCACTGTAGTACAAATTAATTGGGTAATCCTGGTCTAGAGAAAGAAAGCATTGAAACATTTCAGGCCATCTGCCACAGCTTCATTTAGAGTCAGTACATTCTGGCAGTAGAGGTAGTATTGTGCCTACTGGCTGCCACATGATATTATTTTCCTAAGTAAATGCTTTTCTATGTGGGAATTCAAGCCCAGCATATTGGCCAAAAGCCCAGGACTACGTCCTTTGGGTGACATAGACATATTTAGGAGGGTGGGGGCAAAAATGGCAGACGTGTGGGCTGAGAGAGATAGAAGCTGCTGTGTTTCACCAGCACGTTTTTTTTTCACAGCAGAATCAAGCTATTTCTTTAAAAAATACGAATCAAACCATGGTGCAAAATTTAATCTGTTTTTTTCACTGCTTTTGGACTGACATGTTTCAAGGTAGACATTTTCCGGGAATCTGAAAAATTCTGCATGTAGAGAAAGGAACAGCGTGTAGCAAGAGACCCACTTCTCCTTGGAAAATCATCTGGAAAAACAACATGCATCCACATACGCATGAACATGCTTGTGCAAATAGAGCATCCAGCAAGAAGTTTCTCAGAAAGACCTGAATGATAGCAATGACTTCTTATCCTAATATACAGCTCTACACATTAGGACAATTGCAGAACCAGAGCAAAGTCTGTAGCAGTAACCTGCCTCCTGAGCTTCGCCAGGGGGTAGAACACACCTTGGTTCACACATCTTTGGTTCTTCCAAACTAGAAAAACAACGCCAAAAAAGACTGGCATGCAGAGACTCTGAACATTTCAAAGCTGATCTGAAAGCGGAATTTTTCAGCTGGTTGGAATGGGAAGGTCTGAAAACTTTCCAGGCACAGAATTTTCCAAACAAGGGCAACAGTTCTCTTTGCCATGAAATCTGACACAGCAATTTTATCTGCAGTTGCTTGTTGAAATATTAACTGCTTGTGTCCAGAAAATCTCACTGATTTGCATTGAGCAGCAGCTGTATGAGCAGCTGAGGCATTTGGGCCAGCTATCAACCAAGACGACATCACTTCCAATGCAGCATGGCGAGAGCTGGCATGTGGCAGCTCCCCGTGAAAGCTGCAGAGGCAAGGCTCTGTTGGCAAAAACTGTTCTTGTTTCCTCATTTGTATGGAGACACATTTGATCTACTCCTTCGCCCAGTGGTCAAGTACATTGCGGAAGCTGCGAAAGACTTGATCCAAGTTTGATTCCCGTTTGGGTCCTTTGAAAATCTCTTTCTATGTTTATATGACGGAGAACAGGTGCAAAGCCCTCCCAGGGGCCAACATCTGTTTCTACCTGTTCTTCCGTACCTTGCATGTGGTCTGGCATGGACCAAGACTTTTAACAGCAAGAATTGCTATTACTTTATGTTTTGCTTGCTTCTTAGGCTTTCCAGAAGGTTATTCTAAGAATATGTCCTTCCCATCAGGGCTCACCAGGATGTTCAGGTGACTGCCTTCTCTAAGCTTTCGTCAGCATTAAGTCTCAGAAACACAGTGAATTTTAGGGGCACAATTTTTAAATTGGATAATCCTTAATGGATTGGAGTCAAGGGGCTACAGAAACACTGCCCTGGAAGCTCAGTACACCAAAAGCCATGCTCAAATTTTTCATCTTAGTGGAACTACATTCTTGCAAAGAACATGTACGTGGTGAAAAGCATGGCTGCTGCACTCCATCCCTCACGCTCCCTAGCTGAAAAACAAACAAAAAAAGACACGTAACAGAGAAATCTTGGTTGTATTTCATATCAGCCTCTTCTGCCTTCTGGTTACCAAAACCCCCTTTCTCTACTGTTATTCCCAGAGATAAGCCTTCCTTGAAGTGACAAACAAGATGCAGCAAGGGGTTGCTGAGCTCCAAGCGAGGAGCGTAGGATGAGCTCAGAATTCACCCACATACCCAGGCTGCTCTCAAGAGAACAAGGGAATCCCTCTGCAGTTCTAAAAGATTACTCTGCCCACCAAAAATCTGACAATAATTCATTTACCCTTTTTTGCTTTTATAATACATTAGAGCATGACAGCAGCATAAATCTCTTTAAAAATGCTTAGAGGTTTTGCTGATGAATGTCACAAAACCTATTTACTGTACATAAGGAAATGTGATATCCTCAGGTTTCGTCAGCTCCTGAAATCCATTTAAATATTGGGCATCAGTTTCTGTTCCTTAACCAACAAAGATCTGGGGAAAAAAAAATTGGAAACCAGAAGCAGAGAAGTCAGTGCCTGTTCATGTACCAGTTACTTCAGCTGTGCGTGAGACCTCATAAACCGTGGCTCATCTTTGTCATTTGGACAAATGCATTTAGATGTTTGCTTTTAACCTCAATGTGTTTTAAGCTATTATTACCCTTGCCAAAACATTGTCCCAATAGTCATTCTACCACTTGTGGAGTCAGAGACGAAAAGACTTTCTAAGGTCACCAGCTAACTGTTAAGTATGTTTAGAGCTGGAGAATTATGGGCATGGAAGAGAGACTGCGCTTGCTGACACAGCGATGAGCCAGCTCAGTTATTCAGCTGACATGATGAACAGACACACGCTCTCTAAAGACAATGGCTAAAGTCGAGACAGGCATCTTGCCCACTACAGCAAATTTTTGTTATCAGGACAGGTAGGACACTAAAGGTGCAAAGAGAACTAACATTGAACAATTTAATGTTCAAAAGTGTACCAGACATTGACCTCACAAAAAAATGAGCAAATAATGAGTTTTACATCCTCAGTGCCATTGCTTCTTAAAAGATGTACAGCATTTAGAAAGATTCTTTAAAAGAAAAAAACACCTCACCTTATCAGAGCTCTATAATGTTAATAGTGAGCAATAGTTCCGTGCAACACATAAAATATTCTTTTGTTTTTCAGATTAACTTTTCTGTGTGCATTAGAAGACAATTAATTTTGCCCTTCAACCTTAGGCACCAGATGCAGGCAAAAATATTTTAATTAATACCGTGCAGTTTGCCAAAGGGCACTGACAGGGATTTAGTGGGCCTAAATCAGGCATATAATTTCTACCTACGTCGTAGGGGTCTAGTAAATCAGCCTTACTAATGCGAATTCCATAGATAAACCATGGATAAAGGCAGGTACCTTGAAGAATCTTGAAGAAGTTCAGGACTTCAGCTCCTTGGACAGAATCTTGGCCTAAAGGCTTCAAATACGCATCTCTACTGATTAGGAAGGTACTTCAGCAATTATTTTAAGGAATTTACTTCACTAAATGTCAACTAATAATCTGCATTAGGAGGACTAAGCCAAACATTTTGTCACCAGCTCTAACAATGTTGTAATGTATTTAAGAGAAGTTGCTTTTTGCTTCAATTCTTAAGCCATAAAATTCACACAAATAGATCAAAATCCAACTTTCCTTTTCAGTCATCAAATTTCTACACACCGCTTTGAGAGGGAATGGGCAATGCTATAATGTTGCAAAAGTCAAAGAACAAATATTTAAAAAAATACATGGAATTGTCAGTGCTACAAATCCGAAACCTAAACATGAAAAATTTTGAGCAGGACCTTAACTCAAAAAACCCCAGAGTGTTCACTTTTGAACTCTTCTTATTTTTGCTCTCAGCTGTAGAATCATAGAACAGTTTGGGTTGGAAAGGACCTTTAAAGATCATCTAGCTCCTAGTGCCACAGGCAGGGAAGTTATCCATGTTAGATACATGGAAATGAGATACAGAGCTTAAAATTTGAGCATCAGCATCATCTGGTGATGGATCCGAGGTGAAAATCACCTACTTTAGATAAAAGCGATGCAAAAGTTTTGATTTTTTTCTCATTTTCAAACAAACAATTTCCTCTTAAAATTGTCTACCTACTTTTTTATGTAACTTCAGAATTTGCTGCAAGTACTCTGCACAGTTCAATGCAGGACATGACGCAGCCATTTAAGATAATGCCTTTTGGGCTAATTCCATTAACAAGCACCTAGGAGATACCGTGAAGAGATCCATCCGATCTGTTCCACTGCCCAACACCATCTGCCCTTGCCTGACTGCAATAGCTGTCTTGGGCTGTCTCTAGGCAATGCAGCTATGGAACAAGCCATCAGACGCTTCCTCTTGGTATCCTGCTGTGCTTTGAGATGGGCACTCGTCTTTCTTCTGCCATGTTTCAGCAGTTTCTTTCAACACATAAAATATACTCCAGGGTAACCTAGTTCATCCAGTCATTAATGCTTCAGTCCTAATACTGAGGAGGGACTTCCTGCAGGAGAGACGCTGTTTGCAATGTTAGATAAGCTTGCCATCCAAACTCATAACAGTCTGGCACTATGCTTTCTAGAAAAGGGACCAATCCACTTTTGTATGTGGGCACACTGCCACCTTAACAGATGGGCATGAATGAAGGCATTCATGAGCCTATGTACACTACGGGCACCACATACCCCTGTTCAAAACATGACTCACAGCTCAGAGCATCTGCTTAAATATTAGTGAACGCACAACTCATTATCCAATCCTGTACCACCAACAAATATTTCCGGTGCAACTACACAAAACATTTTAGAGGTATGATAACAGCTGAATATATACTTAGGTTAATTACATAAGAACACTTTCTTCCATCTCGACCCCATTTTTTAAAACCACATGTGCTTTTTAAGCCATAAAATTTTATTCTAATAGGCCTATGGACACACAGTACCATCAAATACTGTTATCCTTGGAAATCTCAATTTTAAAGCAGAGTTGTCCTGGATCATTAGCTCGATGCCTCTATAAAGCACACAGTTGCTGCCGGAAACCACAGTAACTACTCAGTAGGTTTTATTCTTGCCTCTGAATTGGACTGAATCAACTCCTCAGTACACAGCGTTGGAGACACTGTTGCTGGGGGCTATGCATTTGAGGTAAGGTGTATGTCAAAGTCAAAATACTTATGGTCATTTAAGATCTTTTGGGTTTCTTCATAAAAGAAGACAAGTTCTTCTTAGCTGCCCACAAAAAATCCAGCTTGAAATTCTGCCTTGAGAAATCCACTTTTCCCTCCCACTATACTTTCAACCGTAGATAGGTTTTCTCCATCGCCTGTCTTAAACCACTGTGAGTTATTGGATGCTTCTGCGGCATCCAGTACAAGACAGGGAGAAGGTCTGAAGCTCAGAAGTTCCCCTGAGATCATGACAGGGTGTAGCACAATGAATAAAATACCTAACACTAAAAAACCCAAGATTGAAAAAAAAAAAATCTATACAATAGATCTAGTTACATCCCATCTTAGGAGAGAAGAGAGAATAAAGTCTGAATTGTATACTACTCTCTTCTTGTTCTCATTAAAATGTATTTCTGCTCCACTACCACCATAAAGCAAAAGAAACAAATAAATAGTTTTCAGGGAATCCAAACAGAAATGGCCTCGGTTGGCCCAATGGATCTTCTTATCCATCTGCTTTGATATGCCAGTTATTTCTCTGTCTTTGGTACGTGTGTGACCCTTATAAATATATTGTCTCACTTCTGACAGCCTCACACTCTTTAATACAGTTATCCTAACAGCAACCTCAACAGCCTCAGAAGTCAGTCCTTGTGGACTTAAGAGCTGGCTGATCTCAGCAGTTCAGAGAGTTCAAGTTGGCCCGATGTGGACTTGGCTGGACGTCAGAAGCTTCCACTGAAATCAACACAGTACCACAGAAGGTTTGAAACCTTTTAAACAAGATTTCTAAACCCAGAAACAACTGTTGTGTTTGAAAAGTTAAAGCCTACCAGAATCCATGTAGCTATCTCTGCACAGGGGAAAATTGTTTTTCATGTAGTGACCAGCTGCAGCCTTGAAGGACACAATTAATGTAGAGTCATTGATCTGATATTAAAGATACTCAGGAGCTAGCTAGGGAATTAGGAGCCTTTGACTTCACAAAAAGGCAACTACCCAAATATTTACAAAATATCTGGCTCCCTGTTTTCAAAAAGAGCTGCAAGAGTTAAGACCAGCGTAGATCACATTGACACTCTGCACTCTTCCATTTGATCTTTCTTCTTCCTAAACTTATACACAAAGGCCTTGGATTACTTTCCAGTTAAATATTGAAATATATGTGAAAATGTGGGTTTCCTGATCAAGCAAATTGTCAGGTTTTGAGTGGAGATTATTAGACATGTTCTGCCAGCAGCAACACTAAAATCAAAGGTGGGAGGTAGGCAGGTGGGATAGTCATGGCTCCAGCCACGTGCACGTGAAGGATGAGAAAAGAAACACAAGTGAAGTGTGGAGGAGAAGCTGTGCTTAACCATTCAATACTTCTATTTTCATGGTTTGCATTACATTTAATAAATGCAATTCAAAATTAATAGAAGTAATTTCATCAGAACATTTTATCTAGGCAACAGGTATGCATGCATAGGCACATTTCAAAAATTGTTCACATCAATGCAAAACTATGAAAGTGGAAAATCAAAGGAAGTTGTAAAGTCAAAATATCTCCTAAAGTATTTGCTTCCTCTACCGTTTTTGCTACCTCTAACTTTTATAATCCAACTATTTCTTTCATCTGTTCATATACATTTCCTCAGTGTGACATGCCACTTGGGTAGATGATGACAGTCCGCTGAACGTCCCATTTTCCTACTTCGTATGTGGATGTGCTGCTATCTTGAGTAGTCACTCAAGAAGCAGAAAGAGATATATTTTAAGAAGCAGAAACATCTCTAATGAAAAAGATAGACATCTATTCAGCCCAGTCACTAGCCAAATACTTGACACATTTTAACAACAGGGTTAAGAATATGCTACTTTCATATTATGAATAAAGAAGTGCACTACCCAATACAATATTTTAATAAAAACAAGGAAAATCTAACAATTTAATTTAAGACCATGTCTGCAATTTTAAGAAAAAGGAACCTTTTAAAAACATAATGGTGAAGTAGTCTATATTAAAATAAATCTTGCAAGAGCCGCAGCTAAATCAAGACATAATAGACTAAATTATTCAGCGCAACTTGCCAAGTATACTTAATGCAAGACACAGGTCATAAACCAGACTCAGAGAGGCTTTTGCATTTCATTACAAAATGCTGAAATCCCTACAAATATACAGTGCAGACAAGGGTTTTTATATGAGTATTTTCAAATAGTGACTTCTACCTGGGAAAAAGAAAACATGTAGCTGGTTAGAGTTCTAAAAATACCTTATTTTCTGGTCTTAATCTAACAAAGCCAGTGAAGCATTTAACACCAAATTTGTGAGAAAAAACTACCCGATGCTTTAGGTTCATCAGGAATACCTCCTTCCTGACTGCACGCCCTCTCTGATCTACACATTAGGCAGGTTCATGAGCCAAGGCAGGAATTTTATTGACACCAACTTTTAAGATGTTTACATGGAAAAGATAATAGGGACAGACCAGGTCTTTGAAATATCCCGTTAAACCACAGCAAGGAGGAGGACAGAACCAGCTGTTACCCTCCAAGGGAAAGTTTTCGTCAGTATTTATTTTGACAACCAGTATTTTAGAAAACCTCTCTCCACAAAATACCAGGCTGACATCTCAATCCAGCCAGCGCTGATTAGTTTACTGCAGACATCACTGCTGGAACTATTGACTTTTCATTTTCAGCCTATGTACCTGTAGCAACAACAGCAATGGGGACAAGCCAAGGGCCACGGTGTGACAAACCTCCAGAGGAAGTGGTGAGAACACTCCACCTCTTAATGTTCCCAAATCAAGAACGGAGGCCCGTCTGGGAAATCTGCTTTAGGTAAAATGAAGCTATTGGCTTCAATAGAGACGTAATTGGGTGACTTGTGAAAATGAGTGACATACTCGGATGACACGACCTACGATCCCACTGGTCTTAAATTTACATTAACCATATTAAGCGAGTTATGTCATTAACATAATAAATTAATTACGGGTAATCAAAAACGTCCAGAAGAAACCAGCCACAGCTGCAAAGTCAAAATTCACTCCATAGTAGAAACTATAGAAATACGAAAGAAACACCATTTCTCTTCCTACTGACATGCTTATAGTTCTCATATCACACGGAAATGAACATTGCTGCCTTCCAAAAAAAAAATGTGGACACTTTGCTTGGCTAAGAGGGCCAGAGTGCTCATGCTCTTTGGTTCTAGTCAAAAGGAAAAAAAAATGTTTTATATAAATCCAGACAGGAAAAATATTTATGCGGTGTTGAGCAGATATTGATAAATTATTATGACTGAGAAATTAAAATAAATTCAGCAAAATAAATTTCTATATTCAAACCAATCAGGCTCTTTGGAGATTTTCTCTCAGTCAGATATAATCTCTAGGTGCTTTCTGAAGAACAGCATAAATCAGCTCCACTCTTCTCTGCAGCGCTGGAGCAGAGCAGCCTGCAGAACCAGCCCTCCTCTGCGCAGAGCGCAGGCTCGTGCACTATGGGTCTCCTATGTCCTATGGGTCCGCTGCTTACCTATGGATGGCTCTGGGACCCTGCAAAGCAGTAGTTCAATAACAGCTTTATAAAGGCAAAGTGAATGTCATAAATGTATGAGTAGGATTACTACCATGGTGGCCTGGAAGAGCAGAGGACTGATCTCAGTGAAGGAGGAGACCTTTCTTCTTTTATGTTCCTAAGAAAACTCTTTTCCTCCAGATTTTCATTAGCAACTTTTTCTTCAACGAATTCACATTTTGTGATGTATTTCTGCCATTCTGGTTCTTAAGCATGGACAGAAAAGAAAAAACTCAATCACCTCTACAATTAGAGAACAGCTGAGATTACCGGAAGGACTACAGACAATGAAACACGCTTCTTACTTCCTCACTGCATTTAGGCTCCAAGGTGCAGGCAAATGAAGACTACAGCGCAATTCCTCTCTTCCTATTTTCATTGTCAGTCAGCCATTGAAAACAAAATAGCAATAAATTCTGCTACTGCACATTTATTGTCACGAGGGCTGCTATTTGTCTAGGCTTGTAAAGCATCCACCGCATTTCTGACCACTGCTTTTGATACCTAAGAAGTGCTGGGAGTTGAAGACTCTTTAGAAAACATCTCTTTCAGGCAGCAGCCCTCAGCTCTTAGCATCTAAATTTGAATTCAGAGGTAGCTGGGCCCTTACATTCCTTGCCATGCACGTGCAAGATACTGCCAGAGCAATTAATCAATAACATTTTTACTCTTTTAGAGACAGGATTTCCTACCTCTCGTGGAATTTAACGGGAGAAGTTTGACTTATCAGCCTTTCAAGTCCTTGCATTAAGGTGAGCAGCTAGGTCTGAGACATATGTGTTCTACTTCTCCTGTCACAGAGCTTCAGAGGAGGAAAATATTCTTAAATAAAAAAAAGCAATACAGAATAGATATTTGGAGGGCGCAAAAATGAATGCTTTCACAAAACTTTGAGATCCTATAGACTATTGACGTATATTGACACTATGGTGCTGCAGAATTTTATTCTGTGTTTATGGGTATATGTGTGCATATATGGGTATATGGTCTCCAACACGTGTAGGTGGCAACCAACTAAACAGAACAACAAATCGGAACAAAAATGTCCCCTTGGAAAGACTGCATAGAAGTGGAAAGTAGGAGGGACAGATCTCAGAGCAGACCTTCAAGAAATTGAGTGTGGACTTGAAAAACTTGAAAGAATCTCTGGAGGTCACTGAGCAGTTGTTTAGAAGTCTGAAGTACAATGGTGCAGGAAAGAGAGTAGTCAGGTGAAAGGGGACTTGTACAATGTGAAATCACTGACTGGGTGAAACTAAGGGTAATAAATTCTCCTCCTCTGGGTAAGAAAGTTTCATGACACGTCAATGATCTGTATTGCTGCTCATCACCTGAAAAATCGGTAATCATAAAACTCCTAAGGGATAATAGGCGCATCTCATCTTCCAAATATCGCATTTCCTAACCTTTGCATATTCTGGTTTTCCATAAAACTGCACTGGCAAACGCAGAGGTAAACATATTGATGAATTCTTAATTGTCTGACATAGGCAATTTCTTTTTAAAAAAGAAACAGATAAACCACAAAAGGCTGTTATTGTTATTAAAAACTTCAACCCTCTCTCTCATATGATCCGGAATGCTTTCAGGTCCTCAAGATTTGAACTCAAACACCCAGAACGACATTACGGCTTGCAACTTGTTTTGCTGACCCATGCTGTAACTTAGGGTTTGAGCTTTTGTGATTAAAATTACCTTTTATTTCAAACATATAAAATAACTGTAGAGAAATAAATTGTAGATAAGGAAAAGAAACTCAGAGAAGCCAATTTTTTATTATTTTGAAAATATAAAGGGATTAGACAAAACCCCACACCTGTCCTTTGTGCAACAATTAGCAGGTTTCTGAGGAAAGTTCCGGACAGTTAATGCTTTAACCTGGAAAACAACCAACTTCAAGCTATGTTTTTCCAGTGATTACAGTAGAGGTCCATATGCTACTCACTGCTCATACCTAAAAATAACTTGAGCATTCACGGGAGCAGGTATTAGAAGCCAGGTCTCCCCCTTCTAACCAATAGGTAACCTAACCAATAGGTGAAATACCTTCCTTACTACACTGTAGAGTCAGATTGATATTTTTTGGTTATACCCGTTTACTACTGCTTAACAAAGCAATGTGAAATGGAACACAGCAGCACAAGAGCTGAATGCCTCTCTTGCTACAGCATCTTAGAGCCAAAGCTCTAAAACTTTCTTCAGGGTGGTACAAGTTTGCATCTTCTGAGCCAGAGAGGTGAACTTAACCCAAATGTCACAATCAGAACAGAAACATTAACAAGTGGGATATTGGATTAAAAAGCTATCTATGGTTTGGTTTTTTTTAGCACCTATACTTGGTAAGAAAGTAAAGCTCGCATGGTGCACCCAAAGAGGGGGTTCAAATCTGCAGCCCTTTGTGAAGGCAGGCATTTTCCCACGCACAAAATCTAAGCAGATCATAAACCATAAATCCCTCTCTTCAGCACTCCAGCTCCCTAAGCCGGCAAAGCAGACGTGCTGGCCTCTGTGTCTCTGGCTGTGAGCACACAGCCCTCTACTGTAAAGGGCACCTCACTTGACCAAAATTAGGCACTGCAATCTGGAGTTGCAGTGCCTAACCCTATGGTGAGTCCTTTAAAGGATTGCCATGATAAAAATCGAAGCTATATTAGGAAACACGTTCCCTGCTAATGGCTTAACTCTTCAACCATCTTTGGTCTCCTCCTTTCAGAGATGCTGACCAAAATAACTATAACCAGTACCTGCTGGTTCCCTCCTGTTGCTGCAGCTGTAAAAATAAAGCATTAGAAATACCAGTCTTCCAGGGCAAGATCTCTCATTTGCATTCCTGACACATCTCACTTGCACGGTCCACAAAATGCGTTTATTAACAGATCAACAAAACAGCAGAAGGAGGCTTTCTTCAAATGTTCCACTACTTTCTGAGCACAGGGGGAGTCCTCCAAACATTTCACTGATTTATCAAAGAAAAGCCCACCCTCTACCAGGAGGGACATATTTTACTTCATTTTGTTGCTACCGCTTGGGGTGTTGGATAAACAACTGTATAATAAAACCAGCATAAAAGCAGAAGGAGAAAATATTTAAGAGCAAAATGAACAGTTGTCACCAGAACTAAGAATGAGATGGTAAACAGAAACCAAAATAACCAAACTCCAGGGGGGCAGGGAGAAACATAGCAATTTTTTGAAAGAGAAGACAATCTGGTAAGACAGATAGAAAGAGAGAGAGCATGAGATAAAACACCCAAGCAGCGAGACCTCATATCTGAGACTGGCCAAAACAAACTTTTCAAGACCCACATTTAGATGAGGAGCTGGGAGTACTTATAAGGCCATGACCTTCTTTTGCTTCAAGGTTCTTGAACACTTACTATATATATAACAACTATTTATGATTTAAAACAAACCCATTCAGGCAAATGTTGACAGGATTGCTTGTGACATGTCTGAGAAAAATGCATTACTTTAGATGGTCTAAGGAAATGAACCTAGCAGATTCAGTGTATCATGCTACAGAATTTAATCTACTTTAAGAAAGACACCCATGGAGGGGGAAAAAAAATCCATTTCTTTGAACTGGCTTAGGTAACTACAAAATCTCAAGAATGTCTGCCGTGGTCTCTAGACCAACAGAGTACTCGGAGAGCGTTTAGCAACAGGGACTTCTCTGTCCTCTAGTTCTTTTTCTCTTTCACTCTGGGTGGTTTCAACTTCATTTTTTCCCTGTTCTCTAACCTATTTCTTAATCAGTTAAGGCTAAATATTATTTGAAGTTAGACCAAGGTTGCAAATTTTTTTTTGTATTTGTTGAAAATAACTGAAAATAACTTTTCCCAATTTTCCTATCTTCTCAATAATTCATCCTCTGTCACCTTGCTTGTTTGTTTCATCTGATCCATATACGGAGGCCTTGTTATTAACATAAACAATAGCACATGCTAATTACAGTAGAAAGTATGATTGGTTATCTACTATGAAGTTAATTTCATGTCTACAAGTTCTTGATCACCTCTGATATCTGCTATACACACTGGAGAGTCAAAACAGAAGTAAGTGCCTTTCACAGCTACATCACTTGATGGGAAAGGCTTTTGATGTTTTCAGGTTAGCCCAGTTTAGAGACACTTGAGGAAAGCCTAACATACTACAGCTTTCCTTTCCAAACGTAGTAAGCACTGCTGGCACCCTAAACAGAGAAGATATCCTGCCTGAGAAAAGAAATGCTCCTTGTTATTTGCTAACTCCCACAACAACAGCAGTAACTATAGCCCATAGAAAGTCATCTCAGCTCCAGGTGAAAACAGATCAAGTTCCTTTTCCTGTAAATCTAGTAGTGTGGCATGTCTTTTGGTTCCAGAAAAGTTACATAAAGAGCATGTAAAAATTAAATTTAGATTTTTTTAATATCCTTGATTACATCTGAAATTGGCAGATACCCTATTGTTACCAACATTAAACGTATTAATCTTGCTTAAGACTTACATTGTAGGTATTTAGGGTATGTTCTGATTCAGCTATCTTCCAAAATTCCTGGGTCTTCATAAAATAGAGCATATGATTGTCTATCGGAGCCCTGTGTTGAATTAATGGTTAATATAGACGTTTCTTAGGGTTTTAAAAGACTTGTTAGGACAGCATTTTGCCTTCTCTTCTTGTAGCAACGACTGGTGATTACTTGAACGTAGAGTGCCTGCTACTATGGCAGTAACTTATTTGGATTATTATTTCAAAGATGTAAATAGGCCTCAAGGCTCGGAAAGTAGATACAAGTTTAATAAATATGGATATAAATAGATGACTAAGTAACCCAGCACACAGACTTTTACAGAGTACTTCTTTACAGATTTCAAGGCAAAGCCATCAATAAAGACAGAAAAAAGGACAAGCTGACTCCACGGGCCAGGAAGCTCTGCCAGAGTTTCAAAACAACTTTTCAACGGTTCAGTGTGCTGGTGATTTCGGATTAGGAGTTTAATAGGGAGTGAGCTGAACATTGAGAACACTTGCTCTATACCCCAATACATGCTATATTTGATAGGATTAGGCTAGTTAACAAATTAAGCAAGATTAGTAGATTTAACGCCATACTATTGGAATATACAAAATTATTTTTGACTCTGACTGATGTGACAACTTGTACACTTGGATTGTCATGGAAGAAGAGATATGAAGATTAAATCATAGCTCCAAGGTTTCAAAACAGTGGTTATTTTAACTATTTCCTATAGAAAATTCCCAAATCTATGAGGAAGATAAAACTCTGAACAAGATACAACACTTGAAGGAAAAGTGGAAAGAACTTCCTTATGCCAAAAAAACGTCCTTTACTTTTCTTTCTGAATGTCATTATAGTCTGCATAAGTACCAACATATGCAATACAAAATATACCTGTTGGATATACATGTAACAGGTTTAAACATTTCTTTAAGTTTTGATCATACAGGAAAAGCAGTATCAATATGCATTTAATAGAAAAAAAGTTAAATGAAGAACTATTAAGATTTCCCTTTATCTAAAAATGTTTCTTCACCAAACTTCGTACACACACCCCAAAGTAGAACCAAACCTCTTTGTATTATGCTCTCAGACAGCAAATGCCTGCAGCGACGATGTGCTGCTGGTGGCCAGCCATGGCGGTGGCAGAAGGCACGCTTTCTTGTGAGAAATTCATGACACAACTTTACTCCATCACAAAGCACTGAGATTTCAGCACACCCAAGGAACATGCTCTGCCTTAGCAGCGGATCTGCCCATGTGCACCACTCCGACACATTCAGGATTTGTCAGAATTAATGTGTATGTACACCATGACTGTGTTCTGCATTTTCCAGTGGATTTAGCCCTTCAGATTACTTTTAAAACCAATGAACCAGACACCAATAAAGTTTCCAGGTATTACAAATGACTGCTTAGCTTTACTTTTGTCTGCTTTTTGGCTTACTGCCTTTCTCACCACCCTTGAGTAAATCTCACACCAGACATACAAAGCAAGGACTTTCTATTGTCTGCAATACATAAGAGGAGAAGAAGACATCACAAGTAATCGGTAGTCTTTACTTGCCAAGGGGTCTAAGGCATCTAAAGGACTAAACTAACTCCAAGACTTACGCGCTGCTGTTGGTCACAGAAACCTCGCCTAACCTAGCATGCGTCTGAACCCCCTCCACCCTACCACTCCACACAGACCAACCCACCTAACTCACGCCAGTGCCGAACTATGCAACGTCTAGCTCCTTTCTGAGCCCTTTTTAGCTGGTAGCATGGAGGGGCCAGTCTTGCTGGCAAGGCCAGAATAGGGGACTGAGTAACCTCACTCAGGCCGTGGAAAAGCAGTTTTAAATCCCTGATTCGTTTGAGAGAGTTCAAACACCCTTATCTGTAATAGCATGCCAACCATGAGGGAGCTCGGTGATCTGAAGCCGGCCTGTTCTCAACCCAGGCTAGCAGAGCTGCTCCAGCTTACGTGGAACGCTTGAACGCGTTCATCGGAACAGGCTCTACCTTATGAGCTCGGGTCACTCTCCTAAAACCAGACAAATCTGAGTTATAAGTTCATGGTTCCGTGACTACTCGGTAGACGACTGAAATATTAATTTCAGTAAAACTGGGACCTCTTCTTGCTCTTGCCCCTTGACACTGCAGGCATTCCCACTGTTCTCCCTTCTATCTTAAATCCTGCAGATTGAGGCTTTCTAGTGGGGGCGATGGATTTGCTTCTTACTATTCCCCGCTGCTTTGTTTATCACCTAATGTCTTGTCATGCAAGGTGGGTGCAGCTCCAGAGAAATTAGTAGAGTAGTTCTGAAATACGGTCCACATGGGACTGGAATCAGGCTTTTTTCTGTTAGTATTTTTATGGCTTAATCTTTTCAAGCTTAAATCAAATATTCTCAGATCATCCTCACAGAGTACCTATCATCTCTAGCAGTATAAAAACAGCTGCATGCTACCAGACCTTTGAGAAGATGAAAAATTCACCATCAAATGTGTCCTTGCTCAAACCTTTAATAAAATATTTTTAAACACTTTCATTGTTATTATTAGTAACAGCCATTTGTAATGTGATTCTTACTCATTGATCAGGACCCTGCTCTGCACGGCACAGCTATGCCAAACATCCCTGCACCAAAGAGCTCATAATTTAAATATAAGATGAGAAACCACACGTCAATACAGAGAAAGCACAAGGAAAGAATAAAAGATTTATCTTCTGCAATTATGTAAGTGGTGGTTTAGGAAAGGAGAAGGAAGCTTGCAAGGAGTAGTGAGAAATAATCGTAGGCAAGCAAAGAACAAGCACTGAATGTACAATCTGTGGTTTTACAGATATCTTCTATAACATGTAATCGTGACAATGAGAGAAAAGTCAGCACTATATCGAGGTATAAGATGTCACTTATGTGTTGTTTTCATTTCTATACTGTTTGGTTGCTCAATTTTGGATTAATTTTCCTGTTGCTATATTAGACTTTTTGCTGTGTTTTAATTCTCAGCGGCAGTTCCCTATTCTTTTTTCTCACTATCATCCTTTCCTTTTTCTATTTACATTGCTTTTACTAACTAAACATTATGCAATAAGGCTTTAGCACCCCAGCTTACTTAAAAGATTAATATCCAAGAATAATGAAAATTGTGGATGATCTAAGTAATACAAGTTTGATAAATGATACACTGTAAGAGAACTGTATAAAAATGTTATTTTCTTCCATTTGCAACCTTTTGTGTGATGAAAGAAAGTCTAATTTCATCCTCTTGTTTTCTATGGGTTTTGTCCATATACATTACCTTGGAATTGCTTAATTTTTTTTTTTGGCTTGAAATCCTCCCATCCATTTCCAATACGTTTTGATTAAATTGACATACTTCTCTTTGCTCCTTTTTTTGGGGGCGGGGGTATGCAGAACTTCCTGAACTGTATCATGCCACTACAAGAAATCTACTTTGGATTCAGATTTCAAAGGGAGAACAGCACGTGGATGCTGTATATTGGCTATGAAGCACACAATATTCCTTAACAGCTTCCTCAAAACTTGCATCTATTTGCAGATCCGTACTTAGTCCCACAAAGGCAGATGATCTAGAAATCAGGTTGTATAAAACAGTTTGCTGAAAATACTGTTGCTTTTTCTGTGTGGTCCTAACATACAGAGTTGTATGCAAGAAATCAGAGTTTATATCACATAGGAAAAAGATGAGTTTTGTAAAGACTATTTGCTTGCTCTAGTGAACATCTATTCCATCCCCAGTATTACTGTCACTTCTAAGAACAGAAATCTCATCTCTCCCTACTTGATGTGGTGTAGATTTAGACACAGGCGTTACTCTTTTGAATGTCTCATTTTCAGAAATCAATCTGGATAGTTTCATGAACTTCATTCAATGAACTTTTTACCTGCTGGCCCCTAACTCTTCATTTTTTAAGCCTGGTAAACTGAAATGTTGAATATTTCTGCCAGGTGACTCTATTATTATCAATAATAGAGGAAATACAGCATATCTTATATACTTTTACTTGTTGATGTGTTTGGATAATTTTATATTGCAACTTGTATTTTATGTTGTAAACTCGTCTCTGCTCTTTTAAGTATTTATTTTACTTTTTCCAGTTCCTCTCTACACATAAAAAGCTAATTTCTTATTTACATCAGGTGGTAAGTGGTTTTGGAGTAAAAGCATTGATTTAAATCCCACTAATCTCTTATCCCAGAGTTTAGAAATTATAAGTTTAAAAGTGCTACACAATAATGAAAACTTTCCACTATCAGTATTATAATTCTATAAGATTTTTCCAGTGCAAAGATTTCAGTAATTATCATGTAATTTTGCCTGTAAACTGAAAACTGCTTAACACCACCTAGCTGTTGGTATTAAAAACCATAAAGATATCTTTGCCTGCATCTTCTTGGTTCTCAATCTCATTTCTGATGGATGAAACCTCCTTTTTTAAGGCTCTCTTCCAAAACCATCAACTTTTCTCTTTCTCCATTGTAATGCATTGAATTTCTCATCTCTCCTAATCATTAACCATTAATCATCCTCCATGGCATGACACTTAAAATCTAAGTAGATGGTTAGAAAATACCTAATGCATTCATAGATAAAAGAAGAGGGACTGAGAAGAAAAACTGAGTGAGGAAAAAAGCATATTTCAGCTCCTCTATTATTCACAATGAACAGGCTTTGAGATGGAGATTCTGCCTTTCCCTTTTCCTCTGTGTTAATGCAGAGTACTCTGTCAAGTGACATGGCAGTTGATAGGTAAGATACCACATGTTATCACTCAGCTGTACATATCATAACGGTTGGTGTCTTACCTTTAATATCTCAACCCCGTGTTCCAAGGCATGGTGAGTTATCATACCGCCCGTTTCAGTCTGACAGCATCGGTTTACAATTGCACTCAATTTCATATCAGAAACAGCTTGGCGGTATCAGATTATCTAAGTCAAGTCTCCCTTAGGCATGAACTGCCTCCCCTTTCATTTTGCTTTAGATTCTTTTTGATGCCGATCACAACAACCCTAAACTAAAGAAGCAGGCAACAGCTGAGTCGAGCAAGTTCCGCCAAGATTTAACGACAAGCTACAGGCCTTTCACTTGACGGCGGTTGTTGCTCCTTGGGTCTCAGGTATGAAAGCGTGAATAAACAATGAGAAAAGACATTTGGTAGGAAAATATGAACATGCCCCTAGCTTTCACTGAAAGACACTTGGGTAAGCAAAAAAGAATGAGTGAACTTTATCTCCCACCAACATGCAGTCTCTCAGGTGCTAATTAGCGAAGGTAAATCATTGACGTCAGGACTATGCCCCACTGAGAGTATGTCAAATGTTGACTATGACTTTTAATATTTTCCTTTCTGGCACAGTTCAATCCTGGCTCATCTATACTATCAAAACCTCTTGCCTTTAGTTTTACAGTTTAATAAAAATGTGGTATATCATTTTTCATTATCTTTCCTGTAAAGGTTCTATCACATTTATAGTTTGAACTAATACATGAGAGCGCCTTTTTTCAAGTGTTGATCTTTTAATAAACTTAAGTCACTACAGTAAAATTCGAACATATTCTAAAACATCATGCATATTGACTCAGTTCACTTGCCCAGCGGTCAATGTCATCATCAAAACATGTTTGGCCGAGAAAAAAATTCCTATCCTTTCTAGCTTATATGCCACTCATATCCAACAAGAGTTACATAATAATAAAGTACATAATAATTCAATAAGACTTTTTTCCTGTTTTGTTACTCAAATTCAGAAGAAACAGGGAATCCAAGCGAAGACTTCCACTAATTAGTTTTTTTTTCTGCCAGGTATTTTTCAGTAGTTCCTCGGCTTGCCTATGGCACTGCTGTGGTCTCCCGCCCAAGTGTGAGCTCAGCCCCTAATGGTTTAGTTCTAGAGAGCAGAGGAAAGATGATGAATTATGATAGCATGGTTCCAAGCATTAGTAAGGAGCATAGCATGTTTCTCAGGATTGTGGTCTGTTTTTATAATCCTGAAGAAGGAAGGGGAGATGTTTGGAGTAATGGCATTTGCCTACTACTTTGAAAAGAAGATGTTAATGTAGGGTCTTCATCTACAAATTCTTATACATGCAAGCAAGTGTATTCATGTGAGTTACTTCAGTGGAATTATGAGTAAAGGGGAAAGACCACAAGATCTTGCCATCTCCCATCACCACAAGATTAATTTCACTGAAGGAAAGGCTGACAAGACTGTACCATGTAAGTCCCTGCAAACCAGCAGTGCAAGACAGTCATTTAAAATAGAAAGGTCAATGAAAACCCAATGTGGCAGTTGGTTCAGGTCACCGACTGCTGTCCTTTTCTCTCCAGCTTTCAAGTCCTGCATGCACAGTGAACCTAGATTCTGACAAATGTGCCCTTCAAACTCAGTTCTCAAAAAAGCTTTCAGAGTAGCAAAACCAACACTGCCCTGCTCCAATCCTCTACTGCACCTTTGGATCTGTGGAAGGAGGAGACCGGGTTTTGTCTTGGTATCACGACTACTGTCAGAAGTATGAGTGTGGGAGGCCAAGACATGAAAGAATAGTAACAACAGTACCTGCACCTTCACTGACTTATCTACAGCCTGTCATTTATAAGCCCCACTATATGTTCTAACAACATCACATATTTCATCACAAGACTAAAAAACTACAACCACATGACTTTATTATGTGCCTGTTCAATGCCCAGTTAGGTAGTCTTTGTCCTTGGAGGTTTTTAAGGCATATCTTAAAACCCTAGGTAACCTTGTCTTATAGCTGCTCTTATAGCTGACCCTGCTTTGAGCAGGAGGTTGGACTAGAGGCCTCCTGAGGTCGCTTTCAACCTGAGGTACCTTGTGAACACAGCACACAGACAAACACAGAGAAGAATCTCCTTACCAAATTCCACTTTTATAATTTCTTAGAATTTATGATACCATAGCTCTACTGAGTTTCCAATACCCCAAGCATTTGTCATCTACACAGAGGTACCAGTAGCAAATCAAGGTCATGAGATATATAGCTGTGGCTAATCACAGTTCTAGATGTGGATAATCATATATACAACAGCTTCTAGTTATCTCCTTGATTGTAGCTACTAGATTTTTAGGACAGCTACGTAGATTAGTGAGAACAGAACCACGAAGAACTAATACACTGTATACCTTGTGCTATTTCAAATGCACTTATTCAAAAAGCAGAAATCCTTCAGTGTCTGCTTCCTGTTAACAAAAACAGTTATAAAGATTTTTCTTGGTAGGTTCAGGGCAAGGACACGTGTTTCCAGTGCCTCTGAGGTTTCTGTACTTTGAAGCACAAGCTTGTAATGCACAGGCTACATCAGCTTAGTTTTGGCTTTTGCATTCAAAGCAAGCTGGCTCTCAAAAAAAGCTATTGGTTTAGTGGTTCCATGTTAACTTCAAAAAGTATGTTTGTCTGACAAGGACATTGACTGAGAGAGACAAACTATTGCATAATCTTCTGCCCAGTTCTGCCCACTTCTCTGTCCAAGCAAGACAATGTACATATAAAATCCTGGCAACATGGCATTTAAAACCTGCCTTTTCCATTGGCTGGACATCTAATCCACTATGATCCAAATAAAATGGAAAGACCCTTTTCTAGAGCACTAGGGAAATCTGTAGTGATTATTATAATTATCATAATAGTTATTATAGTTAATAATTATTATTATTAACTGTCTGTAGAGGTGATAGTTACACTGTGTCCTTTGGACTTCAGAGACACGAACACTATACTGAAGACAGGCATGTTCTTCAGCTACTGTGAAACAAGAACAAGAAAATGACAAGTATTCATTGTAAGAGCTTTAACCCCTATTTTATGAGTAAAGACGATGTAGCTATATGCTGAAAAAGCTAAAACATCCAGGATATCAGAGCAGGCTTGCAGTGCTAAATATTTTAGAAAAAGCAAATCTTTCAGCTGGCCTCAGTGAATGTCAACATATAAGGAACAAACAGTGACTGAGCTCTTGTGATGCATCCCTTATAGGCATACTCGAGGAACAAATGCATAAAAGCATTATGCACTGTTCCATTTTCACATTAATTAATGCCAAAACCAGAGCTTTCCACTGACCTTCTTGCTCTGCTCGTGGCTGTGACTAATGGAACTGCCACAGCCTAATGCTCCCAACACTCATGGCACACTTCTCCCATGCTAATGTACATACAGATCACTTGAGGGAAAAAAGCCCACATCCACATCTAAGCTCCACCACTCCCCTCTTTCTATTCCTTCTCATAACACAACAGGGTAGGTCATTCTAGATTGAGTGTGAAAAAGGGAGTAACAGAGTCCTAGAAACAGATCCTAACACCTACTACATGCAACAAAATGTCTGAGCACAAAGTTTATTCCAGGCTTCGCTACTGAACTGCTTCATGAGCATTAGTAAGTCAATGCACTGCCACCTGGAGCTCCATTTCTCTAAACTGATAGCAATGTTGCCTCGCTATAATTAGAGGTTTGGAAAAACAAGGGATAGCAGTAAAGACAAATAATTTGGATTATTTAGTCAAAAGAAGACTGAAGGGAAAAATCCTAACAGTCTTCAAAAGATACTCCACAGCCTCCTAAGCTACTTCATCTTATGGTCTAACTGATCTCACTGTTAGAAAGGTTCCCCCCCACTGTCTAATATAACTTTCACTTGCTGGAATTTAAGCCCAGTACTTATCTGCTATATCAAGAATACGGAGAAGAAATTATTCCCCTCCTCTCTGCATCACGGTACTCGCTAACTTTTATCACTGGCTGTAGAAATTATATCATAATATCACATGGATTTTGGAGTGCATCTTAGAGTTTCAGTTAAAAGTAGACTAGCAATATGGAAAATGTTTTATATATTGGCTAACCCACAGTTGCCTAGGGTGGAATTCATCGTCATTTGAGGGAAGTACCCCAGGCTTCCTTTATAGTCAATGAAGCCTTTGCCATGATCTACCTCAACTTCAAGTTGAAGTCTAAAATGAGTCATAAAAGTCCCAGTTTCTCTTCACTAGCTATTTGGTGAGCATAGGATGACTGTTTCAGCTATGGATACATATTTAAGAAACACAGATTCACAGAGTAATTTCATTTGCAAGGGAGCTCCAGAGGACTAGATGACTAGTCCAGCCCCCTGCTCAAAGCAGGTCTAATCAGGTCAGGTTGCTTAGAGTTGGGTCTGGTCAAGTCCTGATACCTCCAAGGACAGATATTCCACAACCTCTCTGGGAAAGCTGTTCCAGTATTTGACCACCCTCATGGTAAAAAATGTTTCCTGGTATCTAACCAGAGTTTCCTATTTTCCAACTTGCGTCCACTACAGACGTCTAAAATCAGCAGAGATTTGACCCCTAATGCAATTAACAGGCTACTCTATTACAACATTGGGTTTGTGCCTGCTTTATTTGAAGGTCTTTGCAATATGCAAAGAGTTTTCGAACCTGTGTTAATGCAAGATGTGTTCCAAGCATTAGCAAGACAGGGAGTTAGGAAAGGTCTAAAAGCTCCACCACAGTCCGTATTTCTGGAAAAGGGGACGTAATGAGAATCCTCCCCTCAGATGCCAAGTATCGAAGTCAAGAGACTCCTCCATAAGACAATCAGGTTTTGGCCCTCTCTTCAAAAACTAAGAACAAAGAAATAGAAGCAAAATCAATTGGAAAGACCAGTGTTCATTTGGAGGAGGTCCATCAATAACCAGAAAGACTATGTAAAGGGAAATCAGAGATGTTACTGTGAGAATTAGAGAAAATATAAGAAATGAGAGCCTCAGAAATGAGAGCTGCCCAGCAACTGCTGGGTAAAATCTGTGCATTTGTAAGAGACAAAGCTCGTCTGCCCGCTTATAATTCAGGAAAGATCAGTGTGTTGTTATCAGTATAGCAGAATTCAAATAATAAATTTTGGTGGAGACCATCATTTGCACTTCCTGTTTGGTTAGAAGGGCACTGTAACAGCTGTTTTTCCCACCAAAAGCAGCTGGCTGCTGATATTATTTTTCAATTAATGATGCTACACTATGAATAGATTACTGCATGTAGACACAAAAACAATGACAATTAGTGAAAGGAATAAAGCGATGCAACAAAGTAGGTTTTGGTTTCCACTTAATTGGAGGGTAGGGAAAGTCCGAGATGCAATAAAGCCCTTCTGGACACAGAGCCATTTGTATGCTGAAGGCTCTCAAACCAATCCAAGACAGACTGGGTGAATGGATCTAGAAAAAGACAGAATTAAAAAAGAGTAGAGGAGTGGAGAGTAAAGATGCAAAAGACTTAAAGCAGTGTTGAGAAGAATCTAAGGGGATTTTGATTTTTAAATAAGAATAATTTTGCACTGAATCCTTAAACGAACAGAGATTTGAGTTATTTAGAACTGAAATGCTGTCATTTTATCTCTTTACATTGTACATGCATTAAGGCAAGCTGTGTAATTCTGCACTTAGTTGAATGTTAAAGTAAAGCTTTTTGGTTTTACCTTCCAAATCACAATAGAAGAAGAGATGATACAAAAAGGAAAACAGCCTTACGTTAAAGGAAAACACATTACTGCAGTGACGCTTGTCTGGCCCAAACTGGTGAACTCCATTCTGTATTTTAACTTGCATTTCATGCTAGCTCTGCAAAACGTAGCCTAATTCAGGTGTATAGAAGGTGAGATCTATATTAATTAGTCTTAAAGCTCTAATGTACTCATCTATCGTAAAACGAGGATCAAATCAAATAGCTGAAACAACTCTACCTCTGTGCATGTTACTAAGTCTTGAACCACATCACTGAGTTACAGAATACTCCCAATTCCTCTCAGAAGCAAATAAAACCACCAAATAACAGGAAGTAGATAAACAATGCATATGAACCAGGAAAAAGAAGATCTGCTTTGCATGTATGTGATTTATAACCAATATGATGATTGATAATCTACGCTCTAGACCTTGCTATAAATGAACATGTATATGAATGTCAGCTGGTGCAAATGAGACTCTTCCCCTTAGAGCTCAGGTTTGCTTTCTTTCTTACCCCGTCCTGCTCTGCTTTGTGCTCCTTTTCCAGATAAGAAGCAGATATTGTACATGGACATTTAGATACTGTCCATGTACAGCAAAATGTCAAGAGTTCACATTCCAAGGACTCACACCCCATAATTCATACCTTGCAGAAACACGGGCTTTTCTTTCTTAAGCATTATATAATAGACCTCTCTGGCTGTGATTTACAGCCTTCGCACATTTATTGTTCCACTGTCTTGCCCTGCATCAGAAATCAATGAAATCTTCCTCGCAGTGAACTGAGAGACAGGGATATTGAAAACCTGATACTTCTGTATCAGTCCCAATCTTTGTCTTTTACAAAACCATATTCTTGTGGTTGGTAAAATAAGGACTAATTTCTCTGTCTGAACATTAATATGACCTCCCACTATCACACTCTCTACATCACTCCCCTAAGACCTTGAAAATAGAAATGATAAAATTTCTCTCTTTTTTGTTTCAGCCTGTAGGAGTAATAGCCTGATTAGTAATTACCTGTATAAGAAAGAAAGAGACCCCCAGCAAAGAGTGTGGGAGCATAACTGCTATAAGAGAGAAGTCAGGTCATACATTTTGCATATTAGTTTCTAACAGAATGTGTTCTCAGTGGACAGTTTTATATAGTATGAGAATGAAATGTGCTGAGAAGGACGAGCTCTAGTCAAGTATTTACATCCCAACTGGGAGACACACTAATCAGGAATTTTCAGCAAAAGATTTTTCCTCAGCATGTGCCAAATTGTCATTTTGTACTTGCTGTACATTTAACACAGTTAAAGTCAGTGCAAAAAAAAAAAAGGGAAAATGTTTAAACATCAGTAAAAAGCTGAGGGGATGCTTCGGTTATCAGACCTCTCCCTCCCAGCTCCATTTCCTTTCCTCTCTTCTCCCTCTGCATTTAAAGGCTGTGGAGGGCCATCTCTTCCAGCTAACACTATGGCTCTTCTTCAAGTCAACTGCTGAGAGAGAAGTCTTTTTCCACCACCAGTATCTCAGTATCCCTGACACTGAGCACCTGAAGCCTGAAGACAGCCAGCCACCAAAGGACATCTGTCCTTTGTGAAATACAGTTAGAGGATCATGACAAGAACCAGGAAAGAAACGGAAGAATCAGTGACAGGTGAGCAGAGTGCAGACACAGCAAGAGCTACAATGAGGCTTCTGGCACGCTTTAGAGTTGAGGTTCTGCAAACACTGACTGGTTCTTACGGAGCCTCCGCCTGGGAAAGCCACTACATGGCTCCAGGGTTCTCTGGGAAAGCAAAGAGGAGACAGCCATGGAAAGGAAACAACTCTCTCTCATAGCTTTATGCTATGAATTTCTGTAAATGCTTCACCGCATTTCTACACCAGGTGAAGAAGCAGTGCATGGGCTTTCTGTTCTGCTCACTGGAAAAGAATACGAAAGGAGCTCTGAAAATCCCAGAGAGAGGTATTGCAAGTTGTAAAAAGCATTTGTACAATATGGAAAAAATCAAAACTTCTTTCTTCCTGACATCTGAAAGATGAAAAAATGCACAAAACTATCCTAGAAATGCACACACTTTTTCTTTAGAACTTGAAAGGCCCACATGATTCAAAAAATAATTTATAAAAATTCCACTGGGATTTATGTCTATTATAGTATTCTGCACACCTCATTCTACTACAGTTTATTTGCTACTTGTTCTGCAACTACTAAGGAGTTTTGTTTTCCAGCTAGTCTGTCAGTAACTACATAGAATCATAGAATCGTCTACATGATGGTCTTTAAAGGCATAGGAGATTCTGACTACTGAGGAAAAGAGAATGTAACCTTATTTTAAAATAATCCACAACTCCATCTTTGTTTCTGTCTCCTGATCTGCACACTTTCTGTCAATTCACTTTACACTTTGATGTCTTGCTTTATCTAGTCATTATATTGGCTTTCTGTGGCAAGTAAAAAGCTCACGTTTTCTGGGATTTTTGAAAAGAGAAAGGATCTATATTTCCAGGAGTTTTGTGATATATTCCTCATGCAACTGTGAAATTACTTTCTTTCCCCACTTATAGCATAGGGATAATACCATCTCATTTTCACAAATACATGGTACTGCAGATGTCACGTAGCTTCAGAAACATCAAAATATATGCCAGTAGTACACTGAAATAAATACTCTCCTTTAGACTACGTTCCAGAGAAATATTTGGTATAATCAGCATCTTCCTTTTACACACCTTGCATATTTTTCCCATCGCATAGTTTAGAGAGGTATCGTCTTTCAAAGCAAAAACTCAGCTTAACCCAGAACACCTAAAAACTTCCAAGCCAAAATTCACTGGAAAGTTCCCTAAGCTGAAAATGAAGAATTATTACAAGTACAGTAAAACATTCAAGTGTTCTTAAGAATATTTATAGACCACAGCACATTTTATAGTCAGATTAAACTAATCATTGCATAAAGAGTTTTGGCATTTATATTTTCACCAAGGCGATTCATACAATGTTTTAAAATGTTGGCAAGGATATAATTTTTAAAAAAAGTTGTAGTTCGACTTACTGGGAAGTACAGAAGAAGTGATCCAAAAAGAATAGTTTCCAACAGCACCAGCCCTGAAGCTCTGATACTCTAGAAGACAAAAAACAATACAAAATATTGGAAAATTCTCTCTGTGTGCCATTTTGATGCTGGGTTCACTTTTGTCAGTGTAACACTTCCACAGTAACGCTTATTAAAGCACAGTATTAAGCTGTCTGTCATATGGGCATTCTTCATGTTCTTTAATTCACAGACCCATTACAATGGTTGTGTTTTACAAAATCCAATTTAAAAAATCACCCTTTCCTATGTTAAATGCTATTCAGCACACATCACCTGGATGTGTTTTGAAACTGCTAAAATTGCTCTCAAGTCTGAAGAATTAGGGATCGTGGGAATTACAGATATGAATTTAACTGTAGAATTTGTTCCGTACTATTTAAATTTCAAGAAGTCCTTCAAACATTTTGACTTACTTATTATTAACGACTTGGGTTCTATAATACGTATGAATAATCTACAATTTTACTGAATACGGAGTGTGCTCTTAGATTGAAAGCATCTTTATTTTTCCTGAAGTTTTGTACAAAGATGTTGATTCAGACATGAACTTGTCAGGATTGTAAATATCATGCCATTTCCTCACTGACTCTAATGCAGTCTCTCCATCATAGTTTTCTTACATTTTAAAATGGAAAAAAAAAAAAAATCAATTATTTTACCTAATACAAAGTGTATTCCAGTAAGTTTGATGATTTATGTATAGTGCATCTTAGTGCCTTATCTTAAAGACAAAACATAAACATTGCTTCCCATTTCTTTAACCATCTCCTTCCCCTGAGATATTGTTTCATCCAGGGTTCTGGAGGAACACAGTGCTTTCCCAACTGCAAGCAATGCAGGCAGATAGGACATCTGAAGAGGCTTTGCCAAAAATTTGTTGAAAAATCTCCTTCTTTTGCATCATAAAATCCTCTTGTGGGCTGGAATCAATGGTTCGTGGTAATCTCTCTAATGGTTTTAGATGGGGGAAGTTTATCTTTCAGAAGACATTCATTTAAAAAAAAAATCTCTATTTGAATGGATTTACAGCCAAATTTCTGGTGCCCTGGGGTCCAGTTTCTGCTTGCAAAAGACTGGTGGAATTTTCTAGATAAAAATTCAGCTTTTTAGTGAATGTATAATCTTACTCAGATTTCCTGTTTCATCATTCATTTTTTCAACTGGTCACTTTTACAACATCTAATGTACTGAACATAGGTTGAAAGACATGGAAAAAATTTTCAGGAAGCCTTTTTAATATGAGACAATTCTGGGGCTACTGAATTTCTAGCAATGGTGCAATTTTGCAGCAAAGGCTGTCTAAAGTATGTATATCAGCAGAGACGTCATCAACATCCTACACAAGTGTCCGCCTCAAAAACAAGATAAACAAGAAGTTGCTTCCAATGGGTATTCGCATCAAAGCTTCTGTTTTAAGGAAAACACTAATATAACGGCTCCAGGGGCATCTTTGTGCTACTGATGCTATTTTAGTCACAGGTAAAGCCTGGAGTGAGGATTATGAACAGCTTTCCACTGGTCTTAAGACGATAATGGTGGCTATTTGGTTCAACCACTGCAATATTTTCCCAGGAAAACCTCGGGAGCACACCTTATTTCCTTATTTTAGGCCAGAATTTTTCATGTATTTGAGATTGTTATTATGGCTTTTCTAGACTTTTCCAATTCTTTCACTTTTCCTTGTGGATCTTAACCTTAGACTTTTATATCGAGAGTTTCATATTAAGGATTGCAAAACTGTTCTGCTAGCTCTCTCTAAAATTGCACCCTGAAACTGCAACAGAAATATTTCCAGCAAAATTTTCATGGAACTGATATGCTTCCAAGAAATATTTCTTAAAACCAAAGCAAAACAAAACACCAGCAAGTAGCTAAAATACTGTAACTGTCGTTCTGAATAGAACGCAATGCCTGCCTTAGCAATCACTGAAACCTGAATATCGACTCACAAGTGTAGTTTATATTACACTGGGTTCCCACAATGCAAGGCATTTGTTTCAAGAACCCAAATGATTTTTGTTTTCTCTGTTATTATGTTGGGTAAAGCATAAACACAATCCCAAAGGCAAAAACCTGGGAAACTGGTAAGTGACATGCCAGTGTCAGGTTTTTTGGCCCAAGTGATCCCCTTGTTCAATAACATACCAAATTCAACTGAGTCAGTGCTTTATATAATTTGTTTCTGTCACTTGGATAGGTGGGCAGCCTCACCCACTAGTCTGCTAATGTAAAGATGGTCCAGCACTCCTGTACAGCATTTCCCCGTACAACAGCCCTGCCTCTCTTGATCTAGAAGGATGCTTCAGAGGGACATTCACAATGCATATATATATCAACAGACAAAAAATTGCCCCAAACACATTGATTCTGTATTTGTGAGACACTCATTTGTTATAAGCATCCCTAAAAAATAAACAAAGGCCCTAAGGGATGATACTATCTTTTATGGCTGCTGTAATAAAATTGTTTATGTAGCCATATTTCCGTATTCAGACGGATTCAACTGTTTCAAATGGTACTATAAAAATCAATACATATAGACAACTTTTCAAGATTGCTTTCTGCAGGCACTCTGTTCTGATCTAATATAACAACAAAAAGCTGGAAGTAGAAGTTTAGATGCCAGTTATGAAGTCATTAAATGGAATAATTCCAGGTTATTTTAATTAAGAAGTGACTAGACTCCCAATTATTTTATAGCTTAAATGTTCAAAGAGATGGATCATGCACAGTGCTTTGACATGTATAATGGAAAGTGCAAATATTTTTACAAACTATAAATGGCAGTATGGGTTAGTTCACATTTCTAATGAACACGTAAATTTAGCCTGACGAAGACGTAAATCTTGTGTGCAGCAGATGAAAAAGAAAAGCTTAAAAAAGGTTAAAATCTGCCTCCAATAACACAGGTTTCACAGTTTGTGATGTACAGTTCCCAGCACTATATCATAAATTTTTAAAAAGCACTACAGGACCATGTCCACAAGGTTCTTTGTGTGGCCCTGACTCTGCCGTAACTGGGAGCTCCACATGTTTTGATAGAATATTTCTTCACAACATCTTTGTAAGACAACAGCACTTTACTCATTGGGAATTAATGCAGAGGGGTCTTGCCCGACACCGTACAAGATACTAGCAGAGGTCAGTGAACTCATGTCTCTCATGACAATAGTCATGACAATAGTCAAACCGCTGAAGAAGCTTCTTCTTCTTATTTTGTACAATGCATCTATGTACAACAGAATGGCCAAGAAAGTTGCTGAAATGTGTATCATATGGGCAAGATGGAAATGATCTAAAAAAGCTGGTCTCCAAACAGCTTCGGTGTGAACACCCTTTTCTAAACTAGTCTTTCGCATCCTGATCAGTCTTTTCTCATCGAATTACAGTGGAAACAGTGGATTTTTTTCTGGGCAGCATAATCAAAGATAACCTGCAGCAGGGGCAAAGAACTTCAGCATTTCCAGGTCTTCTTCCAAAACAATTAATTAACCCATGATTTTCTTCTCACCTGTGTTCTGGTAGGAATCAGCCTCTGTGAATTCTGTCTATGCACTTTTGTTTCCTGCCCTAAAAGAAGTGTGGCTTACAGAGCAACATTGGAATTCAAAACGAGCTTGAACCCAGGTTTTGACCATGCTTTTATCTCAGTCTTTGACACCTGGAGAATGGAGGTTTTAACCCAACATTTACAGAATACCACAGCTCTTCGTAACAGGATTGTTCAGCAAATGGAGTAGACATTCTGGCAGAGTTGAATGCCTTTCACAATGACGAAGAAAAGCACAAAACTTCAAACAAGAAATAGTACAATCAAATAACTATTTTTGCAAAGGTGTAGAGAAAAGAAAAAAACAGTATGGAAATGGAAACATCAGAATTCTCCGGAACGGCATTTTTGAAACTCTAATTGTTAATTTTTTCTACTGCAAAGAAAAGGGGATATTTTAATAACAAAAAAGCAACATGAAAGCTTTGGGTTTAGAAAAAACACATACATTGATTTAAAATATGACTTTTTTCTTTCAATAACCCCCATTATAACCGAAGAGGTAAGGTCCAGGAACGAAAGTCTTCATCCAGCACTAAAGCTTTAATAACAGGGAATAGCTAAAGAGGGGAAACCCAAAACTAAACTAGGATGTTTTAAAATTAATTTATTAGATAAAGATATTCTGTATTTGATAGATGGTATTTCCACCGGTCTCTGAGCACCAGTTTTTCCACCAAAAGTTGAATCCTTCACTGTATCGACTTTGCAAATGCAGGCCCCTAAGGCATGGCTGCGGGCAGCATCACTAATGCTCGACTTTATGGGAATCCGCGACATACACAGCAGTGAATATACCCACATACCTCAGGAAAAAAGCCTTTGCTCTTTTAAGAAAACAAATGAAAGAATGGAAACAAATGAAAACACAAAGCCTCTACCAACTAGTGTCCACCTATACTGCCTGCACAACTAAAATTCTCCAATGGAATTCACAGAAATCAGGGCATTTTGGGGATATAGCCCTGAAATTCCATGCAGTGGGATTTCCTTCCACTTGCATGTAACATTTGCTCAATTTCTTTTTCACTTCCTTAACAGCTGCTTGTGTTTTTGCATCTGCCTTGTTTGTTGGCATTTATTTTGTTTTTTGCTTATTTATTTCTCTGGCTGTTCATCTTGTGTACAGTTTGTTTATCACCACTTCGTCTGTGTGCTCATTTCCCTTTCGGGGTTTTATTTCTATGTTTACTTATTTGTGTCAGTAAAACTGTCCTTTCTGGTTTTCCTTGTCTCGCTTAATGGTTATACATTGCTGACAACTAAGCGATACTGCGATTTATTTTGCTTCTAGCTTCACACTAACTTTCATACTTAGCTTAGATACTTCTACCATACATTTTCCACATTCTCTAGGTTTTTTTTGCTTTTTAATTAACTGAGATCTTGGTCTAATAATAATAATAGTAACAATAACAGTAATAACAGAAGAAGAAGCAGCAGCAGCAGCCAAAGGAGAAAAAATAATGATTGAATTAGCCATTAGCTTCAATCCAGCCTCCACCCAGAAATACTGGAATCAAACCAAAAGGAAGCAATTAAAATAGTGTGGCATGTATTACATTAAAGGTCAAGACCAGGTATGTGCTGGTCTGTACCATCTTCCTCATCCTGAGCCAGAGTTTTTTTAGAGAGTAGCTACCATCCTTCAGTTCTGCAATGAACGATTAAGTCTATCAAGACAATTCCACCAAATCTGATGTAAGTTGTCAGCCATGAGAGAAATTCAAGTGAATTGCATTCAGGTGTTTCATAGGAAGCTATCAAAAGGGCCAGCTAGCAAAATGCAAGATAAGTTTAGATACATGGTAGCAAATGCAAATAATGAAGTAGTGTGAGGACACAGGACATAAAAGACCCCTGTTTGGTTGGCTCAGTAACTTCTGAATCAGTGGGTATGTAATGTTACACCTACACAGAAAAATCAGCATGCTAGAGCAGTAAAATGTCTTGCAGCTGTATGTAACGTACTTCGAGACGCATTTATGGAAAGAATGAGTTCAGGTAAACTAGTGTGACTTAGGCGGTGGCACAGGACTCAGCTGAGCACATACCCTATGTTATACAGCCACTATAGACTGGAGCAGCACTCCAACTCAAGGAAAAAGACACTAGAAATATTCACAGCAACTCCTCGTCTCAGCAGGGATGTAGCTACTAACAGTCGTGAGATGCTACTGACCATTTTGCATTTCAGTGACTCCTCAAAGTTAAATGAGTGTTGGTGATCTAAAGCAAACTGTTAAAACTATTCACAAAGTCAAGAAATATTCTTGCTCATTACTGGCTCAGAGGTGAGTTATCACCTCTGCGTGAGATTCAGGATTTGATTGCAGCTCTGCACCCAGGTGTAGAGTCAGAGTCATGGCACACGACATCACGCTACGTGATGTAGCATGTTCCGTCTATAAACAAGTTCAGGAGCAGCTACATGGAAATTCCTTTGTAGGCTTCCCCTTGGAAGACAAGACATAATAGTGGGTGACAGTAACCCGACGGCAGATTCTTTTGGTTAGTCAAGTGCTGACGGTGAGAAGACAGAGCCTTGGGGGCAAGGGCAGGGAAAGCAAAATCAGGGTGCTGGGGTCCGAGACAGCCCTGTGAGAAAGGAGACCCTGCCAAACCTTGGTGTGTTCCAAACACATGGACAGCCAGACACATTTTTCTTATTGTGTTTTCAATCTCAGTTCAGCACATACAAATATTCTGAATCAGGAAGACAAGGAAGTAGAGGTTGGTTCATTACTTCTCTCCTGTGAAGCAAACATAGAAGTCCCTCTGGAGCAATTGCTTTATGGAAAGCCTCATTCACTGTTTATCAGAGAAATACAGCTATTTTCTAACTTCCTCATTAATAACTTTTCTCATTAATAAAATCAACCTAAAACCACTATTACAGAAGGGAAGGCATTCACCAAGGTCTGTGCTGCTCTGTGAATGGCAGTCCAGCTGAGACAAAAGCACCCTTTTAACACAGAGTAACTCACGGGACTCATCCAAACCAGCAGGACTGGGGCTAAAGCATGCTTTGTAAACTGAAGACTTGAAAAGAAGGAACAACGAAAGAGACAGTGTGTGCCCAAGTGGAATATGTTAGATTCTTTTTATATACCTTTACTAGAAAAGGAATAAAACCCAGAATAGACTATCGCAAAATACAGAAGACTGTGAGCACTCATCAGTGCTCAAACAAAAGTAACATGACTGAGGAGCAGCTGCATCAACCATGCAGGTGTTTAATGTGTAGATCATCCTGATTCCATTATGAGTTTGATGTCTATAGTTTTCCTAGTCAAGGAGCAGAGAGAAAATACGAATTTATTAACCTGAAAAGAAAAAAAAAAAGTGAGATGGTATGGTCAGGTAAAGCTAGAAATAATATGGGACCTAGAGGTCATATCTGCGAACAAACATTCATTTGCAAAGTCTTGTTCCAGGAAAAATGACCAGTGAAACTTGAGATTTACACAACTGTTCATAGTAACATCACCACCCTTTATTCTCTTGAATGTATTAGAAAAGGAGATGTCTGGGTAGGGTGGAAGAACAAAAATACTTACTAATCTACAGAACAGACTGGGAGAAACTAACACTGCACAGATAGTTAAAGCTGTGACTACTGACAAAGGTAAAACATCAATTAGCTGATTTGAAGCAATATTATTCACTACAATGGATTAAAAATGTGTAAAGGAAAATTACCAGCAAAATGCTTCTAAATAAAGATTTATTGTTCTAATCTACTTTATCCAAAAGAAAGTAAATGAGGAAAGTCCAATTCTTTATGTTCTCCAGGATATCCTAATAAAGTGAGTATGAACCTTACAAACAAATAATCCTCAGCTGAAAGAAGACTGAGATGCTCTTTTCTTTTCACAGTTCCCATTATCAGGCATGATTTGTATCTAATCAATAAACACTCTAATGTGCCACAATGTGCATAATAAAATCTAACAAGTCTCCCAGAATCACTGACTCATAGAAACATTTGTTGGAAGGGACTTCTACGGGTTATCTAGTCCCACCCCCTGGGGTCAAAGCAGAAGTAGTGCCAACACTAGCAACGTCTTAAAATCCTCCAAGAAGGGAGCTTGGTAATTGATGCGTTACGCAGCTGACTCCGGCCTGCCGCTTCTCTCCTAGTGAGAAAGTTTTTCCTAATGCCCAGCTCAAACCTCCCAAACAATAATTTGTGACTGTTGTCCCTTGTTACTTCCATTAGTAAGGAAAATTTGGATCTGTCTTCATAACCACCCTTCAAGTAGGCTGCTACTAGATTGCCCCTTACCTTTGCCATTCTATCCAAGCTTAGCTTCCTCAGGCTCTACCAGTAGGTTATATGCTCTAGTCCCCACTAGTAGCCATCCACTGGACTCTCCCCAGCTTCTCCACGCTCTTCTTGAACTACGGAGCTCAAAACTGCACCCAGTATTTCAGGAGCAGCCTCACTAGCACTGCGTAGAGAAGAATAACAGCTTTCCTTTGTCTGCTGGCCATCCAGTATATGGTTTTCCTGAACTGTGGTGGAGCTCACTGTTGGCTCACATTCAGCCTGATTCCACTGGAGTTTCCTGGTCTTCTTCAGCCAGGCTGCTACTCAGGACATTTGATTAATGAAAACATCAGGATAAAATAAAGACTCAGATGTACAACATATGAGCAGATGCCTTTGTTAAGGTGATGGTATCAAGGCAAGGGGGTTTCATAGAGCTTCCTCATCCATCTCCTTCCAAGACTGTGTTTCAGCCAGACTACTGGTTCCAGTTTTGGATCTAAGGGAGCTGGAACTGCACGTGTCTGGAGCGTAACAATGGAATTTCGTTCTCTATTCTTGGTATTACCTTCAGCTACTTCATAAAGAAACTGATGAAAACAAGAGGGCAGCTCCTGGAGAAAAACTGAAATGGTGACTAGAAGAGCTGAGGAGCAAGCACGTGTAGTCCAACTCTCAGATGGCACTTGAGAAGAACAGATAAAGCCAGATCACGTTCATGTCACAACACTTCAAAAGCAGAATTTCAGTGTTGCTGCATTGTTTGGTTTGCTCCTGAGGCTTTCTCCATGGTAGGAAGGAACTATTAATCAGCTCCATGTATGCTATTGCCAGTCCACCTCTCAACTTAGAGCTTTACTGTAGATTGCCTGTGAAACCAATGAGGGGGTGGGGAGTTCCTAGGTAGCACAGACCAAGTATCCCCCATCTTACCTTCCGTTTCCCCCCCCCCAACTGCCCTAGTGGAGCACATTTACTTGACTAGGCATGCAAAAAATATTGTTTGTGAAGGGATGTTTTATGCCTTGGGATTTGCTCAGTCTTCAGTCTATCCATAGACTGAAGTCATATCCATAGACTAGTCATACTGTCTAGCCCATATTACTAGCCTCTGAGATAAACGGTCATTCCTTATCCCTGGATCTCAGAAAGGAACGCCATTTCTGTGGCAAAACACATTAGGAAAGGAAAGTCATACGTGCCTCTTGGGCACTGCTAAAGGGTCATAAATAAATGCTTAACAATTATTTGCATGAGGGAAATTAAGAAAAAATGTAGCTGGCCAAGTTGCATCAAGTGTAACAAAACAAAAAGCTAAAATGATGGATAAACAAGCATAGAAGATACTGCATTTCAATTCTCTGTGGTCTTAGAGCAACCCAGGAAATACAGCAGCATTAATTAGCATTGAATTTCTGAATGTCATCACACAAAGTGATATGAGTGCTGAAGTTTTTTTCCGAAGAGAAAAAAGAAGAAATTAAAAGCCAAAATAAAATTAAAGTAATTCTATATCTGCTACATTGTATATTACTGAATTAACAGAACTGTAGACTTTTGGTGTCAGTCCAGGAAGACTGCAGATTTCTCCAGGGCCACATGTCACTGTGTATTACATGAGTGCGGTACCATGGAAACCTAGTGAGGGGAAAAGGTTGGCATATTTTGATTTTTTTTTAATTTTCATTAAACAGTTCTGCCACTTCTACAATATAAAGAATGACTGAATGGGGCTGTGATTTGAAGAAAATTCTTTTGCAAAGGTGGCTTACCACCGGAACGTGAGCTTGCCTTACAGATACATGAGGCCTACAAGAAATTATTAGAAAAAAGTGAAGACAGATTTCAGCTTTGATCTCAACTTTGAATACAACTCATTCATACTTACTAAACTGTAAAGGATATCTACCACTCAATGTACAGCTAGAAAGCACATATGGGTACACGACAGAATGGTACAGAAGCAAGGAAACATAGAGAACAGACACAGGTTTGCTCTGCTGGGCTAAGCAGCAGTATTTGAAGTGACTAGATAAATTACTATGCAAAACTGGCTCAAAACAACTGAAACAAAAAGCTTAGCTAACGGTACATGTGATGGCAGCATGCTCGCTCCCCAGTGCTCCCAGGAGTAGCTCTGGCATGACCCTCACGGTGCAGGTCTGCAGATCCATTCTACTCTACCCATAAGGACACAGAAGATGTGACGAGAAGTTATTTGATTGTATTCCCAAATCTGCCTCTTACTTCTCTGAAAACCCTTTCTGTTCAAATTCTTGTTTCCTGGTATAGGTGGTTGTTCTTCTATCAAAGGACAGAAGGGAGAGGAGATTTTGTCAAGTTGAAAATATTTGGTCTGAAGTGGAGCTGGTTGAAATGTTTTATTACCAGTTAATTTTCTGACTAAAATATGCCTTCCCAGCAAATATTTTTTTTCAGTATGGCTATATTTTTGGTTTGATTTCCATCTACTGTTTTTCTAAAGCCCCTTGAACCTTGGTCCTGTCTCTTCTCCTGTATGACTTTTTCCAATTACAAACACATTGTTATCTTTTTCAGTGAAGAAGCTGTGTGGAAAAAAACTAAAGTGCAAATTTTCAGAAATTTTACTTCACTTTAAATTTACCTTTAAGAAATAGTATATAGAGATCTTTCTTTCTGTCCCTGAGGTTGAGCTACAGCGAGCAAGATGTCTGGCTCCTCTGTTAAGAGACAAAAGCTGGACCTGCCAGTTCCCAGCCAGCCACCAACATTAAGAAAAGCAGAAAAAAGCGGAACTGCATTTCACTGTGGCGGTTATCTTAATACTACTCAAACATGGACAAGAACTACTAGGGACTAAAAAACGGGCACAAAAGCAAGTGGAAGGAGCCCCCTGAAGCCTCAGTTGGGGACCCTGGAATAGTGTTGTCATCATTTTTTAATTTTCTTGATAATAAATTCAGGGACTGATTAGGACTGCTACTCAGGAAAAGGGAAATTTCAAATGTCATAATAAGTCTATGCTTTCATTTTATTAGTGTTGGTTGATGTACAAAATTCAAGCAACTCATTCCCCGCTAACTGCAGGAAACACACTTCACTACAAGGGAGAAAGGGTTGTACCACTTTTGAAAATTTTTTTGTAAAGTAATCAAGATGAAATTCTGTGTCCCGTTCAACCTCTTACCACACTGATAAATACTTTTAATGATAATTGTTCTATTTGAATAATAGCCTCCTAATAGAATATGGATAGCAAATACAGTAAATTTCATAGCAAAGGCCAATTTTCCAAAGATAGGCCTAGTTATGTGCTGCCACTTAAGCTATATTGGCAAATTGTCAGAATTTTCTGGCATTTGCAGGTTTTCTGCAGTATTCCTAAACCAAATAAATATAATCCTCATGTTTTTCCATTTCCCTTGAAGAATGCTTACACAAAGGTCAAATCTTTTTTCTATTACTAGTTATAGCTGAGCTCAAATAGAGTATAATTATTAAATTTACTTTTTACTTGAAAAAAAAATCAGGAAAAGCAAAGGCCAAGCAGCCATCAATCATAAATCAATTTTGTTAAAAGCGCACAAGATGTCAGGGCTCCAAGAAATCCCCAAATACTTTCTTTTTCAATTCACGTGGCTCTTGATCCTTTCTGTTATACAAGTAATGAAACCCGTTACAATTTATCATGATGAAGATAAGCTGTTCTGCGTTTTGAAACATGGGTCCTGCTGCATATAAGTTGCACTACTCTACCTACAAGACAGATACCTAAAAACCAGTATTTGTTGGTGAAGAACCCTGATAGTGAAAGTGGTTAATGTCCCAGGGACGTCTTTTCTTATACGAGCAGGAATTCCTTTCTTGAGGACATACCGCTTAGATCAAGATACCTGGTTCTCACCGAACAGTGATGAATATGTAGATGAAGGAAAATCAGTAATGAGGTAAATAATGCCTAAGTTCAGTTTCAGTCTATTCACATCCTTATGGTTAATTCAAAAGCTGAATATGTAAAATGATGATCATCAAAATTCTTGGTCACTTAAAGGCCCTTTTTCATTAGGTTATGCATTCAATTAATGCAGAAATGAAGTGAAAGGAAGATTCAAAGGCGTTATGGTCTTTGAGAATAAAACGCACTTTAATATCAACAGTTGTTTAATCACTAAGAGATCAAACAGAATATACAAAAAATCTGATGGAATACAAAACCAAATTTCACGAGCAGGAGGTGGGGCTGAGTTAGCATGTTCCCCTGATTTAGTTTACAAATAGCTTCAGAACACCTGAACTGAACTTCAGCTTTTTAATTCAACATGGCATCACCTATTACAGAAGATAATACCACAGCTCACTAAAACAGTCTGTATAAATTGCAGTTCAATCACGTAGAAAGAAATATTTTATGGCCAGTAGGTCAAAGGAGGTCATTCTCCCCCTCTACTCTGCACTGGTGAGGCCACAACTGGAATACTGTGTCCAGTTTGGGGCTCCCCAGTTCAAGAGGGACAGGGAACTGCTGGAGCGAGTCCAGCGAAGGGCAACTAAGATGATTAAGGGATTGGAGCATCTCCCTTATGAGGAAAGGCTGAGAGAGCTGGGACTCTTTAGCCTGGAGAAGAGAAGGCTGAGGGGAGACCTTATTATGGCGTACAAGTATCTAAAGGGTGGGTTGAAGGAGGATGGAGCCAGGCTCTTTTCAATGGTTCCCAGTGACAGGACGAGGGGTAATGGGCACAAGTTAGAACATAGGAAGTTCCATTCAAATACACAGAAAAACTTCTTTAGGGTGAGGGTGACAGAGCACTGGCACAGGCTGCCCAGGGAGGTTGTGGAGTCCCCTTCTCTGGAGATTTTCAAGACCCGCCTGGATGCAGTCCTGAGTAATGTGCTCTGGGCAATCCTGCTTTAGCAGGGGAGTTGGACTAGATGATCTCTAGAGGTCCCTTCCAACTCTGAAACTCCGTGATTCCGTGAAATTACAGAAGAAAAAAACCAACCTGACTGCAAAGCTCAAGATTTTTAATATCTCAGAGGAAACAAACTGAGAATGATGTAAGAAGAGAAGGCTTAGAATAAATCTGATAAAGATGATAAAATCTCATTATTCACATGACTGAGAAGGCAAATGAACTATAGATGAAGATCATTATACTAATTTCAAATCAAACAAAACCTCCTAATTCTGAAGATTTTAAATCCAGCTCCAGTTTATTTTATTCACTTTTACTTTACAAGAGCCAAGAGGCTAAACCACTCCAAACTAATAGCTTATGATTGGATCTGATAAATGCTGATCCCAAAAATGGTGAGATTTTTCAGCTCTTCAGAATTTATTATCCTAAGTAATCTCTCATTAAGTTTAGATCATGCATTGTATGTTTCACTGGAAATAAAAATTTGCCTTTGAAGGAAATATTGCAATGTATCCCTTTATTATTCTTCCTACCACTGTACTGCTAAAAGCCCCGGCCCCAGGTCAGCCTCAAGTTATTGTGGACCCTGCAGAAGGACAAAGTAAAAAAGACGGTCCTTCCTCTACAAAGTTAAGAGTTTAAGATAAGAGGCAACAGGCGGATAAGGACAGATGGGAAGAACAACGGAACAACAAGGCAACATCACATATTGTAACAAGCAGTCAGTAGTCTCAGCCTACCAGTATCCCACCTGTAGTCACATACTTTGTCAGCACATGAATCTGAAGACATGGTATGGAGAGAAGAGGATGCTCTAAAAAGCCTCTACCAAGCATGAGGAAAGTATGAAGGAAACAAGGGGTGTTTTTTGAAAAATGTAACAAGATGATGATGATGGAGGCTGGTGTTGACACTTCTGATTCAAAGAAATGGCATGAGGTGACAGAGAAAAGCTCATGCGGGAGTTCAAAAACCAAGAGGTGTAGCTCACGTATGGTGTCAACAGGGAGATGCAATGAGGCCAACACAACATGGCAGGACAGAAAACCATTTGTGGCATCATTTTGAATAAATAGGAGCAGGCCATGACAGCATTTGCCAAGGCCAGCTGAAAGGACATTGCAGTAGTAAAGACACAAGATAACAAGCTGAGACAAGAATTTTAGGTTTATGGACCAGCAGAAAACATGTATTAAAAGGGAACTCAGGAGGAGTTCAGTAAGGCTTAGACATAGCCAGCGGCAAAGTGAGCTCCAGAGTCTGAAATGATGTTAGATAACAAGCAGGTTGCTACAGTAACTACGAAAGCAGTAGCCGGGACGTCTTAGAGGGAAGCAGGAGGAGATCAAGGTTTCTTTTCAGCTATATTGATATTGATGAGAAGATGTCAGAGAAAAATGTCAAGATTTTATTCCAGACAGAGGGAGGCATGTCTGTAACAGGGAAGGCAGAAAGCAATCTGACTGTGTTCACAGCACGAAGTCCTAAAGAGAAGCTGACAGCATACGGCTGCTGCTTGTGAGGTATAAACCTTCAACTTTCACCCAAAGAAATGAAGAAAAGAATGAAGAACAGGCGTATGTTTTAGTCTGAATGATCTGTGTTCGGCTTCCAGCACATCATACAGCCTTAAAAAAAAACATAAAAAGCAGCACATACAGTTTCTCTGAGGATGCTACCATTAAATTAAAGTTTAGCAATAAAAAAAAAATCAGTAAAAAATGCAAGACTTGTCCTAGAATAAGGTTTCCAATAGTTTTATTTCCGCTATTTGAAAGTTCTCATGCTACATTTTTTCTGATATTGTTTGTTTTCCCAGTTTCTTCATTTAAGCTATTTCTTCCTTCTGAGTGAAACTCTTGGAAAAAAAAAAAAAAATTCCCTTCTTCAAAGGTGTGTCTGCTTAGTTACACTGGTTTTCAGCACTAAAATGGGGTCCAGACACTGGCACACTGGAATGCAAATCCCAGCTGCCACAAAACCCACATTTCAATCTCCAAACATTGGCCCTGTCTATTGGCCAAATGCTCTTCCCAGAGACGAAGAGCTCATCAAAGCAAATAACTGTCACCATGAGATTCTGCAAGCCTTCCTGGTTGAAAAGCCCCTCCACTACAAATTGGGCTCATGCTTGGAGTTAATTCTTCTGAGCTTACACTTAGACCCTGAAAAGAAAAGGAGAGGCCTACTTCAGACAGAAGTCTGCTCTTGGAAAGGGAGGCATGCCAAAGACCTCCTGCAAGCCACGGGGGACTTTGCTATTGCTATTGATTGTACAAGGAAGGTTCACAGCAGCATACAAGCTCCAAGACAAATAGCAGGATAAATAAATAATGTCACCGTTATTCTGCTGGCATGATAGGAAGTCCCTTCCCAGCAAATCTGTAAATGCCCATTCACAAACCCAAATGAAACTTCAGGTAAATGCAGCTGTCCCGAAGTTACTGCATCAAAGAATCAGTGGGGAAAGCTTGTTATCATGTAACAGACCGAGTTGTCTACTCAGCTTCCCTACAAGAGCCACAAATACAAGACTCAGCAAGAACCAAAGACAGAGAGTAACAGACAACAAAAAAATCTTAGCAGTTTGCTCAGTTTACTTTCTAGTACTGAAACAGCTTTGGAAAAAATATTCTGTGCCATAACAGTTCTCATTGTTGGAAAATACATGCTGAAATTCAAGGATTCGATTACCTTCATTTTACATAACTTATTTTAAAAGTGAAATCATAGCGTAATACAATTAAAGTTACATATGGTTTCAAGGCTACTACAGCCTTGTCTCTGGTGAGAGCCATTTCCAGGCCAGCACCCTACACTGAAAGTGCACTGCTATCAGCTCCATTAATTTGAACTTTGGGGCTCTATATTGTAGAGTTTTGTGGAGTATTGGCGGAACAGAAAATGACAATGATTCACATACTGCAAGGTCTTAAATAGCAAGACATTAAGGGTAAGAAAGTAAAGGCCAGGAATCAGTCTCAGCACCAAAGTGGAGCAAACGTGTCGTAGTCCATGGCTGATTCACATCCCTTCAAGGGCAGTGCACTCCCTGATAAACCATGTTATGTTTTCCAGATGGGCCCTATGATGCGGTGTAATTCAACTTTCTGGAGACTAACATTGGTTTAATACAAAGATATCTAGAGAAGACTGCAGCTTTTGAATCCCTAGAGCTACTGTTGAGTACTGATGAAAAGTCATTTTTAAGACCTACCTTTTCCATTAGGGGTAGACTCTGTCTAGTGAACACTGGGTATAGCCTTTTTGTGCTTCCTACTGCCCTGCTCTTCTCATTATGTCCCCTCATGAGACTGAACTGAAATCAGCTAACATATTTTATATCTGGATCTTTATTTTCTTCACACTTCAGTTTTTCCTTAGGACTAGAGTGTCTATAGTGGAACTAGGTTTATTTTTCCATTCACAAGTATTTAATTCATCTAAACAATGTATTAGAATGCAAATATATACAGATGTGAAACCTTCGGGCTTACGGAGCGAATGCCACAAGACCCTGCAAACAGAGGGCAACACCACCGCTGCAGCCATGCCTACCAACGCCTGCTGTCTTTGGAACCTCCAGCAGCCACTGTGCCACCTGATTCTCAACGGCTGGCGCAGGCTAACAGCCCCTGCACTTTTCATCTTTTCAATATGGCACTCTGCAATTATTTATCCGAGAGTTAAAAAAGTACAGCATCCCTAAAGGCGTATCTTAACTACGCAGAAAAACTGGAAAGGATATTTTATGAATGAAGGAAATGAGAATTCCACTAAAAACAAAAACAGCTTTGAAAACAACATCGCCAACGTCTTTAAAGCTGCACATCTCAAGACTACAATAAACTTCCCTGAGAAATCACAAGAAACTAGGTTCTTACTGTAGGATATGATGAAGAAAGGGTGTATAAAAGCACTGCACAGAATGTGTATGTGCTGAGTGAACTGTCAGGTATGCCCACCAGCACAGCATGTAAAGGCAGCTGCTCCATCTGCGCAGGATCTCTCCCCTCTATCAAGTTTCCACTTCAGCTGAAATGTCAGAAATTGGTGTCTAGGGAGAAAAAAGCAGAATGCGCACCAAAGATGAAAGGCATCTAGGCATAAGCACATCAAGATGCCACTGTAGACTTAAAAAAAGAAGGGACTGGCTGATTTACATTAGCAAAAAAGGTATGTTTGCAAAGCCAGCATGCTTTAATATTTAAAGATGTATCACACATCAATAGCCTGTGATTACCTCCCTCTGAATTACTGCATCCTATCATGGCTGCAGTAAGGGAGAAAAGATGTTCTTGATTTCTCGGTGTTAGAAAGGGGAACTACAGCATTAATTTGCAAGTTGTCTTTCCATCTTTGCGCAGTGTTTAAAATTGCATTGTTTAGGGACTATCTTCACACTTTCGAAATCATATTTAGCAGAACACTTAAATGTATTTACACTAAATGGAAAAATAGGAAAGTGGTGGCATAGAACATCTAACCACCCTGAACTCCAAACACTGGAAATCTGTATTCAACAGGGAGTAAAAACCATATAAGAAGTCGGTTGCTGTTATTTGCTTGGTTCCCTCAAGAGAGGTAAAATGATTTATTCTTGTTGATGATTAGCTATGTGGTCTTTTGAACTTTGAGTTTTTTCCTTGATCAGTGTTCCAGATATATATTTTTCTCCTCTCATTAGAAGCATTTGCATTTCTGTATTTCCAACAGTTCTTGAGTGTTCATAAATGGGGGGAGGGGGAGAGACCAGTATAACAAAAGGTTGTTTAGTTACAAGTTCCTAATATTCGGCATTGGAAATAGTCTTGAATGGGGCAAAGCCCTTCATTTCAATAGGTTCTATCACAGTCCTTCATCATTGTTAATGCCACCTGACAACACCATTTTGAACTGCTGCTGTAAACTCTCCTCTGAGCATTTCTTCCATTATTTTTCAGAGCTGAAAACAACCTTTTCCAAGCGTGCTGGCTGCTGTCAACTTTACCTGGATGTGCTGGATTTACATCCAGAGATGTTGGCCACAGAGACATTAGGAAGATGGAAAGACCATATGCCCCAAAGGTTTCCTCCCGTGTGCCAGCGGTTCCCCTGCTCGCGCAGAAGCCGGCAGCACCGCAGTGCACGACAAGGAAAGACAATGGGAAAGTAGCTCAGCTTTAGTGCAACTACTCTGAAGCCTTTAGCACTGACCTGAATGAGAACTCACAGCAAACAAGACCCTTCTGAACAGGTCTAGTGGGAGTCAAGGCTGGCGTCACATTCTCACCTCTCCTTCATCACCGCAGTAGCAATTAGCCTCTTCCACGCTACGGCTGAGATCAGCTTCTCTGGTCTCTTCGCCAGTAGTGGTTCTTAGTATTTCTTAAGGGCACTTACAATTCCTCACAGCAGTTGTATTCTACCTGATAGCTCCAAGTTGGAGTCGGTATGAGCGCTATGCAAAGGTCAGTTATTTTCAGCTCTTCTTTCTGATTTATTTGAAAAGGCAGCCTGATAACTGATGAGCTCTTTAGGTTCTTTGCAGGTGATGTCCTTCTACAGACGGTACTTTTATAAAGACTTGTTTACAACACAGCTTGTTTCCTCTCTAAGGCTCTGCTAGATCTTTAGCCCCTGAAATTCTATGTTAACTTTGAAATTAAAAAAAAAAGCCGTGTTTTTTTATTTATATTTATTTAAACATTCTGTTTCTTTCCAGTGCCGTATAAATTTGCTACCCTTACACTGCTTGTAGTCAGTAATGCAGTTGGTCCCTCCCTGGTTGAGCTCTCCATTGGTTCATGTAACACTACTCACACAGATCGATTCTACTTTGTTGATGCTTTTTCTTACAAAATGACTGTTCATTTTCTCATTTTTGAGAATATTTGTTTTAGCGTCAGTGATTTCTGTCCTTGCCTAGCCAGCTACTTTTGTTAGCTTAGCCTCATATTTTTTTGACATGTTTTTAGTAGTAAAGTTTATATTATCCAATCAATAATAATGCCACAGCACAAAAGGATGTTTGCTAGTGTTCGCCTTGAGCTGGTTTGTTTCTTAGTTGTTCAACTTAGAGAATGTGTTGCACCCCTGTATACAGCCATGAAGATCTGACTCCGTAGGGCTGCCAGTTGTTCTGCAAGATCCTCTCATAGTCCACCAAAGCCTTTTGAAAACCAAAGAAATAAGAGCAACCTACTGCTTTATACGCTCCTCCACAATTGCTAGGATGCATATCTAGTCCATCCAAAGTGCTGAGAGCCTCAGTTGAGCCTGTTCCTTGTTTTGCATCCGGTGTCCCTTTACCTCCCTTACACCGCAGAAGCCTCAACATCTCCCCAGCTGCAGTATTCAGCAAGATCACCCTGTCAGGGCGGTCTAATAAAACTCCAATGTTTCCACTATTGAGGAAAAATCTCTTTTTCCCAGGCTTCATTGCACCACTCCCTCAGTGTCATTAAACTGGTGCTGTCAGCTTTTCTGATGGGATTTCATCATTTCCATCTCCTGGGAATTTTTCAGCCTCTCGCAGCTTGTGTTAATGCCAGGCTCGGAGTTTCCAGTTTTCACTACCGCTTGGTATGAGGGCTGTCTAGAGTAGATAAAGATTTCTTTGAAGTGATCTGCACATCTGCTTTCCCTTCTGTATTAGCTGTGAATATTTTTTTTCCTTTTTCTCTTTGTTTGGCACATTTCCTCCATTTACTCTCCTGCTGAAATGCTTTGTCTTTTCCCATTATAGCAGCAGCATCTGCTTTATCTGTTACATTTTTCATCTTTTTCTGCCGTTCCCTACAATGCTTTTCACTAGTGGTTTAGCTTCTGCTACTCCTTCTGTGCCTTCTTCCAATGTTTTTTTTATTCTTACCATTTTGGAGTTCTCTCTTCTCTCGGCAAAGGGCCACATTTTCTGCATGTAATTTTCTCCAGTTATGACTCTTGCAGTTTAATGACATTGCTGCTGAGCTAATCTCGGGGCTGCTGAGTCACTTTCACCTGTGTTTGACAAAGCCACAAATGAATTCCTCAGCATCAGTCTGAGCTTTCTCACAGTATCTTTCTGCAGTGCCATTTTGTACTGTTTGCCAGTGCTGACTGCTGCTTGAAATCACTAATTTGCAGTTTCATTTACAGGTTGGTAATGCCAAGATGTTGGTCAGTGGTACCAGTGATGTACCAGTGGTACTGTGCCTTGGACAAATCAGTTGAATTTTGTTTTGCCACCTATCGAACGCGCAAGTCTATATGAGTAACTACAATGCTTTCAAGAAGAGGCATGAAATCTAACTTAACGACTCTTTCCCAAGAGAACAAAAGAATGGCTTTCTGATTCAGACTCCAGTGTCCTACCTCAGTTCATGGCCTGTGTTGCTTTATTAAAGAAGCAGAACAGGAGAGATTGATCCTTCCCGGTCTATCCTTCCAGTTTCCAACAAGAAAAATTATGGACTTCCTGCACCAGACGTTTCACTAAAACCAGTTTGTTTAAAGAGCCAATAATGGAAATAACCTTCATGATTCCTTCTAAACTTTATTTGAATTGATCTATACTTTGGGATCCATGATATTCTTTGACAATGAGTGACATAGATCAACTAAAAGTCGTGTATAACACCTACTTGATTTTTTTAACCACCTGAGAGATCCCTTGAACACCCTCTAGTGATATCTTAAGAGGAACCATGAATATTTGTTTACATGTCAACATCTGCCCGTCTGACATGATTTTATACCATATTTCCTGCACTGACTTTTCCTCTCGGTTACCTACAAGATGTGTGGCTCACCTAGCCCCTTGAGATCATAATTTTTAAGAGCTTTTGATGTCAGACCTTGGAAAAAAGTAGTCTCATATCCACATGCTCATAATCCACCTTCACAGAGCTATAAGTACATTTGTAGGTCATCACATTCTCAAAAAAGCCTACTTCCTACACTTATCCATGGACCTAGTAGTTCTATTTTTTTAATTACCATTTCTATGAATTTGCAAGCGTGTACATTGGACCTACTGATCTTTAGTTCTTGTCACCATTACGGGAAGTCTTTATAAACACAGATGGCACACTTCCTATCTTCCGTTCCTCCTCTACTGCTATTAATGTAAGCAGTAGCTTACTCCACAATAAATAATTCAGCAGGTTTGTAGAGGGGTTCTTTCAGAAGTCTGAGGAGGACTCTTTAGAGGAACCTTCAGAAGTTCTAAAAGAAGAGACTTAAAACTTCAGAGACTTCTAATGGTTCCTCTAAACAGAAGCCTGGCTTTTAGAAGCCAGTCATCTGGCTTGCTGTAGGCTTTGCCTATTTATTACCATTCATTTTGCCAAGATCTTTCACTCATGGAACCACTTTGGTTGATATTTACCAGGTTTCTCTGTAGATCACTATTACCACATCCTTGGTCAGTAATAAAGATCATGTCAACATGAAAGTCGTATCATCACATTCTGTCAGTAACACTTCGGCAGTAATTGTTGAAAACATCTCTGTTCTCATTGCCATGCTCTTTGGGAGTGGAGCAGTAGATCTTTTGCCAATGGTTGATCTTTTAATAACTGCCTTGGATCTAGCATATATTCCACACTGTTGATGAAACTAAGCTGATGAGCGACTCTTCCACATCAGTTTCCATTATAAATACTACTTGGTCATAATATGTGTAACCACTATGATCTGAATAGCTGAGATATTTCTTCTCTAAAATACTTCTGATCTGCATCTGCTCTCAGCGATATGTTGATTTTTTTTGAAACCAATGTTGTCACCCCCATCACGATCTAAAAGGACCTTTATCATTCTTTGCCTGAATTAACATGCAAACAATATCACAGTCGAGGTGCCAGGGGTGTTTCTTCCCAAGGTACTTTCTGTTGGCACACCATAACTTTTCAGGACCTTAGCTTTCCGAAGTCAATATCTACCAGAAGCATCCATAAAGTACAAGCATTAAGTAGTGTTTTGCATAGCCCTTTTCCTTCCCATCTTCCTGAGCTCATTTCACTGATCAACAACTGTACCAAAATGCCACTCACCTACTTTTCATTCTTTTCAGCACTAGGGCCTTAATTTAGCAGTTTTTATTCTTAACCCCCACCTTTTGCTCTTTTAAAGACTTCGAAGATTGTTTCCCGATATGGTAGCAGGACACAGTTCTTTCTGTTATAAAATGCTGTATTAAAAATTACTTTTTGTAACTACTTGAATATTGTAGTGCCATAGGTGGAAAAGAATCCAAAAAATGCTCTTCTCTGACACTGGAAATGAGCAGTTTAACACAGTAACTTTAACCACAGACAGATATACTAACCTAACTTAGGTTTGCTTCACTAACAGTTGGAATTTCTCAAAATGCAAATATATTGAATATATTGCGATACCTGTTCTTTCATTTTCATGACTTTCCCCCCTTGCCAGACAGTGTATGGTCAGTTACTAGTTTTCTTCCTTCATTTCAAATTTCTGTCATTATCCAATGTAACCAGCAGTTTTCTTATGCAAATGCTCATTGTTCTCAGTATGTTTGCCCTTCCGTACAGCTTCTCATTTCATGGTAATCACACGAGATCTTTTTCTTTTTAAAATAATGCTGTACCAACAAGATAAAGAACATAAAAGGAATCCAAGAAAAAAACTCAGCTGAATGACATGAAAAGCAACGGAAGAGCTATTTATCAATTTCTATTCCTTGAAAACATTGATCATACAGGAAAGGATTGTTAATCACGATACTACTTTTTGGTCTCATTTTTCCTCCCCCTTTCCTTGTGAGATATACATTTAGAGCAAAGTAAACTCTTTTCTAAGGCAGCAAAATTATAATTGAATCCATCTCTGCCCAACTAAATGAAACGCAGTGTCTCAAAGGCATCACTTCTCTTTCTGTAATAAAGAATGCTTTGTTTTGTGTCTGGTTCTCACTCATTCAGATGTCATGATGTCTAATGGTAACAGGTAATCTGGAAAAAAATAAGCTCAAACTTTTTCATAAAGTCTGAAAAGTTCTTTAGAAACAAGGAAAGGTATACGTATATCAGAACATATGTAAGCGTACAAGTGCAAGTGTGTATGCAATTTTACTCATCTCTGATCTCAAACTATTCGTGAGAAAATACAGAAATTCCTCAACAATCAATATTTCAGTGTGAAAAAAAAAAATCAAGCCAAATATTGCAATAGCCACATATGAAGTAATCGACTCTATTCACTTTGTAGGTCTAGAAAGTAAAATTTTTAGTCACGAGGAATGCTTCTTTCATGATGTTGTCTATGACATTAAAAGCAAGTAACATTACCATGCGGACTAAAACTTCATAAAACTAGAATGAAGTTCTGCTAAGTTAATGTTAAGCAACTAAACAGATGCCTACAACAGACATTTCATAATGAAAAACTATAAATACAATTAAGTCTGTAATTTGAATCATTTTATGCAATATCATTAAATACAAAGACTCTGTCAGAAACAGAAGAGGGGGAAAAAAAGAATGTTACTGCTCGTTCTGTGATTTCCTGCCAGGATATTAAAGTCTTTCAAAATGAGCCACACATTTGTAACACAGACACTGTAGGATTAGGAAGACTGTGAGATCAAGTGTTCCAAAACCCAAAATGGAAATGCTTATCTAGTTATGGAAAGTGGATGAAGCTATTCATTTCAACCGCGTAGCATACTGTGTGCACACCTACGTCTCCCAAATGTAGGTAGTGAATATGTGCCAGCTTCAATTCTTTTTTTGTTAGTAAATTGGAAGTTTCAGAGAATATTCTGCATTTACTGAGGCACCAGTGAGATTCCACAAGATGTATTACATGTTAAAAGACTCTGACTGAGGTAAAAGCAGAAAGTTCATTAGGTTAGTACATAAAACATAACTGTAGCCTGCATCAGCAATTTACAGACACTCCTTAATATATTCATACTTTAGATTAAAAGAAAATCGTTAACCATAGAATCAAGTTTAAACTCTCTAAAAACTAGAACTATTTTGAAAGATTTCTCTGATAAAATCGTTTTTCAGCTAGTCTGTCAAATATATTGGAACGAAACTTCATTCCCAGCAGTGGTAAAACAGAGACCTTCAAGATCCTGAGACTACAAATACCCACGTGCCTCCTTAGGTACCTGCGTAATCAGCCTGATTTTCCGAAATTACTTCGAACATAATCGTTTTCCTTGCTTTTTGCTGACCATCCACAAATTTAAGCAGATTTCACTGGGAGACAAAAATTGCTCAGTGTTTTTCTCAAAAACTGCATAAGCAATCTAAGTACCTCCATGCCTAAAGCAAAGCATTCCTGTTCGGAAATCACCCCCTCTCCTTGAGCTGAGCTCCTTACCTCAGAAACTGACTGTCAAAATGAGAACTTAACACTTTACATAAATGAGTCTGTACCACACAATGAGCAGGAATATCAAAGTAAAACATGTCTGCTTACCTTTGCCTTGCGAAAATGGTAGACTACCAGCATGCTTATGAAGTCCAGCAGCATACAGAGTGTTTGGAACGAGATGATAGCCAGCCGTAAATACTTGTCCTCCTGTGCATAGCAGGGAGTATCATCTGTACAGTAAGAACATCCTTCCCTGCAGGGTAGGCAGGTGTAGACTTCCTCTGACAATTCACCACCAGAAAAGCGATTTTCTGCATCCTTTCCTGAAAGCAGCAGAAGGGTAAGGGAAGACACCTTTAGTTATACAGGATGGGCAGTTCATCCATACAGGAACAGTCCAGTCCTCTGCTGAATCCCTTTCCCACCCTGTTGGCCTCTCTCATTAAGTCGCAAAACGGCTTGTGAGGGCTGCTTTTCTCTTTTCACCCCCCTTTGTCACATTCAGAAAATGCAGACCAATTTAGACATGAGGGAAAGCGAGCTTATTAAATGTCCAATGCTTTCGCATTGTATTTAAAGTGGGCTAACGCTGCACGGGAAATTCTTTGAAGGAGGCTTCTGAATGGGGAAAAAATTACATCAAAGATTTGGGAATAAGGAAAGGATTTTGCACAGACACATGAAGAGCAGACCCATTAACTACTTCATGTTCACATTACAAGCTCTGATCCTAACTCAGATTGTTCTTCAATTTCATAAAGATGCTACCTAGTGAATTTATTAGCTTCAAATTAGATAAAACTCTTCTTAATTAACATTTGTGCAGCATGCTGTTGCACTACTGTGACCCCAAAGCAGAACCAGTGCACTTAAACTAAGTATAATTTTCCATTGTTCACACAAGCACACCAGGAAATTTGGAAAACCTATTGGCAAGTTAATATTTTGTCTAAGAAAATCGATGATTCTTGAGCTGACATCTTGTCCATCAAAGCGAACCCACCAACAGAGCACACAGGAGGGTTCCTGCTTTTTCTGATCCATGAACACTTGCCTGTAACCCCCTGTAAGGCTGCTTACCCTACAGGCAATTAATGGAATAAAAAGGGGAAAGAAAAAGTGGGAAAAAAAAGAATATTGTTAAATAAGAAGGAAAACTGAATTTGGTGAAAGTGTTTAATATAAGCAAGATAGGCTCAGGAGCTTCCAGAAACAAGAGAATGTGGATGAAGCCAAATCAATACTGTGTTAAAATGTGTGCTAACTTCTCTCACTTTTCATGAGACTAGAGAATTGCTCCAATATCTTTGATTGAAATTCTCCTCTGTCAGTGAAAGTAGTAAATCATGCACTGTTTAGTCTTAATTCAAGAGACAGCCTATTCCACCAATGTTGCACATGCATATTGGCTTATGAAACTCTCTTCAGACTTTTAGCTTGAAACATTTGAAGCAGAAGGTTATCTACAAGGTTAATTATTTCTTGCTTTCTCAAATCTATGTACGAATGTGCATGAGCATACATCTGCAAAGCCTGGGAAAGGGATAGAGAGGCTGGATACCCAAATCTGTCTATTTGGCATGCTGTTCCAGCAGCCCTGTGCTCCTCGTCTTCAGTGTAGGATGCTTTGCTCCCACATCCCACAGTGAGCAAAGAACAGGCTGGTATTCCTCATGAAGATTGTGGATTTCTCTTTGAAGCTTTATTCTAAACAAAGATGTTGGAAACCTGAATATAGCAGAGTAGTGCTGACTCATGCTGGCAACCAGATTTCTTAGATGTAAGCAGACAGCAAGAAGACATCTTGCGTCTTTTTGACACAGACTGTGGGAGGCAGGAATGGAAATGTTAGAAAATAACCGTGCTTGGGCAACCCAAGAAGGTGGAGAACCTCTGAGGAACACTAATCGTGAGTATATCCTAGGACTGGAACTTCTTTTCAGAGCAAACTCCCATGGACCGCAGCCCATTATCATTCCAAGAGTGTTGCCAGAAACCATCTTCTCCTTATCTAACATTATATCCCTGTTTTCTAAATTACAGCTAGAGCAACAGACCCACACCGTCCTCTGTCAGAGACAGAAGTCACAGTCTCCCACCTCCCATCTCCATATCCAAATCAAGAGTGCACTACCTACTATCAGAGTTTTCCACTTTGTTTCCTCAACATTTGCACTCGTGTCAACCTGCTTTTCCACCACACACCTGCTCCTTTATCATTTCTCCCATCTCCAAAAAGATTATTTAATCTCTTTAAAACCTCACATTTCTGAGCCACACACAAGCCATTCGTTAGCATGTTTTTATTGTGGTAATTAAATAAATTATTTTCAGTGTAAAAACTTAACCACTAAAAAACTATCATTTAAAACCAAAAGTTATGAGATTACTTAAGTCACAAATATTGTATTAATACACTTGATAATTTTGCATGGTCCTAAACTTGATATTCTTACTTTATTTCTGAAATGTTCAATCTGAAAGTTGTTGCGTATACATTATAATCCATTTTATCAAGCATTTGCTCATGGAAGTTTCCTCATGCGTATGCTCGTCACATACTAGAGGGGTAACAGCCAATAAACAGTTGCAAGTTGCAGTAAATGTCCCGAGGATGTGACTTCATAGCACAACAGCAAGCCTTTGCTTAGCTGTGTCTGGTGTCATGCTGTCTCCTGTATACAAAGGAAGACCATTGATACACATCTCCTGCACTGCTGGCTATGACTGATTATCTGGTGATTATCTTTTGACTTTGAAACGATTCTTCATTATAGCTAATAGAAGAAAGATCCAAAAAATTTGATCTGCTTGAGATTTACACAATGTGATAAGGAATTATTCACAATCACCCTTTTTTTTTTTTCTCCTTGACAAAAAGAAAGAACATTTTTCAGACACACTTAAATAAGTTCTTGGGAAAGCACTGATCATTGTATTTGCCACTGACTGGGAGCTTGTTTGTCCACCCACACCCTTGCCCTGACTATATGTCTCAGGGCACTGCTGCCCACTGCACAGTTGAATATTTTTGCCCTTTACATCTGGCCCTGTCCCCTCACCAAAGTCAATGCAACACCAACTCAAACCAAAGCCAGTCCAAGGCAAGCATGAAGTTACTGCCTCTTACAGCACTGCTGGAGATTTCACTGTGCGACACCTTCTCCTATTTCAGCAACTCTTTGGGATTACACATGCCTTGTCCAGTGAAGAAAATCAGTTTTTCCTCCCCAAAAGATGGGAAAAGATTTTAGATGCCGGTAAGATGGTAAGATAGATGGGCAAGAAGCCAACTGTGCTCCATGTAAGGCAGCAGCAGTTTTAGCACTGACACAAATGAGATGGAAGCAAACACTGAAAGACTGACTGTGCTGCAGAAGTTCAAACTGAGGATGAGGAAGATGTAAAAAAGTACTGTCCTCAAGGAAAAAAGAAAAGGGGGGAAAAAATAGAATGCAGTAACAAAAAAAGGGATAAAATGGAAGGAGAAAAGAACAAAGTAGGTGGGAAGTAGGAATAGGGACACAAACTAATATGAAGTATAATAAGGAAAATGCTTGAGTACTGGAAAAATAAAACAAAAAGCTTAAATGCTTCAGCTATGTCCCCTCTATTATATTTTTTTCCTAGTTCTTCCCTCTTTTATCCCAGTCTTATTTTTCCATCTGATGGGCCCATCTGTTTTTGAAATGGTCTCCTGAGGGTAACTCTTCATCAGCTTTGGTTCTCCTAAGCCCACTCTGGTGCGCAAGGGGCGCCTCAGCAGCCGCGACATTACCAGCTGAGATCTTCCTGTAAAGTAAGAAGGGCACCTTGCTAAGTGCCAGGGCAGGGATTGCTACCATCCCAAACAAACTCATCCCAGACCCCAGCCAAAACTCAACAGGTGAAGACAGAGAGCACACCACGTGCTGAGTGCTGAACAGAACAAAAGACTGATTCTGCTCCTGTTCTATTATAGCATAAATTAGGAACACCACCAGTAGCATCGGCGATGCTGCAGTTACTCAGTGTGTGTGAATGTAACTGGACCTGTTAGCATCAAAACCTGGTAATCAGCCGTGGTCGCAATCGTCACCCCAGAAAGGGATCACTGAAGTCAGTGACAGACTTCATACATGCAAAGATCTGCATGTGCCAGTTCTCTTGAAGAAGTAAAGCCAAAGGGCAGCTGTAAAAATTGGGAATTCCTATTGAACTGGAAACCCCTCTTGGGACCTTTTATGTGATCATAGCACTGTTAGAGACAGTAAATCCAGACAAAAGAGCCACCCCTGATGCAAGCAACTTTTTGCACAGGGCAGGTTCCACATCTGAACAGCAAGAGCTGAGCAGAATCTCTGCAATATATGGATGATGCATTGCTAAAGAATGAACTTTTAGATTGAACAAAGCACTGCTGTTCTACTAAGGATCTTCCAATGATTACCCCGTGAGGCAGAGAACATGAGTGCTTTGGCGAAGGGTGTTACAAAAATGTTAAAATGTATGTAGTCAGCAGTTAGTTTATCCTACCTATACTAATAGTGCTACCTAGAAATGAGCCATTAGGAGAAAGTGCATAATCATGTACACAACACTTACAGGTTAATGCAACTTGAATACATTTTTTCTACAATCAATTTCTGTCCTCAAAAGAGACACTGGAATATGGCACTGTGCTCCACTAGTACCCAGGGTCCTCATTAACTAATGCAGAAAAACCAGAAAGGTTTTACTAAATTTGGTACTGTCAGTTCTGAAGAACAAACTCAGCATTGGGAGAGAAACACTCTCCTACCTGGTTTCCTATTCAGTAAGAGAACAGCCTAAATTTCAGCCATGACCCCGTCCCACACTCACTTCAGGAACCTGCAACATGTGCGACCACCGTGGGCGCAGCATCACTGTGCTGCTTTAAGTCAGGAAAGCAACCCATTGCCAGAATCTTTCCTACAGAGGGCCACTGTTTATGCAGCATTGCATGCTGGTGTTTGAGCCCCCAGCTGACTTTGCAGAGGAGGCAGATAAGCAGTCGTTTCAAGTCTTCCCACCAGCAAATCATCTAGTGTCCAACACCCCTGCAAAGCCACTTTATACAGCTGTCTTTCAGACTCAAACCAAAACGTTCACCTAAAGCAAAACCTTATCCCCATGTAAAACTCTGACACTTCAGGCACAATGTGCAACTGTAGTTAACCATATTTTGCTGTGGTGCAGAATCCCAGAATCATTGAGAAATTCTCCCATTTCAAGACACAACACACTCGATCCAATTTTTCAATCCACAGAAGTACAAAACCTGTCATTTTTTTCTATCTAGCTGCTTGCTTACATCTCGAGACCTGCAAATCTTACCTGCCTCTTTATTTTCTTCCACCAGGAATACTTTCTAAATGATTAACATTTCTGCTCAGTTTCATCTCTTTTATCATCAGACTTCACCAACCTATCTCCACAAAGACATCTTCAGGTCAGACAGTTCCTGTCAAAACTGCTTGCCGGATTCATGTCTGGAATCCTGCATTAGCATCATTTTGAACCTCCGGATACATACTACAGCCGTTTGAACCATGTCATCTTTTCCTTTTCTCTTGTTACAGAAAGCAGCTGGGTGACAGGGCTAAATTCCCTTGAACCACTGTTTTTTCCCCCATTACGTCCCAGCCATTTCCAGTCTCACACTATCTGTCTCACTGTTCACTTTCTGAAATCACCTATAGAGCTTGGCAGATTGAGCTGCATCTGGATGAATTAAAGCAGTTTTTTAGCACAGACTGTTTCAAAACTCATGTTTATGTTAGCTCACAGTAACATATGCTCAGATCAAAAGTGTCCCCAGATCATGTAATTACACACCCTAAAATATCAGCATATGCAAACACTTTCATGCGACAAACTTCATTCTATGTTAGCTATTTAGAAGCTAAATATCCAATCTAAGGTAGTTACACGGGCTCCTCCTTCTATAGTAAATGGAGAAAAAAGATAACTGAAAGTAAAAAGTAACTGAAGAGTTACTTTTCCCACCTAAAGACAAATTCTGCCATTTTAAAGCAGCAGAATTACCCTCCCGGGGAGCCACATTCTTGATGGTGACTGCAGTTGAAACATAGGTGACTAGTACATACTGAGCATACACATTTTAGACAGCTCATGAGATAAAATGAATCTCATCCCTAATGATCGATGCTGTTACAATCTCGAGCCACCTTATTTTTGTGTGTTCTGTGGCATTTGGTATGACACAAATCTAAGAATGATTTTTTTATACATCCTCATTTAAGGAGTTAAATCCCAACTCCACTGTAACTCACTGCACTGCAGGGGCACCCAAACATCATCCTCACTCTGTATCAAAAGATTGACACAGCCCAGAGAAAAAGCACTATCGCAAGGCTGCCTTCTGTGACACTCCACAATATGAAGAGAAGGGAAACAAACACTCACCGGGTAAAGTGTTGAACAAACACACTGTTCTATTTATGCTACATGTATATATTCTGGAGACATGTGAAAAAAATGTCTCACATATATATATATGAGACATACTGAGTTAGGGGTAAGATATCTTGGCCAATCTATATGCAAACCAGATCAAATCAATAAAAAACAAGCCAACCCATGACACAGGTCAAAGGATTTAATATCTGAAATTCAGGGATGCAAACAAATAGGAAATTCTAAAGTCTTCCTAATATTAAAAGTTACTTCCCTTTCATCTATAATCCCCATCACTTTTTCCGTAAGAAAGCAAAGCTCAAGAATTACTAATACAGGAAGGAACTTGGAAGCTTTATTTGCAGCCCTTTAGCGTGGGGGCATGCTTTTACAAGTACCGTGTCATACAATCCTGCACATGATTTACCAGTACAAAACATCTGAATCTGTATCTGTGAGCATCACAGAGGTGCATGTTAAGTGTCGAATACAACCGAGGTATTTCTGTAGCGGAACAGGAATGGCTGTGTTCACACAAGGTAGGAGACAATACACCCAGTCCTGGACCAAGCTTGATGAAAGCTACTCATCGCCATTCCCTGGGCATCTCATACAAACAGCTCCCGCAGCAGGGAGCTGACGACATGAACCTTTGGCTACAGGATGATGCGGAGAAGCTGGGGACGGTATTCACTCGAAAGCAGGAGGCAGAGAAGGATGCCCTGTTACACCCTCAAGCAACAGCTTTACACCTGTGACTGTAGCATGAGCTCTACTAGTATAACTACATTATGCTTTGGTCATATGACATCAACAGACATCAACTTTGGGCACGCAGTTTATATATTTTCCCTGCTGAGTACCAACCGAGTTGTTTCGCTTACTGTGGGCAATGTACAACGTGTGTCCTGGGTGAGTGTAAGCTACGTGTCATCCGTATCACACAGCCAACCAGACTCTCAGGCCTGACCCATCTCTATTACCTCATTAGCAAGTATTAGAGTTTGGATGCTCCTTTGGACTCTCCTTTGCAACTGAAGTAAAATGAAAACAATTAAAGCCCGCACAAAGCCAGAGGCGAGGGCATTCTAGTTTGCCCTGACCAAAGAGAAAATTACTAGATTAATTTCCTCAATACTTGTGCTTGAGCACAGATGCCAGAAATCTCTATTTCCTCATAGCAAGGCTTCTTTTCATGTTTTTAAATTTATTTACAAATCAAATATTCTTCAAGAGGGTATGTTTTACAGGATCCTCAAGAGTATCATGAATGACAAACCAAAGGGCTAGAACCCCTTAAGTGATTGTATAATCTGAGAGTTGCAAACCACGGGGATTTTACTGTATAACCCTGACAAGGATAAAAAGGAGCCCTGCATTATTAATGCTAGCTCTGTTTTCATTTTTCTTTTTTTTTTTTTTTTTTTTACACTCAAGCAAAGGCACTTACTCTGAAAGCTGTTCACTGAGAAGATGTTGGGATGATAGAATCCAGCTTTGCAAATACATTTGTAGGCTCCGAGCACAAATCCAAGGCCTTTAATTGGCATGCACTGTGAGAAAGGAAAAAAGAAGAGTCATGCAGATGATCACACAACTGTATACTCAGATGTACATTCAAGCATAAAAACAGTAACAAGCTACGGCAAGCTGACTTCTAAGAATAAACAGGCACCTCTTCCAGTCTGACAGTATTTTCTCAGCACCTTTCCCCACAGTCATATTTTTTTTCTTGCTGTTCATCAACAGCAAACAGCAAAGAGAGTTATAAAAAAGCCTGTCCCACCAATAAAACCAATCAAGCACCAAATTTGACTCTCATACTTCGGCTCTAGATGGGTCATCAAACTGCTGTGTTTTTTCCTGGAGAGTTTCCAGCACTTTTCCCTGGCAGAGCAGGTGGGGTTCCGACGGCTGGAGCTCGCGCTACGTGCGGGAAAACATGGACACCTGCAGCCAAGCCACCAACCTTCTGCGGGCAGCACGTGCTGGTGCTGGTGTCCCCACCACACTGGCAACCCTACCAGAGTGGAGACTGACCCAGCCAAAACAAAGCCTACAACTGGTTAGAGAAAATGGCTGCAGACCTACACCTGACCTAGGAGAAAGACAGCCAACCTACGCCAACAGGAGCCCAATACTTCTAAGCTCTCTTGTCCCTTTTTGAGGAAGTAATATGTGAAACAAACTTCGCTTTAACTCAGCTTCACTCTTGCTTAATTTTGACACCAGGACAACCACAGCAAATTTATTACAGTGACAGACCATCTACTGTCAGACCATTTCTGTACAAGAAATAGACTCTGCCTAGTACAGAAGGAAGAAACAGTTCAGCAACATAAAAGTAGAAACACTGGTAAAATGGTTTTCCCCCGGTATAGCTTATTTCACTTTATCAGATCAAAGTAGGCTACTGTTCTAGATACCTTTCCCATCAGTATAGGTGTACCTATACCAATGGGCCTCTATGAATAGGAACTAGACACTAGCAGTTCCTCAGTGAGCAATTGAATGATTTAACTAAAACACCCTCTGTCCTCTCCCTTCCTTATGTTTCACTTGTTTGTGACTGTCTGTGACTTCAGAATATGCTTCAATCTCTGCCTGCCTGCAGCTGGGAGGAAGATGCAGAGGACAGAGTTTAGTAAAAAAGATCTGAGTTTCAAAAATCAAATGCAAACCAAGAGAGGACAGTCTACACTGATACTTAAGAAAAACTCGATTTTTTTATCTCAAATTTCAGCTTTGTGACGTGATTCTGCCTGACTTTGGGAAAGCCACTTTGCTTTTCTTTGCTTCAGTTCCCCAGACGGCATTGTCTTTTCTCGCACCCTTTGCCAATCTGATGTCCGTGCACGCAGTGCCGGCCTGCGGGTGCTATTGGAAAACAACTAATAAGCAGGAAGCTGGCATGCAAGAACACCGAAAATTCATTGAGCCTTTGTATAAACCTGAAAGTAAGAAAAATCAGATAAAGAAGGCACCAATCATTTTTCTTCACACTTCATCTTCACCCTACAGAAATGTGACTGTTGACAAGGTGGAGGACGGGAGAAATAAAAGTGGGATGAATGCGTGTGCAAGTCCAATGAGAGCAAAACCTCTTTAAACAAGCACAAAAAAGCAGTTAAAGTAGTAAAAAGAATTTTCCAGGGGAAATTTCTGTTCTGCCTTTCTGGCTTCTTGCTTTGTAATGGGAAGTTACATGCTGCTACAGAGACTGCATTTTCTTTCTGAAGCCAAGCAAGAAAAGAAGTAGCTCCTACTGAATTCCGCTAACACCGCAGCACCCCAGAACCATACCCATAATCCATTCCCACGGAAAATATTCTTCATGTAAAATGTGTCACAGGCTCACTCCAAATAAAAGTATGACTTTATTGTATTCTCACTGAGCAGTCTAGAACCTGAAAAGAAACTAAGTATTTCAAATGCTGTTCTCTTTCCTTGGTATAGGATATTATCCTTGTTTCCAGCTGTAATACACATCTTAAAAACCATCGGTCAAATCCTGTCGCTTGCAGTCCATGCAGAGGTGTAATAGGGATCAGAACATCAGTCTGTTGAAAGGAGGGAAGGACAGAAGGACAGAAAGCAAGCCTAGATCCCTCTAGATGCAATTTTAAACTCTGAAATTCCACCATTCAACATTGAATTCCATTCAACGTTGTATGGAAATAGAACTATTTACAGCCTGACTTTTTTACAGAAATTGCAGCAGCTAGGCAGGGAAGAACACTAAATAGCATGTGGCCAAAAATGGGGAAAATACTTTTCCTGGAAAGAAAAAATTCCCCTCTTTTTCCAAACAATTTAACAGTTAATATTATATTAACCAATGGTGGTAAATATTATGGTGAAAAAGGTAATAAGTAAACTGAGTAAGAGTTTTCCAGTGCACAGGAGTTTAACAAAGTCCAGATTTGTTTAATCAGGGTTCTTTTGTCAGATACAGAAGCTTTTCCTGGCTGTCTATGGGTGAATCTGCACAACACCCGGCAGGCATATGCAAGCAACTTTTGTCCTTGCCCTGACAAGTGTCACCCTGGTTCCAGCGACCCCAGAAGCAGACCCAGAGCTAGAGCCCCGCAGAGCTGCAGTAGCTCAGCCACAGCAGCCCATAGGATCGGTGGTGGGCTTCAGACCGCCAGGAGCACAGAGACTCAGCAGCACACAACAGACTGGGTAGCCACAACCAGTAAAATATTAATCTGCTGCTAAATTACTTAAGATTTGATCCATATAGAACTTAGCACTGAAAAATGCAGATGTGTGAAAAATATCCACCCGCACATAAGCAAAAAAGGAAGCATAAAACTGACCTGGTTTCAGATTTCAATTATAAATGTGAAAGAAAATCTCTGGGAATAAACCCACCATATTCCTGAGGTTTTTTTTTTATTTCATTAGTGGCCATGAGCTTTTTAAAAACCATGCTTTATATAATTCATAAGAGCAGCTACCTTAGGTTAGAGCAGAAGCTCCATTTAGGCTTGTATCACGTCTCGTATGTGCCCAGCAGCAAGAGTCGAGGCAGACCGTGAAAGCTGCAGGGTGGCTATCGAGTGAGCCTTCCCCCCGTATGCCCTTCAGGACATCGCACTCCTAAATGGAATTTGTATTGCTTTATCTTCCAGACATTAGTACTTATAGATGGCTTGGTTACAACTCAAAACAGCTTTATCATCATCTTTGCTAAAAAGAGAATAATCGGCGCCTGTACAATTCACAAAGCACATTTACTCCAGCTGTCTGTTTCCCGGTTTGCAAGTTTATACTTTCAGCTTTACAGTATTTGTATAATGTACCGACTCCCAGGTTTAACATACTATGCTTTAAATTATACAGTCAGCTCAAAAAATAAGATATTCAATGAATATCTACCTCGAGATTATTTATAAATAAACAGGCCCTGAATAAACACAAACACATCATCTAAACCAGTTTACAAAGGTTGTATTGCTTTCATTTTTATGCTGCCTGTTGTAAAGGACAAATTTGGAAATATCTATGTGATAAAGAATATAACTGTTGGAAAGAAAATAAATCCTTCGGATAATGTGTGCAATTGCTTGGGAAGTCTGAGCCAAATCTTCTGGCATAAGAGAGGCAAAGCCCTTCATCAGATCTGTTTAGCCAGACACCAAGTGACAAAGTATTCAGCAGATACACACAGCAGGTGTTACATCCACACCAGAAAACAGAAGGGAAGAACGAGGCAAAAAGAAACTAGTAGTTTAAAAGAAAGCGTGTGGCATCATGTCCTACACGTAATTTAGAAACATAGATAAACCACCAAGTAAATCTGGCCCATGGCATTCTGGAGCACAGGGGTTAAAACAGTAATTTTAGAATTTAAAAAAAAAAAAAAAAAGAATTAGAAAAAAGACTAAAAATGCAGCCATCCCTGACTTGGGTATTTCAAGTTTTTCAAAGAGCATCTTTCAAAATCTGTATTTCCACATGCATACAGCACTGGGGATGTCTCCCTTTTCTAAAGTTGATCCCTCATTCAAAGAGCAAAGCCATGATCTAAAAAGCTCAGCAAAAATCATACCAATAAGCCCACATTTCTTTGCTCAGGTTTGGGGCAGCACATGGGGAATTTCTAGAAAGTACTACATACAGAAGAGTCATTTTGTGCCCGGCAAATGACAGCAGCTGGAGCAGGCTGGCATCCTGCGCGCCCCCAGGAGCTCCTTTCTGATCCTGTTTACCATGTTGTCAAGTACACTTACTCACAAAAATAAATGAAAGAAGATAAAAGTCAGAGTAAAATTCCGCCTGCTGAAGTCAAAGACAGTTCTGTCACTGAAAAGACTTTACCTGTTACATTTTCTCACTTCATTTACCCTTCCAAAGCAGAGTTTCGTGTTAAAGCGCGTTTGCAGCCTGCTCAGAAGTGAACAGTGAGCACATCCATGCATCCATGGACCTGGTGCATCACCTGGGAGCCCCCTGCGTGCCTCCGGACAGCCCGGGAGGCAGCCAGGCCACCAACAATGCTACCCGTAAGCTTTTTCTCTTCAAATGCAACATTTTGTTTCAGAAAGAGGGGACGGGGCTGGCCGCTCTGTAATTTACACTGCAGGGTTAGTTGGTAGGCCCCGTAGTTTTCTCCTACGTTCTGAGTGCATCAGTGGAGCTGATTCTTTTTTAAATTCCAGTTTAAAAACGTGTTTTCCAACAACAATGGACTTACAAGGACAGTGTGACAGTGAGTTGTTTAAATGCAGAGTCAGACAAAGCACAGCAATAGCGGCTCTGATTCAGCTGAGAGCAAAGGTGGCCCTCAGGACGTTTGTCTCAATAGTTTGAAGCTTCGCTAAAAATTCCTTCCTACTTTTTAATGTGTTTTTTCATGATTCTGGTCTTGTTAAGCCATGGGACCAGAGCAAATACTGATGGTAAGTAGTCTCAGCTCAGTCACATTGATAATTATAAATTACATGCGATCATTAAAGTTATAATGTCTGATTTTTTATTGATCTTAGCTGTCACTCAAAACACTCAAAATGAAAGATGTTCATGTTATGGGTTTTTTTAGGTTACTTTGGTTACTACTGACAAATTGTGAAGAGAAAAGTTAATGTCAAATCATCCACAATTCAAGCAGGAAGACACTCACTAAATGTAAGAGACTCGGAGTCTTTAACTTCTAATTAACCCTTTCTGCAATGTGAACCAGTTTGGTGACAGGGCTGTCTGTCTGAGGACATACAGGATTCCCTTCTGGTTCTCATTGCCATTGCTCCCCCGATGACAATGTTATCAGCCCATTGGTGGACAAGCGTGACAAAAATTCAAGTGCTAGCAAAAATAAAACCATGGTGGAAATGAAGTATTTTACAAAGAAATGGAAGAGATGAGATCAGAAATATATATAAATCATGGTTCTTGCTTAGAAGACAGTGAGAGGGGGAGAAAGGTGAATTTAGCAGTGTTTGAAAGCAGGTTACTTGGCAGGGGGAGGATAAGCAGCAGAAAAATCAGCAGCAGCTGTACTCATACATACAGAGAACCCACGGTCAGCTTACAAACCATGCTTCCCACAGTCGGGATCCTTTACCAAAGGATGAAAGTACAACAATTACAGCAATTTTCAGAGGACGGGTAGCTTGGACAAAGGTTCTCAGCAATGACAGTGTTTAAGGCAGGTTTTTCACTACTGCTGAAAATACCTGTGCAGGCTACAATCAGGCTACTTAAAAAAAAAAAAAATAGAAACCCACCTATTTATAGGACAGATTGGAATTGTCATTGGTAACCTGAATATCATTTTGTAACACATCAAACTTTGCTTCTGATTAATGTGCTACAACAACAAAATTATAGTTTCTCCTCTCCATGCAGCAATTACAGGGGAACCTGTTAACAGATACCAAAGGGACTGATAATTTTATAGCATTAAATAATGCAGTATGATTAATTTGAAGGCACTTTCTCAGGGCCAGATTTCCTTGGCTTTGAGGATAAATTGAGACATGTTTTACTCTTAGTACTGGTTAAACTGTATTAAGAGCAAAGTCTAATTCACTTCCTTAGTCTCTTACCTGCATTAGAGGGAATTTTCTTCATACTGAATCTCTACCCCTTTTTTCCTACCACTAAGATAATTTTGTGCTTTACCCATGGGCAATACTGAAAATACCAAACATTATGTGCAAGAAGACCTTCCAGAAGCTGTCAAGGAATACATCAAAATACACAGAGGTGCTTTACCTCTGGACATTTGGTTCTGCCAACTACTTCTGCATTCATCTGTGACTTGGCAGCAAGTGTTGCACAGGTTTGCCCGGAAGATGGGCCACACAGGGGATTAAGACAGGGGATTAAGAAAGCTTGCCAAAACCTGCAAGAACGTGAGTCATTTCCAAAAATATTCGGTGGGGGCAAAAGCTCGATCTGCTCCTGATCCCCATGAAGGTGCGGTTCTGAGAAGTGGAGTACTCTTTCTCACCTATTCATGTTTCCCTTGATTATTAACAAACTAGCAGAATTCTGCAAATGTTTTAAAAAAATGTAAAAAACCTCAGTTTTGTATTACTTATTGATGTTAATTTTTTTAAACCAAATTTTCACAGTTGGCCTACCTCTGTGAATAAATGCTATTATCTGCATTGTGACAATACAAATTACTTTCATTCTGAAATCCATTTTGCACATTTATAAACTTCATTAAAAATATTTATTTATAATACTAAGAACAACCATTCACATCTTCTTCTGAAGGCCAATAGGAAATACTAGAATAGCCAGCCCAAGCCAGTAACTCATCAAGAGAATTGTGGAGTTTAAGCAAAGAAAACTCATTCAGAATAGGAAAGAGTAATAGAGGGTGCACAGGAATTGCACAGCTCATCTGAGAAGGGCATGGCTGAAGATCTTGTAGACTGCACCGTTCTTTAGAAAGACCCTGACTGTTGAAGTACCACCAGCATGGATAGCCTGCTGGCCCTGCTGTTTGGAAAGGGAAACATTTTCCTGTAGTTCATCCCATTGCAATAGCTGCTATAATCAATGGGTAATTTAGATGCGTAATTCAAAGAGGGGAATAAAATGGTGGAAAACAATGCACAATATTTTAATAACTTAGCATGGACAACATTGCTAAACCAACATTTTCTAGCCAGCTGCTGTATCAGTCATTTCTATTGCATTTCCCAGCAACCATTAACGTAATAACTTCTTGACTCTTAAACATTTTTTAGGCTGATTGCACACACTAGCAAGACATGATCACATTGGAAAAGGTGTGTAACAGTTTGTATCTGTTTTCCCAATCCACAGTAACTTTTTGGACCTACTGGCTGGTTCCAGGCAGTGCAGTAGGGGAGAGAAACTTGCTAATTTCCCACAAGCTTCATGAAAATAGCATCCTGGTAGAGAATAAATACCTTATCAGCATCCCTGCTGAGGGACAGACTACATCATGAGGACATACCTTTTATTAGGCACTAGAGAATGCTCTTTGAAATGCCACAGTCGTAACAAAAGCTTTAGCTGGCACTGGTGCCTTCTTGGACGTCAGGTAACGGTGTAAGAAAATGCATTAGGAAACCAGGCTACAATAATCTGATGTTCCTGTTCCTTGGCATTCAGTCTATCTTTAGGACAAGTTGGCCCATTTTTCCAGAGGTTTTTACGACTCAGGACTGCCAGGAGGCTTGAGTTGAGTCCAGCTATGCGAAGTTGGATAAATGATGCTCCTAGTGACAAAATAATTTCTTACTGAAATTCTACTAGGGTATTTTGTGTGAAACATGATTGAGAACATGGTTGCATAAAGGATGTGAATTTTAATATCTTTGCTCAATTTTGAAGCATTCTTTCCTTTTATATTAGTGCAACGTTAGACAGCAGTTGAAGGAAAATATCCCTCACTGGTACTTGAATGATGACACACATTTTTTATCGCAAAACAGAGTCTGACATGGTCTATTAAATTAATCTTTCTGTTTACTTGGCGGTCATTGCTAAAACAAAACTCCCAGCTAGGTTCTGTCCGTCAGCAGCAGGCATTTTAGAAGTATATTTCTTTCATGCAAGAAGACAGTCAAGTCCTGCAGCAGAGTGACTGCTCTGTCCACAGCTTGACCAATGTCCTTTTATTAATTTTGCTTTATTCTGGATTGTAGCCTCTACAGTTTGGCAGTGTGCCAACACGTTAAGAAAATTAATCTTGCTTACAAGATAGTATCAGAATTTGAGTTTTTCGACTTCTCAAACATATCTCCATGTTTCAGCCACAAGTCTCCCATCTTCAAGGTTGGGACGTCTCTCAGAACTGAAGTTCTGAGCACAGTTTCTAGGTTTAACCTAAGATCTGAGCTCTGTTAAACTACAGATTCTTCTTGATTGCTTTTAGTCTCACCACCTGGCGTCTTACATAATTTCATCTATCAAAGGAACCAACGATTTTGTGGCAAAACCATCATTCCTCCTCTTGCCCACGAACACTGCAGACCACGGTCTGTCAGACTGCTGTTCAAGCACCATCGTAAGGGTCATATTACAATCAGAAGAAGCACCATATTATTGCCGTCAGAAAAAATTTCCTCCAAACTCACATGGCATGACAGTATCAGCTTCACACTGATCTTCACAACTTGGAGCTCTATACTCACTCACTCATTACAAGGCACAAGTCCCACAGAGGTTCTGCATGTCCCGCTAGAACCATGAAAATACAGCACCCGCTATTTGTCGGCTGTTTGCTAGCTCATTCAGCCTCTTCTTTAGTACCAGGCAAGCATGAGGGTTTTAAAAAATGCATTTGGGCAATACATATACCTATAATTTTGGGTAACAAATCAGAAACAAAAGGTTATAACTAAAATGAATATGAAACACCAATACACTTAATAAATTAATACCTGTCTAGTTGCTTACTGTTTCTCATCCAGGACACCAAAGAGAGATCAGTCATGAGGGTACACCATGAAATCCTGTTTTTTGCTCTGAACACTTGCTTTCTTCTTGCAACCTTTATCAGCTTTGAGGAAAACTGCCCTAATTTTGAGTAATAACTGTCCTACAAGTAAGTCCTCACTTCTAGGTCTAAGGCTAGCCGTAGGGCTGGTGATCCAGCTTCCTATATGGAGCCACCATAATACAGACAGACACCTTGAAAATCTTTCCTCTGTCCTTCTACTTCCCTTATCTCAAATCTAGATTCTTACTTTTTATCCAAAGCCAATGATGACTCCTATCTCACTCCTCTATTGCCTTCTGGAGCTGGAGGGTTTGGCCATGAATGTAAATTCCTTGGAAGGCTCTCTTTAAATGACCGCTTTTGATATTTAATGATGCTTCTCTCTGCCCATCATTATTTTTCCCTCAGGTTTGCACTTAATCCAACAAGGGTATTCCTGTGCCCTGGTGATTAAAAGCCACTTTTCCCTGTTCCGCTCAACTGCTATTTCCTGCCCAGGCTCAACTCCTCCTTCATACAAAGCTACAGCCGCCTCCGTTTAACTTTACAAAAGCCACCCATTATAAAGATGTTCTCTGAAGCTCATGGTATAACACCAGCTTTGATACAGACCTTTCAGAATTGTTCTTATGTTAACAGACTGATTGTGTCCAGACATGTATATGAAAGCAAATATTCCTTTGTCCTTTCTCCAATCCTGTGTTACAGAGTTCTCTTGTGTCCACAGAAATTTTAGGTGGGTGTCAGCTGGAGCACATCACCCATTGATTAGTGGGTCCCAGAGCCCTGCCAGGAGTGTTACGCCAGGAACCTCCACGGAGCAGCCCAGACTCACGAGTGTGCCAAGGCAGCTTAAAATCTTGATAGCAGCCCTCCGCCATTGTGAGAGCTCCAAGCAGGACAACGTTCTTTTATCGATCCGAAGTATAACTGATCTTTACCACAGAAGTATATTTAAGAAGAATACTTAATTAATCCTCTAAGATGTATAACAAAACACACACAAAAAGGGAGGTTAAATTCAAATATAAACTGGAAGGATGAAATACACTTTTAGTTTTAATTTGTTCAGTAGTCTGCTTTCCCTCGGTTCAGCAATGCACCATTTCTGAGTCAAGGTCCCAAAGCAGCAGACGGCTTAACCAATCCTAAAATGAGTTCCCTGCTAACCCCAATGGCAGATGGCAACACCACAGAGATAGAAGAAAGATGAAGTTGTTCCAGCTTGCAGCGGGATGCCAAAGCAAAGCATCAAGCAGCCTCTGGAACCAGAAACTCTAGAGCTTTGTATTCCTTCTCCTGGCAGGGTAGCTGAAAAGTATGCAACAGCAAATTTTAAAGCCAATTTCATAGTGATCATTAAGAAAGTCAGAAAATTCAGCAAGTTTATCTGCACTGTAATTATTTCTTCCTCAAGTACTTGCAAGTATACAGTGGCAGAAGGGTAACACTAAAACACGGGAATCAAAGTGGCCTTCAGGCAGTAATGTACCTATCACCCACCAATTCTATTTAATGAACTTGCATGAAAACAGGGACCAATGAATAACCAGTAACATGGTATACCCACTGGAGAGAAAGCTAGCAGGAGTTTTCTCTATTATTTAGCAGCTGCCAGGAGCTCGTTCACAAAGCGTGATGGACTGGATCTTTTCTGACATCATTAAAATTAAAAAGGAAATTGTTTTCTATTATTAATTATGGAAGTGTACCTCTTGTTCTCAGAGCTCCCAGAAATGGTGAAGCAGCATCCGGTCGCAGTACATTGCGGACATATAAACCTCAGCAGACAATAAGATGCTCAGAAGAGTTTGCCTCAGACTCAACAAAACGTCAAGTTTACTTTCCATCTGACAGAGCAAACCCATTTTATTGGAAGCCACTACAGAAATGCACCAAAGACCTGCCAGCTTTAATGTGACACATGCACACAAGCACAAAAGCCCACCCGCGCTCCACATCATCTCACTCTTTACCTCTCCCTTTGAAATCACTTGAAGAGGTTGCAGCACAGTTACCACCTCTATCGCGTGGCAAAATCCTTGAGGCCAGCAAAGCTAAAGCCAGGAGAAATGAAGGAAAAAACAGGTCCTGTCACACATACACAGATTTTATTTGGTAACATGTAGATATTGTAATGGCGACAATGGAAAAGGAAACAACTTTCAGGTTAAGAGAGAAAATATTTGGTTAGTAACTTCATTAACCTGCAGTTAATGGCATCAGATTTTGTTTCAGATTTATAAATAAATAACGCTCAGTTGTCTTCCTAGGGTGACAATTCCACAAGAATGACAACATTAAGGCACACAGGCTTGCAAAATGAACTTACTGTTATGTTTTGTGTTACTGCTCTCCCCTCTCTGTCCTTTCTACTCTTATTCTGTTGCAAAATGCAACATGTCACCAAGGACAAAAGACTTGTGGCCCACCTCCCCAGACAAGTCTACCACCTCACCCCTAGGAACGACACAGACTCTCCATTCGCCTCACTTCAACGGTCTCTTATTCCCAGCGCTTATGAGATAAGAGGCAAATCCAGGCACCAGCCTATGCAGTAGCCTGTAGTAACCTTCCCAGTTCAAATACATCGACCAGCACTTTTCCAAATCTTCTAACAGCATAAATGGAACACAGATTGGGTCTTCCAATTTTCTATTCTGAGATTTCTAAAATTCCATCTCAACTGGTGACTCTCAACAACAAAAAAAACCTCCTGAAGGTAAATTGTATTAACATGTTACTGTATGGTAAGTGAATTACAAACCAGCCAAGTTGGAAGACAAGAGTTTCTATTGAGTTTTCTTGAGTCTGAGGCAAACTCTCCCAAGTACCGTCATTGCTTCATAGTTTCCAGGAAGTTTCTGGATTTTATATCCAAAAGTTGTAATTCTATTATATCGTGAATGCAATCCTATAATATGATAATTTTATCCAAAAGGTTTTTTATATAGTTATCATATTATAGAATTGCATTCACAATATTATAGAATTATAAAGCTGCATGAACGGACCATGGCAGAAGCTTATGGTGATATCCTACTCCCACTCACATCGACCTTTCAGAGAGTCTGCTGCAGAAAACATAATGAAAAGCCTAAAACCCAGAAGCAATGTTTTGAAAGCTCAAAAAAGTCAGAAACACGTGAAAAAGCAAAGCACTCTCAATTAGCAGCATGAGATCCTTCCCAACCTGCAGAGCCCACACACTTCCAGGTCAAGTTTGGAGGTTCTTGATAAAGTTCAAAATGCTCAGAAGTTCATAGGCATGGTCACTCCAGGACAAATACTGCAGCAGACTGCCAGTGTGACTCACCTACTAACGATTCTTACCTAGCTCTCATTAGGAAGATGTTTCCTTTACGTATCTACAGGTTCCTTTTTTGCTTGTCTTGCAAATGACACATCTTCTTTTTCTTATCTATGGACTTCTTGGGAGTGAGGGACTTTCTTTTTTGATCCCACTTGCAAATTCTCAAAGCATCTCAAGATTAAGCATTTTGTACAGCTTTGTACCAAGAGAAGTGTTTTGGGGAACTAGTATAAATACCAGGATGTTTACTCAGTATCATACCCATAAGGAAATACAGAGAAAAAAGAAAAGAAGAAGAAAAGAAAGGATCCTTGCTCTAAACAGTAATAACTTTCTCACTATAATGTAAATACTATTATAGTATTCCGATGACATGGAGAAGGTTACCTGACAACCTACATTGTACTTAGATTTGCTGTAGCTCTTTGCTATCCTTATTAGCTCATTTGAGACTGGTATACTGCTTTAATTATCCTGACCTGTAGAAAAACCCTGTTAATATTGGCAGTGATGCTGGTACTGGCAGAGCAAGTTATAGACACTGAAGTTAATTATATTCAAACTAAAGTAGATTTGGGAAATGTATTTGCACACAGTCAGCATTTGGCTACCTTTCAAATTACAATCTACTGTAAACGCAGAACTTCATTTCCCTAATGAACTTTTATAGGCTTCTGTTACAACAATTAGCAGTTTTGCGAAGGAAAAGTTCCCTGGGTAGGGACTAAATGTAAAGAAAGAAGCGAGCGGGCAATTCAACACCTCCACCTACAGAAAGCATCCTTCCACCAGCAGCCAGGTGAGTGCCAGCGCCCCTTCATCCCCCTCCAGCTGTCACACGTGAGAGAGGGGAAGAACCAGCATTGATATACTGCACCCACCATGCTTTTTCTCATTACAGTTTCCACAGCTGTGAGACAGATGAATGAACACAGGAACACTATTTTCAATGGCACTCTTTAGCACCTTGCAAAATTTTACCCAGGTATTCATAGAAACTTCTCATATCCTGAGAACTGTCTCCCTCCCTAGAGATACGTTACAGGCTCCCCAGCCACATCTCATAACTAACTCCTATTATAACACTCCAAAATAAATACACAGAGAGTGGAAAAAAAATAGACACATCTCATCTTGCATGAATCTCTTAGTAATAAAACTAAATCCTATTGTTAATTTAGAATAACAAATATGAATTATATAAAATTACACAAATACCAACCATATAAAGTTAATATTAAAAAAGAATACAACTAACACTTAGCCACCAAAGAAATACATTTGCACGTAAACCTGCACTGAAAATGACAGAAATAAGAACTCTGGTGGATACTTAAGATCACCATGAGTTAGCTATAGCTAAAGCAACAGTGTGTCTCTGTTTGAACTACATGGATAATTAAAACACTTTACAGTAGACGTTATGAGCTCTATTAATTACATTAATAATAACTAACACATTTTTTAGAAAATTTCATTTTGATTTTAGTAACAACTCTATACTGCAACGTACTACAGCAGCCACTTTGCTACATATGTCCTCACTGAATTACATCTTAGTGCACATAGCCTATCTTTTTTTCAATTAATATCTCCAGGTTACAAATCAGCATATTTCAAAACGTTGTTCTAATCTGTAACTGCTGACTTGCTCAGTCAGTACCTTCATGGATGACTTCTTATACTCAAGTCAGAATTTGGATTAAAGGATTTTTGGCACTGAGAAATTTCTGAGTGTAATAGAGAACAATATCAAGCAAAAATTAAAAAAAAAATGTAGATACAATTGTCCTGGTTTGAGGTAAAACAGAACCAATTTTGTTCAGTAACTTCGCTTCTTAGCTGGGCCTCTTCTAACTGCTGAAATTAACTGCATATTGTGCAGACAGTGTTCACTCTCTCTGAGTGGTAAGACCTATGTTTATCGCTGATGCCCGGGCATGGTATGCAGAGAGGCTCTTGCTTATACTTATTGCCATAACACCCAAGGCCAACCAACTTTGTTATTTGCCCCGTTGGAGGGTCGGAAGCGGAAAAGCATAGTGGGGTCTCACCTGCAGGGAGGAGCGGACAGAACAGGTGACCCAAAACTGACCAACAGGGTATTCCATCCCATCTGCCTCATGCTCAGTATAAAAGCTGAGGGATCAAAGGGTCACGGGCTCTTCCTTCAATGGCCGACGCCTGAGGAGGACTCTGTTCATCTGCTTGTAATCCCGATCCTGAATCCAGATCCGGAATCCAGTCCGAATCACTGAGTCCAGCCTGGGACTGCCCCAGTGCCAGCCAGTGTCGTGATTGTCATCTTGGGAGCTTGATACGGTTTTGTATATTTTTCATTATTTCTTTTTATTTTATTATTAATATTTCATTAAAGTATTTTAGTTCCTTCTAAACTCATAAGTCTCTTTTTCCTCCTCTGCCTCTCTCTTTGAAGAGGGGTAGAGGGGAGCAACTGTTGGTCTCGTCTGGGGTCCCTCAGGTCCCCAGTAGTGGATTTTGGCCTAAACCATGACAACAATCTACTATAAACATGTAATCCTGGGGGGGAGAAGATGAGAACAAATCTGCAGCCAGAAGGCAGCCCACTGGAGGAGCAGACAGGGGCTGCAGCCCAGCTGTGGTCTGCGGTGGTCTTCTTGCCCTTCTGCACCAAGTTGAACACAGCTGATATGTGCCTTCAAAAAAATCATGTCAGTTGAACTAGCATTTTTATGAAAACTGCTTTCCATCAGAAAAATGTAGCTCTGCTCCTCTTATTTTAGTTTCTCTCACATCAATATTAACAATACCTTCTTTGCTTCAGTTTTTACTGCTTGGGCCAGCCCTTGGAAGTCCCAGACTTTGCAGGTAACAGAGAAAGTCTAGAGGAAGGAAGACTTTCCCTGGGTTGAAGAGGATCAAGTTAGAAATCAATTAAGTAAACTGGATATATACAAGTCCATGGGGCCTGATGGGATACACCCATGGGAGAGGAGCTGAGGGAGCTGGCGGAAGGCATTGCTGAGCCGCTCTCCATCATCTCTGAAAGGTCCTGGAGAACATGTGAGGTGCCTGAGGACTGGATGAAAGCCAATGTCACTCCAGTCTTCAAAAAGAGCAAGAAGGAAGGCCTAGGAAACTACAGGCCAGTCAGTGTCACCTCCACCCCTGGAAAGATGATGGAACAGCTTGTTCTGGGTGTCATCTCAAAGCATCTGGAGGAAAAGAATATTATCAGAAGCAGTCGACATGGATGCACTAAGAGAAAGTCACGTCTGACTAATCTGATAGCCTTCTACAATGGGGTGACTGGATGGACAGGTGAGGGGAGGGCAGTGGATGTTGTCTACCTTGACTTCAGCAAGGCATTCAACACCGTCTCCCACATCATCCTCACAGGTAAGCTTAGGAAGTGTGGGTTAGATGAATGGACAGTAAGGTGGATAGAAAATTGGTTGCAAGACAGAGCTCAGAGGGTTGTGGTTAGGGGCACAGAGGATTGAACAGTGGCCGGCAGATAGAGCTCAGAGGGTTGTGGTTAGTGGTGCAGAGTCTAGTTGGAGGTCTGTAACAAGTGGTGTTCCCCAGGGGTCAGTACTGGGTCGAGTCTTGTTCAATATATTCATCAATGACCTGGATGAAGGGACAGAGTGTGCCATCAGCAAGTTTGCTGATGACACAAAAGTGGGAGGGGTGGCTGACACACCAAAAGGCTATGCTGCTGTTCAGTGTGACCTGGACAGGCTGGAGAGCTGGGCAGAGAGAAACCTGATGAAATTCAACAAAGGCAAGTGTAGGGTACTGCACCTGAGGAGGAATAACCCCCTGCATCAGTATAGGTTAGGGGGTAACCTGCTGGAGAGCAGCTCTGTGGAAAGGGACCGGGGAGTCCTAGTGGACAACAGGATGACCATGAGCTAGCAATGTGCCCTTGTGGCCAAGAAGGCCAATGGCCTCCTGGGGTGCATCAAGAAGAGTGTGGCCAGCAGATCAAGGGAGGTCATCCTCCCCCTCTACTCTGCCCTGGTGAGGCCACATCTGGAGTACTGTGTCCAGTTCTGGGCTCCCCAGCTCAAGAAGGACAGGGAACTGCTGGAGAGCGTCCAGCAAAGGGCTACAAAGATGATTAGCGGACTGGAACATCTTTCTTATGAGGAAAGGCTGAGGGACTTGGGTCTTTTTAGTCTAGAGAAAAGAAGACTTAGGGAGGATCTTATCAATGCTTATAAATACTTGAAGGGAGAGTGACAAGAGGACGTGAATTTTTTCAGTGGTGCCCAGTGATAAGTCAAGAAGTAATGGGCACAAACTTGAACATAGGAAGTTCCATCTTAACATGAGGAGGAACTTCTTTACTTTGAAGGTGGCAGAGCACTGGAACAAGCCGCCCAGAGAGGTGGTGGAGTCTCCGACTCTGGAGACATTCAAAACCTGTCTGGACGCCATCCTGTGCAACCTGCTGTAGGTGAACCTGCTCTGGCAGGGGCATTGGACTAGATGATCTCCAGAGGTCCCTTCCAAACCCCATCATTCTGTGACTCTGTGATCATGCTGTAATATAGAGGAAGAGGGGAAAATTTAGTATATCTTATTATCCCAAGGACCCCATCTTCCTCCTCATACTCCTTCCCCAACCTTGTAATCTCTAAATCTTCCAGACAAAGCCATTTATCCTCACAGACAATTGTGCTGCTGAACCTCAAACTACAGCTGAAGAAACACATTTTAAAGGCGAACCAGCTTTTAGTGGCATAATGTCAAAAGCAGCTGAAAATACACAGTGGTTCATCAAAAAGGACAATTCTTCAGGAAATGATTAGTGGTTATTTTCAGAATCACAATAACGTGCTCAGAGCTACACAGAACAAAAGACGTATACGGTCTCTGTCACATGAAGTTTATTGTAACAGACACTTGAAAGACAAAATGAGAAGGGTCCAGTTCTGTTCTCATTTGCCCTTATTTTAAATAAAACAAAATCCCAGTGTCTCCAATGCTTCCAGTCACCTCATTGAAATGACTGGCTAATGATACTAGAAGCAAATCCACTTTGCTTCATTCTGCTTTTATACTTTAATTTATCCTTAACTGCTTTAATATAAGTACATTTGTTGAGACTACTAAGAAGTTATAAAACCTAAAGAATGAAGACCACTGTACCCTCAAGTGCCACCCGTGACACCAGCTTCCAGCAGATTCCAGAAGGACCAGAAGGTAGGGCAGACTTGCTGCTATTGCCAATTAGCATATAACACTCATTAAGCCACATGAGTCCCCAGGTCTTCATCAAATTCCAGCTTTATCAGTGAATGCTTTCCTAAAACTGTTTAATGCTCAAATCCTGTTGTTCAATCCACAGTTTCAGCAAGCCCCTCTTCTTGCTGTGAAGTGTAGAGTAAACTTGCCTTGAGATGCTAACCAAATGCCAGGTTTTACCACTGAAACAGCTGGATTTCAGTGTTAGCAGGTGGAAAAAATCCCTGAGCTATTCTTGAAGCCAATGAAGTGGACTGTGGCACTTTTGAGAGAGGAAGAGAGTTATATGATTGTATTATTGTTAACAGGACTTGAATTATTTTTGCTGAACACCCTACTCACCATAATCAATGCCAGAGAGATTATGGACACAGCCTGAACTTCACCAGTAGGACTAACAAAGACAGGCTTTTTCCAAGAAAACTGAAGTTCCTCTGGAATATCTATTTGTAGCATCACTTGAGATTACAGAAAAAGCTGGCTCAGAACATAATGCTGTGCTATGGCCTAACTGATTCACATCTTTATTAGACAACCGAAATAGCTATTAGGTTACAAAAAGCCCCCGTCTCAAAAAAGCAGTTCCACTGGCAGAACTTCTGACAGCCCAGAGACACCTTTTCACTTTTAGTAAATTTGCCAATTTTTACACAGCAGTAACCCATAGCTGACCTATGAGAATTTCACTCTTTCAATAATCACCCAAAATTTCTTTACAGACAGTGTCCTCTTCTTTTATCGTGTAAACCCACCATACTTTTCATGTCTTAACTTACATGAACTGCCCAGTGGATCCCCCAGCGCACAGGTTGGGTTTGCCCTTTTTCCCCTCCTGCCTGCAGCCCCGTTTGCTTCCTCAGGAGGTTTCTCCACCTGCACAGCCTGAAATGGTGCCAGTTAAAGCTCTCTCTTCTCTGCCCTGCTTCACATATTCCTTTATTCTACTTTTCTTTCTGGTCTAAGAGACACTGCTTAATTTATAGAAAAAATGAAGGAAAGTTGCTAAATGTTTTTAGGCCGTCATCCTGGTGTTCACATTCATTACACACATCTCCTTAACTGAACATGTCAGCAGCTCCTTAGAAATGAAAATCGTCACAATATTATCCTATTAAGATCACACAGATTTCAGTCAGGATGTTTATTACGAAATTTCATCCTTTAAAACAAAGTTGCAAAATCCTATTCCACTTATTGTCGAAACAAATTACCTCTTTCACAGAGGTAAGAGGCGCTCCCCACCTGAAGGCACTAACTTCAGGTCTATTTTCTCCTCACTTGCTCTCAGAAAAGTAGGCATCGTAGCTGCACATGTTTTAAAGCTACAAGAGAAATTCCTTCTTTGCATGGAGATTCTGTCACCATCTCTACACTGGTTTGCATCTTATGCTGAAACAGCCCCTCCAATTTTCACGGTTGCTTCGCTGGAGTAGGATACTACCAAAATGAGCAAGACAATCAAAATATAGCCCTAAAATAAGGTGGGTAACAAAGCTGTTATCCTCTTATCTGTGGAGATGTCAAGCGTTCCTCAGCTTTTGGAAGAATCATTTATACAAATATTTAAGCCCTCAAAGCCAACACATTTACCAATCATTTAGACATAATCATCCTGTCACTTACGTACAGCTCAACAAACATGTCATTGGGAAAACCCTACAGTGTAATTAACGTTGGGTTGAATGACAACTGAAGAAAAACACTATAAGCGTTTTCATTCAAACCTGAAAGGCAATATCTAGTATGTCAACACTCACTTCACCAGGAAGATTGATTTTCCCCATTATTATTCTTAATTGTACACATGTAGCTTTCAATTTAATTTCACTGAGGCTTTTAATTGTGGCTTGGCTTTAAGGTTTTCTGTTTAGCAGCGCAGTCCAAACTTTTATTCTCAGGAATACAAGAGATCAAGCCACGTTGCCTGACAGCACAGTTAAGTGATCTAATGGTCAAAGAGAAAAGAAAGAGAAAAATTACTGTAATTTTTATGAACCTTCAATTTTGTAGGTAAAATTTTAAAAAGAAGGAGTAAGCACCAGTTCCACTCCAATAATCATGATAGTTCCCTAAATATACTGTCCAGTCTTCTGAAGGAACTGTGGCCTCAAAAGGTCTTATTGTGCTGTCAGTGCTGTTAAATTTCATAGAGTGAAACAACTTGCAGTCATGTTTATCCGTGTTATATTATATTTCCTCTACATTGACTGCAGAGATGTAAGCAGAGCTATCTGTCAGTGTATCATTTTAAAATACACACACACACAACCGTTCTCTAAGCAGCACAACAGCCCGAAGCTCCAAGATGCAGCAAGGTCTCACCAGCACATCTGAGTTCTGCATAAAGTGCTATTAGTGTCTGATTAAATATTAATTACAAGAATGTAGTTGTACAGCATTTAACTGGGGAAAGGCCATTAGTGAATCGCAATTTTTCTGCCAAAAAATACCTAGCACAGCACAATGTTACTTTCTGCCCTATTTAATATGGATCACAAGGAGGTAGGAAGTGGCCTGAAAGCATCAGTCCCACCCAGCAGCAAAGGCTGTGGTCCCCTGTCCTCCCCACTTTAAACCAGACAAAATCCTGGCTAAAAAGCATGCCTGGGAGACATGAGTACTATTTGTTTCAACAGGAGCAAGAGGAAAATGTTCCATTTCAAAGAGAAGCCAAGTCTGTACATGGGGGGGCAAAACCATGGCTGCTCCTGATGACTTCTCTGCTCCCCCCTCCCTCTCTTGCCTGATGGAGGTTTCGGGCGCCTGCCCACACACCCCAGCTGCTAGTCGTGTGGGGGTCACCACTGACCACACACGGACCACAGCCATCCTTCTCCAAGAGGGAAGGACCATCTCCAGCTATCCACACGTATTTTTTGCAGTCACCTTAACCAGCAGATCAAGCTGAGGACCCTTCCCACGCCTCCTGCCTCGCTCAGCTGCCGCCTGCCCCATCTGGGGGAAGCGCACCGGCTCTGCCCACAAGCACTGCCGGCAGCTACGCAGCTGTGACACCGCTTTTGTCCCCTAACAAACTTATGTCATGTGATGGATATAACACAAAGACTTGAATTCTACCAACCGAGGAGAGCAGATCTAGTGCCTCTGTTGAAAAGCTGGAGTCCTTCCTATTTTGCTAACTTACAGCGATGAGATGTGGGCCAAAGGAAAGCTCTAGCAATACTCCAGGTGGGGCTAAGCAAATACTTTTCATCTATTATTTGCAAAATAAGAATTGTTTGGGTCATATTTAAACTACTTAACCATCTGAATCCACTCCAGTGAAAAATAATGGTGAGGAGACGGACATCCCAAATTCTGTATGATTAAAACATGGATTCAATAATGGTTGCAGAAACGGTAGTCTCCCACCGGGCACTGAAAAACCAGGAGTACCTACACCTACTCTAGTGCAGTAGGCATAACAGGTCCAGGTTCTTCCTTTGTGTTGAAGGACCCATCTCGCATCGCCAGAGACTGCTCTAGCACTCAAAATTGTTCTGGGAGTGGTTTCTCTCAGACTGTGCCAGAACAGTGCAAGATAACTGATCTCTGCACATTTTAGTTCAAGTCTCTGACTGTGCCTTAGGGAAAGCACCTCACCTCTTAGATGCACCCTTTAGCTACCAGGCTGCTGATCCATTCACACCACCTCAGTGCTTCCATGACTCATGGCAGCGCTTTATTTAAATGATTTATTAAGTGATACTAGTGGAGTAGAGTCAAGGTGTAAAATTTACTCCCATTTCCTCACACTGAAACACCTCCCTTACGTTTTTTTTCACACACTTCTCTCCTGTTCAAGGTGCCCCTCTAGGTTTTCACATGTTTCACTAGAGCACTGAAATATTTTATAGCGCTCACGAGAGCGCCGGATGGCAGAGACACATGATCCCTGCCCCAGGAATGCACATCCCAGAGAAGCAGGCAAAGGCGAGGCAGTTCGGTGTCGCAGTTATTGAGCTCTGGGAGATGCTCTTCCTGGGTTTTCCCACTTAGTGCTGGCTCCTCTCCTATCTGTCCTCCATCACCCTCACCTTCCAGCAGGCATCTTTATAGTCCTGAGCTGTGCCTGCAGGAACTGCTCTGCTGTTCTTTTTTTGTTTGTTTCAAATTTCTTTCAGTGTCTTTTTCTGCTTCTTGCTTTTCTCTCCTTTTCTATTCCTTTGTTATCTCACTTTGACACAACTAAAATCAAACCTATTATCACTTTTGATATGAAGGACAAACCCAAACACACTATTCTTCCCTGTAACACAGGACACATGAAACGCTTAGGAATTAAGAAGTCATCAAGCAGGTCTATGTGAGTTAACTATTTTTTTCAGAGAAACCTATGCAATCAGAAAAGGACGCCAACTCAGAAGCACCTTTAGGTTGGCTGGAGCAGCTGGGCATAGCCAGTCAGGATGAACCAGCACCCTACAACCCCGTACCACTTCCGTCAGCTTCCCGAGGCACTTCCTCTCAAGCGATCTGTATTACCACATTTTCAGTACTTTTTGTGTCTGCAGAGCAGTTGCTAATGGAAAGCTAGTAACCTCCAAAAGGATTAGAAACAGGGCATGCAACCTGGTGGAGCACCATCACATTAAGAGCTCCCAAGAGCTCTGTGGGAAGCACTTTTCCCACCTGGGACCTGTGAGAAACAGCGCTGCAAATAGCACCACGTGCAGAAGTATGAAACTACACCTGGGGACAGAATTTGGGAATGTTTTTTCCCTCTGCTCATTCTTTGCCTGCAGCTGCCTTAAATACACATGAAATTGCTCCACGTGATCCAATTTCCTCAGTTTCTACATTGGGTTTTAGAGTAACAGAACAAGCTGAGCTTGTGATTTTTTTGCTTTAGTTGTTGCCTCTGTATTAAATAGGTTATGCTGAATGCTGAGGGAGAATGGAGAAAAAAAGATTTCTTCTTCTTAAGTGTTGTCAGTGTAGGATTAGCCTGCTAGGAGCTGAATGCCAAGGAACCTCTCACTGGGCAGCCCGGATTCAGGCACTCTCGAGCTGCAGATGCCCTGGGAGAGCACAGGCTTTTATTTGCAGATACACTTGATCCGAGCTTACACTTGTAATTATTTGTCACTGCTCATCTCCATAGAAATGAAAGGATTTACATCTTTTTAAATAACTGGTTTAGAATAATAGGTAAGGGTTTGATGAATTTTCAAACATATCTTACAAAGACAATTAAAAGCATTCAGTCTGCGTTATCTAAAAAGCTGCTAGAGCAGAGAAGCAAACAAACCAGTATTATTCCCTCTTCTTTTACTAATGGGTTTTTATGTTCTGCATACCTAGATACTTAGCTATACACTTTTTAAATTGATAAATGGAGAGCTGCAAGCACTATCTGAATGTTACATCTAGGATTACTGTGCCATTTCTCAGGAGTCACAGGGAAGATTTTTAATATGTATTTTTTTCTGTAGTGTTGCTCTTCTTTCCTATGTTTTTCAACCTTCTACTGCAGTATTGGAAAACAAAACTGACCAAGAAAGCCAAACAATTAATTCCAGAAGCAGTGACTGCAACAAAAAGTTGGTATAATAGATTTAAAATAGGCTAGTGCTCCAACACCCCTGCCTTCCACAGTCAACAGTCATAAATCCTAACTCATTCTTTGAAATCAGAAGCAGGTTGCTGATGCAGACAGCTCCAGTTTCACCTGGGAGGTAATGAGGTGAAGTCATTGCATAGGAGAGAAGAAAAATAGAGCCAGCTGACTATGCACCATTTCACTCAATGGCTCCCTAGTGGGAAGCATCAACAGCAGGGGTGCAGCTGACAAGTGAAATGCTGCTTTGTATAACACTTTACTACCCATTTGTGTGCTATCGGAAGAGCAAATAGTTAAAAGGCCACAGAGGAACAGAGCCCTATCAAAGCAATCTGCAGAGGTACCCTTTGTGGTTAGCAGGCAAGAATTCGGCAAGCTCGTGGGTCGGTGCAAGGCTTTGTCCCTTGAATTGTGTTAGAAATTAGTTTTCTCACAAATGCCTGCCCAGACTGTGCAGTGCTTTATAGTGTTGACAGAATATAAAGTCCTTGCTTTTAGACCTCAGACTATATAAAGGGTGGGTGACAACAGGATTTAACATCTCTCTTGCTACTCTGGATGTCTTTGTTACCATCTAAAAAAAAATTCTACAGGCAGTACAATGAAGGAAGTCTGGTTTCTTAATAGAATCATAGAATCATAGGGTTGGAAGGGACCTCTGGAGATCATCTAGTCCAACCTCCCTGCCAGAGCAGGGACACCTTAGAGCAGGTTGCACAGGAACACGTCCAGGCGGGTTTTGAATGTCTCCAGAGATGGAGACTCCACCACCTCTCTGGGCAGCCAGTTCCAGTGTTCTACCACCCTCAAGGTAAAGAAGTTCCTCCTCATGTTTAGGTGGAACTTCCTATACTCAAGTTTGTGCCCGTTACCTCTTGTCCTGTCACTGGGCACCACTGAAAAGAGCCTGGCCCCATCCTCCTGAAACCCACCCTTTAAGTATTTATAAGCAATGATCAGGTCCCCCCTCAACTGTCTTTTTTCCAGACTAAAGAGACCCAATTCCCTCAGTCTTTCTTCATAAGAGAGGTGTTCCAGTCCCCTAATCATCTTGGTAGCCCTATGCTGCACCCTCTCCAGCAGTTCCCTGTCCTTCTTGAGCTGGGGAGCCCAGAACTGGACACAGTACTCCAGGTGCGGCCTCACCAGGGCAGAGTAGAGGGGGAGGATGACCTCCCTTGACCTGCTGGCCACACTCTTCTTGATGCACCCCAGGAGGCCATTGGCCTTCTTGGCCACAAGGGCACATTGCTGGCTCATGGTCATCCTGTTGTCCACCAGGACTCCCAGGTGTTTTTCTACAGAGCTGCTCTCCAGCAGGTCTCCGAGGAACTCGTGCCCACCGCTGCTGCCGTGACTTATCCTTCCCAGTGTGGTTCCTGTACGGTTCAAAGCAGCAACTAAGCAAGGATAACAATATAATCCTGTTTATTGATCAATAATTAACTTGATTATCATCAGCAGAAACCAGCTTCCTGAGCAAAATTTACCCAGTGGCCTCACCATCAGATACTCTACCCTCCCCTCCTAAAAAAAGCATTAATAATTGCCATAAGCAAGAGAACCACGGTTTCTTCAAGGGCCTTTCCCAACCAGGGAGGTCACTCATCTGCAGCCTAAAAGAATCTGCCCCAAATCCAAAAGTCCAAAGATTATACAAAGTTGCCTAAACAATCCTGTGCCCACCACCTACCTACACCCAGCCAGAAAGCGCAGCAGCGTTTCATTCATCATCTGCTGCGTTTATAGCCTTGATAGCAAGCTGGGCAGCCTCCACCTGCATCTTTTCAATTGGAGAATCACTGGAAATTTCCTCACAGCTGGGGGGCACCGCACCTCGTTGAGACACACATCATTAATCAGAGTGTCCTCAATCTTAACCAAGGCTGCAGTTGCAGTTGCAACTTTACGGATACTAATACAAGGATGGACTATGGATAACTGCTTATGAAAAAAACCCCACTACTTTCTAATGTTGTTTTCCTGTTGGATTCAATTCAAGACATTCTGATTTGCCATGTTTAAAAGCAAGCATGTAGGAAGAAACCTATATTCTTTCCCCACATATCAGGAATATGACTTCACTGTCTTCCCTTTGCTGTCTCCTAAGCAGGGCAACAATGGTTGGAAAAGATTTCTAGGAGAAAATTGAGTCAGAGTCTAGGACACGGGCAACATCTATTTTCTTTTCCCTCTTAGTAAGACTCCAGAGTTTTAATAATTAGTAGACGCCTTCTCTAAGAAGGACTTTCAGTGTCAGAACAGAAACATATAAATAGCAAGAAAATGCGTGAATTGAAGTGTCAATTCACTACGGTCATTTTTTCATTTAAAAGAAAAAAAATCAAGTTCAAGGTTGAGTAAACCACTATTGGGTTTTGCTATTATTGTTACTGACAGATAAAAATGTCTTTGATTTGTGTGCTGCTCCTCTTTCCAGTGAAGATATGGGTGCACATTTACATTTCTGCTTAGCCTTCTGTTTGAATTTAAAATTTGCTTTTTGGTGTACTGGGAAATTCTAGTAACACTCTAATAAGATTTTTAATTAGCAGATATGTATTTACACTGTTGGCTAAATTAAGGACAGGGCTTTTTTTGTCTGGGAATTACATGATTTTTCATTTCATTTCTCAGTGGCTGTGGACTGAAAGCATGCAATGCTGATACTTCTCTCAAAGTGACTTTCCTTAAAAGGATCTAAATTTTATATTCCTCCTTCCTTTGCAGTTGTTCAGTTCAAAGAAGCACTTATCTAGAAACTAATGAAGTGTTTATATTAGGATCATTGTATCGCTTTCATAAATAAGAAATCATGCTTTCTTTAACTATCTAGCAATATAAATAGCGGTCATTCCAACTATGCATTACCTTTATCATTCATAAGAATGGTTTTAAAATGTTAAAAGCACATTTTGATATCTTTTCATTGATTTTTTCACATAATACTCTGGAATGATTAAAAGTTTCAATGAATCCTCCCTTACCCAAGCTGCTTATTAAATTTATTTTCTGGTTTAAAATGTTTGGTTTCTCCCATATATTATCAGCAAAGCAGTTTGCCAACAGAAATGATGGTGCAAACAATGAAAACTGAATACAAATGTCTAATAGCTAGACATTTGTAACAGAAATATTTGACAAATGGTCTAAGAAAACCAGAAGAGGTGGCTTGAATTTGGAACATTAAATTGCAGAGAAAAGTTAAGGTAAACCAAGAATTAGCCGCCAAAATATTTTGTGAATGTCTCTGAAAAAAAAAAACGAACCATTACTAAGATGTCAATTTCTAAAACCAACCCGGGCGTTCTCCAGTTTTCTCAGTTCTAACTAGTATAGATGAAATAAAGGAAAGAAACAAAAATACCAAAGTTGTGCAATAAAGAACTTAAGTCAAATACAGTCAAAGTTATTGGAAAAATTCCTCTTGCCTTCTTAGGAAGTTTGAACCAAGCTTTAAATAAATATCAACATGAAAACACTACATAGATTTCTGAAGAAATACAGTCCATAGCAATCTAACTGCATTTTCTTTTTGTTTTAGTAGGTAACTTGGTTGCACAGCATCTTTGCTGTACGCCACCTACTCCTTCCCCACTACATCACTGCTTTACACCACTAGGCTACGGTTACTCGAGTAGCGTTAGACTCCTTTTATTTTTCTTTTTTCTTTCCCTCCCAAGATTAATTGCATATTCATATACTACCACAATTCTTCCCCAGACCATATGGGAATAATTTCAATCTGCTCCAGGGTCATTTATGTCATTATTGGCTATTCATTCCCATTAGAAGCTGTTACCCATCCTATTATTCAACAGAAAAATGAAATCCTGTATTATCTATTCCCTGCGTCACAGTGATGCCGGGGTTCACCTCCTGCCATTTGAGCGGTTTGTGGCAGCGACAAGAAGACCATCACTCTTAGAAGGTTTGAAGAGGCAGCTCCTCTGCTCATTCAATAGATGGTGCAAACCAAGTCATCTCACTCATAGATATAACACACATAATTCTACCAACTGTATTATTAGGCTGTCAGGAGTGGCATTATGTATATAAACATATATATTTGACAGCAAAGACTTAGCTGAAAAGAGGCCAAAGTTTACAACTCAAATAACAGTAACAAATAATAAAAGGAAGGTCTTTTTAAGTTTCACTGGTACAAATACGAAAGTGTTCAGCATGGTGAAACTGGGCAATAACATTGCTTCTCAGCAACTAACTGATCTTGAAGCGTGGAAACCTGACTTAGTTTCTGCAGGAAAAAGAAACCCAACTTTCTCTCCAGAGAGCAGCCAAATGACCTTGACCCACAGCAATTTGGGGAAAGAGAGGCTGTAGTGAAAGATCCAGGTCTATCCACTTCTCTGGACTTCTGGACAGTATTAGGAGAGGACGATGGAAGGACAAGTGATAGGTAGTCTCTACGCCCCACTTATAGACTACAGAAAATATTCTTCCCATACTTGAAATCTTTGCTCATGCTTCACTTACAGAAGACATGAGTCTGTCTCAAATGTGATATATACCTAATAAGTTGTATTTCAAAGGACTACAGCATAAACTGTCAACTGTCTGCTCCGAGTTCTGACCAGCTCTGCCCCAGCTTCTGACAGATGGGAAGGAGAAACAACTCAGGATGTGTTTTCAGCCCCCGTCCTGCACTGTACTGTGGCTCCCAAGGAGCTCAGTCACAGCTCCTTCCTACAGGGCACATCAATCAGAAAGGTTGCTCCCAGTAAAGCTGGGGAGAGCAAACAGCAGCCTCGCTCCTCTCTTGTGGTTCCCTCAGCTCCCTGACTTTTCCAACACAGCTCACCAAGACCAACACCAGGCCAAGGGGTGGAGGCCATTCCTGACCACCACCCTGTGACACTCCAGCCTTGGTAAACCACATATACCTCTCTGTTGCAGACTGCCTGGTCTGTCCTTTCACAGTCATGTCATTAACTGCATTTTTGAATGCCCTGCATTTGCTCCTTTGTCTACCATTTTCTCGAGCCATGTAACATAAATATTGGACATCTACTTGCCTCTGAGCTGAAGTGACTGATTGTTCCATTTTACAAATCACATCCAGCTCTACGCTGGTGCCATGCTAAACTACCTGGCCTTATTTTAATTTATTTTTGAATGTAGCAATAGACTTTCTGGGATGACTTGTCTGACCTTGTCTTCTACCTCCACCCCATGGTCCTGAAATGCACATTTGTGTGACCCTTACGGCACTGCTTTATCTGACACCAGAAGCAAGGAGAGGAACTTAGGATGGCCCAGGAAACACCGAGACAAAGAAGAGAATCACAGGATACTATCTGTAATTGTAAAATCCAAAGCTGTCACCCCTTCTTCATTCAGGACACAGGCTAGATGTGGACTTGGGACAAACCCCGGTGCTTACTGACAGTGCCTGCTGCCTGAGTAAGCCTTGCGTCATTTGTTGCAGTAGTTGAGCAGTGCACTGAGAATGAAGCAAAACATTAGAGGACTTGCAAGACGATTTCATCGTGCAGATAACTATATAAGTCCCTGAAGAACCTGTTTCTATCCTTGCCCAGGCTGCAAAGGGTATGTGTATATGTTGATCTAGCAGACTTGAGCTCACCCTGCCCTTTCTCCAAGTCAACATGACCTTACCCTGCCGGTGAGCTGATCCAAGACCACGTACATCCACAGCACAAAGCCCAGGCTGGTATGCCCTGCGCAGGAAGTCAGGCATTTGGCTGCACATCAGGTGCCTAAAGTCAGTAGTGTGAAGTATCTACTAAGAATGTGAGGTTTTCTACTGAGGTCCCTTTGGTTGAACCCCATCATACCCAGGGATAGCTTGTGTCCTATCTCAACAGCTGCCGCAAAGAAGGTGTGCTGCTCAGGGCAGTTCTCCCGAGTTCTCCTGACAGCTTTCCTATCAAGGCAGGAAGCAAAAAAGAGTTTTCCAAGCGGCAGAGATCTGCTCAAGCCTGGGCACAGTGGACTTCGGTTAAACCAAAATCAAGAGAAACAAAGCAGCAGAGATCAGAAGAAAGAAACAAGCACCCAGCAGATGACATTGGACTCACACATTTTTGCTGCTGGGGAGGGAAGCCAGCTGAAGCAGTCTGATAACCACATGTGGTACGATCAGCAGTTTCAATGGTTAGCCAGATGGGAGCAGGAAGAAGAAAAGATGGCACAGAAACAAAGCCCATGAGTAAATAACGGAAAATAATTCCAGCAAGAGCTGCCTTAACAGTGCCTCTAAAACTTCTGTGTAAATAGTCCTCTAAAGGCTGCCTCACAAGAAATCTGAAATAAATGCTCGAGTCAGAGTGCTCAGCAGCCTACAGCTATTTGCAGGTTGGAAGCATCCTGCGTGTCGAGCACCAGGGCTTAGAGACTCACGGGGTGCTTCTTCACCCTCCCAGCTGCACAGCAGGCAGCACAGATCCCGCCACCACTCCTCTCCAGCAGCAGGAGCAAGCTCTGCTGGCTTCACTGCACACCCACCCGGTCCCAAAGCACCCTGCACACATCATCGATGTCTTGCACGGAGGTCACCTCTGTCCCTGGCTGCTGCCTTTGTCAACAGCTAATAACTGCTGCAGTTCTTCCTATATATTTGTATGCAATAATACTACTCCACGTATTTCTGCATGGCCTAGCAAACGCAAGGTGTGTTGCACGCTTAATTTTATTTGCATAGTGCTACATCTAAACTAGTATTCCCAACGGCGTTTTATAGTTGAATTAACCTGTAAATATTCTAGGAGTCAAAACATTGAAAGGATGCAGGACCATGCTGTTTTATTTTTTAAACAGGCAACTACTGCATTTCATTTTAGCAAACAGTTCATTCTCATTAAAGGGAAAAGCTGTTTTCACAGGGGTTGATAGAAACTGAGTAAAGGATCCTGTATGTCTTATGAATCCTATGCAATTCCTAGCTTTCACAAGATTTCAGAGTTAACAGAAAATAGGAAACACTCAGCCAAGATTTCATATAATTTAGTCAGAAAAATCAGAAACAAGTGTTGGGGGTTAATGTGCTCTGAACGACTCCGACAATAACCTTTGAATAAAGCTCTGAACAGAGTTTGATGATCAGATGGCATGCACCAAGGTGACAAGAAGTAAGTGTCCTCAGACACGGTGAGTCGTTGTCTTCCTCCCCCTTCCTACAATCTCCGACCCTGCTCTGCAGTGATCATATGCTGCAGCTTTTCTTTTATCTAAAAAAATCCTTGAGAAGGTTACAGTAGGTGAAGTGATAATACTGTAGACATAGCCTACTTCTCCTTTTGTGTGGCAGTTCTCTGAAATACTCATAAAATATGCATGTTTTAAGCTTCTTCATGGCACTGACTATTGTGCTAGTTAGCTTGATGAAAGCAACACAATAGCAATTTTAAAGGGACACCACCAACTGGTTTGAGGCCTTAAAAATGGTTTGACTCAAACTCAGCACGTGTTTGGAGGTGTTGGATGTTAAAAAAGTCTAATAACTATAGAAATGCATGTTGGAACAAATATCTTAAACTTTAATTCAGAATAATTTGAATTCTCTCAAATTATCTTCCATAAAGTTGTGAAGCCCCTTCCAAATCCAAAACATGAATATGCCAAAATAAGAATATAGGATAAAAAACTCTGAAAACTCTGTAACATAATCAAAATTATGTAATTTTTTAAAAATTACTTTAAATGTTTCTCTATTTTTGCACAAACATCCCCAAGCAAAGATCTTTGCCTATTCCACTGTTGCTTTCTTCTGAGAAGATGGCTCTAAAGTAAAGATAATACCGCAAAGAGGTTCAAGCATCTTGGTTAAGTCTGAAAACTTTTCAGTCTCAGAGACAAAACCTTCAGAAAAGGTAACCCCAGCCTTTATCTCTGAGTATCTGTCACCTCGCTCCACTAAGAAACGCATCCAAAAATGGCAGGTGGACTTCAGCCCTAACACTTCTTCCATTCCTAGCCGTGATGACCCACCCACCCATCACCTGCAAAAAAAGTGCAGAACTTGGGTCATACAATGCTGAAGGCCCTAAGCCCTTTGACAGCGTCCCTTAACAAGAGCTAACCAGGCTTTTATGCTCTTTGAACAGATGCTGACCTCTGAGGAATGTGGAGAAGCTAAGTACTCCTGACCCTACTCCCCCTGTACCTGGAGGTGCAGCCCAGCAGGCACGCAAGTACCGACAGAAGCAGGCTCCCTGCAGAAGGCACTTGCTGCAGTTGCCTACTTGAGCATCTGCCCCTCTCCCCCATTTTTGTAACAGTTTTTGGGTTAGGGCAGTTGCACGGGACTTGGAAAGACATAGGTTGAGGTCCCTCTTGCCTGAACAAGGTTCAAACCCACACCTTGTAAATCACAAGAAACAGCATTAATGACCAGACTCTGGACTCTGTGCGTGTGAAAGAAGATCAAGGGCAGGAGGCGGTGGGGGAGTGGTCCTCAGCCATGTTGCCGAAGCATTATCAAACAGAATTAAAGACTCATTGTACAAGACAAAGAAATTACATATGTACAAGACAAAGAAATTACGTATGCAGCAGGAAGAAGGCAAGTCTCCTCGGTATCTCGTGAGTTCCCTGACCAGCTGGCTACAGAACAGTGCTTTCCCCAAACCCTTTTCTCCCATCTGATTCATCTCAAATCCTTGGTTACACAGTGGCATCAATCCAACAAGAAGAGAGGTGAGTGTTCCAGCTAAGAACAGCATTATCCTGGTGGCATGTTACTCCTCTAATCTGAGTGGGTTTGTATTCACTCAGAAAGATGAATATTGGAATCCGGTCTCCTTCATCCTGGGTGAGAGTTTTAATTACTGAGCCATTGCAGAATGAGGGTACCAGCAGCAGCTCTTCCTCCAGCTGTGTTTTAAATTAAAAGGGCGAGGCATGGTGAGTTCCATGGGAAAAAGTGAAAAAGGCTGCATATAATGAAGGGGGGGGGCTCAGCAGCATGTAAAGAAACCTCTCTGCTGCCTTTGGTGACTTGCCAGAAGTCATACAATGGGTCAGCAGCAGAGCAGGGAACCAAATGTAAATCTGCTTCCTAACCCAGTGCCCTTTCTGCTGCATCTTCTGAGCTCTCAGCTTCCAGCCGCCCCAAACTCCCCAGCTTCACATGAGTTTGCCTTGCAGGGTGCTGAAGCCCTTCAGCACATTTCCTCTTGGACAAATCCAAAAAGACATACACACACTATTCCTTCCCTGCTGGTTTTATGTCCTGGTGCCATTCCTCTACTTTGAAGAAAAGGACAAAGCAGAGAAAAAGCCAAATGGGGGAAGATTCAGAGAGACAATCTGCCCAGCCTCTGGGGAGCCTTCTCAGAGTGCATGTCTACGGTCAAATGATCAAAGCAAAACCATTTTTGCTGTTACCAGTCTTCTCTGGGTCCTTTGAAGAAAAGAAATAACAGCTCACAAAAAAGGTGAATATTCACTCTTGCAGTTTACATATGACTATGCAGCTTCTTTGGGTTTTGCTACAGCTGCTGACACGCTTCCTACAGCTACTGGAAGGAGGAAAGGCTTCTTATTTTCAGACATCAGCTATTTCAGCCTCTTAAAGATTTCTCTCCCTTTCTCCCAGTTAACTGGCAAAGAGTCTGTCTTTAGCACTCTCTCCCAAACTGCTGCCCAGGGAACTTAGCAGTCAAAGGAATAACATGTGCTAATGTCACCAGAATACTCTCTCTTTATTGCCATCACCTTCTTCCACCTTCCCCTCTTCCCCAAAAGGATAAATCAAACTAACCATCACTTGCTTAAAGATTTTCCCTCTCTTTTGTTACTCCTCTCTAATGTCTACTTATAACTGTGTGGCTCGGAACATTTCTCAGTGTATGGCAGATAACACACTGGTAGACAGTAGGACAGTCTTAATGCCAGAAAATTTGGAGTGACTCATCTTCATGAAAGCAAGCCATGTGAGTCACAGCCATGATGACTCAGAAGCCTGAGGAGAAAGGCACCTTTCTGGGAGGAAGAATTGAAATTGTCCTACTTTTGTAAATATCTAACTTAGAGAGGAGCTTTCCATAGGGGTAGATTTGGGGGTCAAGGAGTGAGGGGGAATTACATCATCAAAAAGTAAAGGGACAACATGTGTATTAATAGCACAAAAAAAAACCCCAACAGTTACATTGTGACTCACCATATTTTCATTATTAGACCTCTTATTTAATAAATAACATCCTTCTTTTCTTGTTATGGCAAATTAAATTGTTTTAGGGTTTTGGTTGAAGTGCTTTATTACCTGACTTCATTGACCATTCAATAATGATTTCATGAGTGACCACAGGGAAAATAAAACTTAGAAGACCTACAGTTCATTAAAGCTGTCAGCAGAAGTGGACAAATATGACACATTGAATAACAAATTGTGCTGTTTCTAGATGTAAACGTGGTAAGGCTTTTCTCCATCATGCTTCACTTGATGTTAGCAGAAATATCAGACTGGATCATCTGAAACAAACAGTATGAACTTATAAGTCATAGGTGAACTATAAATTATAACTCTGCTTATGAGAAATTGTGCTGAGATCTAAATTAGCAAGCACCCAAATGTGATAGGAGAAGTCATGCAAACATCCATCTATGAACCACAGGTGGTCCAGGCTATGTGACCCACAAGGCAAAACAGTCTTTGTATCTATAGTTATGAGGCTTTTCTTTCAGGGTCTTACACAGAGCTACAGAAGGGAGAAAATTAATTAAATAGAAAAAAAAAATCAGTGACTACAGAGATAGGCAAGTTAGAAAACTCCATCTAGTTATCTGGTTTGATCCATCAAATTTCAGCTAAACTATCCACCTGGTGCTGCAGCAGGTGCTTCAAAATGCTCTCTCATCCCCAGGACCTCGCTGCCAGGACGGATGGCTCTGTGCCAAAGCTGAGGGCACACTAAACCACATCACACAGTTGTTCATCATTCATTTTGTTGCCTGATTAATGCACTCCGCTCCTTCATGCTCTTTATCTGTCTTTTTTCTGTCTGTCTTTTCTTCCTTCCATATGTCTGTAAACAACTCTCTAGGTAGTCTCTTCTGTGATCTCACCTTCAAAGTTTTTAGTTTCCTTTTCTAAACTCTGTGAAGATGGTCTCATTCTTTTTTTTTTTTTTGACTGCTGCCAATGGGATCTGCACTACTGTTGAGTAAACTGTCCTTCCAGTGTTAGAAGCACTTTATTCTTTAAGTTTCAGCCCTTGCTGCCAGACTTGGCTTTAAAAATCTGATTTTTCTTACTTCAAATTGGCCACAACAGCCATGGGTAGGATGGTCATGTCCTTTAAGTACACTGTAGCATGGACTAGACTGATCAATGGCTGTCTCTAAATACCTTCTCTTCAACCTGCTTCCCACTCCTTTGATCTTTTTATATTTCGATTCCTCACATTTGTCTTAGAGTTATGAAGTAATGCAGCTTCACTTAAAACCTCAGCCAAAAGGTTTAAGCTAATACATTATATTGGGGAAGACTAGGAACATCCAAATGAACTCCTGAGGTCCCTTCCAATCTGAATTGCTCTGTGAGTCTATCAGATCGATAGTTACAGCACCTTAAATAAAAAGCAGCAGTTTGTTACCCCACCATAATTTTGCTATTTGTCCAAGACCACATTGCCATTTGAAGACACAGGTCACGGCGCAGACCTACCGCACGGGCAGTTACACAAAGAGCTGCTTTAAGAGGCTGTCAGTGTTCAGATGCTTCATAAGGAGAGGAAGCATGTAAGCATGCAAAACAGATAGGTTCTGCAGATGTTCCCTGGAGACCCCACCTGTTGTTAATTATTTAGAGTATTTAGCCTGACCGCCAGCAGGGTTGACTCTAGCTTCAGCTGCTGAGGACATTGCTGCTCTGGGTGTTCATTCTGCCCCAGCCACAGCTGAATTACTCAGCTCCCACTCTGGCCTTACCATCATCAGCTGGTAAAGGTGGGTTTGCATTAAAGCTGAGGATGGAAAACCGCTGCAGGTAATGCCCCTGCCTATAATGACTTGTCTGCACCCTGGGGCAGGTCTCTGACAGCAGGGACGCACAGAGGGCTGGGGGCAGCAGTGTTTCAATCTGCCACGTGTAGGTATGCCAGCAGACATCTGCCAGAGCCTGGAATTTCCCTGGACTTAAAATTCAGGTAGTTGTTTGTCTTCCTATAGATGCAGGTGGAGCGACACTCCCCTCCCACATATCTCTTACTACCTCAAAGGTATTTATAGATCTTGGCAATGTTTTCCACAGTGGTCAGCTCTCGTACGTATTCTGATTTCAGGATGCCTCGGTCCGGTTCACCCGAAAAGGCCTGGTTACCAAACATGCCAAGAGCCAGGTCTCTGCAGAAGCGGGTGATGCTGAGGAGGCCGAGCTCCGCAGGCCCTCCACACAGCCACAACACTCCATTCCTCTCCCTCGTTCTGCCTCTCCCTCAGGCCACATCTGCAGCGGGCGTGAATCAGCAAAGTTCCTGCTAGCTAATAGAAATTTTAGTACCATCTTCTTACAGGTTTTCTACTTCAGTTGTCACAGACATACTGCCCTTCCGTTTTCTCTCAGTTTTCCGTATTTTTTTTGGTCACCTCTTAGAAACTGACTTGAGGTCACACAACAGAGTGTGTTATCTTGAAGCACCAAGTAAAGGCTTAAAAGAAAAAGCATAAAGTAGAAGCACGAACCAAGGCGAAGCAACTTGCGGATCTGTGTGTATATATGTGATTATAGGGCATTGCTACTTTTTCTGACATATGCTAATACAGTCAGCGGTTTGGGGGCTGCCTTCAGAAAGAGAAGTAATTGATAAGAGATCCACTAATTCTGCTGACACAATTGCGTTTGTATTTATAAAAGTCGTATTTCCCTGATCACAGGAGGAATCAGACAGCAGGAGACAGTGGGTGTGTTGATGCTGCAGGATGCAGTGCAGCGTAGAGATATCATCTTTAAACAGGCTGCCTTGCACACTGGGAAACCATGCTGCCGCAGCCTTGCGCAGCTCTGGTTTGGACCAGCACACCCACTCAGGTTTGTACCTTAACTCCTTAACACTTCCAAAAAAATTTTTTCTTTGGTCCCCGGCTCCCTGACCGTAATGTTAAAAGTCAAAGAAACCATGATGGGATCAGGCTGAAGTAGGGTGTAATGGTGCTGGTCTCAGCCAGTCCGTGGAGCTGCTCAGAGAGGGTCTGAGTGGTGGCAGAGGCAGGGACCTGTTGCCTGGGCTCTCCGCAGAGGCGGCGCACCCAGGACTGAAGTCCAGGCTGCTCCAAGAAAGTACAAAAGTTTCCTGAGCCAGAGTGACTCTTCCCTAAATCGGGCGCCCTTAGATTTGGGCACCTCCAATGCCACTCCACATCTTACTGCTATTATTTCTCTTACTCACCCAGAATAATTTATGTGAGACTTCAGGAGTTATCGCAAGGTAAGACTGGATGTGGGAACAATGTAGTCACTGTAGCTCAGAAAACATATTTACACCTTAGACAAGTACATGCATATTCTTAAGGAGTACCCATAAAGTTAACTTCAGCGGTTCCAGGAGAGAAAATCTGGATTAGGCTCAGGCTTGTCCATTCTCTCGGCTCAGTCCGTGAGCCCCACTGTCTCCCAGTGCCCAGGCACCTTTGCTCTTTCTTTCACTCTTGTTCCCTCTGGGAAAAATCACTTGGAGATGCTGAGTGAACAGTGAGGACACAGTATTCCCCGCACCACACCCCACCTCTGCAAGCTGCTTCTGCGGGCAATTGATCACATCCTGAATTACACCAACAACACAAATTGGCATTGCTGCACAGCAGTGTTAATTCCTCTATTAATTCACAATCTCCATCAAGCCAAGATCAAAATTTGCCATCATCACTTACAGGGGACTCCAGACACAGCCCAAGTCACACATAATTAGCAGTCCATATGTTTAACAAAAAGGTATTGATACTATTTGACATTGAAATTACTTCAGAACTTCAACTCACAAACACTATATGTTTTAATTATAAAGTTATTTATAGCCTTGATAAGAGGATAAAACTAAGTCCCTTCTGCCTATCCCTGGCTGCTGAGCACATGGATGTTAAAGATCCCCCTTGCATTCAGGGATCAGGATAACCCATCTTACTTCTCCATAATAACGTTGCTCTCAAACCTGATTTCACAAGCGTTGACTTTGTGCTTGTCATCATGTTTGAATATAAATAAATAAATAAATAGATAGCATTAGGGACAACCTAAGTACCTTAAGCCTACACCCTAAGGTACTACAGCAGTATAATGTTAAATTAGAAATAAAAGTAAATTGTTCAGTTTTCACCGGTTAAGAACACAGCTCAGAATACAACAGTTAGTACAACAGCTGTATACGTAACGTACATAATTGTAAAAATTTGTTCTGATCTAAAGAAAATTAATACTTTTTATAAAATGCTGTTTACTACAAGAATAAAGATGAAGTAGACTGTATTGTGCCTTTTTTCTTGTGTATGCAGCCAGTTGAAACACAATCATAGAATCAAAGAATTGCTGAGGTTGGAAGGGGCCTTTAAGATCATTAAGTCCAACCATTAACCTACCCTGACAAAACCACTTCTAAACCTTATACCTAAGTACCACATCTACCCTTTTTTTAAACTCCTCCAGGGATGGTGAATCCACCACCTCCCTGGGCAGCCTATTCCAATGTTTAATAACCCTTTCAGTGAAAAAATGTTTCCTAATATCCAATCTAAACCTCCCCTGACATAACTTGAACCCATTTCCTCTCGTCCTATCACTTGTCACCAGGGAGAAGAGGTCAGCCCCCACCTCTCTACAACCTCCTTTCAGGTAGTTGTAGAAGATGATAAGATCTCCCCTCAGCCTCCTCTTCTCCAGGCTAAACAACCCCAGTTGCCTCAGTCATTCCTCATAAAACTTGTCCTCCAGACCCTTCACCAGCTTTGTAGCCCTTCTCTGGACACACTCTAGTACCTCAATGTCCTTCTTGTAGTGAGGGGCCCAAAACTGAACGCGGTACTTGAGGTGGGGCCTCACCAGTGCCGAGTACAGGGGGATGATCACTTCCCTAGTCCTGCTCACCACACTATTCCTGATAAACACTATTCTTGGCCACCTGGGCACACTGCTGGCTCATATTCAGCCGGCTGTCCACCAATACCCCCAGGTCCTTTCCTGCGGGCCAGCTTTCGAGCCACTCCGCCTCAGTCCTGTAGTAGCGCTGCATGGGGTTGTTGTGACTCAAGTGCAGGACCCGGCACTTGGCCTTGTTGAACCCCATACCACTGGCCTTGGCCCATTGGTCCAGCCTGTCCAGATCCCACTGCAGAGCCATCCTACCCTCAAGCAGATCAACACGCCTGCCTAGCTTAGTGTCATCTGCGAACGTACTGAGGGTGCATTCGAACCCCTCATCCAGATCATTGATATTCAAGAGAACAGGCCCCAACACCAAGCCCTGGGGGACACCACTTGTGACCAGACACCAACTGGATTTAACTCCATTCACCACCACTCTCTGGGCATGGCCATCCAGCCAGTTTTTTACCCAGCGAAGAGTATACCTGTCCAGGCCATGAGCAGCCAGTTTCTCCAGGAGAATGCTGTGGGAAACGGTGTCAAAAGCTTTGCAAAAATCCAGGTAGGTAACAGCTACAGCTTTTCCCTCATCCACTAAGTGGGTCACCTTACCATAGAAGGAGATCAGGTTTGACAGGCATGACCTGCCTTTCACAAACCCATGCTGACTGGGCCTGATCACCCTGTTCTCCTGCATGTGCTGTGTAACAGCACTGAGGATGATCTGTTCCATGACCTTCCCAGGCACCGAGGTCAGACTGACTGGCCTGTAGTTCCTTGGATCCTCCTTCCGGCCCTTCTTGAGGTTGGCAAATGTGACACCCATCCACCAGTCAGCTGGGACCTCCCTGGTTACCCAGGACTGCTCATAAATGATGCAAAGTGGCCTGGTGAGCACTTCCGCTAGCTCCTTCAGTGCCCTTGGGTGGATCCCATCCAGCACCATAGATTTGTGCACCTCCAGGTGCTGAAGCAGGTCCCTCACCATTTCCCATTGAATTACAGGGGCTTCATTCTGCTCCCCATCCCTGTCTTCTACCTCAGGGGTCGGGGAACTCAGGGATCAACTGGTCCTACTGCTGAAGACTGAGGCAAAGACGGAATTAAGTACCTCAGCCTTTTCCTCATCCTTGGTCACTATGTTACCAGCCCCATCTACTAGAGGACAGAGATTATCCTTAGTCCTCTTTTTATTGCTAATATATTTATAGAAACTTTTTAATAATGTGAAGCTATGTGGATAAAGGAGAAACATATTTGAATTTACGTCTCAGCATCCTAGAGGTAGGGCTGCACTGCAACTGGAAGGACCTGTGGAAACCAGCAGGATGTAAAATTCAGAAAATATCTCTATAAAACTACTTGTGCAGTTTATTAATTCTGACAGAATAGTTGGCTGTACCAAAAATGGTGCCACCATATTGCAGGCTGGAATTGCAGCATGATACTCATTTGCAATCAGATTTTCATATACAGAGAGGGAGAGGTGTGAGAGAGAGAGGTGACATTAGGAAAAACACACACACCCCCAAAGTATTTTCTGTTGTAAAGCATTCTTGAGTTCAGTATCCAGAAACTGTAACCACCTGTTCCAAAGAGTTACCAAACAAGCAGGTAAGAATTAGGGAGAAAGCACAAATTCCTGAGCACAGCAGACAAGGAAGAATCCTGCTAGACCCAGAAGTCACGAGATGTGCCTTTCAAAATCCAGCCTTGCCAAGCCTTCCTGAATTAATATATAAGCTACATATCTTTCTATCATAAAATGAAGGTTGTGAAACACTGGAACAGGTTGCCCAGAGAGGTGGTAGATACCCCATACTGGAAACATTCAAGGTCGCGTTGGACGGGGCTCTGAGCAACCTGACCTAGTTGAAGATGTCCCTGCTCATTGCAGGTAGTGTTGGACTAGATGACCTTTGAAGGTCCCTTCCAACCCAAAGTGTTCTAAGATTCTATCTTTTCCACAGTTCCCAGTTCAAAATACAGGTTGGTTGTGCAGTCTTAAATTCCCACTTACTCTGCACGAACTCATGTCTTTCTCCCTACCCTAGAGTTTTGCAAATAGAGCTTCAAGAAATACCCTGCACGACAAGCAGAAGTTCCAGAACATTTGGACAGGACTGCTCAAACAAACATTAAGGACATCTGTTCTGAAAACTAAACCAATCTTTCTGGTTTTATATGAGTAATATGCTAAAAATGGATCATAAGTGGCCAAATTCTGCTCTCAATCAAACTTAAATAACTTCAATGATTTCAACACTACTACCCTAATTATCTCAGTTGATACGCATCACTTCTGCCCATTGGCAAAGAAGCTGCAATATTCACTATATTACAGGATGAGGTGCTTTCTGCAGTTGAAATTCCCTCCTTTCATTGTCTCTTCACTGGTAATTTTATTCCCCACTAGTCCTCCGTAATTTCATTTCACTTTGCACGTTTTTCATCAAGTTGAGAATTACAGTTTTTAAAAAAGTGCACATGGAGAAAGGCAGAAATGGAGAAAGGCTAGCATTAGCATACATTTAATCCACTCAATCACACCTCCGTTCAGTCCAACAGCAGAGTACGAGATAGTCACAGCCATGAGTAACACAGCGGGAACCAAAGGAACTAAGGAATTTCTCATTGATTAGAGTCTTTAATTTCAGATTATAGGTTTCTCTCAAAGACATACCTGAGTTCAGCTACAATTTATCAGACTTGACAGCTTTTACTTACATCCTAGAAAGATGAATTTCCTCTACAGCAGCAATTACCAAGTGACATTTTGTGCTTTGAATTATGCAGGTGATCAGACCCGTTATTTGTATTTTCTGTATGTGGCCTTGAAATTGGTGAGTCACGGCTGAGGCTACAATATCTGATTTGATGTGGCCTAGATTTTCCAAATGAATACTTCACTTTGCAGACTAGTCTCTGCTAAAAACAAATGTAAGGTGGCACAGTTCATTGCGTTACCAGGTCCTGGCTGATTCCAACTCCTAGTATTCTTGGATAGGAACATGTTTCTCAGCTTTGGTTTAATCCAAGTCCAAAATTAGGAAACATTTCATGTATGCACAAGCCAGAGCCCTAAGGTAAAGTAATAATCAGTTTTAGATTGTATGGGGGAAAGAAAATAAAACCCACCAATATTTTCTTTCAATAACATTAATACATTAATTCCTATCACTGCTAACTTGTAGTAACTCTGAGACAGAGGAATACAAAGTGATTTTGTAATCTTTACTGTATTCTTTTTATGTCTTTGAAGAACTCAAAGAATAAAAATTACACTAGTGCAAGACTCAGAGAATTCAAGTTTCCACAGCTCCCCACAGAAAATCATTCGAGGCTGCAGAAGTTAATATCTCGTGGGCCATCATGAGCAGAGCATCCCTTGCGTTAATGGAACACAGCGAGTCTCAATTACCAAATGGTAGAAAGCATTTTATTCTATTCTGGCAAGTGGCATAATATCAGACATTAAAATAACATAATTTCATTTTCATAACATTTTTACTTTCCTTCCCCTTCATTTCAATTTGTATGTGATATTAGCAACCAATAATTCAAGAGCAGCCAGAAATAGAAATCAGATCCTTGTACTACCCAAGAATAGCTTAAAAAAACACATTTCAAAGGCTATGAAGCATTAACCTTCTCCTTTAACTTTTTTAAAAAACTATTAGATGCTGAATCCTTAAGTCATATCTGAAATGGGAGGAGGGAAGATTAGAAGCAGATATCAAAGGGTCACATCTCACAATTCACAGTAGATAAATACTTTGGCAAAGGCATAAATAATGCAAGGTTACATAAGAATTTCCAAGCATTATTTGTACCCTATAATCTCTTTCAGTAGCAGCACCATAAAGCGCCCTGCAACCCACTGCAATGTATTCCTTGTCTCATTGCTTTTTACACTGCAGTAACCAGTGTAATGAAAAAAAAATAAATCATTAAGGCTAAATTTGACCAGGGGAAGTAAACAGGGACCAAATTCAGCCCTTCTGTGAGTATCGCACTCCGGTGGCAGCAAAAGGGGATAAATGTGAGGCTCTATTTGGGCCTGATCTAGAAATCAAAGTCAATGGAGTTAAAATTTTCCTACTTTCTGTCTCACTCTAAAGGATTCTCAAAATTGACAAAGATTAGAAACGTAAAAATTTCATAGAATCAATACAGAAGTTGTAGCAAACTTCCAGTGATACCACTACACATAAAATTTGAAGTCTCTAGTGTTTCAGTACCCACACAGAGATTTACAAAAAAAAAAAAGAAAATTTTTCATTTAACATCTTAACAGTCTCATTTTGTTCCACCAGCAGTCTAGAATGATATTCTGAATTTTGTATTGCTACTATCCAATCCAAACTACTGTGACAAACCACGTTCAAGTCTCCTCTGAAACACAATGCAAACCCAACACCATAAGAGAACCCAGAGCAGCTCTCCATAGCAAAGAAAGGATTTGTCACCACTTCTACATTACTGCAAGGACCATTGAAGGTCTTATGATCCTCTTGACCATTTTCATGAAAAGAAACTACTTAAAACGACTCTGGGATGTTGCTAGATGAGAATACGGATATCAAGCAGTGGGATTTTTGGCTGTGTTATTATGACACCTCAGCAAGGTCTCAGACACCTTGATATTACGTGCATTAGAATAACATAGTACATCTGCCAACAGGCAAAATTGCTTTACACTGAAAAGGGACTATGCTAATTGCACAAACCTGTAGACGAGTTAAACACCAATGATGATCCCAGTAGTACTGACAGGGTTGAGTTAGCAGGTAGAATGAACAAAGCTAACAAATAGTAGGATGCTTTCAATTAAATTGCCATATTTGTGGTTTTAACTGAAAATAACTATATTTGGAATCAGGGTACATATTATTGGCGTACCATAATAATTTGAAACAGCTACAGACTTGTGTACTTTAGGTGTACACAAAACATGAAGGAATAAAAGGAGCAAATTTGGCACCTTTTTGTACTGTGCACAGACATGCAATGTACTATATGAGAACCTTGGTTAAAAAAAAGTAGTAAATGCATGATACAATATACTGGAATGTGTACTGGGTAAAAAGGGAGCTATAAATAAAACTGCTGGATAGCTACACTGAACCTGGTGTGGGCTGCTTGAGGTGCTGTGGGTGTGAGTGGTATCTCTGCTACTGAATCATGTTCATGATAGTCCTGAAATTGCGGAGGCTAGACGACAAGAGCAAGCTCACACCTTGCTGTGGAGAGCTGTATCATGCGGAGTTACTGCTCAGCTCCAGAAGGAGAGTATCCGCATGTAGTGAGTGTTGCAGGCAAGTCAGTAAGCCCCCTTATTGGCAGGAGTTACTAGCTCAGGACAGCCAGCTCAACAAAAATGCAAAGAGAAGAAAAGAAACTGTCATCTTCTCACTTGTTCACCCTGGAAAATCAGGGTTGTACGAGTCTGTATCACCTGCAGCACAGCCGTGGACCGAGCAGCCCAGTGGACCAGGCATGCATTAGGAACTGCTCCCTGTTTGAGGAACAGCACAAATTGTCTGTAGCAGAACTCAAGAAGCTATTAGCCATCCACAAACAAGAGATAATCACATAAAGTAGAATTAGCAGAAAAAAATGTAACCTCATTCAGCAACAAGATAAAATTTTTTAATCTGACCATATATTTTTCTGGGAGCTGTAGTGTAGATCTCCAATTTGAACACAGATCTTTATAATTCTTCAGCTTCTAGGAGATCACTGTACAGTTGTGTGCATCCTGCCCAGAGGATCTCTTGGAAAAAAAAAATTGCCTTAAGTTCAGGACTCAGTAATATATGGTGATAGGCAGAGAGCAAGGGGAGACTTCAGAAAGCCAAACAAAAGACAAAAATTCACTACTGTTTTTAACCCTTCCCATTGTCCATAAAGCTAGAAAGCTGCAGCTGCACAATGCCAGAACCATTCCCACTTTCTGTGCTACACAGCTAGAGACCTCAGCTAGTTTTCCTATTACGAGTATCCTTTGAAGAAAGCCCTCAAGAGCACATTAAATCAGACCAAAGGTGCAAAGGCACCTAGCATCCAATCCGGTACTGCAGCTAATAGCAAATGTCGTGAAGCCCATAAGGATTGGAATAATATCCAGTGATATTTCTCTACAACACTCCCAAACTTCAAGCTTGGAGGTAAGGGGTGTTATCATTGGATTCGATAACCCCCATTTGATTTTGCTTCCCTTCATGTGTCCAGACGTCTTTTGAACATATGTGAACTGTTAGCTTCCACAGTGCTCTCTTTCAAGGAATTTCAGTGCTGAACTATTCATGCACAAAGGAATCCTTTCTTCTTTTTGTCACCTGCTTGACTCATTTGGTATCTTCCTTCCCAGAATGTCATTATTATGGAAGGAGAAAATGTCTGGTACCTAGTCACCATGTGTGGGGGAAAGAGTAAAAATAAAATAAAATCAGACAGATCTTGACCTCCTTGTATATGATAACAAACCAGTGCTGGAAGAGTAAGTTCATAGAGGGTGGTGTTCTCCCAGCAACCCAAGAAACCAGAGCTCTCTTCTCCAGGAGAGCGCTGTATCCCAAAGGCTACACCCCAAATGGTCTATACAGACCATTAAAGCTGGTGGTTGTAACTGTAGTCAGTAGCAGAGATTGCAGGGCTCTGCCTCCCTGGGCTCTCTTGAGGAAGTCAAGTCATTGCCACAAGTATTGTAGCCAGTGAGGAATCTGACTTGTTTCTGGGTCTGCCAGCCTGTCTGGGAGGGATGGGAGGCAACAGTGAATGTGCTTAACAGACTAATCAATAAAATTACTCACATTCAAAGAAATTATGTGCGTGCTCCAGTGTATATTTACATCCAGCCGTTTAACTAGATTTTTATGTAAATGTTGAAAGAATACTCCTGAGTGAAACAGAAATGTACAACATATTTTCACAGGAAACTCCTTACAACTGCATTTCCCACGTGAACATGGCAGGCAATTAAATAAATACGCTAGGGTCAATAAGAGTATTTATAGGCTTAGGAAAGTTAACTAATATAGAGCTACTCCCAAGGAAGGGAGCTGAAAGTAATGAGGAAATAACCACCCTACAACAACAAGCAAAATTGCAGAGGTTTTGTCACCACAGGCTTCCAATACGGTCACATAATGGCATGTAATCCTGGGAGACAGACAGCAGACCCTGCTGAAAAGTAAACTCTGCCATGAATACACTGTGGGCAGAGCTGATCTGTACCAGAGAGCTTGGGAAAGGCCTGATAGTGCTGGTAACAGATAACACACTTCGGGAGTGGAGGCAGATGTCACCCATCGCATGCGTTCCTCCCCGTGCCGGCAAGGAGTGCAGCTGGGCATGGCACTTCTTACACACTCACACACAAATCCCTAATAGACATCTAGTCCATACTGTACAGGACTATTTAAAAAACACTCTGAATTTAAGGGATATTCACCTATTTTAAACAGAAAGCTCCACTTTGATTCTGCTACATATCATGTTTTAAGTTTTAATGCTTTTGCATTTTTTCTGTTTCATTATCTGGGGAAAGGAGTAAAAGTCCTTTTTTGTTAGCCTTTCTTTGAACAACTGTTCCTCCAAAATAAAATGGAAATCTTCATCAGCTATGTTATGTACACATATATACACACACAAAGCTGTGCCTTTTCACATCCAGTGGTTTAAAGGAAGCCCTCAGTCAAAATTAGCCACATTTCCAAGCTGATACATTTAATGAAAAATCAGGCTGCTTTCACTAATACAAACAAGAATACACATATATTTACTAAGGAATCCAAGATCTCTTCCTCTTCCATACCATCTCACTTAGCTATTAATTTATTGAGCACATCACACTATGTGCTTCAGCAACATGAAGTTTAATTTAACGCTTAAATATGAATGTCTGCTTACTTTTATTTTTAACTAGAACAACTTCAGATTTTTCATTCTGATTTTTTTTTTCCATTTGATTTAGTTCCGATTACTAACTGTTTACTTTTTTAGTAGTTGATTGCATTTGGAAATGATGCTTGCTGACAAATTGTACGCTGTGCTTTTCAAATATTAACCAGTGGGTTCTGCTGGTGTTTACCATACCACACCATGCGTGTTCCAAGTAGTGTTTTCACTGACTTCTTTTTAAACTAGAAAAATCATTATCTGAAAAATGTATTTAAAAACAGTGCTAAAGTACCATCGTTTATATTGCAAGTCCTTTTAAACATTAGTTTAAAGACAAACAAGGGCAGGGCATTTGGAACTAGAACATCTTTGAAGTCCTTTCCAACCCAAACCATTCTGATTCCATTCTATATACAGAGTGGACTATGGTGTGAGGGTCACAGTGGACTTCAAGGCCAACCAGCCACCACCACACCACCAGATGCAGAGCACACCTACCACTCCAGGCAATGCTTTCAAGGAGGCAAGGGGAGGAGGCTACAACCCTTTTAATCTTAGTTCTCATGTACGTCCATGGTCTGCTACTTAGGTGAGGACGCTAACGTCTGCCCTAAAATTAGAAACACTTTACAGCTCAGATTATATTTGCAAAATTAGAATGAACTATGGGATAACTACTTTAATTTAGAACAGCTGCCATAGGGATGGGCATTGCCTCTCTACGCTGTAGTCTATATTCTTACAGTAAAACACAGCATATTGATGTATACCCTGAACAATACCACAGTCATCAAGGAAACTGCTGCCAATTGTAGCCGAACCTCTACAGTTCCTGGCCTCCATAAACACAGAGCCAACACCTTGGGAAGCCAAGGGGTCAGCACAGGCTCCTGGTCTCTTCTTAGGCGAGGCACAACTGTGCATCCAAGTCCAAAGAAAAAAGGAATGTAAACACTGTGGCTCCTGTGGCGCTGCTGCCTCTAGGCACTGCTTCTGACAGAGAAAGCTTAAAAGCTTCTGACCTGTGCATCTCATGGGACCTTCAGCTGACAGCTCCCTTGTGCTAAAAGCAATGCTGACCAAGCAAAAAAGAAATTAAGGAGGAAGAGTATATGAGTGTGAGGAACTGAACAAAGTGGGACTCTCCAGCTTGGAGAAAAGATGCTTCACTAGAGGCACGATTGAAATTTATCCAATGACAGCCACTGTGAAAATGAACAGGGAGGGACAATTCACAATTTCTTACAACACAGCTAAAGGCAGAAGAAAACTACTTTTCCCCTTCCAAATGTGCTATACTAAGCAGGGGCGGGAGGCTGAGACATTTTACTCCAGTCAAGTCTGATCAGCCTTGTAGGATTTTGTAAGCATTGGCTTTCACAGAGAAATCACAGACATGAATCATAGTAAGTAAAGTTAGTCTTTCTGTTGTTTTCAAGATAGCAGAGTATCAGTTCTAGGAAGACTTCTCCAGAAGAGCAGAAAAAAAACCTCACAAGACTAAAGGGCTTTCGTTTGTTCTGCAGAATTATCTTCCCACTGTTACGTTAGTGACAGCCTAAGTAGATCATATTTTGCTTCCCTGAAGCTTTGAAATGTGTCTGTCAAATTCTATTACCACAGCAGCAGCCATTCCTACTAGAAGCCATTAGCCAGCAGGAAATAACAAAACTCTTCAGACACAAGCAAGAAAAAAAAGAGCAAAAATTAGAAATGTGCTAAGACAAGAACAGGCTAAAAATATCAGTGAGCAAGTTTCCAGATATAACTGAAATACAGTCATAGGAAACACATCCAGCTCCCAACAAATGCCGATGCTTGCTCTACATGGGCAACGGTCACTAACTTGCAGCAAAATATTACACTATATATGAACAGAGTAAAGTCTCAGAACTTGGTTGAAAAAGCTGAGAATACTTTGAAAATCACAAATCTACTTTTTCTGTGCTAATAGAGGAAGATCTGATTCTCCCAGACCAACAGTCACATCAGCACAAAGAACTGTCTTAACTGTACAGATTGACAAGGACTCACCATCCACTATCCATCATATTTGAGAAGTCATGGCAGTCTGGTAAGGTTCCTGCCGACTGGAAAAGGGGAAACAAAACCCCTATTTCTAAAAGGGAAATAAGGAAGACCCAGGGATACAGGCCAGTCAGTCTCACCTCTGTGCCTGGCAAGACCATGGAGCAGATCCTCCTGGAAACTCTGCTGAGGCATGTAGAAAATAAGGAGGTGATTGGTAGCAGCCAGCATTGCTTCATCAAGGGCAAGTCACGCCTGACAAATTTGGTGTCCTTCTATGAAGGGGCTGCAGTGGCAGTGGACAAGGGAAGAGCAACCGATGTCATCTACCTGAACTTTTGCAAAGCGTTTGGCACTGTCCCACACAATATCGTGGTCTCTAAATTGAAGAGACATGGATTCGACAAATGGACCATTCAGTAGATAAAGAACTGGCTGGACAGTTGCACTCAAAGAGTTGCGGTCAATGGCTCGATGTCCAAGTGGAGAGCAGTGACAAGTGGCGTTCCTCAGGGGTCAGTACTGGGACCTGTGCTGTTCAACACCTTTGTCAGAGACACGGACAGTGGGATCGAGTGCACCTTCAGCAAGTTTGCTGATGATACCAAGCTTTTTGGCAAGGTAGACACAGAGGGCAGGGATGACATCCAGAGGGACCTGGAGAGGCTAGAGAGGTGGGCCCAAGCCAATCTCATGAAGTTCAACAAGGCCAAGTGCAAGGTCCTACATCCGGGTTGGGGCAATCCCAAGCACAAATACAAGCTTGGCGGAAAATGGATCGAGAGCAGCCCTGAGGAGAAGGACCTGGGTGTGCTGATTGACGAGAAGCTCAGCATGAGCCAGCAATGTGTGATGGCAGCCCAGAAGGCCAACCATATCCTGGGCTGCATCAGAAGTGTGTCCAGCAGGTCAAAGGAGGTGATTCTGCCCCTCTAGTCCACTCTTGTAAGACCCCACCTTGAGTACTGCATCCAGCTCTGGAGTCCTCAACATAAGAAGGACATGGACCTGCTGGAGCGAGTCCAGAGGAGAGCCACAAAGACGATCACAGGGCTGGAGCACCTTTCATATCAGGAAAGGATGAGAGGTTTGGGGTTGTTCAGCCTGGAAAAGAGAAGGCTCTGGGGAGACCTTATTGCAGCCTTCCAGTACTTAAAAGGGGCCTATAGGAGAGCTGGGGAAGGATTTTTTACAAGGGCATGTAGTCATAGGACAAGGCTTTAAACTGGGAGAGGGTAGATTTTGATTAAATATTAGGATGAAATTTTTCACTTTGAGGGTGGTGAGGCACTGGAACAGGTTGCCCAGAGAAGTTGTTGAGGCCCCATCCCTGGAGGTGTTCAAGGCCAGGCTGGATGGGGCTTTAAGCAACCTGGTCTAGTGGGGCAGGGGGGTTGGAACTTGATTATCTTCAAGGTTCCTTCCAACCTAAACCATTCTATGGTTCTATGATTTTTCATTAAGTCTTCAGAAGTTTATTACAGGACACCTAGAAATGTCACTGGAGAAAATGCAGTCTTAACCACTATGTGAATCACTGCCACTGCTGACCACAAATGGTTCCAGCTGATGGAAGTTTCAACCACTTCATGTGACCTCCACACTCCAAAAGACTGACAGCAGAAAAAGACAGGCGTGCCCAGCAGTGCCTATGGGCGTACCTAACACAGAAGCAGAGGGCTGCAAGACAGACTGCAAAGCAGACAGAGGAACAAGTCAGCTCAGCCTTGCTATGACGCTGCAACTCTTTAACTGGTCTTTCATTTGGCTGGACATTATTAATTTGTAGGTCTTCAAAAATTACATGCTGTCAATTTCAAAAGGCCACAGATACGTGAGAATAGGTTTTATCAAGAAAGATTTATAATGAATAGTAACAGCTAATATTTAGAGGCAATTCAAGCCTTCAATAAATAACCTCAGGAATTTGCAATAGGAATACAAGACATTCCTTCTGTTTCTAAATACATGCACTGTTTTTTCTGTTTGGGATTTTTGTATTTTTTTCTATATTCTGTATAGCCACTCAGTGCATGTTGACAGGTACCTGCTCTGTGTCAGGTTCCATAATCCAATACAGTGATCACATTTCACAGCCAAGGCTCAGAAATATCTTAATTCCTACAGCTGCAGCTGGGGAGGTGGGGGTAGTTTGTAGAAAGAAAATCTCATGCCCTGAGAAAATATCAGGACAAAAACATCCTGACCATTTCCATTAGGAAGCCAGGACATTCTGTTTTCAGAACTGTCCTGGCCAACCAGGGATGTCTAGACATGTTATGTAGCTACCACAAACCCGAAGCTTCATCTGTAGCTGCCAAGCTATTGCCGAAATTACAAAGGAAAGAGTGCATGTCCAATAGGCTACACTGCTCAGAAACACCTGCAAAAATTTATATCAGCAGAACAAAATTTTACCCCAAATGATAATGCAAAATCCTTCAGTTCCAGATAACAAAAGGCATTAACTCTTAGTAGCAAGGAATCCAGGGCCAACAGTCTGGGTAGGGCTACTTCAGTCTTCTGACACCTAAACTAAAAACAGGCTTGGGCAGGTAACTCAGATAATACGTTGAAGATAGCTGGATTTGAATGTATAAATTCAGTCACCTTCTTCCCCTAATATCAAATGCATAAGTAGTTAATGTAAGAAAGCATTCACTTTGAAAGAAGAGCAGAGACATTTTCTCCCTTTTTAACACATGGGAAACTCGTCCCAATGTCCTAGGAAACAGAAAGCCAAACTTGAAAAATCAGTGTTTATACAGAAGGCATAATCAACAAGTGCTACTAAGACTACATAGGAAAAATAGGAATTTCACAGCCAGCTAAGGTGATTCACAGAATATGCAATTTAACCGAGCTTTACTTGAAATTTTATACCTAAAGGAGGAAGGAGCTCAGGCAGGTGAAGGACAGTGTTAGGGAAAGCAGTTACGCAGAACACAATGAAGTTTAGATCTTCAGAAAATACCTAGGAGTACCGAACTTGAAATCGGGGAAAAGACTTCTGAAGGATTAGAAATTAGTGATCAAAATTCACCACCAATTACTTGACTGCTAAGACAGAGTTGATCCTGACATATATCAGGAGGGAATATTACAAGACTGAAGAGACGACCTTAGCATCGTACTATAGCATTCATGAGGCCATAATTAAAAGGCAATGTCCTGTCTTAGCATCCAAATTTCAGAAAAGATCTGGAAAAATAAAAGGAAGAAGTCAAAACCAGCTAGAGGAACGAGTCAAAGATTGGGAAATACACACAATGACAGTCTAATTTATTTAAAAATAAAATAAGAATCAGTTAGTTTCATAAATACTTCCCCGCCAGACTTCTAGTACTGGTTCCGATTATTAGAAACTGAAGTTATATAACCTCAAAATGGAAATAAGTTTTTTATTTTTGACAATTAAAGTCACAAACTTTTGGAACAGCCTGTCATCTCATGTGGTTGGTTATAGATCACTGGAAGAAAATCAGCCAAGATCAAATACCTTTATAGAAACCTTGTTGAAATTCAATGAGTAATCACAAACATGCTGTAGAGACAAATGAAATTATTTAGCCAGAATTATATAAAGACAATGATTCCTCCCACCCCTAGTTGACAAAGCTATTTTAAAAGTTTCAGATTTCAGTGCATCAGGGCAACTCCGTTGATTTCCGAAAATTTGTCCGTGACTCACTTCAATACAGCTGACATTAAGCACTGGCACAGTGACCCTCAGTAATGCACCAAAGATTACAACACCCAGTGCAAACTAAAGTAAATATATTTGAAAAGCTTTAAGGAAAACTGATACCTAGGCATGCTATACTGTTGAATATTGCCTTCAAAGGGTGTTTTCTCTTAACTAAAACCACTTGGTATTATGCCATCTGCTATTTTCAGTGGCACATGTTAAGTGCTGAAAGATGTAATAGACATAACAGCAATAGGTCTACTGAAAAAAAAATCATGGTTGGTTCAAGTGAGTAACCCACTTAGGGAGGCATCCTAGGTAAATACTGAAGCATCACAGATCCGCAAGCACAGTTCACTTCAAACTTCCAATTCTTTGTCTTTTTCCTATCATTTACAGAAATACAAACACACTACTTGCATTTATTTCACATTTCAATTCTCAACAGCAGCAAAAAACTGAGTAAAAATGTCATGGATTCAAAATTGAAAAAATCACTTCCTATTTCGCTAAAGGCTACATTCAGTTCATAGTTTGGATAAAGATACCAACCAATTTTTATTTTTTTATTTTTCCCAAAAGTTTGGATCCACTCAGAAGTCTAAACACATTAAAAGAACAAAGGTAAACATTCCAGTTACCTGAAAGACTAAAAGAGAATATAATCTTAGAATACAATACCAGGAAAAATATAAAATAGTGAAGTAGGGAGATTATATCATCCCTGAATTCAGCAATGATGAAGCACATTCTGGGATGTGTGCCCATTCCTGGTGTATGCATTTTGTGAAGGATCAGTGGCACACTGGAGTAAACTCAGAAAAAGATCCATAAAAATTAGCTGAACAGCAGAAAATGGGCTTCACAGGAAGACTTCTTCCTGATAAAAAGGACTGAGTTGTTCAGATTGAAACACATTTTCACAAACAAGGCAAATTTTATTTGATTACCTACCAAGTATCTATAGTGGAAGAAGTGAATCAATAGTAAAGATGATCTTTAGATACATGGCACGACGAGGCTGATATTTAAATTTTATCTCTGAATCTGTGTATAACACTTATGAGGAAAAAACAAACTGAAGCTAGACAAACGCAAATATGGAATAAGAGACTTATTTTCACCAGAAAACCCATCATGCCACCAAACGGATTATTTACCATTTGAAATGTAACAACAAGATGGGATCTCCCTCTCCAAGTCATCACCTCGTGGTCTACCAATTTCCTGCAGGAACTAGTAGGTAACTCTAGCTAACCCGTGCTGCACAAGGGCTTGGTCTTTTGATTTCTTTTCTCAGGAAATTACTGCACAGAATTGTTTCACAAAAGATGTAACAAAGCAAGCCTGGGGTTACTCTCTCTGAGTAATAACATAAGACTAGAAGGCTTCTTGTTCAGTCCCTATGCCTGCTACCACTGCATGATTTTTAACTCTATCAGTAATTCAGCTGGTGCCTTTGACTTTTGTCTGCTTCACCTTGAAATACTTAACATCTTGGAATTCTGCAAAGGTAGAAGACTGTGAAAGAGCAGCTGCAGTCTATTACAATGATAATACAGTAAACACAACCATGAAGATTTTCCTGAAAGCAAGAGAAAAAGGATCTGAAATAAAAGCAACAGCAGACTGATGGAATATGGCTGTTCCTTCTGTAAAAATGGATGACATTTGGATGGATGACTTCCCTTGGCTTTTTTTGAGTTAAAAACATGACTCCGCTTTTAATGTTCATGGTAGGTAGGGCTAGTTGGGACCAGGGTGACATAGACAATAATTTCTCCTAAGAAATAAAGCATTATTCAGCATCACTATTCATTAAAAAAATAAAGGAAAGAATTTATTTTAGATGCCAAAAAGACATGCATAAAACTATGTATTTTTCTTGCTCTTATGAAGCCGTAATGAAAAATACATCTTTACCTAATGGCAAGCCAATTGATGCTAATCAGAACAAGCTGTGGATGCAGAGGGTGATGGCTCTTATCTGTGTTAACCACCCAGTAAACACCCCTCTTTCCCTTTTAAGCAAGGAATCCCTTGGAATCAGCTAATACCAGACCCTGCAAAAAGGACTGTCCAGACTGAAAAATTCCTATATGGTAAGAAACCTGGACACTGCTGAGATGGAGACTGAAGGTGGAAGGACAAAAGAAAAAAAAAATGCTGGAAAATGGCTTTTAATAATTTCTGATTAAATAAAAATGGATGTTTTAAAATATAATTCGTAGTGGGTGACAAAGAAGTGAGGATTCCTAGAATCTGCGACTCTTACATTTAATAGCACTTTTTTTTTTTTCTAACATCACCTCACTATACCCAGTAGAGCTGCCTGTGAATTGAGGCATAACTGAAGTAGAGAAGGGTAATAAGCATCCTTCTCAGAGAATGCAATGGGAATGGTTCTGTATTTCATTACATTTATATTCATTGTGGCTCTAACAACAGAGTTGTGATACAATTTGTACATAATTTCATCTTTTTACTGACATAAAAACATTTCTCTATTTCTACTAAGCACTGCTAGGGACCTAATACAGCAGTCCACATCAACAAGAAAATTTCAGTATTTTTTTCTGCTCTATTAAAGCTAATAATCAGTTCTACTGCTGTGACAATGCTGACACGTTAAAAAACGTGAATTTTACTCAGTAGGGAAATTATCATTTTTGCGAGAGAACCGAGACTGAAGAGATTCTCAATATATAACAAATGAGATCCACGGGGCTCAACCCAGCTGTTTGATTTCCCCAAACCTCTGGTTTTGTCCCTCCCCACCATGAAACAAACCCCAAACACAAACTGTTTTCTTTGCCTGGGGAGTCTCACCAAGCTCCCTAGATGATACATAAACACTCTTAGCATCCTTCCATACAAAGTCAGTTAAATATCTTCAAGATCATCTACTATCATTAGGTTCAGCAGCTTCAGAACAACAGTTATATATCCCTTCAGAGGAGTTATCCGGCTCTGAAATAGATACAGCCATGCCAGTAACTGCTGCTAAGGGACTTAAATCCTCCTTGTCTTGAATTTGCAAAGACTAGATTTACTTTAAAACGTATTTTAGATTCACAATTCTCACTTAGTGACCTATCTGGCATGGAGCAGCTCCCAGTCTGACATTCCAACTGCAGGCCAGCAGCAGTACACCTTTATCAGTCTTTCAATAAAAATGGCTTGCTTTGTGTCTGTCAGATCAGAGAGTTTTCTCGTGTTCAATTACTTGGACAAATGCTGACACATCCTTTTGATTACCACAGGCAAGATTATGCCATCCATCATGGCATTTTCCTCAGATTTTTTTTCCTCATATAGTTCATACTTTTTTGACATTACTTATAATGTATGGTGTCCCGTAAGCATTTATGCAATACTTGGGAAATCAGCACGAAGAGGAAACAACTCACCTACCTGTACTTAACCAGGCAACATACAGACATATGTAAATTGCTGTAATCTGTCCCAAACTCCGTGTTACCGGTCTTTCTTCGCTACTGCTCCTAGCTGGGCTAGGTAGATGAAAGTTGTCTTATGGACCAACTTTTGTCACTTTTATTCTTATTTAAGTGTGAAAATACCTTTGCCAGAAGAGTGACACACGATGGACCTATCAAACAGCCCTTTTCAGTATTACAACTCTCCTCCTGGAGGTGTGTAAAAAATTCACTACAAAGATGGGTAGCCCACACATCCAAAGAAAGTGGTCTTGTACCCTCTTCTGATTGAAGACAAGTTTTACACTGCACTGACCTCATTGCTTTAATCACTTCCAAGCCAGACATATCAGGAATGCACTTAAACTTGTGCTGAAAATTAAGGTGGCGTTTCAGTACCACTGAGGTTTAATTCCTTCTACCCTTTTCCTGATGTTTTCCTGATCTAGGACCTTGAACCAATATGCAGACAGATTCAAGGTCAGAGTCTTCATTTGAAGGAGAAAGACTTTAGACAGCCAACCTTATTGTTGGCTCCTTTATTGCTGGTTCTCTTAACTGTTGTTTGCAGTGTTATACAGAAACAAGGCTCTCAAGCCTTTCTTCCTAGTATTGTTTTTTTTAAAAGAATGTAATTAAAGTCTAACAGCCCTATAGCCACTAAAGACAAGACAGGTATTGTCATTAAATTCCTGAGAACTGTAATTCCTCAGTTTTTCAGTACATTCTTAGGGAAAAAACCTTTGGAGTGCTCATCACCTATCAGTCACAAGAGAACTGAACTTCCAAAGTCTCCAAGAGCTGAGCTCTGCTTCCAAAAACAGCTTGCGCATTTACAGTCATGCTTTTTGACCCACTTTTCTTATTTTCTAGTGGGAATATACAACCTAAAAAAAAAATTGGAATTTAATTATAGAAGTGGTTCATAAATAAAAATTCCATTTCGGTACAGCCAACCATACAAGATTGGACCTGGAAGTCTTTTCACAGACTACATGTGCATACTAGTTTGCTTACCTTTCATTATTGGCATTGCTACCTACTGATTAATTGACAAATATGATAGACAACGTGCATACTAATACTTGGGAAAAGCATGGTCAAAACACCATTTAAACATGAAACATTAAAACACTGAACTGGAAAATGTCTGGATACATACCCGCACATAAAACTCAGTGTTAGACACAATACTGAACTGTTCAAGCTATTCTTAAGTTTGGTCCTGCTATAAACCTGGACAGGAAGAGAGATGGCACTTTCTTACCCAGGAAATTATTTCCCCTAATTTTAACAGTAACGCACACACACAACTTCGGAGAAAGGTCCTCTTCAATTACCTTAATGACCAAGTAACTTAGTTTCAAATGGGTAAACAAATTTCATAATTATTTCCGAATTCAATCACTGATATCTATATGATACACTAATATGGTTGGACAAACATGAAACTGATTTTGTCTCATATAAAGAAGCAAGAGCATATATTAATTTTGAGATTTCAAGTTGGGTTTGTATAGGTGAAAGTTAAAGTGAAGACATCTGCAAAAAATCATGAATACAGAAATTAGGAAGTAGCCACAAATATAAAACAGAAAGGAAGGGAAGGAATAATAATTTTAAAAAATCTATGAGTCATGACTTGGGACTAAGGTGCTAAACACCTTAGAGGTGACAGTTGCTAGAGCAATGCCTCAGGTTGAAATTGCTCAGAAACACAAGGCTCAGTGATGATTTGACAGCCTAACCCAGAAGCAGTTCCTTGGAGTCTATGTAGTCACATTCAAGTAAACCCTGTGTAAAAGCAAAAGGAAAAAGTAACCCTTTATTACCCTGTCATTATTAATCTTCAATAATCTTCAAGTATTCTATTTCCTCCCACCAGGGTAAGAGTGAGATGTGAAACAAGCAGCAAGATATGCTCCCTACTACACAATATTACAGTTGGGCTCCTTCTTAAAATACTATAGAATCATAGAATTAGTGAGGTTGGAAGGGACCTTTAAGATCATCAAGTCCAACCATTAACCTACCCTGATAAAAACACCACCACTTCTAAACCATGTCCCTAAGCACCTCATCTACCCTTTTCTTAAACACCTCCAGGGATGGTGAATCCACCACCTCCCTGGGCAGCTTATTCCAACGTTTAATAACCCTTTCAGTGAAAAAATGCTTCCCAATATCCAATCTAAACCTCCCCTGACATAACTTGAACCCGTTTCCTCTTGTCCTATCACTTGTCACCAGGGAGAAGAGGTCAGCTCCCATCTCTCTAAAACTTCCTTTCAGGTAGTTGTAGAGGGTGATAAGGTCTCCCTCCCCTCAGCCTCCTCTTCTCCAGGCTAAACAACCCCAGTTCCCTCAGTGGTTCCTCATAAGGTTTGTCCTCCAGACCCTTCACCAGCTTTGTAGCCCTTCTCTGGACACGCTCCAACACCTCAATGTCCTTCTTGTAGTGAGAGGCCCAAAACTGAACACAGTACTCGAGGTGAGGCCTCACCAGTGCTGAGTACAGGGGGATGATTACTTCCCTAGTCCGGCTCACCACACTATTCCTGATCCAGGCCAGGATGGTGTTGGCCTTCTTGGCTGCCTGGGTGCACTGCTGGCTCATACTCAGCTGGCTGTCCACCAACACCCCCAGGTCCTTTTCTGCCAGGCAGCTTTCAAGCCACTGCGCCCCCAGTCTAGCGCTGCATGGGGTTGTTGTGACCCAAGTGCAGGACCTGGCACTTGGCCTTGTTGAACCTCATACCATTGGCCTCAGCCCATCTGTCCAGCCTGTCCAGATCCCTCTGCAGAGCCAATCTACCCTCAAGCAGATCAACACGCCCCCCTAGTTTAGTGTCATCTGCGAACTTACTGAGGGTGCATTCGATCCCCTCATCCAGATCATTGATAAAGATATTAAAGAGAACAGGCCCCAGCACCGATCCCTGGGGGACACCACTCGTGACTGGACACCAACTGGATTTAACTCCATTTACCACCACTCTCTGGGCACGGCCATCCAGCCAGTTTTTTACCCAGCGAAGAGTATACCTGTCCAGGCCATGAGCAGCCAGTTTCTCCAGAAGAATGCTGTGGGAAACGGTGTCAAAAGCCTTGCAAAAGTCCAGGTAGATTCCCTCATCTACTAGTGGGTCACCTTGTCATAGAAGGAGATCAGGTTTGACAGGCATGACCTGCCTTTCACAAACCCATGCTGACTGGGCCTGATCACCCTGTTCTCTTGCATGTGCCGTGTGATGGCACTGAGGATGATCTGCTCCATGACCTTCCCAGGCACCGATGTCAGACTGACTGGCCTGTAGTTCCCTGGATCCTCCTTCCGGCCCTTCTTATGGATGGGTGTCACATTTGCCAACCTCCAGTCAGCTGGGACCTCCCCAGTTATCCAGGACTGTTCATAAATGATGCACAGTGGGCCAGTGAGCACTTCCGCCAGCTCCTTCAGTACCCTTGGATGGATCCCATCTGGCCCCATAGATTTGTGCACCTCCAGGTGCTGAAGCAGGTCCCTCACCATTTCCCTTTGGATTACAGGGGCTTCATTCTGCTCCCCATCCCTGTATTCTAGCTCAGGGGTCGGGGAACTCAAGGAACAACTGGTCCTACTGAAGAAGACTGAGGCAAAGACGGCATTAAGTACCTCAGCCTTTTCCTCATCCTTGGTTACTACGTTACCGGCCCCATCTGCTAGAGGACAGATATTATCCTTGGTCCTCTTTTTATTGCTAATATATTTCTAGAAACATTTTTTTGTTGTCCTTGACAACAGAAGCCAGGTTTAGCTCTAGCTGAGCTTTGGCCCTAGTTCACAAATCAGAAGTTTTTCTCATCCCATCCAGGCACACAATTATATAAAAGCAAACTCAGTTACCAACTGTAGCAGTAAAACAATTCTTGAAATTTATGTCCACTGCTGGAGTTTCCAATTTTAAAACTAGGTCCAGCCTTTTCACTTTGGTAAACTAGACACCCTGACCCTGATCTGGCTTCCTACAAGCAAGCACCAGCAAGAAACTGTTAAAATAAAAAAAAAAAAAATAAAAAAAAGCTACTTAGTGCAGGATCAAGGGGTTTTTAGCTGCTTCATTAAATGGAAGGAAATAGATCATAAAATGCACACACTGGGAGCAACAGAAATGAATAATGCATCCGTTGCTTGTTTGCATAATGGAGTTATTTGATCTACTTTGACTTCTCAGGCACAGCAAAAGCAAAAAGTAATGGTTTCCCCCCTTCTTCCAAGAAAGTCCTCAGCAACTCATGTCCTCCTAAAGGCCACAGGATGCTATAGAATACTAATAAATTTCCAGCTGTTGCAGGGACACTTGTAAAATAGCACAGCAGATTTTGCCACTTGCATTGGGAAGACACCAACCACTGGGCATCTGCCTGATTTAATGAGAGAAGCTCAAGCACTCATGCAGAAGGTGGCAGGCAAACATCCATTTATGCTCAGATAGCAAGAAGAAGAATTTGTAGGGGGGAGGGAAGAACAGAGGTATTTCAGAGAGGCTATTTTAATGGCTTTAGGGTCCTTTTACCCATAAACAACCCATACTCTTGTGAACTTTTAGTATGGTAGTTTCTCCCCAAATAAGCATTTTAGAGAGCTTTGGAAACTTCTAAATGTTTTCAAAAGCCTTAATCATTACTTTCTGAATTCAAACACTGTCTGATAAAGTTCAGTCATTTGTAGGGCAAAGTTCTGCAGTGAGAAGTTCAGTCCTAAACCAAAGTCGACAGCAGTACTGTCCAATGAGGAGCAAAGCTGAACATCTCTAAGACCTACACCCCACCAGCTTTTGTTGACTTTACAAGCAGTAGCCAGACTTGTGCAAGTGCATGTGGCACTGCCAACTTCTATGGTCTTAGCGCAACTTTTACACAATTGCAATGGTTTGAAAGCTACAGGTCTTGGAGCTCCTGCAATTAGATCTCTCCAAACACTTTTCCACTCCAGCATCCAAACCAAAAGTATTTTGTTTAGATCAGCTTGAATCTTCTTTGGGCTACAGAGGGTCAAAGGAGGATGGGGAACGCTGATTTTCTTGCTGAAAAAAAGCATTCCCACTTTCCCCCACCACCTCAAGATGAATAAAATGTGTTACTTTTGTTTGAAACTATCAAAAACGAAAGCAAAGCATTACCCACAAAAACAATCAGGAAGATTGTTATGTCTGGGATTTTTTGTTTGGTTTGGGGATTGTTTGTTGTTTTTTGGTTTTGTTTTTGTTTTTTTTTTAAATCTTTTAAACTACTCTTGAAAGGATGACATTCACCTCAAAACCAAAAGACACACTTCCTCTGTAGCTGTTATGCAGTAATATTCCGCTAGGACATTCTGCAGAGGGGAAAGTATTTTCAGCTTCTCAACTGAAATTACTCTGCTTTCATCTAAAGTAACATAGTATTCATACAGAAATCTCTCAGGAATACAAAGGCATTTCTGAATACAGAAAGACCATTTTTGGCAAGAGGAATTTCCTCTGAAATTGCACCAGTTTTTCTACCCACACTCACTTAGTTTGCTATCACTGTCTTTCTGGAACTCCCTACATGATACTTGTTGTGGGAACTATTCCCCCCCCCCCCCCTTTTTTTTTTTAGAGTACTGTAAAAATCAATGCACAGAAATAAAAGTTTTCAATGTTTTCCAATTCAAGGCGCCCTTAAGACAAAATATCTCGTACTCTGAGTAATAATGTCAAGTTTACACACTAAGAATATTTTTTTGCATTCTTTTAGACTTATACAGTTAATTCCTTGCTCCTAGCATCTTCAGCCACGAAGCCCAAAGCTACTAAATTACTTAGTAGTATGAACTTTAACAGCCAAACATCAGTGAGAAAGGAGTAAAACAATACATAACTCTTCAACCATAGCAGATTTTTTTCTCCTCATCTCATCCCAAAATGTGAGTTAACAGTTGCCAGATTTCTGTTGTCCTTCAAATCGTGCTTAAAGGCAGTACCAGATCCCTCAGAACGTTTGGTCCAGCAGCTGAAGAGGACTGCCTGGCCTGCGCAAACTGTTGCGATGGCTCTCATGTAGGAATTCAGGTTCAGGCAGATATGGTGTACTTGAAAACCCTGAGATCACCTGTGGACAAACTAACTTCATAGGTGCTCATTACCATCTCTATTAGAACAGCTTCTTGCTCCGCTTTTTCTGAAAATTTCTCAGGAATCTTTATCTTCTGTAATGGCAGAACTATACTCCTACCAGGTAAAAAATGTCTTATTACAGAACAGTTTCGGCATTACTTTGCCAAAAGTATTACTTTGGATAATCTAAAATTAACATTAAGCCCAGCAATTTTCCAATAAAAAACCTGCCTGATAGAAACTTATGTACAAGGGAAGTCTAACTTTAGAGTTAGTTCTAACTTATAACAGCTTCCTACATAGTGCTCTACTGAAAAAAAAAATATTCACTTACCTTAATGAGAACAATTAAATTAATAGGACCGCATTTTTCTCGGTGTTTACATACATGAAATTTAATAAAACAGCTTTTTCTCCATCTGATTTGTTTAGTTAATATCCTCACTATGCTCTCTCAAATAATTACATCCTCAAGCAAGACTCCTGTTATTTATCTTTCATTACACTTACTTTTTCTTAGCTAAGAAGCCTGCTAAGCTTTTCCTCAATGTCTCATACCTAAAAGCACCTTCTATTTTATCAATAGAATATTGTTGTAATTTTTAAATTCTAGGAGAAAAACAATACCTAAGAAAGAATCTTTTCATTGTGACCTAGAAGATGTTGAGCAATAGCACATAGCAAGCTGCACTGGCAATACGGCGAAAGCACATGGCTCCTCTGTCAGAATTTGCTTGGGCGTATGACAAACTGGGCATGAATGCTTTAATCACTTCAAACATGACTGTATACAGCCATATACAACCCCTTTTTTAGATTAGTGTCCTTATACAACAACTAACTAAATGGCATGACTTTCACAGACAGAGATTGACAAAGTAGTTCAACAAAGGTTAGCTTTAGTCATTAAAAATATTTTCAGTGCAAGTCATAAGAAAGAGCAGTTTGTTTCCAAGCTTCCTATCCAGCATGAGGAAAGGGATCATCCAAAATTGCCCAGCCAGGTCTATATCCATCCCAGTATTGTCAATTACTGCTCTTAAAACTTGTTTTGTTATTGATAACCTGATTCATTACAAAACATTTAAAAAAAAAAAAAAGGAAAGAAGAAAAACAGGAAAACCATGTGCCTTTCCCACTAAGTGGCACGTTTTCCCTATCAACCTATCCACCTTCCTAGGCTTGCATACAGTCTGATTGATTGCAAACTCTTCAAACCTGATTTACATTTGCTTTTAGGAACATTTACTTACATGACAATAAAAATGTCTGTATTCCTTATATCTGTGATGTAGAACCCATCACACATTCTCCCAGTACAAGTGGGCTTTTTTGGGGCAAAGTTCTGAACGTTTGTCTCCATGAAAACTACAGCAACTCTGGTGCATGGTACCACATTACAGAAGACATTCTCATCGTCACATCTCTTGAAGAAGCTATAACTGGGGGCCCTTCCTGTGAAGATCAGATTTTGCCTCAACATTCAGGACCATCAGATCTGAAATGTCAGTTAATCGCATTCTGAGACAAGAAAAAAGCAATTCTTTGTGAGAAAGGGGAAAAGATAAAAACAACCCTATTTTGAAGGACTGCTGAAAAAAATACTCATTTTGGAATCTATATTGTAAATATCTTTAGATGTTTTGACAACTCACCATCCCTCCAATATGTAATCTTTACCTTTCAGTCAGAGCACGGTTTCTCGGGTCAAGTCTCACAAGACCAGCGTTAACAGTGCTTTAAGGGACAACCTACTTTATACAAGTAGAGAGAAAAAGAGAAAAAAAAAAAACAAATTAAAGAAGTCTAATGTCCACTGATCTGAACCTGGACTTTTTTCTTACAGATGTCTGGCCACAGTGTTTTGAGGTGAATGTGCAAACTGTGCAAGTTGGTTAAAAAAAAGCTGTGCTGTTTCTTTAAAAACCTGTTGTCTTCTGCATAAAGATTGCCTCAGACTGTTATTATGTGGCTCCACACTTCTTGCATCTATCCTGAACAAGATTCACTCAGTTCACATCTGTAGCTTTTCCTCTCCAAAAGCCAAACTGTCAGTCTCAGGCAAGCATCCAAAATCTGCTTCTCATTTTCGTTCTTGCAGACTTTTTCCAGGAAGAGAGAGAGAGAGAGAGAGAGAGATGTGACCAGTGCAGCGGTTCTCCCCACAAGGCTCTGAGGTTGCCACAGGACCCCAATGCATTGCCTCATTTCTCTCAACAAGATATGATGTAGCAAATAAACAAGACTAATTCTGTAATCGAAAGGTAGCAGGGATATTTAAAGCACATGACAGAGACAAGCTTAATAGGAATTAGGCTCTTAACTGTCCACCAAGTTCACAAGTCTGAGGAAAACGCATAAAGGAAGACAAAAAAAAATTTTCTACTATTGCTCTATTTTTTTCAGCTGTACTAAGAAGAGTTTTCATATATATGAGCAGAACTGGTTCAAAATAGAGACAAGCTGCTGATTCGGCAAGCCAGATGCTGCTGGTTTTGCATTTGCATCTCACCTCTCACAGGAGAGGCAGAGACCTTTGTGGTACCCACCTGCAGCCACTCGTCCTGCGCAGCCCTGGGAACACACCAGCCTCTGCTCCACAATCCAGCAACCAGGAGTTTTACAGCAACCACATTAACTCCTCTCTTCTGAAAATTCATTACAGAGTAGTAACACTTTAAAGTTTTAACGAAGTTTTGGGCTTTTTTCAGGTGCGTTATGCTGCTAATGGCAACAACTTCACAAATGTGAGTGGCTGAAGGAAAAAGGAAACCAGCTCTGAAGCAGAAAGCTCTCTAATGAGGTTACACTAAATAAAATTGTACTGGACTACTTTATAATTGTCTGGGTTTGGAAGATTCTCAGCCAATTTAGTTTAGAAAAAACATCAAAGAGGGGGAAACATTCACTATACTTCAAAAACCTTCAACAATTTAAAGAGTAATAGGACCAAAGGTACATATGATGAAACGACTCAGCACTTCTGTGACTTTATTGACTATATTTTAAGCCAAAGAGGAGTATTAGATAGTATAATCTGACCAACTATAAAACACAGACCACACCGCTTCAAACAAAACACCTCTACCCGGATCCCAATAGCATGTGAATGGCTAATAAGGGTCTTCCAGAAGGGTATCTGGCCTGCATTTGAAAACCAGAGAGAGAAGAGGTTGGACCGTGTTTGGATTTGATTTTCCTGGTTAACAGTGCAAATATCACCAGCCTACAATGCATTCTTGCTCACAGTCATCAGGGCAAAATAAACACCACAAACAAATGCACAACCATACCTTGCCCCCCTCCTCCTCAGTGGCCCGGCTACCAGACAGCAGAAGGGATTTGAGGCAGACAGGAGATGAGAAAGGCGCAGGTCCAAGGGAGGCTGCAGCAGTCCGCTGCTCCCCGCACGCCTAAACTCTTGCACACTTGTGCAATGCACAAGTTCCTGCTGGTTTCAAAACTCGCTTCAACCCAATACATTCCAGCATATTTACTAGAGGCACTACATCAGCTGGTAAGAAAAAAGAAAATAATAGGAAAAGAATAATAGAAGAGATCATAGTTAGAAAGAAAAGCTGAAACTCGAAAGCATTTCACTGGACAGTCAATCTAGAGAGAAGAAAAGCAAAAGCAGATTTAAAGCTAAGAGCTGCACACAAATAGCTTCATTTACATCTGCATGCTTCCCAAAACCAGGAATACACTCTAAAACTACGGCTAGGTGAAGCTAGAGACTCCCATTTAACATAAGACTGCAGACTCAAGAGCATGAATTTATACAGTTGTTTGGGTTTTTTGTTGTTTTCCAAAAAGGCAAAGTGTGGTGTGGGATTTGGTGGGGGGAGAAGGTAAAAGGGAAAGGGTCTGACTGTCCCAATTATGACACTGTATCAAAAGGCTAAAATAATTACTGGTTAAATCCAAGGCGGCCAAACAGCCCCAGGGTCCCATTGTACCAGACACTAGACAGAGTCAGGTTTCACCTCCACTCCAATAAATTGCCAATGAAAGAAAATATTAAAAACACATCACTACAGTGGTGGGTATCAATACAAAGCTACTTCTTTAAAGGTAAAATATGACCACTGTGATGTCTGCATCTTCAAAAAAATGAAGGTAAATGCCACTAGTGAGGTAAGTGATTACTTTATTTCAGAAAATAAAAGGGTTCTCCTTTCTAAAGGAGGAAGCAGAAATGAAAAACTTTTTTTAACCTGCACAGGGGTGCTCCAGAAGTCAGAATAAACGCCTGTCAGAAACCGGTCTGACCTCAACAATTTGGACCACGTCCACAGAGCTATACCTACCAAGAGTATATTTCTTGTACTGATGGTTAAATTGAACAAGAAGATCAATAGTACCTGAGAAGGTGATAAAGGGAGAATGATCCACTGAATGGTGAGCTGATTAGCCTTTGTTGCAAGAGGGAAGAACATATCCCATTTGCTTTCATTCTCCCTCAAAGATCTAAAACGCCTCGCTACAGAGGATACTCGAAAAAGCTGGTCATAGAACAATGCACAACGGGGTCTCTGAGGGCCAGCGCAACAGGTCAGCAGCTCCGCTCATCTTTGCAGAGATCACAGATTACTGCCTCTGTTCTTCAGGATCAAACAAGGATTAAAATCGTATCAGTGAGAACTGTCTGCATGCTCCAGACTGAAACACCAATTCCTAATGTAAAGCTATTGCTATGAAACCATACAGCTACAGAACATTTGAATGGATAACTATAAACATACCCATACTTGCAACCAAAAATTATTTGGAACTTAATCAAGGCAAGAAATAATAGGGGGGGGGGAAAAAAACAAACACAACACTTTTCTTTCTAACAGTTTTTATATCTTTGGAGAAAACAAATTGAGTGGAATAAGAGCACAAAGTCAAATGTTTGATGTTTGCAATCGACAAGTGAGATGCTATTTCACTATAAATAAGAGTTAATCTTAACAATGTTAACAGTGTCATTCCTGTCATGTGACTCTTACTAAGAAGGTAAATCTTCAGCTGTTGTACGGAATTTATCCCTTTCAAGCCTTCCTCTTCTTCCATCACTCTTTTCTCAATAGGATGTTGAAGCTTGTAGCTCTAGCTTAAGGGGAGACTTCTGCAGCCATAGGATCCCACTGACATACGTGGTGCTTCATATACACACCAACTTTGCTTTCTTTCATACATAAGTGAGACACGGCACCCACTTTTGTAACGTACATATACATTTAAACATAGAATTAACTCAAGGGCTATGGAAAATTCAGTGAGAAGTGACGACTTCAAAATTGATGCATCTCTTAATTATTCCAGGTGTTCCAACATTTTCACCATTGAGCAGTGTAATAAAAGATACACAAATAGGGAAAATATTTTTAAATTCGGTGCAGCACAATACAATGATAAAAGTGTGACTCCTTATAATCATGTAATCTCTGAAGAAAATATTTTTAGGTTACACTTGTAACAAAAATTACTGTTATAATGTATAATTTTTGTTAAGCAACGTTAGAAAGCAGCTAGAATAATCCACTGATGCATAATTAAAAGCAACACTCAATCACATATGGAAATGAAACATAACTGAAATATGCATTACACCTGTAAAAATAATTCTTTTTTTAAGTGCCTTACTGATTAATACTCCATAAAAAATGCTTTTTATAATTCCACAGACTACAAGCAATAAAGCTGTCCCTTGGAAAGCAATCATTATTACGGAGTCCTATCCTGCAAGAAAGCTCAAACTTCAAAATTAAACTTCATTCTACTACCAACGGGGGGGGGGGGGGGGGGGGGGGGGGAATCGGTCTTGAAGGTTTTCACAAAAATGTTCCAGAAGATTCATATCAGAACAACTAGAGCATTTTATTTAGACAGTTATTTCAAACAAGCATCCTATTAGTTATCTGTATAAAAATTCTGTAAAATTGAACTACCAAGAATTGCCTCCTTCAGCTGGTGTAACGCAGTATTCATTTTGAAGGACTTTGGAACAATATGAATTCCAGAGCTTAAGCTCTACAGGGCAAATGCTTGCTATCACATGCTTAAAACCAACTGGTGCCATGTCTTGTACATATTGGAATATAAAGATGTTTTATCATGTCTTGTAAAAGTTTACAAGTTCTGGAGTGCTGCTTTATTTGACTTCCTTTCTTGGAAGAGAGACAGTTTTAGTTGAGCTGAAAAACACAATGACTATCCAACTGCATAAGATAGATATGATTAGCGATGGAACTGAACAAAATGGTATCAAAAGTTTCTAAACCTTCCGAAAAGAGAAAAGGACATGTTTTCTTCTGGGGTTTGACAGGTAGACAGGTTTCTAGAATTGCTCAAAATGTTATCACTAAGCCATTTTCCATTACCATACAATAAGACTTTCTCAAAATGTCTTTTTCTCACTTCTTCACCATAACAAAGGACTAAAACTAATGCACATTTTAAATCAAGTTTTGTCAGTCTTTCAAATTATACAATTTCCTAGAACAGCTCTCTGAAATACATATTTTCATATTTCCAAATTAATACTTTTTAAAAATGTTAATTCAGGAAAATGCACTGCTGGTGTTGGTTTCACCCCATTTCAGGATGAAAACAAGTATCAAAACATCATAATTTGAAACAAGCCAATAACAATTTACTGAATAGCCCTAGCAATTCTCCTCTATCTCTAGGACAGTATCCTATACATTGTAGACTATTTTACTATGTTTAGAAAACCCACATTTTATAATGCAGCATATGTTATCCAAATTAATGCCACTAACATATCTACATTACAGATCTTCTCCCCTTTCAAAGCTTTAACCGTTAGATATTTAGATAATATATATAAAGGGATAAAAATATTTCAACCCTACCCCATGCAGCAAGCCAGTACCATCATTCAAAATCTTGGTATTATTTCTACTAAATCAGCTTTTGACATTCTGAAAGTAAATAAGTAGGTGTTTGCAGGTATTAACTAAAAAATAAGAACCTGAATATACTTACTCCATCTCTTCTCTTGTAGTAGGAGAAAGAAGTGTTGAACTTGTTATAGAAAAAGTATCAGAAATAAATGATTTTTCAGAAAAACTCACATGCACGTCTTCACGCACTTATGAGCAGTTTAGAAGAAACAACTGGTGAGCAAAAGCAGTTGGCAATGGAAGAGAGTCTTGACATAAGCATGAATAAAACAGTGGAAACGCAAAGCTCAAAAGGGATACCATATTCTCCAGATATAAATCAGACAGGAAAAACAAATTGTGCAAACGATGAAAGAAGAGCTGACCACGGAATCACACAGCAGCTGAGGCTGGAAGGCACCTCTGGAGATCATCCAGTCCCAACCCCTGCCGAGAGCAGGCTCTGCTAGAACAGGTTGCCCAGGGCCACGTACATTCCGGTTCTGAATATCTCCAACAATGGAGGCTTCACCGTAACTCTGGACAACCTGTTCTAGTGACCGATTACCTTCACAGTCTAAAAAAAAAAAAAAAAAAAAAAACCAACACTTTTCTTTTTCTGTTTCAGTTTGTGCCTATTATCTCTCGTTCCGTCACTGACTAACCCTGAGAAGAGTCTGGCTGTCTCCTTTACACCTTTCCATCAGGTATTTACACACACAGATAAAATCCCCTGAACCTTCTCTTCTCCAGGCTGAACAGTCCCAGCCTCTTCTCATTCAATAGGTGCTCCAAACCGCTAATCATTCTAGTGGCCCTTCACTGGACTCACTCCAGTACATCCATGTCTCTTGAACTGGGGAACCCAAAACTGGACACAGCCCTCCAGATGCTGCCTCACCCAGCTGAGCACAGAAGAAAGATCGTCTCCCTTGACCAGCTAGCAATGCTCTGCCTAAAGCAGCCAAGGAGGTTGTCAGCTGCCTTTGCCTCAAGGGCACAATTGCTGGCTCATGGTCAACTTGAAGTCCACCAGGACTCCCTGTGACTTTTCTTCAAAGCTGCTGTCCAGCCATTCAGCCCTGCAGACTGTACTGGTGCATGGGGTTAGGTGCAAGCCAAGGACCAGTATCTCCCCAGCCTCTGTAACATCTCATCACAGAACAGTTCTAGCAGAACGACTATGTGCAAACGACCAAGTCATTCACAGTTCCTTATACATGAATATATACACATGCATGCATGTGCATTTATATCATGTTCATACATACGCACACACATACACAGATTAGCTGTAAATAAATGTATATATAAAAACATACACACAAAAAAAATATTTGAAGTTTGCAAATAATTCAATTTACTAGCTATAGAGAAAGCTCAGTTTTTTTCTCAGGTCAGGCCAACCCAGTTAACGTTATTTCCATACGCAAGAGTAAAACCAGAACTGTTTTAGAGGAAAGTTACAGAACACACTTCGCCTAAATTAGCGTGCATAGTTATACCACCCCATTGCTACTTTTTTCCCTAGGCAACTATATTTGAAAGATGAAAAAAAAATAGCAGAATGACTAGATGGAATTGTTAGTATAAAAGAAGTAACTACTATATTCTGACAGAAAGAGAGGAATTCAGTAAGCCAATCCTACTATCTATTTTAAGCAAGTAAATGGAAACTGATTGTCCTACAAACAATAGTTGTGGAAAATCTGGGGACTAAATTTTACTGCAGAGGTATTCTTATCCTGCCACAAAAAGAAAACAGTGCAGTATTACAAATATAAAATTGTCTTGTGTCTACAGTAATATCTACTTTTCCTCATCATGTCTTCCAAGTAAAGGAGGAATCAAAGATGGTAAATAACCTATTTATCTTAAGTTTACATGCATGAGATGTTGGGGAGAAATGTTTTTTCTTTCACTACTTATTGAGAAGAAAGAAGAGTAAAACCCTTAAAGGAGATGAATGAAAAAGAAAAGCAGTAATATGATGAGCTTAGTAATGGCTGATAAACTAGCCAAAACATAAAAAAGATAAGAAGAAATACTCAAAAAGGTAAAGATTCAAAATCAAATGTTCTGCATTCCCATGTTAGTGCTAGTGCTTAATATATTCATGATTGAAAACAACACAGGGTGACAAAGCAATGAAGAAACATAGAAGAAGATACCAAGTAGGTTAAGTAAAGACTGAGAATTTCTAGGGGACCAGCTCCACCTCAGTGAATGGATGACATGATAGCTGTCACTTTACAGTACTGGCAAATGCAAACTAGAAGAACAAATCATATGAATTACTGGGATCTAAACAAAAGCATAGGTAAATCAAAAGCACTTCTTCATTTGAAAAAAAAAACACATTCACCTCCTACAGGAAGTCAGCAGCAAAAACGATGGTATTTGAATGTCTAGTGCTATAAAATTGTGCTTCAAAAATAAAACTAAATGAGTTTGTTTCCATTAAGGCTATTACTATGGCTCAGTGCATTGCTTTGAATATGAAGATTCAGCAGCTATTCTCTCTAGTTTTTCATCTAGGGATCTTTAATATGTTTTCAATCTAATTTTAATTTGCTACAGAAAAAGAGGAATGAACTTTCTTCTCAAGGCTAAATTAAACTTGTCTCTTGTGCAAGTATCATCAAGTACAAAAAAAAAAAAAGCAGGAGAAACAGTTGCTACATGTAATAGAAGCTTTTTTAAAATAAGGCAGACAACAAGTTTTTTCCATGGGTTTACTGTTTCACAAGTCCATGTTTTTTCAACAAAAATAATCAACTGTAAAATATGTGCATGGGTAGAATCTTCATATCTTAACAACCAAAAAAACCTCTGCAGTATATTGCCCGAGTAAGCAGACAGCTAAGTATGCAAGTCAGGAACAGAGCCTGCACAGTTCATAGGAAGCTGGCGTCCTTCGCAATGACAGCAAGCACAGCAACAGCATGTTCAGCTATGCGGAGGTCGGGTGCCTTCATTTTTGACCAGAATGCTATCACAGATAAAGATCACCAAGAAAACTACAAAGTTGGTCAGACACAGGTTTCAAAAACGTACCAGGATGCTTAACTCTTCCTGGAAGTACCTGAAGCATGGGGTGGATGCATGCTGTAGTGCACCCCAAAATCCCACGCTGAAGATGATGCAGCCTGGGCCCTGGCTACAGCACGTCAGGACTCCCTTTCACCTCACCTGCTTTTCTGCAGAAACCAAACTGTGGAGAGGGTAATTTGCATGCCTGGGGATCACACCTCAATTTGAGTCAGGGTGTCTATCAGTTCAGAGATAATCATTTTGCCTCTACATCCCAGCTGTAAGACGGGGGTAATAGTCTTTATATTATCTGACAAGATATGGACATACTTGTGTATCTTCCAAGATAAGCATATCAACCCTTACATGGGATGGATCAGATGCTTTGATACCAAAATGCCGTTTATTTATCTAATCGCCTATATCTAATTGCGCTTAATGCTACTAAAGACATTTTTCAGCTATTGTACAGTCCTCTGAATGTAGTGGTAACAAACGAGGGCCCTCGGTGAAGCTGTGCTCTGTTTATGCCCAGATCTGATACGGCCAGTACTACTTCACATCTGGGAAAGGTAACTCACAGCCAGCCTGCCAAAGGAGAACGGTCCAGTCCCCAGGCTCCTTCTTGCAAGGTTTTCTGTGGCCTCCAATAGCCTCTTGCCCCAGCCACAGACAAGTTTCTCAGTATCTTTCTAGGGAAGAGCTCTTCCCTGCTCCCATCCCCCTCTCCGCGACTTCCCCTTTGCTCCCACAAGGTATATTTTGTCCATGTTCCCCCAGCGAACTAAACTTCTGGGCCTCACCTCTTCCCTTCCCAAACACGATGGGGAGAACCACCAGTTCAGGTAACTGGTGTTGCCTAATAGGATGCTATGTCCAGCAGCAAAAGATCTGAAAGCTGTAGCAACAGATCTGAAAGAACCGGCAATTGATGCAATGCTATCATCACCTGTCAACTGCAAGAGAAACCAAATACCTCCCTGCTATTTTCATTTTTGTCAGACAGTATCATTGAATCAATCGTACTGCTTTTCACTTTTTAACTCAGGGGGAAGGAAAACAGCAGCAAATAGAACTGACCCAGATGAATTTAAATGTTCAAGTTAACACTGCTAACTAGGATGAAAGGAATTGTTGCAAAGGTTTTCTTCTTTTGAAGAAAATATTGATAACAAAAATTAGCTCCTGCAAAACACAGTAATTTAATTTTTTTTTTTCCTATAAAGGCAAAGATGCTGTAGCTAAGCAACGTGGCTTTTCCTTAAACTGGAAGTTAGTTTTCACAGCATCTTGTTTATCACTGAAAGCTCTGACAAACCTCCACCTCATTTTATGTAATCGTGTCTGGGGGAGTGTCAGATTAGATCCGGTATACTGTCGTAAAGGGACTTTTCCCATGAATGCAGATGATGCAAAGTTATTTTTAAAATAACATCTAAAACATTCTTTGTGTTTACTGCACGCTCTTCAGATACACTGAGTTGCGTGAGCAGCCATCAGTCTGAGAGAACAGAGATGTCTGTCTGGTTTGGATCCAAGAAGCACTGGCTATGTTTTCTTTATCTGTGTACTGGACTGAGCCGCTGCCTTTTCTGTCCTCGATAGCCCCTTCAGCCCAGGATTTGATACAGAACTTAGTGTTTATATTCTACCACTAGAGATCTTGTTTTCTTCTAAGAGGAAATATATCCTGACATACGTTCTCTGCTGTGGTTTGGGTACTTCTCTTGCCCTATCTTGGATACAATCTGTAGCACCGAGGACGATGATTATTTCCAAATTAGGTTAACTATATTCTGTAAACCCTGTTCACTCAGATTCAATCACCAAACAGCTTGCTTTCTTTTCAAGTTTTTCTCATTCTGACTGCATTTTTCCTAAAACACAGAACAGAAAATACATGCAAGTAATAAGCAAAACCGATGACATTGGATATGACCCACTGGGTTATGACTTTGGATGCTAATCCCTTGCCATGCTTCCCCTCCCACAGAATATGTGCATTAATAGCCTTTTCCCAGTTTGACAAGGGCACTGGAAAGCATCTGTCCGAAAAACCTGGAAAGCACTGGGTTTTTTTCTCTCCCAACTCAGTCCCCATTACAATTTTATTTTTAATCAGCCCCTGCCTCCCCCATTTTTGGTTAGTTGTCTGTAATGCTACATACAGTATAATAAAATGTGATGGTCCCAAATGTTTTGGTAAGCAATAGAAAAACAATTTTGACTGTACTGCTCATTTGTTTTCCTTTCTCAATTGGTTTTGTGTTTGTGCAGAATAAATACACACACAGCAGGCCTATGCATCTTTCTACAAACAGAGATACACACACACTACATACAGACAGCAATGCAGCGTTTTTGTTTACTCTGCCTCTCTCATTCCCTCTAGATATTTTTGCACGCTGTCATTTGTGGAACACTGTTGAAACCCAAAGGGATGTCAGCTGAGCCTGCCTCGCATTGCAAGCTGTTGGCAGACTCATTAAGGGTGGGGGAACAGCGTGGAGTCCGCTGCCGTTTTTCACAGACCGATGCTGCTGGTTGGAAGCGCTCGGCCGAGCTCAACGGGCTGTGCCAGCCGATTTCTTCAGACACTCCTCAGCCTTGATTTTATTGTTGGTGTCTCGACACGGACTCCAAAGTTATTACTAGAAGTGCCAGCAGCTGCTGCCAGCATGTACAGGGAACGAATCTAATACATTAAAAGAAAAATCTTCAGAGGGTTAAAACAGTGCATGTTTTCCTACCCCCATAACCAGCCTTGCCTGTACAATGAAACTACTTTGGATTTGTTACTGGGTAACTGGTTTTTTTAATGTTTGTTACTGTCAGAATTATGTGCATCATTTTTTTTTCTCTAATTCATTTTAATTATTTCCAACCCTGCAGATGTTACCTGCTTCATCTGTTACAGCCCTACAGAATCTAAATCTCTAGACCATGTATTTTGGGGGGGAATCTGTTCCTTATTTGGGTGTCAAAGTAAGGGCAGGAAGGAGAATGTAGTTCTCTGTGCTTCAGCATGAACATTCCCTTCTCCCCCCAGGTCAAGAAAAGAATCTGGCCATCAGCCTCTTTTTGGCTGACAATTAAAAAAAAAAAAAAACGAGAAAAAAAAAAAAACACACAACTGAAATAGACTTTAGCCACTGCTGCAGTTTGGCTTTCTTGTGTAAAGTCTCACCTAACTTCCTCCTTAATTAGACTGGGCAGTTTCCAGTCATCCTGAAGTTGATGGAAAGCACTCTTGTTTTCCGAGGTTACCTAGGCTGCTATGAAACCAGAGATATATATGGTCCTGCGCACAAAAGAGAACAAATCAGGAAAAAAATTACTATATATTAGGAATTTAGGTAGCCAATTTAAAAATGGGGAATCTAAAGTGTCCAGCACTTGTTTTTGTTTTGTATTCAATATACACACCATACACAAAGCAAGATATTTAAAAATCACTAATCCTCCTGAGGAACACCCAAATCTAAGGAAAGATGGCAGTTAAAGGAAGAATTGTATGTCTAAGCTTTTTGTGTGTTTGGGTCATAATATTCTTTAATTGTCCAACCACACACCATTTTTCTTTCAAACAAGGACTAGCACTACAACTATTCCATCACATAATCAGGTTATTTGTCCAAAGCCAATTCCCAACATCACGGTTAGCACAACCTCCTAATGATTCTGTGCCAGAGCACATGAAGGCAATACAGTACTTTCAACAACAATCTCTATTTTCTCGTAGAAGGCTGGTCCCATCCATTCCTTCCTTTTTTCTTTTCTGTACAGACCACTGGTTTACCACATGTTTACATTCACTATAACACACCTCTGTCTCCCTCCTTTCAATTGATTTTTATTTAGGAGATAAACACTTCAGGACAGCACAGAAAGCAGGAAAATTTGCCTGCAATGTGTCTAGTAGATTTTAGCCACTATAAAATTAACTGAAATATAAGACAAAGTAAAGAAGCATTTTAGTAACCTGCAAATTGGGTGTTTTTCCTCCTCTTGTCCATTCACTAAGTAATTCCCTTCCACTTCTCTGTCACTTGCTATTATTTTCATAGTGTTTGAGAAGAGGGGAGTTGCATCTCTGAAATATTGAGCTTTATGCCTTAGATTTAATAGCACTGGTATCCTGGCCACACAGTATGGGCTATGCAGTAAACAGACTTTCAGAGCCAAATCAGAAATTCAGTACACCAAAGGCTTACCAAACAGTCTGCAGAAAGGCTATGCTGCACTAAATCCTCAAGTCACCCAACAAAACTAAAGACAGGAAGGAAGGTCTAAGGTAAGCAGAACTGGAGGGTCCAAGGTAAGCACAACTGGAAATCCAGAGATCTCCATTCTCTTCCTTACTCTTCTGGAGACAGACTTTGTAATCGGGGCCAGAGCATTCCGGCATCAGTAGGTATTTCTGTATCTGCCTCTAAGAAGATAAAAGAGAGGATGGGGAATGTCATTTCATTAGCATTTATAAGGCAAACTATGTGGAAAGCATTGTTGCACAAGTTAGAACACAGGAAGTTCCGTTCAAATACACGGAAACACTTCTTTACGGTGAGGGTGACAGAGCACTGGCACAGGCTGCCCAGGGAGGTTGTGGAGTCCCCTTCTCTGGAGATTTTCAAGACCCACCTGGATGCAGTCCTGAGTAATGTGCTCTGGGCAATCCTGCTTTGGCAGGGGAGTTGGACTAGATGATCTCTAGAGGTCCCTTCCAACTCTGATAATTCTGTGATTCTGTGAACTATGTGATTTACCCTTAATTCCACAGGGTAGATTCCAATGAAACAAAGTGTGAAAAGCAGAATACGGGACCTGCTTGTGATGAAAGAAGACAAGTCCCCATCGGACTGAACTCTCCTAAAGTGATGGCCATGGGTTAAAAGGAGAAAAAACTTCTCTGTAGATTGGTCCTAGCAACTCCACATCCCCAGGGTCACTGTTATTAAGCAAGGAGTCTCATCCTTTTCAGGTGCAATAAGGAAAGGCACTCCCTGCTTGCAAGTTTCATTTTGGGCGAGGTTTGTATTACCTATATATCCTTCTCTTAGCCATGAGAGCCTTGTTGATTTAACACTCTAGTAAGTGCCATGGAGAAGGAAGAGCAGCTGACAGGTTTTTGCTCTACCTACCAGTTGAAAAGCCATTCATGAAGTGGCATTCATCTCCTTACCGATGTTATTAACACCTTAAGGTGTGAACATGAGCCACTCACATATACAGCATCACTCATTAAAGAAATTCTGCCCTGGAATGTATATTTTAATTCCTTTTTGCATCAGAGGAACTCACTTGTGGACTACAGCATCACAGTAGGCTTACTAAAACAAAGCATGCAACTGTCCAATACAAAAAATAAAACATCTTCTGTAACATCAGCAAACGTAGCGCTTCCTATTGTCAGAACAGCACAAAGCAGCTCTGGTTTTATACTGATCTATCAGGTTGGACTCAACAGTAGCTGAAGTGCTATATAAAAAAAAAAAAATTATTGTAAACTATGTAGAGCAGTCTTTGTTAGCTCTAAAGAACAAGGAAAACCCTATGCAGAATAAACAGGGACAGAAAAAAGAAGTAAGAACAACAGTGTGAGAGAGTCTGGTAAATAAAAGCTCTGCAAGGAAACTCACTTGAGCACAGCCAGCTTTACAACAACACACCACAGAATCCCAACATGAAGAACTGATCTGTAACATACATTTTAAGTAAAAGAAATGTTATTCTCTCCTTCAGCAGATAGGAAACACCCACCACCCTCTCAGCAGGAAAATGAAGACCAGAATGCCAAGGACCCAGTCCTGGCTCAAAGCCGGTGGAGACTCACACCCTGCATCAGTGGTTCACGACAGCCACCTCAGTTTCTCATGCACAGTGAAGAGACCAAAGCATAGAGGTGAGATTTTTCCAGCTTGCCCACTGAGACACTAAAGACTGTGGAATTAAAATGGTTTTTGCAATTCATAGAAAACTTTCCGTAACACTTGAGGTTGTCCTTTCACGTACAATTTCATTCTGCACTCAGTTTCCCAAATGACACTCCATTTGCCTCATGTGCAATAATAAAATGGAAGGTAGATTTTACTGAATGTCGTATTCATAAAGAAAACCCCTTTTCATAATCAGAGTGAATTCTACAGAGAAATAAAAAACTGTTTAACTCCCATGAAAATGAATTGTGAAGAGTGAAAAAAAAATTCTTTTATTTCCCCCCCTTCTCTAACAAACTCTTCCAGAGAGAGTAGCTTTTTGCATTGTTCTCTCCAGGACACATTCTTAAGGACTTTGATTTGGAAGGGAAGTGTAATTATGCAATTAGAACCAGTTCGACTTTACTCAGATTCTGTTTTCCTATATATTAAAAATACAGAGCGTGATTCAGAGCCCATTACAGCAAACAATGGGCTCTGAACCAAGACCAAAGGTGCACTGAAGCCCACCATCGATCTTTCTTCATTTTCTCCATTTTACTTTTGCCTTGGTTTTTCTTAGTCTTCTCATAGGGTTGTTCCCCCCCCCCCCTTTTCTTCTCAGTTGCAGAAGAGATGCAACTTACAATCTCACCCCTCTGCTGACAATTTTGCTCATAAGTCATTATGAAAAGGGGGAGCACTTGCCAAAAATATATAATCACATTTAGGATAACTAGCATATATTAAAAATCAAGGTTTACCAGATCTCATGGGAAACGATAGTTTCTCCTACGAAGAAACACGAAATATTAAAAACATGTTCCCTTGAATTCAGAAGTCAAACAGTACTTGACAAAGGAAAAAAAATAATCTTTTTTCCATTTGCAGAAATATTTCATTTAAAAGTGGTCTTTATCAAAGACTGTGAGTGCTCATTTCTAGTTTATTTTAAGAAAAAAAAAAGTGAAAAATACCAAATAGGATGTTGACAAAAATCCCGAGTTTTTCTTGCTCAAAGATATTAGTAGATCAATTCATCAAAACTAACTCTTTTCCTAAATTTAGATTTGGCTTTGATAAATCAGCATTTTATAACAAATCAGGCAAATATCTCCTGACCTCTGGTAGACAACCATCAACTTTTAACTGCCATTTCCAAAAGCACAGAAGCGCATGAGGTGCCCACCCTCACAGAAAGCAAATGGGTGCCTTTGAAAACAACATCATATGCCATAATAAAAAGAAAAATCACGGAATGTATTTTGTTTTAAAGTTTCATTGAACACATATGACCGGCCAGGCTGAATGATCTACAATACGCTGACAGACGGAGCCAGACACAGACCTTCAGAGGAAAGGGGAAGCAGGAAGGAGCTGAACAGAAACATTTAGTCAGCTCTGTCAAAATGTTGGCATTTCTATTACACAAGATTTACAGTATCCAATTCTGCCTGTTATTCTGTATCACTCTACTAAAAGCCCATGTTTTTCTGAATAATTATTATTAACATTTGAGCTACTTTTTCCATATTTTGCAAGGCTGTCCGTCAAAAGTGACGGACATTAAAAGCTTATTTTAATTTTGAGTGTAAAATAATTGTTTGACTTCCGAGCAGAACTTCATAAATTATTTCACTAGCAATATTCTTTTTCTCTATAGCTATTATTTCTGCACAATAACTTAGCTTCTGTTTTATTTAACGCCAATATTCCTGAAATGCAGGCGCTCCTGAAACTCACACATACATACCGTAACGCCTTGCGCAGAAGGACTTTTTCAGCCTACAAACCACATTTAAAGTCCATAAAATTTATACTACAGCAGATTATTCATAGTGGAAAGAGTTGTTATTGAAGTGTAGCTCAGTCCCTTAGGGACAGACATACCTCAGAATTGTTGAGATGACACCTGTGCGTCCCCGAGAACCACCCCTCACTCGAACACTGGTCAATGTCCACCTTCTGCAGATTGATGTCAACTTTGACAACACCTCTGAAAATAAAGAAAACAGAAACAGGTTAAACTTCTTTATGATGCTGTAGTCTGCAAAGCAAAACTACATCATTCTTCTAAATATGGCATTTGATGAAATGAGTGAAAACAGAGAAGTTTTGTGTTCACGAAGCCACGATTGCAGAGACACTTTCTTATGTTAGACCTTACTGAGATGTATTACAACAGGAGCACGGTAAATCTAAGGCACTAAGTGTAAGGCGGCAGGTAAGAATAAGTTACACACTCAAACAATTTAATGCCCTTCACATTTTACAATGCAGCAAAGAACTGAAATAAATACAATGAACAACCTGCACCACTTTTTCCGAGGACGTCAACCTCCCTGAGTACAGTACCAGGGCTCTCACCCCCATGCCCGGCGACAACAACATCATCCCCTTTGCTCCAGGGAACACTATTTGCTAAAATGACTGGGCAAAAGCCTTATTCTGTACTCTCGACAGACAAACCCTGATCTCCAGCAACTGCAGGCCTCTCCTTCATGGCTCAGTGCTCTCCTCCAGCAGACACCCAAACCCCTCTCTCCCCATCTCTGCCAGGCGGTGCTGGTATAATACCCGATACAACATCAGAAGGGCAGTGCGAGCCAGGAGTAGAAGGCCACTGATGTCTGTGAAACAAACAAACAAAAAAAAAGTTTCCTACACACACAGGTCCTCAAGGACTGTCTGAGCTGTATTAGCTCTATGCCAAGAACACTCAAGTTTTCATCATCAAAAGTTTCCCTCAATTTTTTTTGAATGAAAAGCTAACAACCCAATTTCAAGGCCAATGCTTTATTTTAAAAAGAACTCAGAAATCACCAGAAGAAAAAAAAAAAAGCTGTAAGACTGTACTTGCATATCTTAAAAAAAAAAAAAACAAAAACAAAAAAAAAAACACCACTTTCAAAAATTTCCTTATTCTCTCTCTAAAATAACTTCCAGAATTACTTTGGATGTAGAATGTTTATAGCATCAACTTGTGACAGTATATACCTGTGACTGCTTTGCTGCTGTCTGGACTTAACAAAAATGTCAGTATGCAACTTCTGGTAGTTGGATCATTGCGTGGACTCACTCATAACAGATGAATGCTCTGTACTGATTTCTTAAATCTAGGGTTCCATTCCTTTTAAGTCAACCTTTTCAGATATTTAAGACAAAAGTTTTGATTTCCACAGTCTGAATTTCTACAGCTACAAACACCATCATCCCTCCTTTCAGGCTGTGGACTACCAACAAAGGTCACGGTCCAACCTCTATTTCAAAGAACACCTCGCTCACCTCAAAGTGTGTTGCCTCGTTTAATTAAAGCTCAGTATATACAAGAACACTAATAATAAATAATAATAATAGATTAATAAGAATAACAACAGTAAAAGAGCTACAGAGCCACATATTTGAGAGGCCACTTATGAACAAAATCAGAACAGGTATAAGAGAGCGAGCTTGATCAAAACCAGAACAATACTGCTCCCTCATATCTGGCTCCAGTACAATCATAACAGTTATATTTGGACATTCATCTTCAGACATGCTATATAGTCATTGTAGAAACACAAACATATTCACTTATGCAGGATATTAGTACAGATGCATTTCATCCCCCTCCATCTCCTGCCTAGAAACTAAATAATCTGATGCTGGGCACACTTAGAAAAGACCTGAAATATTTAAGTGCTGACTCCACCAAGTTCAATTTGAAAGAGCACACACCACACTTCTAGAATATTCAGAAGTATTTTTAGTTTACAGTTTGGTGCCTTTCCACTCTTGTTTCAAACAACAGCTTCTCCAGGGACTGCTAAAACTATACTTCCACCCCAATGAACCATTTTTTCCATGTTCCAGGTGACCAATGACCTCAAGGGAAAAGCTGACATACTGTACAGACTAACTCTTTAAAAGGTGTTGATGTCAAGGGATTACAAGCTTATCTTAACCTGATAACAAGGTATTTGTCTCAGATGCTCATAGGAGTAGAGGTAACCCATTCCTCATCTGGTCACTTGCAGATCCCACCAGGTAGGTTTCTAATATTTTCTGGACCTTACTGAGCATAAATATTAGCATGTGGGCTGGGGACAGGATCTGTTCTGCAAGTGAACAATCTCACCATGGCTGCATACAGACACAAAGCAGGCAGCAGGACCAGGACCAACATTACTCATTGCTCTCCTAGTTCATGTTATACACCAGGCACCATGGCAAGGGTCACTCGAGCGTTAACATCATTCTGACGACTCTAAAGAAATCGGTTCATACAGGAGGAGAAACAGTGATGATTCATCCTTATTAGGACTGCAACAAATTCACCTGGGAGACTCTCAAGCACCTCAGGGAAGTAAGTCTTTATTTCTTTTACATGGAAAACTTATCCCTGGTGTACATTTTGGGTTTAGCTGGTAGGAGAGGAAACTCCCCTTTCCCTTGGCAAACACTCCCACAAAGACAGCAGTACAGATTGCAAATTAAGGGTAAGCTAATCACTGCTATGAGAAGAGAAGCACCTTAAGAGTTTGCTGTGTGATATTACAAGCAGGCCCTGTAGAAGCAGTGTCAGTACGAAAGGATATAAAGTTTTTCAAAAGAAAACTTACCTAGAGGCTACTCGTGAGAAAGACCACACAAACAAGCCAGAGGAATTAGGGACAGTAAACACACTGAGCAAGCATTTGAGTATGGCCTTATACCAGACATGCTGCAATTTGAAGAATTAGGGGAATGTTCTAGTGGGCCAAGAGGCAGAAAGCAGGATAGCATCCCAACACTGAGCCACAAACTAGAAAAAGAGGAAATGTACTTCCGGATTTTTCACACCATTTAGTCATTTATTGACTAAATAATTTGTATCCTTTCAAAACTCTTCGATATAATTATTTTGTTCAAAGTAGATGTGAAAATCATAGATTCATACGACAGCTGTCATTGGAAGAAAGCTCTTGTGATCATCCAGTCCAACCACCTGCTCAAAGCAGGTTCAGTTCAGTTGGGTTTTTAATACCTCCAATATTGGAGAATTCACCATCTCCAGGAAACCTGATCTAGTGTCTGACCACCCTCACAGTGTCCTAAAAAGTTTTCTGAGGTTTAAATGGAATTTCTCGTATTTTAATTTGTGTCTCTTGTACTTTCTGTCCTTTCACTGACTACCCCCAAGAAGAATCTGGCTCTGTCTCCTTTACACTTTTCCATCAGGTATTTACATGCATGTGTAAGATCCCCCTGAAGCGTTTTCTTTTCCAGGCTGAACAGTCCCAGCTGTCTCAGCCCTTCTTGTCTGTCAGGTGCTCCAATCTTTAATCATCTTTGTGACCCTTCACTAGGCTCACTCCAGTACATCCATGTCTCTTGTACTGAGGACCCCAGAAGTGGACACAGCACTCCTGATGGGGTCCCACCAGGCTGGGTAAAGATGAAGGATTACCTCCCTCTACCAGTAGGCAATGGTCTTCCTCTCACAGCGGTTCATGTCAAACTGGTGCCCACCAAGGACCTCCCAGGCCTTTTCTGCAAAGCTGCTTTCCAGTCATTAAACCCCCAGCCTGTACTGGTGCATGGGGTGATTCCTCCACTGGGGCAGCACTTGGCATTACCCTTTGCTGAACTTCACAAGGTTCTTCTTTGCTCATGTCTCCAGCCTGTTTTAGTCTCCCTGAACAGCAACACAACCAGCTGATCTCTCAGCCACTCCTCCCAATTTTTATCATCCGCAAACTTACTAAGAGTACACCCTACTCTATTGTCCAGACCACCAAATCATAGAATCACAGAATGGTTTAGGTTGGAAGGGACCTTGAAGATCATCGAGTTCCAACCCCCCTGCCGTAGGGCAGGGACACCTCCCACTAGACCAGGTTGCCCAAGGTCACATCCAGCCTGGCCTTGAATACCTCCAGAGATGGAGCTTCCACAACAACTCTGGGCAACCTGTGCCAGTGCCTTACCACCCTCACAGTGAAAAATTTCTTCCTAATGTTCAATCTGAACCTGCCCTTTTCCAGTTTAAAGCCATTTCCCCTCATCCTATTACTACATGCCCTAGTAAAAAATCCTTCCCCAGCTCTCCTGTAGGCCCCGTTTAGGTACTGGAAGGCCTCAATAAGATCTCCCCAGAGCCTTCTGTTCTCCAGGCTGAACAGCCCCAACTCTCTCAGCTTTTCCTCAGATGAAAATGTTAGAAAGAATTAGCTCCAGCATCAACCCCTGGGGTTTATCAATAGTGACCGGCCTTCTGCTGGACTCCAGCCACCTATACGCAGAGGGCTGTTGGGTTGGTTAAACACTATTTCCCCTTCCTAAACCCATGCTGACTACTCCCAAGCACATTCTTCTCCTTCACATGTTTCAGAAGTGGTTTCCAGGAAGATTTGCTCCATCACCTTCCCAGATTGGGGTGAGGCTGATCTGCTTGTAGTTCTTGAAAGACATCAAGTACCTTGGCCTTTTCCATGTCCTCTGTGACAAAGTCCACACTCCACTGCCCCATTCAGCAGCCGGCCCACATTCTCCCTAGTCCCAGTTTTGCTGCCAGTGTGCTTACTTCTTGTTGCCCTTCATGTCTGTCACCAGATTCAGCCCCATATGGGCTTTGGCTTCCCTAACCCTACCTATGCATAGAGTCATAGAAACACAGAATCATTTAGGTTGTATAAGACCCTTAAGATTGAGTCCAACTGTAAGCCTAACACTGCCAAAAACACCACTAAGCCGTGTCCCTAAGCACTACATTTACACATCTTTTAAATACCTCCAGGGACAGTCACTCAACCAATTCCCTGGGAAGCCTGTCCAATGCTGGATAAATCCTTTTGGTGAAGAAATTTTTCCTAATACCCAATCTGAACCTCCCGTTGCACAACTTGAGGCCATTTCCTCTTGTTACTGAGGAAGAGACTGACCCCCACCTGGCTACAGCCTCCTCTCAGGTAGTTGTAGAGAGGGATAAGGTCTCCCCTCAGCCTCCTTTTCTCCAGGCTGAACAACCCCAGTTCCCTCAGTTGCTCCTCATCAGACTTGTGCTCTGGACCCCTCACCAGCTTCGTTGCCCTTCTCTGGGCATGCTCCAGTACCTCAATGTCTTTCTTGTAGTGAGGGGCCCAAAACTGATCACAGTATTCCAGGTGCAGCCTCAACAGTGCCGAGTACAGGGTGGATGATCACTGCTCAAGTTCTCCCGGGCACACTGTTTCTGATACAAGATGCTCATGTTCACGGTCATGCTCAGACAGTATCTCCATATTCTTCTCAGGTTACCTGACCCTGCTTGCACCTCTTATGCACTTTCATTTTATGCTTGAATTTTTTCAGGAGCTCCTTATTAAGCCATGTAGGCCTGAAAGTTATCTAATTTCAAAATATTTGCACAATACTTCTTCCAGAAGCACTATAAAATTCTTCCATTTGAAACTGAATGTGTTTTCCTTTTGCTTCTCCTGCGTTAATACTTTTCTTACAAAAACATTTGCCTTTCACAAAACCCAGTCTTCATGACCCCAATACAAGCATTCCTGCCTACACTCTTCTCCTGTCTGCAGCTCTTCTGTAGCACAACCTAAACTTCCGATATGATTAAGTTGTTCTGCTTTTTCCTTTTCTTAGAGTTTTATGAATTTGTGGGGTGGAGATCTACAGGAAGGAGTAACAGTACAGTCCAGAAGCAGGCACATGCAAGCCATCTCTCTTGACAGTTACAATCTACCATAGGCTTTCCATTTTTTTCCCCCCATAGTACATATTATTCTTTTTTCACTAGACCTCTGCAATACATGTTCATGCTTCATGGTAACATCACAGTTCTGCTGAGGTAGTAACAGGATCTGCAACTATTTGAGGATATAATGCTTTCAAAAGAAAAGTCTCTTGAAGCATGTAAGTGGCATTTACAGAAAGCATCATGATGGTACAAGACTTTTTGGTACAATACTTTTACTGCATTCATTTGGGATGCTTTACCATTTTAAAATCTCAGACTTGTACCCCACCGTTATTACACAATAGAGTACACCGATATGTACATGATATATTTCTCAAATTCATCTGTGATTAATACATTATCTGGCACAGCGTGTTTAGCCACCCACATTTTTAGTTATTTTTGATTCAGCATTTGGAAAACTGAACATATGGAAGAACACATCCTCCTAGAATGTACATGGACCAACTACCTGTAAGTGTTATATTTATTGAACTAACTGGGAATAACTGCAGTTCTGCTATCTTGATAGAAGTGATCAAGAAATATATCAACAGTATAAGAGTAGATTCGGCTTGTCAGTGTAACACATTCATCCACACTGACAATGCTGCCTGGCTGAACCCAAGCCACAGTGATAAGTTAATAACAATATTACTGGTAATTGTAGACCATCTGGCAAGTAAGTATATTTTGTTAATCTCCTTACAACAATAAATATGTGTTTTCTGCCACAATTTTATAGTCCTTACCTAAAAAAAGATACTTAAGAATTGCACATTCATGTTTAACATGTAGTTAAAGAATTAGTTGAATTGTACATAATAGATAATCACGGAAGAGTAATGTCATCAAGGATTTTCTGTCAGGTCAGAGGTTTGATTTAAGAAGCTTTCATGTCTGTCTTAATTTCCAGTACCACTGTTTGTTGGCATGCTATTTGCCTCGAAATCTGTGCCAGAAATTGATTTAAGCTTATTTTCCCAACCTACTAGCTATCTTGATAGTTTCAGTAGTTATAATATTTCATCATAACAACATGTTGTAAAACCTATATCTACAGAAGAATTTTTTTGCCTGTACTGTTACACCATAAAAAAGCAGAAGGAGCATGTTCTCTTTCTCCCAGCCAGCTTAAGCCAGGACTGCACAGAATAGCCTGCCAACATTTAAATGGTGATAAACAATATCTTTGTCCTCTAGATCTTCAGAAGCTTTTTGGCAGAGGTCATCACAGCTCAGCTAAACAGGCATTCAAAGTTTGTCTTCTAAATTTGTACACTTATTTTGTACCTGTAAGCATTGCAAGCAGCCATAATTAGTGTATAAGGCATGGTTATCACATGCTAAAGCAGCCGTCATCCCCCAAATCTAAATGCCTGCCTACATTCTTGCTGCCATATTCACTCACCCCTACATGCTATCCTTCATAAGTCCTCCTTACCTCAAAACAAGCAGGTAAGAAAAACAATTCTCTACAGCTGTCCCAAATCTGCAAATGCCCACACCTCTAGATAAATGCATACTGTAATTAGTATAGTCAATATTTTTAGGGCAGACACCTTTTCTGACCATTCTCATTTTGGAGGCTGACACTTTAAAGAACTTTCAAACAGTGCACACTGCCTGACACACCTGAGGCTCCCTCAATGTACCATCAGCATCCAAAAAAAAATCCTGGTGTCAAATTCACAAATGATTTTATGCCGTAAGTCTTATTGGGAATCAACAGCTTCTGCAGGTTCAAGTTGCTTTTGAAAGTTAAGATTTAAAAAAATGCGTAAGTGATGCAGAATCCTAAAACTATTACCTCTGCATATCCAGCCAGATTTCACATAAGGCTACTGGGACATTACATACATTATTTTGATCTGATGACAGTTACTGCTAACTTCTTACTAATAGTACTGAGACAGACTTACCTAATTCCTCAGCCATAGCATGACTGCTACTTTTCAGCACACATTTTCACAGGAGAACCAGCTTTCACTAAAAATAAACTTCACTGAAGAGTAAGGTATAGCAGTGTGGGCACATGAATTAGGATTCACCTGCAAAGAAAATCCCTCTAGGCCATTTGGAACAGTACTACAAGGGCAGAATACGTAAAGCTGAAGCCTCCATTGTCTGAAGAATTACTTCAGATTTAAATCTGACTTCAAATTTACGGCATACAGTGCTGCCTCTCTGGGGATTTCCCTACAGTTTAGTCAGAGAGCTTCCCAAGATACTTCAAGGGGCGGTGATATTTTTTTTTTTGCTTGAGGATGTTCAAGTTGCTTAACTCTGCCACAAAGCATCACCCTGCACAGGAATGCAATGTGTCAGTGATGGTGGGGTACCACTTACATTAGATTCCCTCCCTCCCTATGAAAAAAGGTCTTGGAGCCAAACTCAAACTATTTAGTAAGAAACCAGCTTTTTTTTTTTTTTTTTTAGTGCTCCCATTACCATTCATGGGGTCAAAGAGACAGGTGGAAAGAGAGGGCCTCAAGGAACAGTATAGAAAGCAATAAGAAACAAGAAGGATATAAGGAACAAAAAAGCTTTTGAATTGGAAGGATCCTATATGGGAGAGATGGCGTCAGCCTAACTATGCCCAATCTTCTGACACTGAATATTTATTTTATTAGTAATAAGGGAATTTTAAAACTGAAAAGCAAGTGGAAGCCAACATTAAAATAAAAAGATAAATGGAGAGCCATAAACCTGGGCAAGGAACATACAAAACTACAAGAACGTAAGACAAAACCAAAAAACATTTTTAGAAGCAGTATGTTAAAAGCATAGACTCCACTAATTAAAAGCTTTTCAAATACCAGAAAAAGGAAGCCTGAAGTAGAATCTGTAAGGCCAACAGACCACCAAGACATAAGAAAATGCTCAGAGTACAGCCATCCTTTGCAGAAAACAAATTATTTTCATCACTGCACACTGTAGAGCCAGGAAGGCTCTGACCTTTGAGCCTCTCTCGAGAGGATCAACATGAGAAAAGTCAGCTTTCACGTGCAGGGAAGTTCACAAGCTGGGCATAACAACTATCCCTTCTTTGCAAAACATATTCACAAATAGGTGACCAGTGACCAAGTTTGCAGGTGATACTAAGTATTTTTTATAACCCACAACTAAATCTGACTGACACAGGGAAGATGAATGAACACTTTCCAAAGTTATTTTTTAATCACAAGAATCTGGGATCTCCCAGTGAATTTAGAGTCATGGAGCAAGTTTAAAAACAGAAAAGAATTTTTTTTTTCTCCGAACGGTTCATAATTATATTATGGAATCCGATGCCAAACTACATTACAGAAAACAAAAATGGGTTAAAAAGTGAATTAGAATCATGGAGGTCAGTTTAATCCATACTTAATATCAATACTTATTCAGACAGAGTCTGAAAAACAACTATTTTTTTATTGCTTATTATTTGTAAATGGGGTATACCCAAGATAGGAGAACTCGGCACTTCCACTGCTCTTACATTTTTCTTATGCACCTCCGAGAAGCTGCTTTTGGAGAGAGGGTGAGGTGAGCCTTTTATCTGACCTAACACAGCAATGCGTTTGTTCCTACCTTTAGGAACATTCTCTATCTCAGCCCAGGTTCACGAATAGACAGAATAGGAGGCGACAGTCCTGGAGCTCAATCTCAGATAGTAATGACTGACACGTGTCCATTCCCTTTCAAAAGAGCTTTGATAACCTGCTGTGCTGAAAGCCCTGTCCAAGGGGGATGGAGGTAGAGAACAGAGGAGTGGAAAGAGCAGTTTGACCCAAAAAGCTAGTTCCTTTTATTATAACTGTGGACACAAATGCAGTACACATTTCAATCCTCTCCTGGCCATACTTCACTTCTGTCTTCAAAGACCCACTTCCGTTTCTCCAATAGTGAAGAAAGCTGAATCATGTTTCTAAAAAAGAAATCCCTATTTATTGTTTCTTTTGTTTCATCACCATCCAGTTTTCTATCCTTATCCGTGACCTCGTATGAAAAAGGCAGAGACATAATTGATTGCCTAGAGAATACTTAAAACATACAGGGGGTTTCTATAAGCAGACAATAAATCATAAGATGATGTTTCTTTGTTCTCACCTCTTTTCAGGAATACAAATTTTAGACTTTCAGAAGTTCTAGGAAATAAATTATTCCTTTTCATTTTAAAAACCTGTTCTAAATCCACCCACACCTTCAATCATGTTATATAGGCCAGGGCGTGTTACAGAAAAAAAATGTCAGCCTCACCATTTTGAAGTATTTTCAGGATTATACAGCTAATTATCATGTCACGAAAAATTACAAAGCCTCCTTTAATAGTTAAAATGAATTTTCTTTCTTAGTTCAGTAGTGAGACTAAAGAGATTAGCGGGGAAACTAAAAAAAGGGGCTAAAGGAAGAAATTAAACCATATTTAAAAGAAAAAGTTACTAATTTTTACAAATTTATGTCTACATTTATGGTTATTTTACCAAACAATTTAATAGCTGTGAAATATTCAGCAGAAGATGAAATCACTCATATTCCCCAAGAAATTACTTCTACCTCCATGGTTTAATTTGCCTTCAAAAATGTCTCCTTAACTAAGAGCCCCATTATGGGGCTGGACTGGTCCACGTCATTGTAAATAGTACACAGGAAATCACTACATTACACTGCCTTTAGGGAAGAAACAGCTAGATTTAACTGTACAATCAAGATTAATCTTTGCACCAAGGAATGCCTTCCCAATAACTAAGAGAAGTAGCAAGAGTCAGGAAGACAAAAAAAATATTAAGAGGTAACACTTGATTCAGCCAAACTTCAGAATGAAGTCATCTGCAAATGCTCCAGAACATATCATCATTCAGAAATAAAAACACCACACCTTACTCAGCTTGCCGATTGTGTACCTTTCTGCCAAAACAGCCATTATTCCACTGCATTCTCCAAGTAGTCCTTAAAAAAGTTTGCAAATACTGCCCCAGATTTGGTGAAAAAAACTACCTGGCTTTGTTAGTACATGGTGGGAGGGAAAAAATGTCCCTGTATCCTAAAGATATTCTGACCTCCTTGATGAAAAATAGTGTGAGAGCAATGACCAGTTCCCAAAATGTTGACATATTACAACACATCATTAAAGAAAATGAGAACAGCACGCAAGAGAACATTTTGAACTGCAAAAGCAGCAATTCATTCATCAGAGATTGGGGATAATTGATGTCATTGCACAAGGCTGAAACACTGCTCATGAATCTGACTAACCACGTTCAAGAAACACTGGAACAAGACTTGAGAAGAGGGACCATAGCAACAGAGAGCTTATACAGGAAACTAAAGAAAGCTGGTTTGCGCAGTCTAGTAAACAAAGGTGGAGAAGGGACTGCTGCCTATAAATAGGTCAGGGCAGTAAACATCAGCAAAGAGTGCTACTTCAGATAGAAAGCAGCTCTGGAACAGAAATAAACGGATGAGAACTGACTGTGAATAAATTTAGATCAGAAATCAGAAGAAGCTATCCAACTGTTAGGCCTGGCATGCCAGTGGACTGAAGAGTCAAGAGGGAAACCCATGTACTTCAAGATGGACATTGGTCAGCTGATGACATTAAGTGGGCTTGTGACAGCAGGGGATTGACCCAGTGATCAGGGAGGATTTTTTTTTTTTTTTTTTTTTTTTTTAAAAGACTTGTATGTTTCTAGTAGCTGACTACTTGCACATCTTTCTTCCAGATCAAGCAGTGATCCTCCCCGCTGGTCTCCTAGACTGCTGAAGCAATGAAAACCTCCTATTTCCTCTCCAGGGACCAAGGAAGTACTTTTAGAGAAGGAAATGTACTCACAACATGCAGCTTCTCACACCCTTCCACTTCCACAGCAGAGCTGCAAAGAGACCAGCTGGATCATCACATGCCATGGAATATGGTTCATTCTCATCAGGTAATAGGAAGTAGCAGAGGAGGGACACAGAAGATCAGTGACAAACGCTATCATGTTCTACCCTCTGCAGCACTCGAATTGTAGAACTAATAGGTATGTTAGACGGTGAATTCCAGCTGCAAACTGTGTAAGCTTATACTTTTTAAGAAATGAGAAGGGAACAGTTAATACCACCAAGTAATTATTCCTAGTATATGTAGAGCCTCATTTCTGAATGAGAGCCTACAGTATAAGCAGGTGGGAACGTTCTTTCCCTGCACTTTGGGCAGACCAAAGGCCAGTCAATGCAGACACCAAAACACCAGCTAGCACTGCTACAAGCCTGTGGATAGCCAGTGCCACTAGCTTAGCACTGGGCTAATGTGGTCCCACTGGGCCTGGACAGCTTCTGGTACATTTATCAGCACAATCAAGCGGTCTTTGGTTTCCCCACTTCATCCCAGTATTGGCCTGCAGTGCTAGCCTTGGCAAGATGACTTGAACAACCATATTCTCTCACCTTCCTTGGCCTTCACTATGGACAGTCTGGCTGTCATCTCTTGGGAAGGAATGGGGAGAAGAGGGTGGGAGGTGAAATTGAAAACAGACTGTAAGCTGTTTGTGAGAGCCTCCCCGCCTGTAACACTTCCTCTCGCAGAAGGCACTATAATCCTTCACAACATGAAGAACAAAGCTTTTTCCTCTCTTCTGCACTTTCAGAATGTCACTGACAACACCATCGCAGTAGTAGCATGTATTGAACATAACCAGTAGTGATTATTAGTATTGCCTCCATTAAACTCTTTCCATTGCGACACCACATGACATACCCATCTGTTACTGCAACAGAAGACATACTAAAGAGCAGGAGCAACAGCTTTTCCTTCTGTAATCTGAAAGGAGTCTCTTCCATGGACATAATGTGTTCTTGAATGTCTCTTACCTTAATGTACTGTGCCATAAACCTGATGTCAGCAGAGAAGAAAGTACATAAACTGTTAGAAGAATGTTAAAGGAGCATGCACTAAATTACCGTTGATGACCTCATGCCAGACTGTGAAATGGAAGGAGCATGTAAACCCTTCCATTAACATGTTCCTAACAGATGGTTCAGAGATACTTTGTTGGGAGAACCAGTAGAGCTTTCCCAAAAGATGGCAGTTAACACATACTGCTTTTTACCATATGGGCCTTAAACACGAATTTAAAGTTAAACCACTGTGTCACTCAAACACAGATAGTGAGAGAAAATACAGCTTATTTCAAGAGGCACCTTATAGTAATTAATACTACTGTTCTAATAACTACATTAAATTTTACATTTTTATATTACATGCTTATACTTTAAACCATTTCTTCTCTTAAGAACTCACACTGAGACTGTGTGCCTATCAAATATAGAAAATACTGTGCAAATATTAAGACATCTCAAGTCTTGAGAAGTATTTTGTTTACAGTATTTTCTATGTAGCTGCAGAGTTACTTTTTCAATATCCCAAATAATAAGCTTTTATTAGAAGCCCATCTTTCATGTAACATACCTCAAACTAGGAACACAGGAACTATCAGTTAGCCTTGCCAGAATATGTCTGTATATTTATCTATGCACTTCTTCCACCTGCTTCCTTATATAGTTACCAGATGCTTACTGACCCATTTTCTTAGAAATGCTTACAGATTCATCTCTGGTTTTGATACAACAAAGCTTTGTTAGTTTTGTCCTAACTGTTTAGTACAACACCAACTCATCTCTTTGAACTTGCACAGCATACTCCATCGCAAGATCTTCTAAATTAAAGGAGGTTCTCCAAGTTTAGATGTACTTAATGGATGTCCTTTGAAGTATCAGTTACAACAGGTTATTCTACTTCTTCAACTGAAGTGACTCCCACATGGTAAACAGAGGCTGGGAAGATGAGGAAGGCAGTGCTTTGTACTGCACCCAGGAGGACCTCTACTGGTTGCCTTCCCTGGTTGGCCAGGGTTACTCCAAACTAGATCTGGTGTGTTCTGCACACCAGAGTTACCACAGCAGAAATCTACACCATGGAGATGCTTCCTGGCATCACAGGATCTTAGCACAGAGCCGAGATTGAAGCTTTACACTCTTTTGCTTAAAAGACACGGGTTTTCTCTTCACTGAAGTCAAGATTGAAGCTTCTTTGAGTTAAGCTTTGGATCAAGATCCAAATTGTCAGATAGCTGGTTAGCAGCTGCCACCCCACCCCAGCCTGGTGGTTCTTCAGGTTACGTGAACCTCTATCCCCAACAAGAGAGTATTAGCCTACACTAGCTTTCATCTGCATCCTGAAGTTCATGAAGTGTGAAACAATGCATTTCAATGATCTATGATAAATTTCTTGAACTTTTCTGGACTCCCTGATAGGGTCCAGAAGAGCTCTGCAGCAGAACTACTCTTGGGTTTTGGTCTTGAGAGGAATTCAGCAACAAACAGCAGATGAGCTCATTTTACCTTAACCCTGCCAGCCCCATAAGTGTGAAAGTTATTGAATTACCTTTTGCCCAGAAAAGAAATAAGCAGCCACTCTCTACTTAACATTTTTATTTTTTCCAAGGATGCTTAACTGCATTCATACCTGTTTGATCCCACTGCATTTCAGACTAAGGCAAGAAAACCAGTGTTCACAAACACCACTGCCTCACCACCTAGGTGTGGCAAAGTGTCTGCTATGTTCTTGTCTATCTTTACCTACTACTGATTTGCAGCACAAAGCAAATTCTGTGCTTCTCCCACCCCCCGAGAAGTGTCAGCCGCTTCTGCGCAGTGGGCATTCCCCAAGGGATAGAGTTACCCCTGAGCCCCACCACAGAAGTGCCAGTGGCAAAATCTGGCATCTCATACCCCACAGGTTACTTGCATGCTTTGGACAGATCCCTCTCTGCTCTCAAAATACAAACATGCGGAATGGGCCTTTTTATATCCTCCTCTCTGCTAGTCACAGCCCAGTAGCAAAGTTCTGGGGGTAACAGCAATAAAAAAATAAGCAATTCTTTATATATTCCAGCTATCAGCTATACAGCTATGTAACCGGCGGGTGTCCTAAGGAAAGCTTTCCTGCTGCCAGTTCAGGTTATAGCCACATGCACTACGACAGAACTGCAGTCAAACACTTATTTATCTAAAAACGTACTGGCCGCTGACCAGGCTCGAGCACCCCACAGTGGATGTGCTCTGGAGACCAGAAATCACAGTCTACCAGTGTAACAATGTTGTCTCCCACCCAGTTAAAAATCATAGCTGGGGTCAAGCTAGGTTTAATTATGCAGCATAGTAAGAAATAACACCTCAGTAAACATCTTCCTCTTGCAGTCAGAAATAAGCTACAGCTGGAAACTGCTGCTCTCCTCTCCCCATCAGAAGCACACCAGGAACGTAACCCACACGCACACCTATTCCAACGGCACATGGAAAGCACACCCTGTCTTACAGACGGAGATGAAAGCGATGCTTTTACCGAGCAGCAGCTCCCTAAGGCACACAAAGGTAGAGCTCAACAGGAAGGCCTGAGGTCGCCCTGCGGTGGGACCGCGCAGCCCAGCTGCCAAGGGTGGACCAGGTCACTCCAGGGACACAGCATACCCTTCCCCAGGACAGGAGCAGAACCAAACCCCCATCCTACCCCCTTCTCGACAGAGCGAGCAGAGGAACACTCCTCCTACCTGAACTCGGGGAGAAGGTTTGGCCGCAGCCCATAGAAAGCCGCTGAGAGAGTCACTAGCCAGCCGGGTTTGTAATTCCCATTCTCACACTCCAGGTAAGGCGAGGACCACCTGATGTGGTTCTTATCAGCAGTGAAGCTCTCCCGCCTCTTCCAGCTGTTCTCCAAAGTTTTGGGGCCCGTGTTTAAGACCTTCCTGTGCAGATGTGGCCTCCACTTGCGCTTCAAGCTGTGGAACCACTCTGTTTCCACAGAGGCGTTGGCCAGGCGGTGAGCCGAGGAGGACAAGTCCTGCAGGAGGACCTGGCTCTCGTGCCTGCTGGCCTGGAGGAAAACCTGGGGGGTGGAGGAGAAAGGCTCCGTGCTGAAAGTGATAGCTGCCCTGGAGATGTTGGGGTCCCCCTCCAGGAGGCTCCTGATCAAGGCGCGGTACCACTCCAGGTCCTCCTGCAAGTTCTGCTCCCGCGACTTATTGCTCTGGAGGATCATGTTGAGGAAGTTGGTGGCGTGGGTGAGGGTGTCCAGGGCCCCGTGGAGGGAGGGGTGCGAGGTGAAGCGCGACTTGCCGGCCAGGCTGGCCAGCTCGTACCGCCCGGAGCAGTTGGCGCGCCGCAGCTCCCGGGAGTCGCCCGTGTAGAGGAACGAGGCCACGTCCTGGGGCACCTCCTCGGCGAGCCGCTGCGCCAAGATGGTGCTCTCCGTAGAGCGGCTCCGCGGGGCCGGCGGAGGCTCCCGGCTCTTGATGTGGTTGTAAATAGGTTGCCTCCCGCCCAGCGCCCGCTCCCGGCTGCGCACCGCCTGCCCTTGGCCGGCGGCGGCCCCGAGCCCCCGCTGGGCGAGGAGCAAGAGGAGAAGGAGCCGGAGCAAAGCCATGTCCCCCGATCGCGCAGGCACGGTGAAGTGGCTGAAGACGGGCTCCGCGGAGGCGGCCACGGCGCCGGGGCACGAACGCGCAGGGGCGGCCGAGCGGCAGCGGGACGGAACACGGCCCCCGGCCCGCGAGTCACCTGTGGCGGCGGCGCCGCCCGCGCCTTCCCCAGCGCGGGGAGCCGCGCAGCCCCACCGCCGGCGCGGAGCGGCTGGCAGCCCCTCCGGCGACGGCAGCGGGCTGCAGCGAGCCCGCCTGCGCCTCCTCCCGCCGCGGCCACCGCGCTCACTGAGCTGCTGCCCAGCGCAGCGCGCAGGGGCGGCGGCGCCCGCGCCCGGCGCAGCGGCGGGTCCCCCCGCAGCGCCCCGCCGCCGCCGCCGCCCGCGCTCCGCCGCTCCGCATCCTTCGGGCGCCGCTGCCGGAGAGAAGGAGGGCGGGAGGGAGAAGCCCGCGGCGCGGGACTGCCACTTGCTGCGGGGATCAGCGGGGCTGGGCGGGCGGGGCTGCTGCCGGGGCGCCCGCCTCCGCCAGCGCTCGGCTCTCCGAGCGAGGGACCCCCGCCGCCGCCGGCTGTGGGAAGCTGCTCACCGGGCGGCCCCTCACCGCCCGACACCCCCTTCCCCGCCGGCCCTTATAGGTGTACGCCAGGCAGCTGCCGCCCTGTGTGGCCGCCTCGCCTGTCAGTCAGCCGGCAGCCATTCACGGGGCAGGAGGGACGGCGCCGTGCGGCGCTGAGGGAGGAGGTGCCGCCGCCGCGGAGAGGCGTCGAGGCACCTCGCTTCACCTGCCGCCGGCTCAGCTCGGGGCGGAGGCCGGGGTGCCGCACCGGCAAGCCGCTCCGCTTTGCCCTCGGCTGAGGGGCGGGTGTGGCGGGCGAGAACCGGCTGGCGGCGGGGGGGGTCCGCCGCACCGCCCCCGCCGCGCCCGGGCCGGCGCGGGGCTCGCCCGGGGAGGGAGGCAGCGACACCCGCTGGCCGGGCGCGGAGCGGCGGCGCCGCGCTTTGCTCAGGGCGGGGGGGATCCGGTGGGAAGCGCCGGACAGCGGCCGTTGAGGGCTGAGGGGAGACGGGGGGGGGCGCCGGGTGTTAAAAACGTCTCCGCCTCCCACCCCGCCGTGGGCGACGGGGAAGCGGGAGAAGCCCGGCGTTCCGGGGGAGGGCAGCGACGGCCACATCGGCAGCGTGTGGGCTGGCGGCTGTCAGGGCTGCCTGCCGCTGTGAGGAAGGCGCCCCTGCCTCCAGCCGGTGAGGGCGTGGGCGGCGATGGGGGGGAACGGCACAGGCCCCCGGCTCCTCGGCTTCCCCCGGGACGCCTGGGCCCAGCCGCGCTGCCCCGGGAGGGCGGCGTTTGGGTGGGAATGGACAGATTTGCGTTCTGGGGCCTTGGGGCCTCCCGCAGCCAGGAGCCGCATCGCCCGCAGGTGCTGCCCCGCGGGTCTCCCTCGCCTCAGGGGTGCCCCAGGATGGCCCCGAGACAGAGCGAATCCCACAGTAATGGGAACCGAGCCGCCCCCCTCCTCCTTCTCTAACCGTAATCTTTCCTCCTTTCCCCCCCCCCTTGGTGTCCCTTGGTGTTTTATCCATCACCTGCCTTTTAACTCCACGATGCTAATTCCTACTGCTGTCTTCAAAACTAAGCCCTTAATCCAGTGGCTTTCAACGCTGACCTGCAGAGGACTTGCATGGTGCCGAAGCAGCACTGGCCGATCACTTGGCTTTCCTCCTGCTCTGCTGAAACCGCCTTTGGAAACACCCAAATGCATTGAAGGTGTAGTTAGGGTTTTCCAGCTAAGCCATTAGTTATAGGGCCATTATGGTCAGTAATAAAAATCTAGTTCAGCAGAGCATTTAAACATGTTAAACTTTGTGCGTTTTTGTTGGCAGAAGTATTCACCTGCTTGATACTTTACTGTTGGATGAAGGGTTTGTGACAGGAGGTAGTTAGCAAAGGATGAATTTTAGAGGAGATGGTCCACAACAAAATCTCCTAATTACAATTCATTCCCTTCTGGTTTAATATAAAACTCCTTTTCGGAATTCAAAAGTGCAGATGAAAAGAGTAGTAAAAAGAGGTTCCTTTTTTTCTTTCTCCCACACACACCTGTGCATGCACATCCTATAAAGAGCAGATTTCAGTCCTGCAGAATATGTGATCTAATTTTAAACCACTGACAAGATATATCTGCTCCTTAAAGCATACTCTTATTTTAGAATTATTTGAAATTATACTTAAAGGAATAGTCATTCTAATATAGCTAAGTGTAAATTACATTTGCAATCCATATGTCCTAGTGATGTAATGCACTTTGTCTATAGTCACCTTTAATAATGATAATATCACATGTGGATAAGAGAGAAAGTTATAAATACTTTTTGTTGTTGTTGTTGCATGCAGATGAAGAGGATATTCACTGTTTAAGAATAATTCACTTGTACTGAACATTCCCTCAAGTGAATAGCCTGTGAGATTATTTAGAAACCGCATATAGGGAGCGACTTAGAAGCTGGTATTTACGGTTTAGCACAGCACAGGGAGTCTGTGCTTCCAAGTCTGCACTGAACAAATACCTAAAGATGCATCGTTTGCTGTGGATAAGTGAGAACCGGGGCTTTTGACAGGAGCAGCTGTCAGGACTGAGCTAAGCTAACATGGGATCAGTTACATGGGGAGATATCAATGGCAACATAAATAAACAAGAATATTTTTTTTTTAAGAGCACGCTTGTGCTGATGCTCTTTACCAACTGTCACGGACTGCTCTAAAGGAAAGGTCAGTTCCCTGATGGGAATTCGCTTCCCCTACTGTAGTGTGACTATTAATGCCTATCTAAATCGCACTAGGCCTGCTAAATGGCCACCTTCACACGTTCTCAGGATAATCAAATATCCCTTTAATGTATTTGCATAGTAAGTTCCTTCTGTTTCCTGGTCTCTTCATAGTCCTTCCCAATACCCTTCTCCAGTAGCACCCACCACTCCCCCACCTGCTTGTCTTTCACTAACAGCCCCAGAAGCTGTTGTTCTTAACCCAATGGTTTGCCAGGAGCAAAGACCCAAATGGGTTAGGCACAACTCCAGCTGCTGGAAGTCTCTCCCTTATCTCAGAGGCAGAAGCCACTGTTTTTCCCATCTCATCGGTTTGCTCTGTGTTTGTGCTCTCTGTGCTACTGAGTCACAGGGAGAGGATGAGAGATCAGCTGGAGGACTTTCTCATTAAGGGCACCGGGTTGGTTGTTCAGTCTTGTACAGCTGCATCACAGAGGGTTCAAAGAACCTTTAAGAACCTTTATTTATCCTGTAGGTCTTCCTCCTGCGGTCAGTTCAGACTTGCGTCCCGAACAGGAGGGCTTGTGTACAGCCACATCCAAAATGAGACATAAAGAGGTTTTAAGCTGTTGCAAATGTGCATCTCCTTATGGCCTTACAAAAACTACGCTACGGGACCCAAAGCCTACCATTCATTGCCCAGATCTGGCGAACTGGCAATATGGAAAGATAGTATCCTCTTAGATTAAAGAAACCCACAAAATATTTTATTTATGTGATGTTACTAAGGATTGGAAGATATGTAGGAACCTTTGATCATTGTGGGTTTATTTTAATAATAAAGTTCACTGATGATTCTGGTCTGTCATTTGTATTCAGTTGATGGTCAGAAATCTGTTCAGCTGTGCCCAGTGCAATGTGAAAATGGACTGGGAGTCCCTGAGACAGAAGATTACTGTGATTGTATAATGTTTCCTCTGCTTCTGCCTCACTTCTTCCAGAAGTACTGCTTCAAGCCATCCACCAGCGAGGATCAGGAGGCATCTGACCACTGTCCTGCGTATTTCTGAGTTATTACAATTATCGCAATTGCTGCGTGCAAAGTACCTGTTCACGAAGGGTCTCAGTTGATTGTATTACCTATCAAGCTAGAATTGTGCATTTTGCTGTTGCATGAGCTCAACCTGATTCTAATTACAGTGTAGAAAAAATAGCGGTGCAAAATGTTAGCAGTTTTTAACAGACAGTGTAACCTATTTTCTCCAAATATGGCCTGTACAAAAAGACCTTGGTTTATCTGAACTGTTTGAAAGGCTAGAAGTATCAGAATTACTGCATTGCTAAAACTGATTGGAACGAAGGAAAGACTGTTGTAGCTGTGAAATGTATTTAATTTTTGTCCTAAGCTAATTAGGTGATTTACAGAGTATACTCACTAAGAGTAAGTGCTAAAACTTTGAGAATGATGCATTGTATTTCTCTCATAAAACAGAAACAAAATATTTATCAAAATCATTGCTTATGGTATTAAAAAACATGAAAAATAAAGTGTGTTTAAAATAAAAGTACTCTTAGTTTTAGCTTGATTACCTAAAGAAACAATGTTCTTGCAGTCATATTTTTTCTCTGTCTGATGAGTCCTCTCTCTCTGCCAATAACTTCTGATCCCATGAGGTCATTTCAGCTAAGTTTGACAGCAGCGCGAAGGGCTCAATGTTTCTGCAAGCTTCTACAAATGTTGTGAAACTCACAGCTGGATCAAAGAAAGCAAGTGTTGGGGGAAAAGCTGCACAGTTACACAGTCTCTTTGGTCTTCCATTTGGCCGCTTATGTTGGCCAATAAGTGTAAATATACCCCAAAACAACTAGAGTATGTGCTGCTGCCTCCTTACCCAATAGACAGGAAACAGTGGAGGGAGCTAGTGGCGGGGGAACTCTAAAAGGCAAGGGGGAGCTGGTGGCACTGCTGATGGTGGTCACAGTGCCACAAGGCTTTAATATAAGATGCAAAGAGTGCACGGGGGCTGGGAGAGATGCTGGGTTTATTGCAGCAGAGGGTGAGACTGATAGCGAACACAAATCCATTGGAAACCAGGCTTTGTTAGTTCTCTTGTTTCCTCTCACAATGAATTAAAATCACATAAATATTTCAGAGAAAAAAAAAAACACCCAAGAAATATGAAATAGCCAAAATACAGAGTACAAAAGTTCTTACTTAGAAGCTGATGGAAGAAGCAGCAAGAGCTTACCCATCAATTAATGTTCACTTATAGTGAGAATTTCAAACCCACTGGATATTTTCTTAGAACCATTGGGACAGAAGGAATCTCACAGCAGGTGCCCAGTATGGCACTTCTGCGCTGCAGCAGGATTATGTACAGCACAACTGTTCCTGGCAGGAGTTTATCTACCTTTCTCTCAGAGAACTTCCAGTCAGGTAGGCTCCGCAGCCACCCTAACTACCTTGTTTCATTGCCTGAGTACCAAGTGTAGGGCGAGGGGGTTCCCTAATATACCAAAGTCTTCTTCACTTTCTTTGATTCTTTGCTTTCTTCTTTTCAGAACACAGTCACCATAAGCTAGGACCTGTCTGCAAAAGACCACTTTGACTTGTTCCTTTTTTTCTTTCTCTGGGCTAAATTAATCAAATTTCTTAACAAGCTGTGCTTACTAAAACTGTTATTGGTCCTGCTGTTCTCTTCTTGACTGTCCATTTTGTTATCCCGTTTCTCTAGGTGTCCCAGACAAGGCCTCCTGCTGTGCATCTTCTGCAGGCTACGTAAAATTCTCTTTCAATACACCCCACATTGAGGTCTGCCTGCTTTTTCACCTTCACCACAGTATTGACCACTACTTGAGTCTGTAAAGCTATGTAATCCTTATAACCTTTCAAAACATATTGCTTCCTAGTTATCCATTATCTATTTTTATTTGAGGATTTGAGCTCTGCTTCCTCTGGGTAGTACTTTGCACTTGTCTTTGTTGAATTTTACTGTACTGATTTTAGACCATCTCCCTGATTTTTCAAGATTGCTCCTATTCTGTTCTTCAAAGTGCTTTTAATTCTCTCCTTGTTTCTTGTAGTCATTTGCTAATTTTATGACCCTTTTATTTCCTTATCCAATTTGTTCATTAACCTATTTAGTAGAATGTAGCTGAGATGAGAACCCTTCATGAGCCAACTTGAGACGTCCTTCTGGTTTGATAGTACACAACTAACTTCGTTTCTGGGAATGACTTCAGAAGCAATTGCTTACCCACTCATGATCCACCTACACAGTATTTCCTTAGCTCACTGATGAGAACCTCATGCTAAGTATGTAATGAATGTTGCTGATGCAGACATACAGTCCATCTACTGCTTCATCACTATGCATGAGGTCAGTTAAATTCAGTTTGTTTCATATGCAGTTTTTGTGACAATCCTACATGGCTGATTTTAATCAATTTATTATTTTCTAAATGATTACTAAAAAGAAGTTTAATAATTCTTTTCTGAATCTTCCTGGTGATATTTATTTCATGAGCTTCTTTATAATCGCTTTTTTCTGAAAATACACAGTATAATTTTTTCCAACTTTAGATTCTTCCTCCCAACACTTGAAATGGCAAGTGGTAGTATATGTTTGAAAGATCACATCTTATCTCCAACAGAAAATGTTATACTAAATTAGGAGAAAATTGTCTGTCAGACAACATATTGATGGCTTTGACTCCTAATTGTTTATGGAGAACTTGCATCTGATATGCAGATGTACATAATATGCAGGTGCAGAATCTGCATTTTAAATAAACGCTATCCAAAAGCTTTGTAAGCTTATCGACAGTTGGGAAAAGATAAGAGGATGCTGACGTTAAGGTTGCAAACATGGTCCATTCTGCTTGTACTTCACAGCAATGGTTTGAACGCTACACACACACCGAGAGCTGCTGGTGCCTTCAGACTCTGCTGTAAGGACACACAGACACACAGTGTAAAGCACTTACACTAAGGAGAGCGAAACTGCAACTCAGAACACATATCAATAGCAGTCAGATCCCTGGGCCAGTTTCCATGAATTTCTTCATTTTAAATTTAGACAAACAGAAACATCCGTGGCAATAAAGGCAGATTACAGCGAATGGAATAAGTTACTAGCATACTACCTGGGCTGCCTTCGCAGAGCGAATCCCACTTCCTCATAGTTTCCAATGTAAGTTTTGTGCTAAATAAGGACATTAAGTGGGCGACACCTTAATAATGGTAGAAGTAGACTCGGTGCTGTATCAAAAAGGAGATATTAGTGTTTCAGTCACTGTGTTATGAAGCCTGAAAGCTACCCTACATCCCCGGCCTCTGCAGCAGGACAAACAGCGGAGCTCAGCCCCTCAGCCCTCCCTGGGAGAGCAGTGGCACACGTGGAGGAGAAGTGCTCACTCCCCCGTTAGTCTGTTTTAGCTGCAGCAAGAACAGCATTGAACTGCAGCCTCTCGTTCAGAGAGTAAAAATACTTCTTGTGCTTAGCCACTTAAGTCTTGTATTTGGGTACAGGTTAATGGATATCTGCTAAAGCCCAGCCGGAGGTGGTGGTATTGCTCACCTTTGGATTAATAGCCAGCACCTAGAACATTTCTGTGCCAAGTGAGAGTCAGAGGCTCTTCTCAACAAGAGCTTCAAAACCACATCTTTGAGAAGATAGCCCAACAGCAGACCGGCAGCTGGTCAGAAACAAATAAAAGCTAAATGCAGTAAGACAGGATAAAGGAGGAATCACCTGAAAAATAAAGTTTTAAAAAAAATTATAAGCATCAGGTAAATTAAATCTCAACTAGGACATGTTATATTGAGTAGCTAAGTTTCCTATGAGTAATGAACCAGTTCATTACGACGAACAACCTAATCAATACAGTGCTTTTCAACAGCTTAATATACATTCTTCAGAACTATCAGGGAAGAATAATCTGCTGGATAAGAGCACAGGCAAGAAAAACATTCACACTATTTCCAACAATATCTCAACAAAACCAATTCTTTTATCAAGCAATAAAGCATGAATGCACACTGTCCTGCCAAAGTCTGACTCTCCTGTCCTAAGCCAGTCTGTAGTGCAGTAAAATGCTATCTGTTGTTTTCTTCTTTGTTTTCTCTCTGCTTGGGATTTAGGGCATTGTAAGCTTTTTTGAATTTTCAGAGGTGGGACCCACAATATGATGGCATGGTAACTACTTCACATTTAACTATTCGTCTGGATTCAATATTCTTCCTCCCAATTATCTACCAATGACTTCTTTACAAATACATTTCAAAACTAAAATCATCTTGTGTTTGCTTTCAGTTACTTAAAATAGAACAAATTGTCATCTGATATGGATTGGCATATCTGTATTGAAGCCAATGAAATTATATGAATTTATATAGATAAGTATTTGCCCACTCGCCTTACATAGAGATGGCAAAACCCAGCATTCCTATTAAAATGTTTCAAAAACCTACATCCTGTTACATTTTGTTCTAAGAATCTGCAGATGTCAGCTAATGAAAATAAACTTCAAAGGGAGGAATCATTTGAATTAATTGGGAGCTAAATCACAATCTCAAAATAAGTTCTGTTTGGAAATGGTTGCTTTATACTGCGTTGTTAAGTGGGTATTAGCCTTTTAACAGCTCTGCTCTTTGATGCAGAGCTGTCCACTTGAAATCAGAAGTAAATAGCAGAAGCTACTGATCGTGGACCTTGAGGTCTGAGGCAGACCTTGCTTCCATGCTGATAAAGTATTCAAAATAAACTCTCACTTAAGATGCTGCTTTTTACTTTCCTTCTTGGAAAAAACCAAGATTTCCCCAAGAAAACCAGATGACCCTCTTTCCACTCCTGTCCTTCTGCCCCATGCTACATTCAACAGTGAAGCCAGAGGTGAGATACGGTAGATACTCTGACTCCTATTACCAGTGAATGAGAGGGAAATACCGATGGTATCAGAGAGGGAAAGAGAAAGAGGAGTCAAGGAAATTTCAGTGTCAGGCTCTTTTTTTATTAATAATTTGTAAAAATAGAGGCTCTGCTTGACTGTCTGTCAGCCAGACTACACTCTGGAGGAGAAAGGTAATGTGCAGGAAGGCAGTGAAATAATAACAACGATAAAAACAAAAACAACAACAACAACACAGTCTCTTGTTATATGTACAAGGCTCCAAAACACCCACCTTTTTTATTTACAAAAGCAGCTTCAATGGCAAGAGGACACATGGCTTGATAACCCTAGGGCAAAGTCTTCAATAGTCCTACAAAACCTACAAAGCAAGGACAGCAGCCAGGCAAGATTGCACAGCCATTTGCCACAGCAGTGCTGGGGTGGGAACTCTGTAGGGCTGATCGAGACTCAGGAGTCCTCTGGCATTGAAGAGGGAACGTGACATGAAGAGCTATGGCAGACAATGGATAGGAGCAGACACTTTCAGGTCCCCGCTGAGACTGTCATCGTTAATGCGCTTTATTTGCAGCCATGGCATTCATATTTCCTGATGTGGATCACTGGTCTCTAGGACCTGTAGTGAATAATGATGCACAGAGCTACATCCCTGATACAGATGGTGAAGAGGTCTTGTGGGGATAAGAGCTTTTGGTCTTTGAACTCAGAAAAAAATCCCTTCAGATGAAGAAATCTCTTCAGCCAATCCAGCATTCCCCTAGAATCCTCTTCAAGAATGAATGTCAGCTCAAGAGCAGAAGAGAATTTCTGTACATTTCTGTAAAATTGGAGACACTTGAACCTATGGTTCAACTGAGCAAGGATGACACTCAGGAGAAAGTGCTCGTTCCTCACTGGTTCTACAAATTGTTGGCTTCCAAAAAGATTGGAAGCTAATTCGGATGAGGTAGAGGGAGGATTTGACCATTATTGTCAAGCGGAAAGCTATTTCAAAGGAACATTTCCATTTACCTTCTCTAGAAAGAGAGATGATTTCCTGTGAGAAAAAAAAGAACCACTTCATAGAAATAGAAAAGAAGGATAACCGGTTTTCTACACCTAACCTCATTCTGCAGTTCCTCTCACTGAGACATATTGTAGTCAGTGGTTCAGGTTTTGCATTGATTATCTCAATTCCATTTCTAAGGCAATTCAAATAATGAAGTCAAAACAAAGGTATGAAAGTTACATGTTAAGTTATAGCTTCAAGGACATTTTTGCTTATGTGCAGTTTTCAGCTAATAGACTGTTAATATTTGCTTAATACAAAAAATAATTTGTAAAGGGTGCAGTGCAGAACCTGATGGTGTATCTCTCTTGCTAATGTCTGCTAAAATACCAACTCACCCAAGAATCCACATGTTTCTTGATCCCCACTGTGCTCCAGAAAGAGAATTATGAGCTGGGTCACTTTTTAAACTGGTGTCTCTCCTGACTCACCTGCACCAAATGACTAAATGCAAGGAAGCCATATCAGTGTGTCCTTTTCCAAGAATATAAGTAATGGGCCACTGTGACTGTAGCAAAACATAGGTAACAGGACTTGCAAGAGGTCTTGCAAAACACTCGTGTCCCCTGTGGTGCTCTACCTGGTGTGAAAGGCAGTCCACCAGCTTTCGTAGACATACAATATTTTTACCAAGCAAAAGTTTCCTTTGCCTTTACTGAGATACAGTAAATTTACTGATTCTGGGCAACCTACATAGGGACATACAGTTCTTCATATAAAACAGACTTTCAGTAGCTATAAGAGAAACCAGCCAGCTCCAGATAATTCATTCAAACATGAATGACAGCTTTCAGAGAGATAAAAATACAATAACTGTTGGTAGTAAGATAATCCAGGGACCTGTTTTGGCAAGTGCACAGTTGTTAGGGCTGCTTCCCTGTTCAAAATCTTTTTTTTAGTCGGTCTGTCTAAACTCCATCTTCATTTTCAAGTAGATGCAAAGGCTAAAATCTACCTACTCTGCAATCAATATTAAACCATCTACAGATTTTGCCAGAGTTGGTATTTTTGCATACATTGGCAAAAGAGACACACCATCAAGTTCTGCACTGGACTGATGTTGTCCCTTGCAAACATTTAACGAAAGAGAGTGGAAGATATGGATAACATAGATCTCGACACTGTGAGCCCTAAGTCCCTCACCCCATCCACCCTTGGTGCGCGTTACGTAGATCAAAACAGCAGCTGGATAACACTGTAAAGACAGCTCAAGTGCATCCATCCCATGCCGCTGGACAGGATTTGCGGAAAATAGGCACCCTTGACATATAACTATGCTGAGGACAATTCAGGTCAATGTCTTTTTGTGCTTACTTGCAGGAGAATGTCTTCTAGTTTTACCCTGCTGTGATTAGCTTCAGCTTTGTTCTCAGCATCAATCATTTGCAGCTAATATCTTCAGCAAGTGTAAGCAGCCTATGCACCGCTGATTCTTTTGAATCACGATGTTTTAGTTAAAGATCATTTTGGAAAGTGAGACTTGGACTCTTTAGACTTGGGCAATTCACAACATTTTATTTTTTTTCCTCACATAGCTCAAAGAGTTATGTTAAAAGATATGCAAAGCATCCGTTCTCTTCCACAAACAGGACAGGCATCTTCAGCTTGATAAGCCAGAACTTATCAGCCATCTTATCTCAGATCTGCTATTTATACTGCCCTTCTGCAAATGTGTTATCGCTGCCCTGCACACTGTTCTAAGGCATTTTCCACAAAACCTACAGATTTCCACATCCGAAATGAGCACGCCCCAGATCAAATTTATACAGAAGCTGGAACTCAGTATTCACTTTGGATGGCTGTGTGTGGGAGTGTGTGCATGTATGTGTATTTGTGTGGGCGTATCGGCATTCATTTCGTAAATTTTGTTCCTGCTGTAAAAATGACTTGTATGGCGGTTTATTTTAATACCAAATTGCAAGGTTAGTTCATTTGACAAGATGGCAGTTTAGCACATCGGGAGAAGGAGGGAGAATAGATTTTTCCTAAGATCTGCAGTGTCTGTGATGCTCTGGAACAAACAGCAGAACAAAATTCTGGTGACCATTTTGATGAAAAAGTGAATGTGCTCAGTGAGCCAACAAGAAGCAGTAAGGGAAATCAAATATGAGACTTGATAATTTTTTCCTCTTCCAGCCATTCCATCTGAATTTCTGTAATTTTATTTAAGGCAGAAATATTGTACTTAAGGGGGTTTAATGCTTTTTTTAATTAAATATGCCCAATTAGTTTGTGAAGAAGTGTTTCTCTATAAAAATCAGCTCCGATACTTGGTGAGTTCATTCTTTCCCTAAAGCTAAAATCAGCTGTAATAGGTTTCCTCCTAACTCTAGAAAAAAAACGTTCTGTGACTCTGGCACTTTAATCTCCACAAAGGCTGTATAGAAACAATCACAACAAATGAAGATTGAAGAATGGAGGCAAGCTGGCTTCAGGGCTGCATTACACTAAAAATGGGAAGAGAAAGGAAGTATGTCTTCAGAGCCTGCACAGTACTGTTGCTTATGCTACACAAAAATGAAAAACTGAGCTGCCTGCAGCTGGCTCGGGTCCCACCATCTCTGCGATTTCAGGCAACTTTCTCCCTTCCCAGGAGAAAGGAGAGTCTCCTTTCTCTACCTCTTCAGTCTTCAGAGTCTCCTTTCTCTACCTCTGCCCAAATGAAAAATTTTCGCTTGTCATTCTCACGTACCCGTTGGGTAAAATTCACATAATTGGCTTAAAGCCCATCACACCGGCGGAGAGCAGGTATGATTGTGTATGTAAGTGTCTCATTGTCAGGGTTACCTTTCAACCTCCCACAGGCTCAGGCAGGAGGGACCTGTCTCTTTGCACCATACATCCCAGCACCCCCACCCTGACCCACACACGCAGTTGCGTACTGTTGGCTGGGGTTCACCAAGGGCTGCCTGAGACCTGGCACTGTTAAAGGAGGAGGGAATACCACACGACTTATGTCCGGGAGCGGTGCTGCCGATGTATCTCCTACTGTCTTTTTCTTTGGTATGAATGACAATGCTTTTGTAATAATGAATTGCCACACACCAAACACGCCAGGTGCCTCCATTAAACTAGTGCTGCAAAAATTATCCAACACTGAAAAAAAATCCCTTTCCTTCCCTTATCTTCGTATGCTGTTTAATAGCTCTGCCCCTCTGATACTAATTACGTTCTCTGCTTTCATCCCTTCCATTGCACTCCTATGTATTCATCTCTGTGTGTACACACACACACACACACATCCACACACTTTGAGCCCTGTGATGCTGTCCTAACCATGTTCCTTTTCTAGTCCAACCCCCTTATCCCACCTGCATTTTTGACCCTGAGAGACTCCATTGCTCCGCTGAGGCAATGTCACAGCAACTGTTTGCGAGGATGAGAAGAGGAAGGTGCAGCTGGCTCGTGCCGCTGGCTCGCACAGCTGGGAAGGAGCAGGGGACAAGAGCGGTGGGAGAGCTCTTTCAGCGTTCCCGTTATGCCCAGGACTAGTGCCTGCTGGCTGTAACAAAGATTGAGAGGTAAGGGTTAAGTCAGCTGAGGCCCAGGGCACCTATTCTGACTGAACCTTGCGGTACTTTTATTTTTTCTGCACCCTGGGAGGTCCACAAAGGTGTGTAGCTGCCAGCCAGCTCTGCTGCGCTTTCCACCGCTGTTCACTACGCTGCAGATGTTCACCAGTCACTTTGCTCTGGGCCATCAGACTTGAAAAATTCCTATTGCAAACAGAAGATAAGCTCCACGTTTAGCAACGTGGAATGATAGCAAGTCTATTTTCATTTCTGCTACCCCAGGAATATGCATTATGCATATATTTTACATTTATGCCAGTTGGACTCAATTCTGCATCTTCCTGTTAGCTGAAATGAATACCTCTGGTTTTGGTAGTGGTGTGATGATGCTGTATTTACCCGATCAGGATTCTAACTCATGACCCCACTCAGCAGCTTAACACATTCAGCTTTGAGCCACCTTATTTCGAACAAGCAGGTGGAAGTCGGCATGGTCTTATCAGTAGCAATGGTGGACCACCCCACATAGGCCTTTAATCTTGCCCATCCCTTGGAGTTTTGGCCCCTGTGGGGGTCCATCTGTGGCAGGGGGAGCAAGGACAGAGTCCTGAGCAGCCTGCATGGGTAGTGCAGGCCCTGGGAGGCTGCTGGCCTTGCCCAGCACCACTTCCATGGCAGTGCTTGGGCATTAATACCAGCCTGGGACCATACCTAACGGACTCTCTAGACACCGCCTCCCTGTTTGGTGGTCTGAAAGCATTGAGCCCTGTAGGTGCAAGCTGCACCAGGGCCAGTCAGCCTCTGAGTGCTCCCTGGGCCATTTTGCAGACATAGCCTACAAATCTCGTCTGATTTTGCTCCTGTCTTTCCTATTTTCACCCCATAGATTCAGCCATTTCAAGCTCAGCTGCACCTCTCTAAACAGACATGCGCGCTCTCTCTCCCTCTCTGCGTTCCCATTTGCAGCCGACTCCTGGATGTTTCCTCTTTGATCCCTTTCCTGCATTCAGTTTTGCCAGTCCACTGTCTCTTACCACCTTCCATTTCTTGCCATCTGAACACTGTTCAAATCTTCTGTAAATTCCTCATGCTCTTCCATCTTTGGTATCTCACTTCTTCTCCCTTCTTCTGTTGATTCTGATGGCAGCACCCTGGTATTAGCACTTTTTATTGGGAAGTGATAACATATGGTAGTAATGGTTTTAAATATCATAGTTCTTCCTTTTCTCTCTCATTCCTTTTTCTCTCGGTTATCTTCTCCATTGACTTTCTTTCCATGTAATTTCATATTCATTTCCCACATCTTTACAATTCACCAGCACCCCGCTATGCCCTCTGCAGCTTTGCAAGCTTTTATTTTTTTCCCCCTTTTTTCCCTTTTTCTTTTTTATAGGCAGTGGCCACTCTTAATCTTCGCGGGAACTATTCATCTCTGTGCAACACCTGTCATCTTTCGTGCCCCAGCTTCTCATTTTACATCTGGTCTGCATTTGCATAGTCTAGTCTTCAGCTGGGTTTCCTGATGCCTTTCATAGCTTTCCCCACATCATTTTTAATCTTTTCTGTATTGCTTCTCCGTTCCTTTTTATCCCAGAGGCAGAAGGGCCCTGTTAGCTAGTTCTGTTTCATAGGAAATATTCCTTCAACATCAAAGCATACCAGATTGCAAACGCTGTTAAAATTAGTGCACAGCTCTCTAGATCCTGGTGAGCTGTAGCATTGGAAAAAAGATTTATGCCCCAAGATTTCTTATTCATCCTTGGGTTTAGTGCCAATCAATTTTGTCTAGCCCAGAGGTTTTGGCACTCAGTTTATCTCTTTTTTCCATGTCTATACCTCTACGTCAGTTTTGAAAATCATCATTTCCCTCAAACCTTGCCCTGCCGTTCTCAGTCACTCACTTTGCCACTAAAATGCACACCGAAAGTATACTTCTTGTTCTAAGATTAAATAATTTCTCAAAATTCCCTAGTGGTGGACCTCCCACAGCCTTCCCAAGCAACCTGTCCCCTGCCCCACTAGCCTTGGTCCCTGTCCTTGCTTATCCCTCTTGCAAGGTCAGCCTATTTTTCTTGTGCCAACGCAGTGGACATGTCAAACTGTTCACTCCTTCATCTTTACAGGTAACATTTAGATTTTGCACATAACTGCTTTCAGCCTTCCCTTCTTCGAATCGAGCTACCACGGGGATTTCAATCTTTTTTTCATCGGTCATATTTTCTACAGCTCTGGCCACTCTTGTGTCCTCTCCTTAGGTCCCTCAGGATCTCTGTCCCTGCCAGATTTCTCCTGCGAACCCACTAAGCATTTGTCTCTCCATTAGTCTGCTCATTCCCCAGTAAAGTTTATACTTACACTCTTCTGTATGGGAGAGGAAGACTCAGTGCTCAGGCCTGTGGTTTATATATGATCAAAACATAAGTGTGAATGCTTGTTAATACATATAGAAGCATTTGAAATAATTCTGATATGCTGTAGCACACGCTTACTTCACTCCTCTGTCATCCTTGCACCACAGGGTATGTCATTTTTTGCTAATAATTCTTCTCTTAACTGCCTTAGTAGTTTCTCTGGGCTGAGGCCACCCTTGGTACCTGTCAATTCCTCTAGTCTGCAAGATTTTACTTCCAAGTAGCTCATTTCAATTTCACTAGCAGTTTTCTTTCTCCTTGAAATAGCAGGGGTTAATTACAGTATTTGTGTTATCCATCAGTATTTCATTTCTAGAATTTCCCGAAGACATATAAAGGGCCAAACACACAAAGTTCAGTGCTGTATTTCTATTTGAAATAAGAGAAGAATATAAATCCACGTACAACCAGTGACCTTTCAGGATTTGCAGCATTAGATCACATTGAAAAAACTCCAACGGATGAAAAATATAAGCGTTAGGGAAAAGTAATATCTGGGATCCCTGGTGTAATGTTTGCAAGAAAAGATTTTATAGCAGTTATTTTACCCTTTGATTTATTCACGCCTTTTGCATCTATTCTCAGGCCAAAGTGCTCAACCTTCTCCGTAAAAAAATCACATTTGGACAGATTTTTCCTCTAATGAGATGCTGGCTGCCTGTTGTTGATTTTTCTGAGAGTCCTGTCTAAGAGTCTCCTGTGACAAAGGTTGCGGCTGTTAAGCCTGTAATTTCCTTACAATAACTTTGTGGCTCTTGACAATACTGTAGGAAATGAGGATGGCCCAAGGGGCAACACGGTAAAATAAATGGTGACAATTTGCTCTGAGTGATAGGTAAGACCTGTCGGAAGTGGGTGTCCATGCACAGACATGCAGAGACACACCAGAGTGCGTTAAGGTCACAGTGTGAACTTTTGCACTGATGTTTATTACAAATCTCACTAGAGAGTCTTTTTTACTTTTTAAAACTAGTTTAGGCATTAACCTGAAAGAACTATAAATGCTGAAATACCACTTTTTATGACAGATAAATCCAAGAGAATAAGCAACACCAGTTTTTTCATCCAAGATTCCTCCATCTCTAGCTTTGGTTCAAGTTTTCCTCTCAAGTCACACAGCCAAACAAGCCTTTCTAAAACTTGTCTGGTCCCCTTCTTTCAGTAATTCAAATAGCCTTACATAGGCTGTGGATATTGTCTACCTAGACTTTAGTAATGCCTTTGACACCATTTCCCACAGCATTCTCCTGCCCACAGCGTTCTCCTGGAGAAACTGGCTACTCACAGCTTGGCCAGGTGTACTCTTCACTGGGTAAAAAACTGTCTGGAAGGCCAGGCCCAAAGAGTGGTGGTGAATGGAGTTAAATCCAGTTGGCGGCCGCTCACAAGCGGTGTTCCCCAGGGATCGGTGCTGGGGCCAGTTCTATTTTAATATCAGATGAGGGGATCAAGTGCGCCCTCAGTAAGTTTGCAGACAACACCAAGCTGGGCAGGAGTGTTGATCTGCCTGAGGGTGGGAAGGCTCTACGGAGGGATCTGGACAGGCTGGATCGATGGGCCGAGGCCAATGGTGTGAGGTTCAACAAGGCCAAGTGCCGGGTCCTGCACATGGGTCACAACAACCCCATGCAGTGCTACAGGCATAGGGAAGAGCAACTGGAAAGCTGCCTGCCGGAAAAGAACCTGGGGGTGCTGGTTGACAGATGGATGAATATAAGCCAGCTGTGTGCCCAGGTGGCCAAGAAGGCCAACAGCATCCTGGCTTGTACCAGAAATAGTGTGGCCAGCAGGACTAGGGCAGTGAGCATCCCCCTGTACTCAGCACTGGTGAGGCCACCCCTGGAATACTGTGTTCAGTTTTGGACATTGAGGTGCTGGATCATGTCTGAAAGAAGAGCAACGAAGCTGGTGAGGGGTCTAGAGAACATCTTATGAGGAGCGGCTGAGGGAACTAGGGTTGTTTAGCCTGGAGAAAAGGAGGCTGAAAAGAAAAGGGGGGACCTTATTGTTCTCTACAACTACCTGAAAGGAGGTTGTAGCCAGGTGGGGGTCGGTCTTTTCTCCCAAGTAACAAGTGATAAGGCAAGAGGAAACAGCCTCAACTTGCACCAGGGGAGGTTTAAATTGGATATTAGGAAAAATTTCTTCACAGAAAGGGTTGTTAAGCATTAGAGCAGGCTGCCCAGATAAGTGGTTGAGTCACCATTCCTGGAGGTATTTAAAAGACATGTAGACGTGGTGCTTAGGGACATGGTTTAGTGGTGGACTTGGCAGTGTTAGGTTGATGGTTGGACTCGATGACCTTAAAGGTCTTTTCCATCCTAAATGGTTTTATGATTTACTCAGGCCATTAATGCTAAGATTAGCATCCAGAATTTGTTGTGCTCTTTGTACAGCTGCTAATGCTTTGTCCTGGTACGTGGACTATGGTAAATAAGCCTGTGTTGTGGTTTGGGCTGGACTGGCCACTGAGGCAAACGACAGATGCTCTCCCTCACCTCTCTCTCCAAGGAGAGGGGGGAGAGAGAGAAAAAGAATTATGAGTTTAGAAGGAACTAAACTACTTTAATGAAATAATAAAATATTAAAAAGGAAATAATTAAATATGTACAAAACTATATCAGGCTCCCAGGATGACGATCACGACACCGGCTGGCACTGGGAAAGTCCCAGACTGGACTCGGTGATGGACGGGAACTGGATTCTGGATCTGGATTCAGCGATACACAGATCGGGATCAAAAGGAGACGAACAGACAGAGTCCTCCTCAGACGTCGGCCATTGAAGAAAGAGGGCTGACCCTTTGATCCCTCAGCTTTTATACTGAGCATGTGGCAGATGGGATGGAATACCCCGTTGATCAGTTTTGGGTCACCTGTTCTGTCCGCTCCTCCTCTCAGGTGCAACCCCTCTACGCTTTTCTGCTTCCGACCCTCCAACGGGGCGAGTAACAAAGTTGGTTGGCCTTGGAGGTTATAGCAAGAAGTATAAGCAAGAGCCTCTCTGCATACCATTCCTTGGCATCAGCTATAAATATAGGTCTTACCACTCTGAGAGCAGTTTCTGCCCAATATGCTGTTAATTTCAGTACTTAGAAGAGGCTTAGCTGCAAAGTAAAGTTACTGAACAGAAAATTAGTTCTGTTTTACGTCAAACCAGGACAGCCTGACGGCATCCCTTCTCAAATGTGTATTGTCCTGCCGATGGCCAACCAAAGCTCACAGTTAACCTGCAGTTCCTGCGGCAGCTTTGTTTTGCCTCTTGGTTTCTGCCAATGCACCGTGCCTGAGTGAAGAGCGCGAGATAATACTCTAGTCTTTCCATGCTGTACCTGCCCCGTCTACATCTCTTTTGAGGGTATTCAGGTGTGTTGCCAAGGTCAGGACTCAGGGGCAGGGGGAGGAAGGAGGCGTTTTTAGCCTTCTGTCCATTCCAGCTGCTTTTACCTCCGTGGGGCTTTGATGCAGTAGTGATGCTAGTGTGGTGTATAGCGCTCCTGTCCTGAGCCATTTCTTTGGGGCTTTCCTTAAAGTCTCTGCAGTATTTCTCACCACACGGCAGTATTTCAGATACTGTCTGCTCTGCCGGCAGACAGTGTAACTCAGATTTGAGTGTAACAAACCTCACCTAGAATGCCACCCCCTCCAGGTCATAGTAATTTTTTAAATGCATCTGTGCCATGCATAGCTTACAGACTTTTTCAGGCTTCTGGACCTCTGAATGCAAACAGGAATATTTGATACGATAACCCTTACCAGTTGATGTTTCATAAAATAATCTTTATCTGTGAAAGGTTTGTGCACTTCAGAGCTCTTCATTGGGCTTTAGAGATGACATGCTTTGTATGTGGAAAATAGGTTGAATTTTACTCTCCAACAACAACTTTTCCATTTCTTCTTGTGGAAGCAGGTTTAAAAAGAAAGAAAAGAAAAAAAAAATAAAAGCTTCTCTTTAGAACACAACTCCCAGGATCTGCCATGAGGATCTGTGGCTATAATAAAAGCAGCCATGCCTGAGATCCTCAAGGCTGATTCAAGAAACATTTCATAGTAGTCAATGACTAACAGAGCAGGTGAACAGTTCTACCTGGGCCAATACTCTGGGACCTGCAGTGGTAAAAGGCAGTCGTCTGTCATGTCAGTGAGCGAAATTTGCCTTTAATCCTTAAGAGTAGGCTAGAAATTTAGTTTTCACTTTGTTCCTACTTCAGAGTTAGCAACCCAAATAGCTATGAAGAGCTTTTGCTAGGAGGCTAAGAGCAGGAATAGTCATTAAACTCCTGTATGGCCCAGTCTTAATTAGTGGAACCAGCTAACATCTTCGGGGTGGGCTAACAGAGGCTCCTTATCCAGGTGCGGTACCCTGAGCATCCTTCCCTAGAGACGCGGGGGCTCCGGGGGCAGAGCCTGCCTTGGGTGTGGGCGAGTACGGGGGGCACCCACAGCAGCACCCACCCGGGCACCCACCCTGGCCTGGCCTCCCCAGCCAGGGGCTGCAGGAGCCGGCGGCCCGGGGGATGTATGATACAGAAACAACATTAGGGGGAGCTCCATTACCTAGTCCAGTTTTTTAAAAGAACGAGCGCTTGTGGCAGCGGCGGAGCAGGGGCTGCGGCTCTCGGGAAATCACTGTCTTCCCAGTTCAGTCTCCGGCTGCTGTGCCAGGATGACGAGTGCCGGTGGGTAATAAGGTCAGGCTGATTACAGGTATTTTCTTATTAGAAAAACTGGCAGCCAGCTAATCCCACCCTTAAAGGTGGCCAATTATCAGCAACGGTTTTATCATTTCTGACAAAAAGTCAGAAATGCCACCAAGTTACTTTTAACTTTAGTCTTTACATCCACAGACTGATTAGCTAATGAGATCAATTAGTCATAGGAACTTCGTGCTCTCAGGTTGTGGTGCCTATAGAATAAAATGTTTTGACAATTTCCCTGCAATTTTTAGGGCTTATGACCCGGACAGTTTACCACAGTAATTATCCCAGAACATTTATTATTTTCATATAAACTGTAATGTGCATAATTTAATTCATAAATAATCATTAGAGAAGAAGTGGAGAAAAAGTAAAATAAAAGTTCTGATTCAAAGGAGGTGGGATGAATTTGAGTTACAGCGAATAAGTGTGGGCTGATCACGGCATGATCACGGCAGAGCGGTTGTGGGGAAGGGCAAAGATGGGTACTCTAGCGGGGGGGGGGGGAGAGCAGGAGACTGGAAGAGACAACAAAGTCTATGTAATACTACCAGAGGGATTATTATTCTCTTTTTTTTTTTTTTTTTTTTTTTTGTCCTGGGACACAAAGATCAACTCTGGGCTTATTTCAACAGGAAAAAATAGAGTGTTTTGTACTAAACGGTCTCTTACCCATCTTAAAATGCTTCCTACCCTAACTGGTTCCCTGAAAGCAGTGGGAGTGGTCACGCAGGAGTCCACAGTTATGCCTTGAAGCACATTTTTAAGCACCTAAGACAAAAGGAGGAGGCTTTGTGTTCAGGTTCTGTGTGCACCATCTGCTGAGAGGAGACACACAGACTTTCAGAAGGCTGCCAGCTGGCTGGCCATTCCTCTCGTTTCAAATAAACATTCAACATGTTTTCAGTAAATCCTGAATGATAAAAGTCTGCTTTTTCCTTTCTGCAGTTCTCACTGGAGAGGGTGAGAGTTTGTTTTTCTCTTAGCTGTATTATATACTCCAGCAAGATGAACTTTCACTTCAGATTGTTATTATATCATAAAAATAGTCCACACGGAATAATATTCGTTATTAGGGTATTATATTATGAACTTTAAAGGGATTATTAGCAAGCTAAAGAATAAAATCACTTAAAGATCCCTGAAGTATTCCAAGGACGTTCCAATAAATGAAGTAATTTTAAAGACAGATTTTTCTTGCTAACATGTTTCATTTATAAAAAGCGAGGAACGCAGACAGCTCCGGGGTGAAACACTAACACTGCACTACTTTCACTGCATAGTCATCCAAGATAACAAGCAAATGCCATGTCTAGATACAGCACACTGATAAGTATCATCACCCAATCACCCTGTATTTGGCAAAGACCCTGCAGCCAACACTGGGTGTCTTCAGGAGTTAAGATCTCAATTTTATGACTTGGAGGATGTTCATCATCCATGGACATCCAGATGCTCATGTTTGAAGTGAGCAGGATGGAGCAGTCTGGCACGGGGAAAGATGATTCTGTAATCTGGAAGCAACACACACCTGAACCACACTGTCACCCTCAGCAGGAACGCAACACTATAATACCACTTTCCATTTTTATCCCAACCTTTTTTAAATAAAATCATAGGGAGTATCAAAGTTGACAGAGTACCTGATTCTCCCCGCCTCTCTTTTTTAATGCCTGTGAGAATAAGCAAGCAATCAAGTTATTGTTATTAGAGGAAATTCCAGAGCATCGGCTATTGTCTGATAATTGCTCAACTGAATGTTCTTCCTTGCAGGACATGTGAGGTCATTTTCCCATCTTTCACTCACAGATAAGCAGTCTCAGTCCCCTTGATCTGGAGTGGGACACGCAGACGATTGCCGTGTAGCCCCAAGCAGTAACTCCCATGTTGTCTGCCTCCTAGGAATCTCTGCCTATGACCAGCTCCATTTACACTGCCATTAATTCTTAATTTCAGATTCTTAATTTGTCCTGACACTTTCTTCCATCTGCTGCTTTGCATCTTGTGTGAAAGAACATATTTTTTTGTTCAAATGTTTTTATTTTGTGAGGTTTCATTGTATGACCTCAAGTGTATGTACCAAGTTTATGTCAAACGATTCAAAGGGGTTTGGGTGGCAAAAGACTGGTGGGCAGAGAAACATACAAAGCATAGCGTTCTTTGAGAAACCTTGGTAAAAATATTCATAGCAGCAACCTGATCCTTCAAGCAAACATTCAGGTCAATAACTTTTCTTGGGCATATTCTCTTATCACCTCAGTAAGTTTGTGTAAAATTATTCACATGCATAACCATTTACAGAATCCTTCCAGGGGTCATTTCACATCGCTCAGTATTTTAAGCTCATCTTTTTCTTTGGTGATATATATTGTTCACACATCAAGAAGCTAAATCAAAAGCACAGTGGTATTTTACTGGTTTAAAATCCTTTGGCTCAAACTGTAGGACAATTTCCTTCCCAGGAGGATGTGTCATTTAAAAAAAGTTCTGACACAGCCTTTCACCCTCCACCCACCCCAAAAATGTAAAAAATTTCATATTTAGCTCACTTCCTTCTGGGAGAGAGAAATAATACAAGTAAAAGTACATAGGAGATTTGTGGCCATAAATTTACTGGCAAAACCAATAGCCTGTCCAATGAAGTAGGAAGGAAGTATAGTTCATTTCAACGGCAATTACTATTGTAAGAAATGTTTCACATGCTGAAATGTTCCGTATGGCCATGAAAATGCATCCTCATGCTACTAAAAACAGACTCCGAAATTATTACATACAGAAACATAAACAAAAAATTCCCAAAATAGCATAAAAGAATGAAGAAAACAATTAAGTTAAGGAAATTCCGAATGAAGATGGTAACTGCATCAGGCAGTAGCGTAACAAATATAGCACACATAAATAAACCGAGACATAATAAAAGGTAGATTTACTGAAGTGCATTCTGCACAACTCATATCCTGCTGCATTATTTCCTGTCATTAATTACCCCATCTACATCCAAATAATATCAATCAGCCAACTGGAAGCACAAGTTAATGAGCAAAATTTCATACTCTGGGGTCAAGTTCCTTTTCCTTCATTTGTCTTCATTAGCAGCACCTCTGAAGGCTTTCCCGAAATAGAAGGCAGTGAATTAGCCAAAGAGATTTTAAAAGTCGCACTCAAGAATGCTCAGAAACAAAATAGCAGGATTAGCCTCAGAACTCTTAGGATGAAACGGAGGTTGTTATTGTTATTAAATAAGATTACCAAAACTACGTGTCTTGCCTTCCTAATTATTTTCACCACCTGTACTCTTGACTGGGTGTCACATTTGCCTGGCACCTTGGCACTGAAGGATACACAAATGCTTTATAAATTACTGCCTGGCCTGTAAACTGTAAACTGTAATGACTTTCCTTCTCCGGTTACTCCTGCTCGGGGCATTGCAGTCAGTGAATTCCCCTTTGCGACGCCCTGTCCTTTCTTCCTGCTCCAGTTAAACTGGGCTAATCTCTTTTTTTTCCCAAGGATGAAGCAGGAAAATTAGCCACCACTGATGTCCCATAGCATCTGCACAGAAAAAAAGGAGACCAATGTAGCCATGGGTTGGCCACACAGAGGTCCTGCTTCTCTGCACTCCCTACTGGGGACTTCCAGTCTCCTCCAGCTTTGTTGCCCTGGCAGAAGCTGTGTGCAGCAGGACTCCACTGCAGGGTCCAAATCCCTTAAAAAAAACAGTTATGGGCAGGAGTTGGAGGGACAAACAGGAAAGTGGGGTGTTTCTGCAGTCATTCTCTCAGGAAATCTCTTCAGCTTATGTCATTTCTGCTTATGAGCTGCCGGGCAAAAGGAGAAGGCAGCGTCTCAGGGTGCCCTTCTTTATCAGTAGCCAAAGTCAGCTTGAAACCTCTGCCTTTGACTCACAGTTGGGAAAATATAAATCTATTCCTTATAATCCTAGGAAATATTTTGGTCACTACAGATATGCACCAACACGGGGTGAAAATGCAGCAGTTGTTAGATAACAGCTCCGGCAGTTTGCACACACGTGGTGAGATCAGAAGCTTCAGCATCACTGAGAGGCAGCACAAGGTAGAAGCTTTTGGAGATCATATGTGCACACAGCAGATCTCTGCACTGGGGCAGAGACTCCTGGGTTTTCCTATGACCACATATAGAGGGATCTCAGACTTCTCTTTCATGAGAATAGATGTTTCTTCTGCACTGATCCTCTTCTATTTAACACTAACACAGAGTCTGTTTATAAAGAACGAGGTGATAAATGGCAAAAAGCTGCTCTTCCCTTGGAGCGGAGCAGTATTTTACTTGAGGGATATAAACCAGACTTCCGAGGATCAAATGGTGTCACATAAACACGATCAAAACCACCCTTCAGCGCGGTGCTGCCTACACATGAAGGAACAGGAAAAGTAAAAAAGATTTGAGTACTCGAAGTTGTGTTGTTGGTTGGGAGGTCCATTGTGTCCATGGAACTCAAACAGCTGGTGTAGTTTGAGGTCTCCAGCCCTGTGAGGTAGAGGGCACTTTCAGGGATCAGTCCAAGGTGGTGAGGCACGATTCCCCTGCTCCAGTCACCTCTAGGGACGCTTTGCTGGATGACCTTGGCCAAGGGCCTGCTGCGTTCTCTGCCTGCCGCCTGCTCTCTAAGAAAGGCCTTTAAAAAAAACTGACAATAATCTGTGACTTTTTGTTGCAGCTCTTTCAACACTGACCTTTCTAACCAGGTGTTCAGGACCAGGTGGGATTGAACCCCCTGTTTCCAGGAGCGTTGGTCCCACTCAGAAGCAGAGCTGACAGCAGCACCCTTTAGTAGTCCCACGGCAACCTTCTCGAGAGCCTCAGGCAACCTGGTCTAGTGGGAGGTGTCCCTGCCTATGGCAGGGGGATTGGAACTCGAGGATCTTCAAGGTCCTTTCCAACCTAAACCATTCTATGATTTAAATCACGCAAGTTAAAAACTGCAGTATCATTGTGAAAAAGAGCCTTTTCAAAACAATTCTAATTTCTTTTTGTTTTACTCTTAAATCAGAATTTAATTGATAACAGTTCCTCCCAGGGAATAGTTTCCTTCCTAACTATTTGGCTTTGTTATCTCCCTTTCTCCAAACAAAACCTCTCAGCTCTCTGAGTCACACCAGCTTTCAGGTCCAGGTCAGGTCTGTGAAGCGATGGCAAGTAAAGCCGTGGCAGATCAGTCCTGCATACAGCAGGCCCCATCACTGGTCCTTCTCAGCGCACCACTGAAATTAAGACAATTCCCGCCTTAACGGCTGCTGCTGACGGTGACAGCAGGCCACACCAAGGTGGTGCAGGTACTGCAGGGTTAAACTACCTCTGCATAACAAGGTTCTCCAAGGATGGACTATGTGGACCAGGGCAAAGGAAGTACTGCAGGAGGTCGGTGGCAGGACATGGTGGTCCCGCAGCACCGGGGCCCGGAGGGAGGCGATCCCCCTTTGAGGAACAGGAATGACTGAAAAGTTCAGGGTGCACAGTCCTACCTGAACGTTTCCCTGCCTGACCCGGCTGGGCACAGAGAAGAAGGGCTTGGTTTGGTCTTTTTTAGTTTATAAGAAACCTTAGCTAATGGGGCTGAGTGGATATTTAATAGATGAAATAGGAAAATTAATTTACCTAATTTTATCATCAATTTCCTTGGGAAAGCTCAAGAGAATTGCAATGCCAGAGTCTACATAGAAAATTACTTCTGCAAGAAAACAGATGCTGAGCTGCAAAAGTGGCCCCTGGAAGATTAGCCCGGGTCCTCGTAAAGCAGGCTGGGACTTCTTTTGAAGACATCTTCCAAATATAATTTGAACAATTACCTCACCCCTGGTATTTCTAGATCCTTAGATAGTCCCTGTGATGAAAGGAAAAAAAAAAAAGGCCAACCAAGGTTTTGGCCCTCCAAAGAAGCTGTGTTAGCGACATTGTGATGGCCACTAATGAGACAGCTATTATTGCTATTGATTTTCTGTGGAAAATTGACAGAATTGTGCTGCCAATCCTTATAAAAGGGATATAAGATTGATTTTTATACCACATGTCTGTGTACCCTGGTCAGTCATTTATACTGGCAGATTGATGGTCAGTGTAATAATGAACCTTTTTTGAAATCCATCTGTCAGCAATTTATAAATTCCTGTTAAAGACTTCTATTACGAACTATCAGTATGCAATAGCAACTACATATTAAGTTGCAAACTTCATTTTGTGAGGCTAATCTGCCTTTCTTTCCACTGTCTTTCCAGTTCTTCTGGGAAGTAGATGCCAATAATAATGACAAAAGACAAATTTCAAGATCTGCTAAAGCTTATGTGCCTCCTACTCAAATAGAAACCTTCTTCAGCAAAGAAGGTGTCCAGGTGAAGTAAACTGGCTAGTGTCAACTCAACAGATCCCCCACTGTGAAGACTTTAAACATCTGGTGATGCTGATCCAGGGTTACATGATAGGCAAAAGTGATACTCCAAAGCCCTAAAACTGTGAAGCCTTATTCTATCCGTACAAATGAAGTAGTGGTGCGCTTGAGTGTGTGACAGGTAAGCCATTAGACGTTGTGCCTGTTTGTGATGCCTCGAAGACCTGGCAAAGGTTGAGGTGAGACAATGGTGGTGCTGCCTTGAGCAGGATGTGCAAGCCAGGAAACAGCCACGTGTGGCGATAAAAAACACGCAGCATGAACTACACACGCTCTTGTATTAACTTCTTGAATAATCTTAATTATTCAATATATTTCAATATTCGATATTATTGTGAGCCTTGGTATGTCAAATGGTATAAAATTATCTAGAAGTAGTTTAAAGCAAGAGAGCTAGAAAAATGTGACTGAATGTTGCCACAAGCCTCAGCCTGACTTCAATCATGCTAATTTAGGTTAATAGGAAATAAAGTATCGGGAAAGCATTAGAGAAATAGAGTGTCAGCCATGAGCGATAAGCCGTGACGTCCTATCTGCGGCATTAACAGAAAGAAGCTGGACTGCAAACAGCAAGGAGGTATATCTGCCGGCCTTAAAAAGACAGAGATAATTTCATATTGGAGATAAGCTATTAAAGGAAGAACTCAACCCATATCTGAGCTCATGTTCAAGGAAAGATTACTATCTGCAGATGGCTTGGGAGCTTTCTTAGAGCGTAAGATTTCTCCCCTGCCAGAGAACTGGCCCCCTTATCAGTGAGTGATCTTTAAGGCAGGGCTGGGAACTTTCAGCTATAATTCCCACTCCTGTACCTGTTATCAGAAGTTTAGTACTCAAGCCTTATAGAAATGCTTTTGCCTTAGCAATCTCGCATTGTCCTTTTTCTGCTTTTTTGATCGTGTGTTCAAAAATAAAACTCTTTTTCATCCACAACTGTACTCGTTGTCACCAGAGGCTGATCAGGGAGTCAGCCCTGGAAGGGGCATTCAAGACTCAAAGATGATGAGAGGACGCTCCTTCACCTCCTCGGCTAACCATTGCCCCTGTGAAGACAAACTAAGCCACCCAGAAGCTGGAGCTCTGGGAAGAGATGTGCCATGAAATGTGTGAGGTGGAGAGTTTGTCCCCTGCAAACCTGCAGCCAGGCCAGGTAGGCATCGGGCTGGAGCTGCCCTGCTGGTGCAAGGAAGGCAAATCTCATTACGAAACGGAGCCATCAGGTCAGCATCTGTGCAGGGTGCTTGGAGAGGACCACCTGATGGTGTGCAAACCTCTGGTGGGTGCAGGAGTGCTGGGCCATTGCTCCAGCGCGCCCCGGGAAGCACTGCAGAAATACCTGCACCTATGGACATCTGAGCAAGCGTTTCCAGCAGCTCGGAACAGCGCTCTCAGTGCAGCTTGGGCCTGGGTGGCTTCATCCCATTGGCGCTGTGCCCCATTTGAGCGAGGAAACGAATAGGTCTCTTGGTGGAATCTGTGAGCTTTCCCAACCTCCTCTCTCTTGCTCATCCTTCTCAACAGCTCTGTCACGCTGGCATTATTTGTCCTACCGTCTCACTTGCTTTGAAACCAGTTTGCTTAGGTTACATGAAGGGTGTTACATAAAGTAGAGCCATGACAGGTAGGTCTTCTTTACTTCTCCTGGAGTCTGCCTGCGTACCACCCTGAACATCCAACTTCCAGGCCCAATGTGCAGCTGGGCGTCCCGTCAGCTGCTGACAGTCACGTTTCCTTCACTTGAAATGGGGCTCGTTTCTGGCAACTCTTCACAAGATCAGCTGATTAATCGAGACTACAGAAACATTGATCAGCAGGAACCAGCACATCATGAATATTCAGGAGGCCCTAAAGTAAAATTTCTTTAATAAATGACACCCCCTCTTTCATGACATCTGGAAGTATCTCATTCGTGACTACTGAGCTAGCAGCTTTCCCTCCAGCCTCTCTGCACAGCAGAGTCTGTTCACTATTGTGCTCAGAAAATACGCTGAAAATACTCAAAAAGAGTGACAGAGATTTGTCATGCACTGATTACCTGTCCTACAAGAAAGAAATAACCTAATCTTGGTAGAAGAAAGAAATTTTTTTATACAGAGAACAACCATTCACTGGAGTAACCTTCCCAAGGATGTGGTAGAGCCCCCATCACTGGAGGTTTGCGAGATGGGCCAATCCCAGGGTGCTAGATAATAAGCTCCCTTTGCCACAAAAAGGTTGGACCAGATGATCTTTTGAGGTCCCTTCCAACCCGGACTGTTCTATGATTCTGTAATAAAAGTGAATGTGAGCTGCTGAAAATATAAAGCAGATGACCACTCTCCGCAGGTCTCTGCTGGCTTTGACCAACTGTACTTCTGAACACACTGAAGGCCGGTAAAGCGGGCAAGGGCAACCTCAGAGTTCCCTCGGCCGTGGCATCTTTCTTTCCCAGGCAGCAGCAGCAGCAGCCAGGACTTTTCAGGAGCTGAGAGTTTTGCAGTGTACCGGCACCCCAACCCTGTGCAGAACAGCTCCAGCAGCAGAGACGGGGGCGACATCTCCAAAGGTGAATTCCTCTTCTCTCCCCTAACCGTGAGATAAGATACAGGTAGTTTGGCATATTTCTGTATACAGAGAAATCTAATTGGATTCATTACAGCAGCATTTGCATACATTAGCATCACCGCTGACACGGAGCAGAGTTATTATTGTATAACTGTCCCCATTTGGAAGGGGCCGTCAGTCAGCCTCCTACGGCGCTGGCAGCACTCATTTTGTTGGCAGAGAGACTGCTGCAACCCGCTCTCCATGCCATTTGTTTGACAAACAGTATTGTATCAGCCAGGAGACTTAGCTATCTGTCACCATGATGTCACATATCTGGGCTATCATAAAAAAGGGAAATCTCTCTAAATTTATACGTGTGTAAATGAAAAAGGTATTGTTTCAGCAGCTTCTTAACCTAACTAAATTCCAAACAAAATGAATTTAAATTTTCCATCAGACTTTTTGTCCTGTTTTATAAATCATAACGGAAGCTGTGAACCCTTTCACATATGACTTTAACCAGAAGTACATGCTGAAGCAAAATTTCTTTCGTCATCAGTTATTCACAGCTTTATGTAATGTATAGAAAATTATAAGCTCTGTAGCACAATCAATAAGTAGTTGGTGTATTATGAATGAGAAGACTTTTCATAGAATCATAGAATCGTTTAGGTCGGAAAAGACCTTTAAGATCATCAAGTACAACCATTAACCTAGCCCTGCCAAGTTCACCACTAAACCATGTCCCTCAGCACCATACCTACACATCTTTTAAATACCTCCAGGGACGGTCACGCAACCACTTCCCTGGGCAGCCTGTTCTAATGCTTGACAACCCTTTCAGTGAAGAAATTTTTCCTAATATCCAACCTGAACCTCCCATTGAGCAACTTAAGGCCATTTCCTCTTGTCCCATCACTTGTTACTTGGGAGAAGAGACCGCCCCCCCCCCCCCCCCCCCCCCCCCAATCTCCCTTCAGGTAGCTGTAAAGAGCAATTAGGTCTCGTCTCAACCTCCTTTTCTCCCGGCTAATCAACCCCACAAGACCCCTCATCAGCTTTGTTGCTCTTCTCTGGACACGCTCCAGCACCTCAATGTCTTTCCTGTAGTGAGGGTCTTGATGGGATTGGAGTAAATACTCTTATTTCTAAAAGGTTTTAATGCACTTTTATCTGGTTTTCTTTTGCTGGAAAATGAGCATACAGGATAGCACTCTTAGGAACCTGATGTTAATCTCAGCCCTTGACAATGACATCATCCTCTCTGTGTGCCCATATGAGGTCAATTCTGTTGATGGAAGAAAAACCAGAAAATTTGTGACACAGAAATTGGAATAACTTTTTGGAACAGAATTTGCCTGGAAGTTTTACAAACAAGACAGATATTACATTTAAAATTATTTTTATTTTTGCAAGTAATACTAGGTATTTGGTATGCGAATACATGTCCCATGAAAAAAAAAACAAAAACCAAAAAACAACCAAACACCAAATTATCAACCTGGGACGTGCACTTTTTTATCACACAAGTGTCCTAACAAAGAGGACTGAAGATCACAGATAAGGAGCAAAACCATTAATGCCTGTGTGGATAGTACAGCTAAGGAAAATAGCAGAGCAGCTCTTCACCCTGCAGAAGGCAGAGCTTTGCAGAGCCGCATCCTCCTGCTGCACCAGAGGACTTTGCTGATGCTTAGAGTTCCATAGTCCTAGAAAGGCTAATCCGTGACAGCCATGTAAACTGGGTGCTGATGGGTCCTTCCAAGAAGCTGGGGATAAGTGTGTTTGTGACAATCTCTGTGATAAGTGCAAAGCAGCCCCTATTCTCAGCCTCATTACGGATAAAACTTGTGATGGGGAAATAATGGGAAAGGTGGTGAGATACTGTCAAACACCCGTCAAGGCAAAAGCCAAATGTCATTTCCTAGACAATGCTGCTGTATTAAACAGGCGCTGTAACAGAGTGCATTATGCAAAGGAGGCGCAAGATGGACAGTTTGGCAGCAATTCAGTTACTTTGGGCAGGCAGATCACTGCCAGTTTTTCTGGAGGACAAATATTTTGCTAATTGATAGGAAATGCCAATGAAGGAACCTATGAACCATCAACAAAATTCAAAACTTTGTTTGATTGAAGACATCTACCACTTACACTGAAATACAAGATGACACTATACTTTTTGCTAAGAGAAGTTTGGAGCAAGGCTGTTTTCTTCTTTCTGGAGATATATGAGGATTAAAGAGAAAAGACAGTCATGCTTTCACGTTCCCATTTAGGACGCCTCTTCTGACAAGACCGGCTTGGTACAGCCCTAACCATTTCCCAACAGTGGATTCCACATCTATGTAACGTATGACATGTTCAATACTCTCTCTGGAGACTTCCGCATAACCACAGAAAAGGAGCCACAACACAGTCTAGTTTGGAAAGAATGTGAGAAACCATATTAAAACCTGAGAGGAAGTGCTTCAGAGGGCAAAATGCAGCTACCAAAGTGAATTTAACCATGATGTTCCTCAAAATGTGTTCTGAGCTCTGTCATGCCCTCAAACAGAGGGGACCACGCTTTTGCAGAGTGAGGATATCTCCTGCCAAGCATTTGGAGTCTGCTGCAAAGCTCTCTCAGACATAGAGATGGATCATCCGTCAGGGGAAACACTGAGCTCCATCTATTTGCCAAAAAAAAAAAAAAACCAAACCAAACTGTGTCAGGCATCGCTAGAAAAATGCAGGGGGGGTTATTAGTCACAATTCGTTAAAAATAAATAGCTCTTAAAACCAAAGCTGTGATTTGGAGGGTGCAGAGCTAGCACTTCAGAAACAAACTGTTCTGCCCTTTCTCTCCTTGAAGGAAGGTGGATGGCAGCTCCCCGCCGCACAGCGTCCCCACAGCCCCCTCTCCGCGGAACATGGCACTGGCTGCAGAGATAAAGAAGCTGTTAGAGCAGCCGTCGCTTCCCTCCCAGATAAGGATGACTAATAACTCACTCAGCAGGCCCCTCTTTTTTGGAAGTGCCATTCTTAAAGGCTTACAATTAGTCAAGTCTGAGTGAGGAAAATAATGTTTCCCGGGGAGTGGTAACCAGCTGAGAAAGCTGGTGGCCCAAGATGAATCAATTAATCCTCATCAGCCAGTCCCCAGAGCAGTAGATCGGCAGAGGTCACCGGCGCTCTGCATGAAAGCCCACTTCTATCGAAGCGTGAACCACCGTGCACTGGTACCCCGGGCGTTTTTAGAGGATGGGTCCCCATCCATCCACCAACGGAAAATCCTGGCATGACTCACCTGCCTGCAAGAGAGCCCACCGAGCTTGCTGAGCCCGAACGTGACATGGTGCCGATGGGTGCCTCAGTCACATTTTCACTAAAATCTAAACCGGCCACTTGTGGGGCTCGACCGGAGGAACACCGGCTGCCACCAGCCAGAGCCAGTGTGCTCTGGCAAAAGGGAGGGAAAAAAGCCTCTTCACTCCAGGCCCCCCTGCCTGGAGCCTGGTACTAAAGAGAGGCAGCATCTCAGCTGCTGGCACTGATGTTTCCCCAAATGTGTGCCCCATACAGCAACACGGCCGCACTCTTTAACCCCTTAGTGCCTTCAGCTGCCGTTCCTTAGTGCCGCTGCTAATGCACATGACAGAGGAGGTTCGAGGGCCCGAAGAAACCTCCGCAGCAAAGGCCGGGGCTGGGGATGCCTGTCAGGAGGAAAGCAGTGCTTTTCCCATCGCTGCAGAGAGCACCTGCTGCGAGCAAATTCCTCAGGGAAGAGGTGCCAAAATCCGAAGGCACAAAAGCAGAGAGGGTTTGTGCAACCTTAAGGTGCACGTCCGAAAAAGAAAGCAGGACAGTATGGCTGCAGGCGTGCTACCAAGGGGCATCAGCTCTCCCGCTGCAACGATCCAGGCACAGTCACCGCCGAGGGAGAAGAGACAGGAGCAAATGCACCATTCCCCGCGTGGCAGCAAAGGGAAACAACAGTCGGACCAAACCCTGCAGACTTCAGTCAGCAACCGCTGCTTACGCCCAGAATTTCAGGCTGCAGATAGAGGTCGTGGAGATGTTTACATACAGCGTTTTAAATCAGTTCCTGTGACTCATCGCAATACAAATATTTTCCTCGCTGAATGTAGGCATATAAAGATTACCTGTGGAACTGCAGCCACATTTAACTTCTGCCGTGGTGTAAATATCAATTATTAAATAGTAACCATTCTGAAGACCACAGGAGGAGTCAACAGGCTAAACTCATGGTGCTACAAGAAAAGGATATTTTGCCATAACAATTCTGAGAATGTCTTAAAGAATCATCTCGTGACACTGCATGTTTTCTATAATCTATCTAGCAGCTCTTCAGCTTTTGAGTGAAAGCAATATAAAGGATCAAACCGACTGTAATTTTAAAAATTCAATTAAGATTAAAAAAACTCATGAAATGGCACTTTCATTCTGCAAGTATATGCTCTCTCCTGCTTTACCCAGCCACATTTCCCACCCAAAAAAAAATGGTTTGCCAGCCCCACAAAGGCAATAGCAGCAGAGTCTGTCTGCCCTTTGCATCGTAGGGGCATCGTAGGGAAAAGGGAATGCTGCCTTCTACCTTTCAGCTCCCAATGTGTGCACAATGCAGAAAACCAGCCTGGCTTTCCAGCGTACGGGTTATGTTTGCAAGGACTGGGATGAAAAATTGTCAATTGTAAGCTAAGCAGTCAGTCTATGGTGCTTATTAAAAAGATAATAGGCCACCCCATTGTTGATGGCTACAGTTACGGCTCTAATTCTGCTTGTTTTACGGGACAAGAGGAGGATGGGAGAGTGGTACTGAAACACAAAACCAGGCAGGCCACCGTTTCAAGGCAGCTTAGGTAGCTACATAATGATCTGTATGAAATGGGCCGGTAACATCACCCCACTTTTGGAGCCAGTAGATACTCCCGTTGTTAGAAAAATCATCATCAAAGCTATCGTCTTTCTTACTGGAGGCAGACAACTCAGTGCCGGGCCCCTGTCCGTTCCCAGCAATGATTGCCAGGGTGCCGTCCCTGTGCCGCGCAGCAGGCAGGCACAGGCCTTTGCCTCCCCGGGGTCTCGGGGCAGCACTTCTGCCCAGGCAGCAGCTCTGGTGGGTGGGAGAGCTGTACCAGCACGTGCTAGCCTGGCACCGCAAACTCTGACAGCCGTGTCGGCAAAACTCCTCCGGACAGACTCTTATGCCAGGATTAAGGTCTTTTTTCTTAATTTCACCACTGTGGACTAGAAATCAAAAATCCCCTGTTGTTCCAGAGGTGGGGTTTCCCTGTGGAGATTTGTACCCGCGCATCCGCTTTGGCTTACGTGTGCTAGAATAAACATATTGGTAACAGGTAAATATTCCTGAGCTGTTTGGAAGTATAATGGGGATGAAAAAGCCTGGGGACAGGGGAGGGGGAGGGAGGGAGGGAAAAGGAGAGGAGGCAAAGGGCTGGTCTGTTTAACTGCTCTCCAAGCTAAGAAACCTTGGAGCTACATCTTTAAAGTAAGGTTTTCAGGAAATGCAGACATCCCTTTCACATGCGCTTTATCAGTTCCGGGAAAGCTGATGAGACGCTCTTTCTGAGAAAGCAGGTGGCTCTGCTCCATCCAGCTCTTTGAAATCACCTAATGAGATCGTTTCATCCAGGAGACAACTGAAGCGCCCGCACTGCGCAGCAGCCGCCGCACGGCAGAGCAGTCTGCGAGTGAAGGGCGTTCAAGGTTTCGAAACCACATCCTCCCTCACCTCGACACGATCGCATCAGCGATGAGATGACGCCTGCGACAGCCCCTGTCAGCTATGAAGGCAGAGCCACCGCTCTGTTGGTCAGCGATCGGCGGGTGAAACGGAGAGCAGCTCCCACGGTCCCAGGGAGAAAGTAATGAACCTTCCTTTCCCCTGCCGTCTGCTCCGTGACAGGTGAAAACCAGATTTCGCTGCTGAGTTTGTCAGGCGATAAATTCAGGTTAGTTTAAGGCAGGAAATCTGGAAAATGCTTATGAATGTTGTCGGCTGTGAGCGCACAGCTGGGACCTTGGCAATGCCCGTCCTGTCCAACAGGAGCGACCTGAGCAATGGCAATGCCCTAGAAGTGTAAAAGCCAAGCAGAGACCTCACACTTAATTATCTTAAAGTTCACATAATGTCATACAGCAAATGTCATCCCTATAGCGTCAGGAGATCTGTTCTTTCAGCCACTGATCTTTTCATGCCCTTAAAGAAACAGCCCGTCTGCCTCCTCAGTCTGGCTGGATTTCTCCGGTACATCTCCCGGCCTCATCATAAGCCAGATGGACTTCAAACGCTTGTCCTAGCTCAACACTTCGTAGACAGAAAGGAAAGAGCACCATCACTGGTAAAACAAACTCAAAATTCAGATGCCAGATTTACTGCCCTTCCTTGGGATAAGTCTTTGGCCGGGCAGGAGAGGGGGGAAATGTCTTCTGCTGTTACTCCTTGGTAGATGATTTATGCCATAAGCAGTGCTCTTGACAGAGCCCTCTTTTCTCTCCTCAGGTCTACAGCAGGACTTTGGGGTTTGGAGAGCTGATTTCTGTCCTCAGGTACTGCTTTTCTCAGCTGCCCACGAGTCATCATCCAGGGCATGGAGGAGCTTGAGGTGGGAAGTGTGTCCCTGAGGCACCACCGAGCACCTTCAAAGCACAAGATCCTGGTGTTGATAGAAGCGGCTTAATACAGTAGCTGTTTCCCACTGAGCTACAAAACACCAAGATAACATAAATAACAACTGTCTAAGTCAGAGTTTGGATTGCTGTGCTGCAGTGAGATACTAATTTATTTGGTTTTGATGAGGATAACGCTTTTGCTTGTTGTACAGATAGTGTAGGATTTACACTCGCTTGAGGATAAGCAAGTTTAGAGATGCCGAGTATTTGAAAGATGTTACGGGGGCAGGGCGAAGAGGGGAGCTCTCCTCCAAGGCAGGGAAGAACAGAGACCCAGAGCAGACAGCCAGGACACTAAGTCCTGTCCCCTGCTGTCACACAAGCCCAGATCATGCCATCCCCTCTAGATGCAGCCACTTTTCTTTGGAAAAATAGCAGAACATTTTCTCTGTGAACAGCTCAAAGGGCTTATTGCTAAACCTCATTATCTAGGGGGGTAGAAACTTTCTGATTTAGATATAATCTATGTCCTTTCTGCATACTGGTTGTGGGCTGATACTGTCCTTTCAATAGATGGGTCTCTTTTTCGCCAGTGTTTCCCCTGTGGTGTATCGGCAGACAGGGACGGTGCTTTGCTGGACTCATCCTGCAGCCACGCAGGACACTGGCAACCCTTAGGCCAGCTGGGCACATCCCTGAGATCGCTGACAGAGCTCTGCAAGGAGCCCACGCAGTCATCCCTCAAGTGGCAGAGCAACCTTGTTCTCCAGCCCATGCCGACGGGACAAAGTCTCCCAGGTCTCCCCGGTGAAATTGCCCTGGTATAAAAGGGAGGAGAGCAGGAGCCAGAGGAAGGTCGGGACGTGAGCCTGCGTGGTGGCTGAGGCAGCCTTTCCTTCTGCCCATCGCTAAACATAATGGTGAGAAAAGAGCGAGTTTTCCACTATGATTTCTCCTTGTTGCCATCGTCACCTACAAAATGTGCTGTGCTTAAAAGTTTCACACAGATATTCTGGTAACATGCTTTAAACATCACTGCATGTTGTCCCAGGATGAAGAAATAATGTCAGGGCTCTGATGTTATTTCTGTCCTTGTGGGACACCCTCTACGTTTGGGCCCTCCTATGTAGAAACCATCCCAGTTAAAACCACACTGTAGAGCTTTGTGACTATTCCTTCCCTTTTGAGAAGAGCACCAAGGTAAAGACCTGTGCGGTCTTTGGAGAGATGCAATGACTCTATTCCTGTAATGTGTCCCCATGTCATTGCACCCAGGGGGAGGACCCCAGGAGGCAGCCTCACTGGGGAGCCACCAAGGGTTGGCACAAGTTTTTGTTGTGCCTGTTCTGCAGAGCTCCCCAAAGCACTCAAGGACATTCTTTAAATTCCTTTCTCCCAGCCCGTTGTTTGATAGCCCATAAATAGCTCCTCTTCAAACACAATGCTGAAAGCCCCAAGTAATGAGCCAAGAGTGAAAATGTTTCAGTGTTTAAACACTTTATAGTATTTGTGGAGGCCAACCACTCCAGTGCTGTGTTCAGCTTTAAATTAAAACCACCCCAAACATATTAAAGAAACCTCGTACCTGAGATTCCCATAAAACAGGGCTGTTTTCCTTCAGTCATCAGAAATATACCTACAGAGCATGAAAGGTTGTGACGATAGCAGGGATGAGGTGAGCTGCAGCAGCTCTGCGTGCTTTCATGAAGTCAGCTTGGAGATCATGGCCGGGGTTTTCACGTTCGGATACCTAAATATAGAGCTGTGCATACCCACCACACCACGGCTGAACTGCCAGGAGCCTTTATGTTCAGAGCTGAAATGTGATCAGCAATTTCTAAAAAATCAGTCTCTCTGTGATGTTCAGAGCTGAAATGTGATCAGCAATTTCTAAAAAATCAGTCTCTCTGTGATGCCTAATTTTGGGTACCAAAACGCAAATCTTTTGTAGAGCGCAAGTTACTTACGGAAATATTGAGATTTATTTTCTTTCGCAGGTCATTCATGGGATTACTTTGTTCCCTGACTGTGGAGGCAAGACCAGGGAGCAACAACCTGAGCTTTCTTAGTACTAATGTCATACAATATTACTTTAGAAATATCATACCAATACATACCAATAATAACCTGGTTATCCCATCCTGTTCAACCAGCACCTCCTCATAGCCACATGAAGTCAGTTTTCTGGCTTTAAGGCACAGCAGTGCTTTTGGAGAAAGCACTTTCCAAAGGGAAAGAAAAATGGTTTGCCTTCCTGAAGACTTTCCACCGGTGCCAGTGTGTGTTGTGTTAACTGCCCCGTTCAGCACAAGTCCCGCAGTAGCCGCTGGGCTGCGCTTCTGCTGTACGCGCGTGCGCAAGGCAGCGCTCTTGGACTCCGTGCCACCGGTTAGCGTTATTAGGAGTAATTTGATGTCATTACATGATAATCCAGGGATTATAACAGTAAAAAATATCTGTTATCAACTTGCCTCTGGGAGCTGGAAATGCTGGTTAGTCTATTTTATCCTGCCAAATCTGTCCACAAGGACAGAAATAACATCAGAGCCCTGACATTATTTCTTCATCCTGGGACAACATGCAGCGATGTTTAAAGCATGTTACCAAACACAATTACCATTTTGCGTTAAACGGCCCTTGGTGTCAGGGATGTTTATTTAGCCCCTAACCTAGCCTTACTCTGAAGCATGTGTTTACCTTTCCACCTGGGACTAGTCCTTTTAAATGATACGGCCTCTGTGATTAGTTTCAGCACATGTTAAATTGCCACAGCAGATGAGGGTCTCCAGGAGAAACACTTCCCTTCCCTGCTTCGCTGCCGAAGGCCTCTGCAACCCATCCATCCTGGAGCAGGCTAAGACTGAAGACGTATTGCACTCATTTTGGTGATAGCTGCTATAAACGTTCAGTGGACTGTGAGGCTGGGAATATCCTGTGGAAAGCAGCCGTGATAATAAGTCATGATAAAAGTATTAGAAATGCCTCACAGTCTGTCAGCTAATGTATCTTTGCAGAGGAAAAAAAACACGAGGAAGAGAAAACTCACCCCAAGTCTGGTCACCCTCACATAATTTTCTTGCATTGACAGGAGGTGGTTGAAGGTGCAGTTGGGTCTTGTTGTGATTGTTTGGCACCAGGGTCGCTGGACTAACCTCTGCAGTCCATTGAAACGCAGCCCGGGAATTCAGAGGTGGGATGCTCCCATCCCCACTTTGCAGAAAAAATACCATCTGCCTTTCTGTGGACGTGATCCTGTCTAACCTGCTGTAGGTGAACCTGCTTTAGCAGGGGTGGTTGGACTAGATGATGTCCAGAGGTCCCTTCCAACCCTGACCACTCTGTGATTCTGCCTCCCCTGCTCAGGACCGCGATGGTGCCATCACTCCTGCTTCTTCTCAGCTTGGGAGAGACTTGTGCCCCCCCCCCCCGAGGTCTCTGCTCCCACGTGCTCTGGCAGTGCTGCGTGCTCATGGACCAACACGTGGAGGAACTTGTTCTTCTCCTGGACTGGCTCTGTCTCCTGGTTCTCCCTCAATAAAATGACTTGTTGGTTTAAGATGAAGCTGTCTCTCCTGTTCTCTTCCAATTTTAGGAAACTGGAGGATTTGTTTCTCAGCTTGATCTGTAACTCTGACAGTTTGACCAGTTGCTCGGTCAAATGCAAGGCCAAACATTATGACATTTTTCTTCCTTCTGTAGGGTGTAGATCCAACTTTTTTTCCAAACATTTTGCTACTTTTATCTAATCATTCACTCACACATCATTCAGGAAACAAAAATGGGCAGGAGCTGTGAAAGACGTGGCCTCTAAAGATCTGAGGAAGACCTTCAGCTGGTACAAATGGCATTCCTTCAGCTGGTACAAATGGCATTTCTCCAGCTGGACAGTGGAGTGCTGCAGCTGTAGAGCAGCCGAGCAGCCAACCCTCGTGGTGCCTGGACCACAGGGACCTGGCAGTGTGCATCTCACAGAGCCCAGGCTGGAGAGGGAGGCAGTGGAGGCATCCTCAGCCAAGGGAGTCCACAGTCGAGACAAACCCAGGCTCACCCCACTTTGAAGGAATGCGGGAAACTACTTCTAACACAGAAAAATGGGTGCACTTTAATGCCCTTTGTAACATTAGGCCCATAAACATTAGAAAACTGCAGCTCCTTTTATAAGCAAGAGGTCAGACAAGCTTCATAAAGACTACTGGGCACTTCCCTGCTGCTGAACTAGTTACTCAGGACCTGATCTTTGGGTGCAGTGACAGAGTTCTGTTAAGTAGCTCATCACAGTCTAACACATTCCTAAGTCGTGCAAATGAGGGTGGTTTGGGTTTAAGCGCATAACTACTGCTGCCCCCTGCTCCCAAACTGCATCCGGTGATACCCAAACCTCAGAGCCAAATAGGGATTCAGATTCATTTATAGAATGATATCAAGGAGTCAGAGAGAAAAGATACATTTTCCCCTCTTTAGGGATAAAATCTAATACAAGACAGCCTCATCTTCAAAGTAGGATCGCTCTAGTGTAGCAGTCAGAAGAAGATGGGGCTTACAGACATAGAGCCCCAGCTGTACCCAAAGGGGAAAGTGATGCTGGCAACTATTTGACTATCAGTTCAGGAAAGGGAATCCCCTCCAGGCCAATGTGGAAATGATGGGTGAAGAGAGAGTATCTTTGCTGCGGTGATATTAACAGCTCATTTGCAAATTTTTACCCAAATCTATTCACTTCAAAAGCTCAGCTTGGGGACTGGGAGAGAGATTTTTCAACAAAACATTAGTCTCAATTAACTAAATGTAACTAAGATAAATGAGATGAAATAATAATAATAAAATGAAGCAGATAAAACTGGTGAGGCTGTTAAATCCATAAGGGGAAGATGCTGAAACCTGGAAGGTGCCGGAATACAATCCTGCACGTATTGCGAGGCCGGGTCAGGAAGGGATAACGGGGCCCTCCCAGGCCGGAGGTGCTGAGCAGCCAGACGGTATTGACACAGACAGTCAAATAACAGCGGAACTCACAGCAAACACTGTGCACTAAGGTGGGAAAGAATTTTAATGAGCAATTTCAGTCTCATACATGCTATGAAAAAAGGATTTGGCATCGTTCCCAATGACAGTGCCCTCCGGATTAGAGACTAAGTCACAGCATCCTCAAGGGAGGATGAAAAGAGACAGCAATAGAGTTTCTTTCTTTCTTTCTTTGATCCTGATATACTAATAGTAACATGTGTGCATAAGGGCTATGTTGGAGCGAAAAGAACAAGATGAATAAAATAAAATAATATAAAATATTGAAATAATAGAATAGAATAGAACAGAACAGAACAGAACAGAATAGAATAGAATAGAACCACAATAAAATAATGTTAGCTGATTTTAAGGCGTTAACCCAAAGTTTTATGAACACCTATAGCAGGTCATGCACTCTTAGGTAAGCAGTAATTTATTTAACCACTAGTGCCCCATTAAAAGACTATTTTCTGATGTCTTTAGAAGGACCAGCCTCCCAATTCTCTCAGACAAGGCAGATGCACAAAAGCAGGCAATATCTTGTGGGATGACAGGCTCTGCCCTCAAAAACACAAAGGAGGAACCGGCGTGTACAGTGAATGCAAAAGGAACAAAACGCTCTTCAGGCATCAGGGGGCATCAAAAAGCTCAGCTGTCTTCTGCAAAATATCTGCAATATGTTATTAGCCCAGGGTAAATGAGTCAGATGCTTCCCCCAGGAGCCATTACACCCCGGCCGGGCCGGGGGCGGGGGGCTGGCAGATGGCTGCTGGGAATGCCTTTCTGTCCGGAAAAATGGGAATGAAAAGAGCGTGGCCCTGAGCACAGCTGATCTCTTAATGACAGACTCCTCATCCATCCGTCCCCAAGCCCAGCGTGCTGCGGGAGCTCTCCCACCCGGGGCGCTGACAGCACCAGCGCTGTCTTTGGTCTCCGGAGCGGCTGCTGCGGCGTCTTCGTGGCCTCGATACTGCTTTAAGCTAAAAAAGTATGATATGATAAGTCAGCAAAAGTCACGAAGAAAAGCCTACTAATACCATTGTAAGGCTGAAAGAATAACGCGCACGTTATTCCCCCTGCTCTGCACCGCGATGTGCCATGCAAGGCCTCCGGGAAAGCAGCATTTTTAGTTTTTCGAGCGACTGCGCCGCCACGCTATTGTGGGCTGGGCCCCCTCCTGAGAGCAATTTCCCAGCCAAGCTGCGGAGCCAGGGAAGGGCAGTTTGCTTCATCTGTTACTGCCACCACTCGTTAAAAGGACAGATCCTCTCACCGCCGTGCTGTTCCTTTCCATTTGATCCTGTTCATTATTTCTAACCAGCTTTTTATAAATCAGTGTCCTGCAAGAAACCCCCAAAACTGAGCATAACGGAGACCTAGGCACGTAGGGTGCTTGTATCCAGATAAAGAAATACCGGTTAAACTGCGGATGGCTCTGTGTGACACTGAATGTGCAACATCACTGCTATTGATGTGGCTTCAAATAGAGGTCTTCAGCAACCCTGAGCCGGCGCATGCAGCCAGGGCCACCCTGAGTGCCACCGGGATATCCGACCCACGCGTTCACCCTTTCAAACTTTCCCTTTGAAATAATTGGGAACTAGAACACTTGAAGGCAATTAAATGTTTGAAAGGAAAGATATGCAGACCCTTTTTTCCCCCACAAACTTGTGAGTAGTGACATTTTTCTACCTATTCGGAGAAGTTGTCACTATTTTTGAAAACATAAGGTACCTCTTTTAAAGGAAAGGCTTTAAACGTTTGGGGTTTTTTTCCTTTTCTTTTTCCCTAGGTAGAGCCAAAAAACTTCAGTGTTTTCTACATCAGTGGCTTCCCTCGGGTTCTTCACTTAAAACTCAAAAAGGTACATTTTTGCCTCGGTGGATTATTTCTATTATTTATTTGTGCGTTTTCCTGTAAACAAGACTGACTGCTTAATGGAAAGTCATCTCCCGTGTTTCTCAAATAAGAAAGTAGCTGCTGTCCCAGAGGCAGACATGAATATTGCTCGGTAACAGCCAGCGCAGGGCTTTGCTTTTCACCATGAACCTATTCCCTACGCAGAGACTAATTAGCTACTGCCGAAAGGAAAAGGGAGACTTGCAGAGCTGCTTGGCCGCTCTCAGTCCCAGTGGTTTGCAAGGTGTTTCCTTACACCTCCCAGTCACAGACCGGCCCTGGCCTGACTCTAAAACCCTCCTTAGGGTGTTTGGCCACCTGCTCCGTACCCTTCCTCTGTGATAGGATTTAAAACCGCACTGCGTTTTTCCTGTCTCTGGAGCAAAATAAAACCTCAGCTAGCAAGGATGAGCTCTTTCAGTCGGGCAAGGGGCTTTCCGGTTAATCAACAAGCGGTGGGGGAGTATTGCTAGGGATGCACTGGGCCACCACTTTCCTCACTGTATTCCCAGTGAAATATAAGGGAGAAGCGATGGGACAGACAGAAACGTGGGTCCACTTTCTCCTCTGTGGCCCCCCTCAGCTATCCTCACCCAGGGCTGATGTGCCAGGATGACTTCGCCTTCAAAACTTTGCAAAATCAAGAGTTTAGATCAAATGTCTCTCTGCTGGGTTCTAATACAATAGTCTCTGTGAGACACAAAGATGAAGACCCATCTTACAGGGCTACATAAACACAAGTATGCTCAGAGTACATATTAGGAGGAAAATTCAGGAGGAAATTATCGGTGACAATGTAATTAAATACTCTCTTGTAAAGGAGATAGATAGATAGATAGATTAGATAGATAGATAGATAGATAGATAGATAGATAGATAGATAGATGGGAAAACTGAGCTAAGGCTGCCTGGGAAGTTATGACTTGGTTACCTCCTAGCAGCCGAATGTTTGACCTTGGAACTGCAGCATTTCTTTACCCAAGTTTTCACGTGTCATATTAATAGGGAACTTCAGTAGCTTCAGTCACAGACTTGACAAGCATCTTCAGTAACTGTGTCCCTTGTTGTCTTTCAGCTTCATTACACATGGCAAGGATGAGGGAGATGGAAAGAGTGAATGAGATTTTTAATTGCTTGGGAAAGAATGATGTTCTGTTCCTGTTCAAATTTATATGGAGTCACTTGTTGGGGTATCTGGCTTTTAGCCTGTGTAAAACAAAAACGAAAGGGTTAACAGGGAATATAATGAATAATTATTCTAAAGTTAATAAATATATAATTAATCTCCAGTCTGCATTCTGCAATAATTCAATCTTGCTCCCACTGAACTCCATGGTAATTTTGTGATTCATTTTAAAGGAATCAGACTGCAGAGCTGTCATGTAAGGTAAAATTCAGCACTTAAATAAACCCTTTACTCTTAAATTCCAGGGTCTTCTCCAAAGATGCATAGTGCTATTATTCCCATTGTACAGGTGTAGATGCTGTTATGGAGAGTCACCCAGGTGGTCAGGTGATAGACAAGAAAAGAATAATTCATAACCTGCTTAAATAAATGAGCTTCAATGAAGCTAGAGATTGTATTTCCAATAGATATCTTACCATTCTTATTATTTACAAGGGAAGTTCAGCTTCTTCTTGCAATGTATTTTTAAATGCCATTGGGAAAATGTATTCCAAATATTTATTCCAAAATAAAATATTACCTTATCTACTAACTGCTAAGATATATGTTACTGCCTTCCCTGAATGCCCAAATTAGCTCAAGGGCTCCCAGCAGTGCAGGTGAAACCGGTCCCCGCGGGGAAGGACAGTGGCACCAGGCACCTGCGGTACCACAGCACAGGGAAGAGGACAAAGGGGCCGGGCCGGGATGGGCCGGGGCAGCGGCACGGGCAGTGCTGGGAAGCAGGACCCAGCCCCGGGCTCAGCCCGGGCACAATCCCCGCCTGCTCCCCACAGCAGGGCAGCGACGTTCCCTAATTCCCACATCGGCAATGCCCTGACAGGGGCTCATCAGTTCTGCTGCTGCAACCATCGCTGCGGGTGGCACGCTGCCTCTCCCAGAGGACAAAGTCAGCCTTGGCATCTGCGGATTTGCAAAAGCCTTTGATGAATCAGGAGTAAATCTTCCCAGTTCTCTCTAAAAGTGCCTGGCAAAGACAGAAAGTGCCTTCACACAGCCTCCAAGCTACTCTTTCTTGGGTCTCCTTTTCCATCCGGGCACCCGTACCAGCAGTTTGAGTTTAGGCATCTTGCCAGCCCTCTTACACACTCTTATTCCCCTTGGACGGGCTGTGTAAAGCAATGGGCGTTTGCTTTGCGTCGTGATTCTGGGTCCTGGTTCCCAGCTGAACACCGTTTGGACTTCTTGTGGCACAAATGCACCTGGACTCCTTCTGAGAGAAAGGTGGAGATTTCTCGTAAGGGACTGCTGATTTTGTCTCACAGCAATGAATTATTTCCCCTCTGTCTGATAGCTCAAAGTGTTTCTGTTGGCAATTATGTCTTAAAAGACTCGGCAAACTGAAAATTAGCAGTGACTTTCTTTTTTTATTTTTAATAATAAAAGCAACCAGCATTTCCAAAAATACTCTTCTCATTTATGTATCAACCACAAGGCAGAAACTGCTCTTGAATTATCATTGCTTGTAGGAAACTGCCTTTACTTTACAGATACCAGAACAAAGTGCTTATTTTTGTCATCATGAAAGAAAAACTCATACATCCTTCAGCCTGCCTATATTTCAAAGCCCATCTGAAGCAGAGCAGCAGGTGTAGCTGTTTCTCCCAGTCAGTTGAAAATACTGATGATGAATTGCATATATGCCCCCAGATCTCTGCCCCTCCTCCAAAAGCCAATCTCCTGGACTCAGCTGAACGCAAACAGGGCTGCACAGGACCACCTGCTCTCCCTTGTGCTACATAATATGTTCTCCAAGCCCAGACGCGGCTGGAAATGTAGTGAATCCAAGTTCAGAGGAGGCAACGAAGGACAGTGGGGTATAATGGAGTGGGCTGCAGAAGGGAATAATTTATTTTTCAGTGGATAGACTGCTGCGAGCCTCTCTCCAAAATGTGCCTTTTGCCTGTTTAGCAAATACCCAAAAGTAAATGCCGCATTACGCTCTGCAACATTTCTGGCTTCAGCTTACACCAGACAGACTGATTTGCTTAGAGGAGGTTTGGCAGCAGCAGCTGCTACAGAGCAGGAGCTCACAGAGTGACCAGGAAGCCTTTCTTCCTGAGTGCCTCCATCCCTTTCTTCTGTATGAAGTCCCACTTCTCCGGGCTCCTGAGTGATTTAATCAAGTTGGCACGTTAGTTCATGGCATATATTTTCCCATCTTTTTCCTAAATCTAGTTCGCGCTTTGTAGCTTTGGAGACCTCTCACCAATATCACATCTCACTGCTACTTCGCAGTTAACATTCAAGGAGTTTTTGTTGTATGGCTGCAGAGGAAAAATCATCTGAGAACAAAGTTTACAGGCCAAATTCAGGTCATATCTTTCTCTGTAATAAACAGCCTTTCAACGTGACTGCCTAACTTCTTCCCAGATAAAAAAAGCTCCTTCCTACAGGTACCCTTTGTTTCCTGCTTTTTGCCCAGTTATCAACCAAATGAGCCAACTTTCCACTTATTCCATCACTCTGCATCACAGACATTGTATTCTGACCTGAAATTTTGTGAAATGCTCTAAAAAGCTATTGCACTCCCCTTATAGCACTAATATCTTCAAACAATTCCACTACATTAATGAGTTATGACCTTTCTTCCTAACACTATAATCACTTTCCCTTCTTCTGTCCCTGGCTCTGGGTTGGGTTTCAATCACTTGTTTATTCCTGTCTTTAGTTAAGAATACACTGAAGGAATTTCTTAACGACTTCAAGTACTAATTCATACCTCTGATTTCCCCAAATGCTTCCATTCTCCAACCTTTAAGGTTTTTCTTTGAATATCAGTTGGCAAGTAGCAAGCATTTTAAGTTACAGCTGAAATCCACACTGCGTCATTATATACTATAATAAAAATGTATTGATTGGTCTGAGTGAAACTAGTGAATCAAATGTAATTTTCACTATACGCCAAAATGGACACTCTAAGCAAAATCAAAGATAAATTTCAGACCTAGTCCTCAGAACTGACATTGCAGGGGCAGCTGAATTGCCAATCCTTTTGTGTTCGCATCTTCATTTAAAAAAAAACAAAACTAATCAACCAAAAAGAATGCAAAATGAAAATGGATGGAACCAATGTATACTTGCAGTCCATCTTAAATTATCCAGGTAGTCCCTTTCAGTCCAATGCCCTTCTCCTTGCTTGATCACTTGGCTTTAGAAGTGAGATTAAGAGATTGGCAACAAGAAATACGGTGCTGGCAGGAATGAGCTTGTTACGAAAGACATGCAGAGACAAGGAGAGACAGGGTCTCTGCTAAAGTTCGAGGAGATGCAGAGCACGTGCCAGATGGCACATGCGTTTCTTCCACATCTGAACCAAGTGAAAACCAACACAAGTTCAATAAGGTTTTCCTGCATTCAAATGACATCCGTGTGTAAGCATCGTCCATCCAAACATTAAGCCTACAATGGCTACTAGACACTTCCCTAATGAGATGATTTCTTTAGTCAGGGGGATCCAAAGGCAGCTGAGAATCTACTTGTGCCACATACGAAAAGTGGTATGTTTCTGGAGACAGCTGCTGGCTTTGGCTGTGGCAGCAAGGGGGGACGTACGTCAGGGGCCAGCAGCCCAGGTGACCCCTGTGATCAGCAAACAAAGTTATCTTCATCTGGGTGCTTGCATAAGCAATACTGCATAGTCTCTTTTGCCCTTAGTCCCTACCCCAACCCTGGATACCCACATCAGGGCTGGGAATGTTGTTCTCCCTCCTCCAGCTCTGATGCCGAGCTGGGTGCCCACCTGGGTGGCTGGAGGGCTGGTTGGTCACCACAGCTCTCCAGGGCCACCACAACATGCCAGTGTGGACAGTGGGGTCAAGAGCAGTGAGAGTACAGTACTATAGCCAAGTGTGCCTTGAGGGTTATATGATTCAAGCAGTTTCACTAAGTGAAATGAGATCAAAGTGGTAAAGGGTATCAAGAGGCACTTTTGACCAGAGGCTAATTGGAGAAGCATCGCTCAAACAGGTCAGGAGGGAGCAGACAAGAGCAAATAAGGAACAGTGCAGAAAAAGCTTGGAAAAGGAAAAGAGAGAGTGGGATAGAAGAGAAAAGCATATAAGGTGGTTTCTGTTGCTTTTTATTAGTGTTGCAGACTTTATGTCTCATAAGTATCTCAGTCATGTCAAAATACCTCAATAAATCAGTACAAGTCCTCACAGTTGCAGAGATGGCATCTGCTAAGTCTCTGCTTTCTCCTTCAGGTTTTATAGATTCCATGTCAGTGTTTTGTCCCCAGTCCCTGAGACACTCTTACCAGCTCAGCACTTTCAGTTCTGCCTGTTTTTACTTTTCTTATCTTGCACGGTTTCGGTTTACATAGTGTCACAGCTCAGGGACAGCTTTCTCAGCAGCAGTGAACCAAGGTCAGGCAACTGTGCTGCACAAAACCAGCCAAAGGTCATGGCCAGCTGGAGCCCTGGGCCGCGGACCCCACAGCATTCCCGAGCCTGACTGCACAGCTCAGGAAGGTCGTGTGGTCCCTCTGTGACATCTCACACACGTTGTGTAGGAGGAACAACTGCATGGGCCAGATCCCACCTGGACCTGCTGATGCAGCAGACCAGTACCCATAGGGATGCACATCTCTTCCTACACATGATCTGAGATGCTTAAGTCAAGATGATTTTCACAATGATGCTATGAGCATGATAATCTGTGCACACAATAAACTGAAACACATATACAATCTCTATGCATCTACTTTTTATATATATGTGCATATACATAAATTCTCTCACGTTTTCTGTCTCTCAAAATATACATTAAACTGAACAAGATACCCTGGGAACCTTCATAATCAGGAAGCAGTCACACAGCTTCAGTTAAACAGACTGCTAAAGTATAAATGCTTATGCCATGTTAAACACAATTTTTGAGGTTTAAAAAAAAAAAGTCAATGCTTTCTTGTTCTGTTATCTCAGAATTATTGCCAGCCAAAAAGCAGAACAAACACACACCCCGCAAAAGAAAAAAAAAGCTGTTTCCCTGGTATCTAGGCCCACTGTGGCAGGAATTTACACAAATCTCTCAAGAAAACTGCAGCTCCACTTTTATAGTAAGATTTTAAGACTAGAGTTGGCCTGTTTCAGTCATGGCTGTGTTTAAAGGAATTAAGGGGTCAGAATTTCAATCTCAGGCATTAATTCACAGACACTTGGCAGAATTGTTTCCGCCTTCTAACTATTTACTGGATCCGATTTTTGCTGCTGTTTTTCTCCCTTTTTTACTTTTTACATGTTGAAGTCTGATTTTAAAAATAGCTCTTCATTTTTGTGTCATTTGTTTATGAATTAGGGGAGAAGCAAGGCAGGAAAAAAAACCCCAACATCCCCTAACCAATTTGAACAAAAAGAAATGTTGTAAAAATTACCACTTTCAAGCTTTCTAAGAAAGATATCAGCTTATCAAATATCAGCACATTCATGCATATATGCCTCTTCTCCTCTTAGGTCAAGTTACAATAACAAAATAATATCTTCTGGTTTTCTTCTCCACTGAAAATTGTTGCATACATACACTTTTCCTTCCGTTCAGAGCCGCTGGCAATCTGTAAAATCCTGCTGTCTGATAGCCATCAGAAGTAGTTAATGATGACAAAGTTCACAGAACTTAAGTATGGACATTTTGAAGGGTACCTGATTCCAGAAGGGAAATAAAACTCTTGATTTGCAGTCCAAGCATCAGCCTGAAAGGAACTTAATTACATTAACTACGAAATGCTTATTACAAGATTTTTTTCTTTTTTTTAATTTTACAATTCTGGTATTTTGAGTTGTAATATAGAGTTAAATTTACTCTGCAAAAACTGATTTTAAATTCTCCTGTGAGAAGGATTAGAAAATTAAAAAATAGTTATGCTAAAATAACTTCATCATAATGGGTGATGGTGAAGAATTTGAGTGCATTACACAGATATCTGCTTTGCAAACCAAAAAAAATTACCAAGGTGGTCTCAATGACGCTCCAAATGCTACTGTTATGTGGCTTATTTCTTGTCTACCCTGTAAAAACAGATCTACAAAACACATCATTACTAACAACATCTATTACAGCTGTCAAAAAAGGAAAAAAAAGGAAAGGCAAAGGAAACACAGCGCATACAGAAGGGAATTTAGGAACCCGGGACTGGGCAATTGTTTCTGGGGAATTGGAGACAACCGTATAATGAAATTGCTTTCATAAGTTGATCAAAAACCATCTTAAATTAAAGTGACAGGAAACTCATCGGGGGAAAGTTAAGGGACATTGGAGGTTAAAGAGAACAATTTTTGTCTTTTTAGTCCTTACCCACACAGCCACAGTAGCCATAAGGCACAATAACTCCTCAGCTTCTCAGCTGCACAATTACTTTTAAGCTGTTCCATTTATATGTAATTTGATTTATGAAGTAGATCATGCAATTAATACAAGGAACAAAACCTCATCACTAAAGAAGATGCTTCTGCTGCCCCTGAACTGACTGAACAGCCACCGCCGTGGGAGGTGGGAGATCCACCCTTCGCCCCGTAGGCCCAGCACAACAAGCTAAGTGCTCACAGAAGAAAAATTTTATTTTGGGTGGATTAAAAAAAAAAAAAAAAAAGAAATGTAGTTTATATTTCTTCATTTCCTCCATCAGCTGTCAGCTGTGCCTTGCGGAAATGAGTAACAATTTGTGATATTGGGCACTACAGAAATCTTAGTAGTTTGTAAAGTAGTTTTCATCTAGCTTTTATACCAGCTCTATGCAGCGTTGGAAAGTTAACTTTGCACTCGAGATCTTCCGGCTCAGCTTTGCCACTCTGCATTTTGAAAAGGGGTTGACTGTGTATTAGGTTTGATTTGTCTTTAGTAAAGTAATTCTAGTGTCAGGCAAAAGTAATGCAGTGGATAATTGTGTCTGTTTCCTATTCAGACGCCTTTTGAGAAGGAAGGGACCTGTACTTACAACTGTCTTTTCACAATAATATAAATGAGTAAGAAAGTGAGAGCTTTTCCATCAGCAACCCAAGAACACAAGGAACTTGTCAATTCTGGTGCTGCACACTTCCCGGAATCTGGATTTAAAAGCTAATTTTAACAGTCTGAAAATGTAACATCTTTTTGTTTTTTATAAAGAAAGTGAGGACTGTTCTTCTGTTTCCAGCAATCATCAGTGTATCTTCAGAATTCAATGTAAATTCAGAGAATCCAGCATATTGTTTTGATCACAGATAAAGTAAAATGATACAATTTAGAAGTATATTAAATATTGAAGTATCTGATAATTTTCTAAAATGTGTATTTCTACATTTCTGAAACTGAGGAAGTGAGTGAGTGAAAGAGATCATGTTACTAACCTGGGGAAGTGAATCTCCATGTTGCATAATGACCCTTTGTATCCCACCTATTTAAAAAACTCATGGAAGTACTTTATAAATCTAACCTCTTTTCAATAGGCAAACCTGGTCATCTATTGAAGGTAAACAACACATTTCCTTTGGAGTGCAATTATTCCAGAAAAATCTTTCATCGAAAAATGTAATCCAGAGTGCTAAATCATTTAGAACAATAAAATCACTTGCATGAACAAACACAGATTCTGTCGGTAATCGTGCTTGCTTGCCCCAGGCATAAGTTTGTTACATATGGGAAGTGATAATACTTGTACAGTTCTCAGTACCACATTTTCCTTTCCTAGTTCACACTTACTCATAGCTATGCTTATCCAGCAGCAGTTATATAAGATGCAATTCCAAACATGTATAATCCACCTCTTGCAAACAATAAACCACATCAAATTAGTCCCTGATGTGCTTTGTACTAGCAAAGCAATTTGCAGATCTGTCATGAAGTATCAGTACTATTATTTGTCAGCAGTCAGTATGGCCATTTTTTTCTGACAGCATTACCTGCAGGGGCTTGGTTATATGAACTTACAGTGGCTGTCATGTAACAGAGACACCCTCAGGCACAAATTCAGTGTAATTTATTTATCCATTTCTGGGAGTTGGAGTATGTATCCATCTGGTTTGACATCATGAGATGTCCCATTGCAACATCAACAATGGTTGAGACCACTGATTTCTGTTGGTGGTGTCCATCGCACGCTATGGCAGTTTGGGGGGCCCTGAACCCTACTGTTGCCTTGATTAACCCATTTCATTTGTTTAGCTGTGTATATTTCTATTTACAGACTATCATTCAGGATAAGCCCCCTCCACATGCCAGCCATTAGCCCTTGAGAGCAGAGAATGTGTCTTTCTTCAGTACATTTGTTTTTCCTTTTTTTAAACCTCCTCCATGGGACAGGCTTCTTGCTCTTCTCAGTGGAATCCTGTCCCCATCTATTCACCTACTGCTATGCCTAATTACTACAAAGAAAATTCAGTGTGTAACTTAACTTGAAAGGTAACAGCAACAAATCATTTACTTCCTCATCAACATTTCATAATTATTATGGATAACTTTCTTTGTACTGCTATTTTCCACATCCTTGAAATAGTAATTTTCACTTCAACACATTTCTTTAAAATTTGCAGCAAGTGGGAGATGTTCAGGCCCTCAAATTTTACTGGTAGTCAACAGGAGATACTGTTAACTCAGAAGGTTTGCCTCTGCAGTCCTTTTGCCAGATTCAACCAGCAGGTAAGTTCTACCAACCCGATCATTCTGAAAGTGTTTTTTTGACTTCCAATTGTTTTCAGCAAACAAAAATTCATATCCTGTTTTCCATAGCCACCTTTTAGAGATGATAGAATGAACACCATGTTTGGAAAAATAACACCTGCTTATTGTCAAAGTAGTACCTGTTCAGTCAGCAAAGACTGTCATTAGTGTCAGCGGCAGATGCAGCCACTACTCTGTCCTCTCAGCTCTGTTAAAGGATAGGAACCAAAACCAGGGGGCTGAGGCATCTGTGGGGGGTGGCACATGGAGCGGAAGGATTAGCAGGAAATGTACACATGCATTAGAAATGATGCCATAGAAGTTTTGCTACCACAAAACAGTAATAAAAAAATAATAAAATTAGTATATCATAATCCTTTTTGTTGACTTGAAATAGACTTGAAAAAATTTGCACAACTTACATTGGATTCCAATTTAAGCACAAACTTAAGGTAATATCTTTATTTCCAACCCAAAATGCAACTAGGGCACTACTAGCTACAATGGAAATATACATGATTACTTAGCTCAGGTCTGATCTGACAGAGTCAGCAAAAAAAAGCAAAGTAAGATGAGGACTTTAACCATGGGAAAAGCAAAGCAAGTATAATATGCATATCTCTATGTTATATAAAATTTTCTGCACTTGTATTGGTTTAGTGGGTTGTATGATGCTCCCTTCATGCTTATATTGAAGGAAAAAGAGTAACAAGGTATTTGATTTTAGCATGCAGAGATTACAAGAAACTGAAAAAGATAAAGCCTGAAAGAAAGCAGGGCTTCCTGTGGGCTCTGGTATCAACCTGGATGACAAGCGTTTGAAAATATGTTGCTTGGTCATTTTACAATTACGTTATGAAAAATCTTTCCTTGCATAGCAATACATATTATTTATACTGTTTTTTCCTGCAAATCCTGTTATCTGCTTTTTATCCCCAAACTCACTACAAGCCAAATGTGCTGCATCTTATTCAAACCCCCTCACACTTGGATTTTGCATATAAGACCATGGTATTATTTGTGCTCTTGATTTAAATACTGAAGAATTTATTATTTTTTTTTAATTTTAGATTCTTATACTAAAGCAAAATAGATTCAAGATTTACAGTTGAAAAGTCTCTAGCAGCATATAATGCCATGAATGAATGTGGTGCTTCTCTGACCAGGAACCATCACAGGTTTCTGGGTACTCCACATATCAATGAGTATTAATGTAACCACGATTAAGGTTGCTTACTTAAATTTCTGTTAATTATGTTTTATAAAAATTAAAATATAAAAAGCTCATATGATATTACAAATGCTTACGATACCCTTTCATTTAGAGCCCTTCAAAAACTGCAAGAAATTATCATGTCTAGCAAACTTCTGTTAGGAATGCCATCTTGTGGTTAAAAGCTGTATATAACAATGATTCGAGGTAATTTTAACTAAATTTTTACTCGCAAAATACCGTTTTTGAAGAAATGAGATATTCACGTATGACCTTTCAGAGCTGTATAGTATTCTTTTATTAACCATTCTACATGAAAACGACTGTGAATATGCCTTTCCCATCCTCATCTGTATACAACGCTAATTAATTATGCAGGGAGCACTAGTTTCATTAGGAGATGGGATGCATTTATTAGCATTTTAAACGGAACCAGATTGCCATATGTACTTAGTAAAAAAAGTCCACTAAATGCCAAGTCTATTTAGATATGATTTAGTGAATTAGTCTAAAATGTATAGAAAATACACACACTTTCCTCAAAATACATTTCTAGAGCAGAACCCTGTGAGTGCACTTTACTTCCTCCAAGTGTAATGGAGCATCTTTGATCGGTATATAAAAGGTCAAGTTTAACTATAAAAAGGAAACACTGGATTTTTCACTTTGTCTTATATAGATCTTATTGTGAGCTGAAAATGAATTTAAAATGGCCATTGAATCACAGTTTGTTCATAAAACCAGCAAGAAACAACCAGTGAACAAGAATGGAAAGAAGGGGTCCAAAAGCATCTAATAAAATTTAAAATATCTCTAACTTTTAAAAGCTTAGAAAAATGAATAATAATTAGCTACATTCAATACAGCTGACATTTGCATAGGCACTTTCCTACTATGTGTGTTCACCTCATTTTCATAATGAAAGTATATATTGCCCAAACCATCACAACACATATTGTACAATGAAATTTAAAACTAATGAGCCATATGCTAATAGCCATGAGTCAAGTCAGGGTGTGCATTAGTAGTCCATTTGCAATTCTCTAGAGATAGAACAAGGCTAAACACATCCAGTAGCCTATTTAGCACACAACTTGTTCCGTGTTAACACTATAGCAGAACTGAAATGAGTTCACAATCTCTAGCACTCAAACCTCTGTGAAATACCGTTCATACTTTTGTTAGCATGCAGGTTATTCCTGGGGCAGCCGAAAAGGACTGCCGTGATTAATTAGTTTGACCTCTTGCATAACATGTATCTCACTTGCCAGAATTAGTCCTCTATCAAATCACATCTTTTCAGGAAATTATCTGACACGTCCAGACTAGAGAAACCGTTATCATTCTGTTACGCGCCTTTATCTCTTCTTGTAATGTGTCCAACTTCTTAAAATTGCCGGATCACTCTTTCTCTACCAGATGGAATGGACCTTTATTTTACTATCAAATTTTTGCTCTGAAGATGGTTCTGCTAGGCTAACTCTCCTTTCACTAAACTAACTAGATTCTGCTTATCGAGACTCTCATGCCAGTGCTTCTCCTTTATCCTTTTATTGCTCTCATGACTCTTTTCTGTCCAATTTCCCATCATTACTGGAAATTGTGACTATTGGAGTTGGGCATAGTGTTCTTCTAAAAGGTTACATCAAAGTCAAACATACACAGCAATGTTACTTTCCTGACAGTATTTCCACTGCTAAACCTGAGAATCTCACTGATCCTTTTGGTCACAAGGCATGCTGAAAATTCATGTTTTGTTGAGCATGCACATCCTCTCCAGACACCGTTCAAAGTCAGCATTTCCTACAGCAAATTGTTCTATTTGGTAAAGTACGTCCTCAAACCTCTACTCCTACAGCCACAGGTCTACTTTAGGCCACAGTGAAATGCAGATTGCTTACAGCTCCCAAACAAATAGTTTATCCTACCCTATTAAAGTGGCTCTTTAGTATTTTTTCGTAGCATCTGTAGATTTGAAAAATCATTATTGCATTCCTTCTGTGTTCTTAACAAACTCACAGTTAAGAGCCAAATCCTGTGTGAGCTCACCTAACAAACCTGTTCAGTCACAGCTGTCCATTCAGATTGACATTCTGAGATCTTTCAGGTTTGGACTCAATTAGTGTTATGAATTTTAAATTTGGGGGCGATACATTGCATGTTTCTAAAACAATAACTTATTTAAAATAAGAAACTATTTGAAAATCTAAGGGTATTCCAAATACCAGTGACGAAATTTCTAAATAAAATGCAACAATTCCTGTGCTAGATAACTGATTTTGTGAAGTTTGAGATACACTTTCTATGAAAAATATGTTACTATGTTGCACAGGGAAGACACTGTGATTTCTCTACTTCGTTAAATTTGATAATATATTGTACATAAGCAAGTAAAACAGGTGTTTTCTTAATTCTTCTGAACAAGTTGTCTATTACAAATTTTATTTACTGTGCTGTCAAGAAAGTAGGCAGAGCCCATCTTAAACAGCTAGTGAGGAATAAAGTCTTCTCAAGTAAAAGGCACAGACAGCTTAGCTCTACCTCCATGCCGGGAGACCTTCAAAAGTTTTACCAAAGTTGGAGAGCAAGATTAATATTGATGTCTTTTGATTACTGCATTCCAAAAAATTGTTGAAGCAACAGCTTCCCAGTTCTGATAACCGTATGACTACCATGGAAAAACACAGTGACATTTAAATCTTCCTCAAGCTGCTAATATATGTTCAGAATTAACTGCTTGTTCATATTAATTCCCTGAAATTAACTACTCATTTCTTACTGCTGTTTCAACTATTCAAGTAATTTTTAAGCCCATGATCCTGAAATCATATTCCAGTGAAGCAAAGTTGCTCTGCAACTGTCAACAGACAAGCAGCTCATCCCTCTACTGAACTAAGCACAAATAAGAAAGATTAAACTGTCAGAGATTTCCTTTTTCATATTAATTCCTCAGAATACGACTTTCCATGCAGTACCAGACAAGTCTGTGGCGCAACGTAAACAGTGTTTAGATATTTGCTATTTTTGATGTGGGTTTATTTTTTTATACATACTTTCCTTCTGGGATGATGCAAATTATCCCACTAACACCTGTCAGTCTCAAAGTGAATTACTATATCATTTACTATACACCTAACTTTCAAGTAAACACAGGACAGAACACACCTTTCACGATTTAAGAATATCAAATTCTGAAACCAATTCTTTTAGTGGATTTTCTTTATATCACATTGATAAGGATTTACGAAGATATTTGCAAAGAAGGTGCTACAGAATGGATCCCGCAGTATTTATTTAGAAAAAATATAGTGGATACAAATGACTAATGCATATTTCAGGCATGCCAACATGATATACTTAACAAGAATGTGTGTTCTTGATGTCCTTGAAGAGCAAAGTTGACCTCTTGAAAAACAAGAATCTTCCTTTTAGAGTTCCATATTCTAAAATATTCCATCACCTCAAAAACATAAAAAGCAATTCTTTCTAAATCACAAGATACTAAGAATTATCTTCTGAAGTAATCCCTATCTGCTCTATTCACCCTTTACCTCAAATCACCCTCTGTCACCCTGAGAAGCAGGACCATAACTAAAGGCAAGTAACAAGCAGCTGGTAAGTCTGTAAGCAAAACAAAGGATTTTCCATATAAATATTCTTATAATAAAAAGTGTAAATACAGACATTATATTTGCCTTTACATTTAGTTGTATTTGTCCTTAAGGTTTTTCAGGTAGCATGTGTTCAGCAAAGATTTATCTATACAGAAGAATAATAGCTTAACTAAAGCTATGCTGTTACTCCAGGCCAACAAAGCTAGTGGCAATGTGTATATATGCATGCTCACACTCTCTGTAAACCTGGCTTATATTGATTCAGATTGCAACATCCTTTCTTTAGACAAATAGGAGCAACCTGTGTATCCAACAAGCCTAAATGGCTTAAAGAATCCTGCCAACCAATGTAGATTTGCTTTTGTGCATCACTAGCAAACCATTTTTACCTTAAGAAGTTAATAGAAAATATTGCATGACAACATTCACTGTACACAATGTCTGCAAAAGACAAAAAATTGGCACTTGTGTCCACTCTTAATCATTAATGCCCTTTGAATCTTTCATAATACTGACAGTGGGTAAAAAAAGTGCAACAACAGTAGCACAATATTTGTTGAACCACACAGTACTTTGCTGACTGACATTTAGAAAAGCTGGGCTGGGACAGCGGAAGGATTGCTTCCTTCACTATCCTATCCCCCTACAGCCAGCTATAGCAAGTATGCTGGACATTGTTTTCTCTTCCAGTCCTCCAGGCCCAGCAGGACAAGGCAAGCCAGAAGATTGTACGTTACAGCTACCAGATCACAGCATCAGCACTTGGTCACAAATACTATGTACATCCAGGATCACAACACTACTGCAGCATTTTACAGTGCCCGTTACTAGAATCCAGAACCAGATGTGGTACACAAAAATAGTTCACTGAAGTTATAAGAAAGTCCAAAAATTAATTCATTTTTTAAAAATGAGTAAATACTGTATTGCAAAAGCCTTTAGACATTGAGAAATGTACTAATACCATACATGCTCTTTAACCACTGCCTTTATACACCCTAAGTCCACATTGAAAGCCCATAACTAAGTATAACTGCTCATTTTTTTACTCATTCAATTCATAGCAACTACAAATTTTACTAATATTCCCCCTTCAAATCAAGCTTGAATTACTGCCATGAACTTTGAAATATTGAGTTACGCCAAAATAAATCCTCTTGTTAGTTTAGTTCTGACTGTTTTATCTAATAAACAGCTAACTCAAGGTAGGACATTGGCTTCTAGCCTAATCTTGTTTAGAATCTCAGCTTTTCTTTTAGGTACTTTCTATGAAAACAAGCTTTTCTTTGTAGATGTTTCTACAAAGTAACAGTGTGTGACAAATTGTCCTATGATGTCAAATGGCATTAAGCCCCATAGAACCAGGCACTGCAGGATTTCCACAGAGTCCTCACGCTGAAACCAATTCCCATTCCAGTAACTCAATCCAGCCAGTTGGGTTTCTTTTGTGTTTGGTTTTTTTTTTTTTTTTTTTTTTTGGGGGGGGGGGGGGGTGGTGTGTTTGTTTTTTTTTGGGGGGGGTGGTTTTTTGTGGGTTTTTTTTTGTTTTTTTTTTTGTTTTTTTTTTTTAAGATTTAGAATTCTGGTTTTGTAGTGAGCACATCCACAGAAAGCATTATATTTTTTTTCACTTGGAACTACTGTGAGAATCAGACTGAAACATACAGAAGAATAAATTGGATGTGCATTTACCACCTACACAAGTAACACTTTATTTTGTCAATATGCTTATGCAACTTTTTCTTACAGAACTTGATTTTTTTTTTTTTTAATTACATATTTATAGTCTCATGTTGTGTCTGGAAAACGATGAAAAATCCTCTACCCTATTAGGAGAGACTGAGTGAGTTAGGTCTTTTCACCCTGGAGAAGAGGAGGCTCAGGTGGCACCTCATCACAGTTTTCCAGTACTTAAATAGCAGCTAGAAAGAGGACGGAGGCTCTCTCTTCAACAAGGAGCCACATGGCAATGACAAGAGTAAATGGGTACAAGTTGCACCAGAAGTTTCACCTGAATATAAGAAAGAAATTTTTCATAGTGAGAACACTCAATCACTGGAATAATCTCCCCAGGGATGTGGTAGAGTCCCCATCGCTGGAGGTTTTTAAGATGCGACCGGCCAGGGTGCTAGATAATCTCATCTAGGCTCCCTTTCACATGAAAGGTTGGACCAGATGATGTTTTGACATCTCTTCCAACCTGGGCTGTTCTATGATGCCATTAAAATAAAAATAAAAAGTTATTTTCCAAAGTTACTGCAGAAATAGCAAACAAGGATTGAGCAGAGAAAAGAACTAGAAAGGTCCTAAAAGGGCATCCAAGAATGGCAGAATCTAAAAAGCTATTATGTCACACCTTTATTATCAGCTACATTTAATTCTATCATATATTGTATTCACTGTGGCATACACACATCATGCTTGGGTCTTTTACCTTACACTGGAAGAAATGACAATTTTTTAAAATAGTTTGCTAAATGGTGTCTTCTTCACCTCTAACGTGGCAAAAAAGTACAAGCAGACACACAGCGGAAGCTGGGGGATACGGCAACAGTTCAAAGCTCCAAATGAGTCCTGACATCTAGGAGATGTTGCCTCTCAAAGAGAAAAAAAAAATGTTACCAATTACCACCTCTCTTGGCACTACTTTCCCTATTTGAATCTTGGTGGAAACCACAACCTCCCATAGCTATACATCCTCACATCTGATGACTCTTAGCTCTTTACCTGTCACTGCACGCCATTCTAAATTTGCCAATACGTCATTTTTATAATTTCTCTTAGTGTGAAATGTGTGAATATTTTACTCCCTTGCCACATATAATCTACAGTTAGCAGAGTAAGTTTGTCCATAACCACATGATCTCCTAGGGCAATCTGCTCTATTTTTTTCTGATTAAAAAAAAATAAAAATAAAAATAAATAGCCTGTCATTAGCAAAAACTGCTAATTTGTTAATGCTTATGCATTAACAAAAGACTGCTAACATAGATTTTTTTAGGTTAAATAACAAATACCTCTGATGCTATCACACTTTCCAGAAACTGGAATTCATCTTTCACTTTCCTTGATGAGATACCAAGCACTTTGGGAAGTTTCTTTCTTATAATAATTCATGCGAAGTAGGAATAGAATAGAGTGTCAAGGAAATCAATTTAAGAAATGATGAAAACAGAAGTAATTAGAACAAGAAAGCTATATGACCTCTAAGATAAAACTTATATTCTAAAATCTTAGAATGCAAGAAATAAATGTAAATAAATAGTGGTCCGGTTCTTACTTAAAGAGTCTGCTGCTACTACTAGCAAATTATTCTATAGCATTAAAAAAGGATTCTAGAGTTGAAAGTTCAAATAGAAAAAACCTAGGAAAGAGACCACAACACATTGTAGGGAGAGTCACATTAAAAAAATTATTAAAAACATCAAATTAAGGATTCTATTTTATACAGGAAGATACTCGGGGGGGGGGGGGGGGTGTGGAAGCCTGAAAAACAAAATAACCAGACTTTTTACATAAACACTGGCCTCACAATACATAAAAAACATTATATGAGAAGATAACATATCACCAAATTGAATCGTTCAAGGATTAACAACACAAGTATACTTGTATCTTTGTAGTGAAATCAACCCTCATTAGTAACATACTAACATCATTACATTATCTTATTATGTTTCAGTGCCCTAAGTGAAGAGTTTAACTAATCGCCCACTGACCAACTGATCACATCATTCTCACAACAAAGAGCTAGTAGTTCCAGGAAGGTCAGACTTCATTATCTTCCTTCTTCCATTGAGAACGGTTCAGGCTTGTGAAAGAGACAGCACCGCCAAGGAAAGACAGCACTACTGCCGCCTCTACTATGTATGACCTGCAAAAAAGTATTCCAGACTTTTATACTATCAATTCACAACCTTTCACCACTACTGGAAATCTCACACGTGGTACTTACAAATACTGTTGAAAACTTGATAATTGAATATAAAACTGTGGATATTATGCTGTGGATTGAACACAGGCCAGATGAATTGTGACTTTATTAAAACATGCTGCCTGTTAAGAAGGTATCACAATTGACACAGTGGACCTCTGATCAGTTGCTCAGAAAACTTTCATAAAATGATTTTGAATTAAGGTTTCTATACGGGACATCAGCATACTCATATCAGCAGCACAGACCTGGTGATCATCGTTCCCTTTCTTTTTCAGGGTCTCTAATAGGCCCCAGTGGACTGGAGGCAGAGGACTGTAAGAACTCAGCAAGTGAAGCTGACTTAATGGATTCTGTTTTATTTCTGTGATCCTCAAGGCCCTCAAGATAGCAGGTGCAAACTTGGAATAATGAGCTGTAGACGAAATAATAATTGGGCAAGTTCTATCTTGTAATCGATCTGCAACTACTTTAGCAACAGCTGTGTGTGTATCCAAAATATATCCTGTAGTACTGTATACAGAGTGAATGGCAGCTAGACAGTCCTCCTCAGAGCACCATCCAGCCACCAAGTCCTGCTGAAGCTTTTCAAGTAGATCCTTCTGCAGCTGGAAGTGGCCCTGATTTTCCAGCTGGTTGTATAATTGTGTTACCAGTTGTCCATCCTCATTAGCAATCAGGTGCAAGTATCGCTCGAGATTGGAGGACTTCAAAATATCTACTGCTGGTGAAAAAGTGGGAATTAATTTTCTTCCCCTCAAATCATAAACACCTGTTTTTATGAAGTCAGTCAAAACATTGTTTTCATTGGAAGCACAAATACATTTTCTAATAGGAATTCCCATCATTTTAGCATACAAAGCAGCTAATATGTTGCCAAAGTTTCCTGTAGGAATGCAAACATCTACAGGGCTTCCAAAAGGAATAATATCTTGATGAACAAGATCAAGGTATGCAGAGGCATGATAAACTATCTGAGGAAGCAGTCGTGCCCAGTTTATGGAGTTTGCTGCAGCTAAAGCTGTTCCATATTCTACTGTAAGAAACCCAGTATAATCAGAATTAGTGAAGATTTGCTTTATAGCTGTCTGGCAGAAATCAAAATCAGATTTGACACCTACTGACCAGGCATTTTCTTTCTGACAGCCAATCATCTGTGATTTTTGAATTGGGCTTACTCCATCCTCAGGAAAAAAATTCATCACAGCAATTCTCTGTTTGTCACTGTCATGGAGACGACTAAAGCCATCTAGGACAGCACTCCCTGTGTCACCAGAAGTAGCTACCAGAACCAAGTAATTGCAGCTTCTGGGAATGCAGTATGCAAATATATGTGGCACCATCTGTAATGCAAAATCTTTAAATGATGCTGTTGGTCCATGAAATAACTCAAGGAGAAACTGATTGCCTGCCAGATGCCTAACTGGAGCTATTTTAGAACAAGTAAAGTTTTCTCCATAAGCAGTTCCAATAATTTCTGCCAGTTTAGAAGCAGGAATATCAGCAGGATGTATGCATCTTTCTAATAACACCTGGGCTCTTTCAATGTAAGTTGCTTCTACTAGGCTTTGCCATTCTCCAGCAGTGAATTTTGGAAGTCCCCTATCAGGAACAAAAAGTCCTCCATCAGGGGCTAAGCCCTCAGTAACAACGTCACTGAAATATTTACAAGAGTCTTTTTCCATACTCCTTCCAGACCTACTACATCTAGTCGAAATGAAAGTTTCCAGTTCCGAGTTTTGGTATCTCTTCACAGCATCAAGTACCTTTTCTGCTACAACCTCTGCTGCAACATCTCCTCCACAAAGAACACGGATGTCATACCACCTTTTGTAGAACTGCTTCCTAAATTGAAGTATGTCCTTGAGAGAAATACCAGGAGACTGGCCCACGATGCGATCCACCTTCATTGATTTCAGCCTGCTCATAATGACTGTTGTGGGCACATCCAGATATACAACTATTCCATTTTTCTTCATATGCTGCATGCCAGCAGCATGCATTGGATTGGACCCAGTAAGGGAAATGACACTTCCAGATGCTGAAAAATTCAACAGGGCTTTTCCTTCCTCCTCTAAAAATTGCTCATTACCAACATCCTGCAGTTTTTCCGACACACTCATATTCCAGGTTGTTTCAAGGACATCATCATCTACATCTATGGCAGGGCAATCTAGTTTCTGACCTACTATTCTCCCAACTGTTGTTTTCCCAGCACCCGGAGGTCCCATCAGGATAATATTTTTGTTTCCAACAAGAGAATGGCTTGAGAACCATGACTTCCATATCTGCGCAAATGCAACAGGTCTTGAAAGCATCAGTTTTAAACACATGCTAGAAAGACTGTTTTGGGTTCTTAGTCTTAAAGGCTGGTACTGAACAACGTGAAACATCTTCTGCTGGGTTGTTTTCTTGTGGTTTTTTTTGCAGGTCAACTTGACAATCCACTTAACTGCTTCAAAAAGGAAAAAAAAAAACAAACTAATTAGTCCTTCGGCAAACATCTAGGAAAAAAACCTGAAGGATATGAAATTCAGAACAACAAGAATTCAAACATAAATCCAGTTACAACTTCATCAGTGCCAGGGAGGTATTTTTCGGACTAAGACTCATTCCCTTCTCTTGCATAGCTCCAGCTCACTTCCACTGACAAATCGGACTTCAAACAGTCCATGACCTCAGGGTAAAGAGACATCCAAACCTAACACTACAATACTATTTGAAAATAGTATTGTTTATAGGAATTCAAAACAAGTTAGTTTTTCCTCTAGTAGACTTATTTTTAAGTACACATTCACAAATAATGAAGACTAACTAAATTACCTCCTTGTAATCAAAACGTTAACAAAAAAATGCATTTTCCCACCTCCCAGGATGCCTTTGATTTCTTATATTGTCTTTCTAAAAAAAATAAATGCAAGACCAACTTAAATACTCAGAAAACTCACAGACTTGTGCAACAGCAAGGCTGGAAGAGTTGCATCCAATTCTCTTCTGAAGGGATGTCAAACCAAGCATGTGAAGAACTCCTATAACGGAATTGCATTGAGTGTAGTTTGTGTGAAGTAAGAGAGAGAAACACGTCATGAAGACATTCTACCCTCAAAAAAAAAACAAAAAAAAACCCTGGGAAAATTGGATCTCAAGCAAAGATTAAGCAAGAAGCTCTCAACATGGTATTTTGTTTGCTTAGAGAAATCGATGCCAATATCAGCACAAATTGCAGCATAAGATTTGTGCGTGCTTAGGGCAAAGGGGGAAGAACTCTCAAAATCTCAATAAAGGGGTGAGGAGGGGGCAGAAATCAACACAAATTTGCACAGAAAATCCCTACAAAGTAATTTTTCATTTTAGGTAGGCAAACAAGTATCACTTTGTTATTGTTATTTATTCATTGTTCATGACTAAAAATGCTTAAAGAAAAGCAACAGTGAATTTCCTTTTAGGAAATCAGTGAAATTTTTGATGTAAATATCCAACTCAATGCCTACTCATTAATTCAAATAAACATATATATATTATATATATGTTTGCAATATATATAAAATCAGCAGTTTTTTAGAAATTACTACTTTTAATTGCTATACTATGCAGTACAAAGAGATGGTTAACTAAGCTGCAGGTTGTACTTTTTTTTTTTTCCTGAAAAAAGTGAAAGACTTCACTTCCAGATGCTCCTTGCTCTAGATAGTACTCTGTGTTCCTCAGTATCTTTTACACTCTACTTTCTTTACTAAACCATTACTATACGTTACAAAGTCAAAGTACTTCTAATATTTTAAATCTTTGCATTTGCTCACTTCTGCATGGAGAGGTGAGTTTGCAAACAGTAGGTCTCTGTTTGTACCCAGTGCTGTGACAAAATGAACATGCTGTAATTACAAGGCATAAATCAGAGTAAAGATGGGCATATCCTACTGTACAGGTTTTTTCTCAATCCTTGAAAGTATAAGGGAATCACCCTGTGTAGATGTGATATAAGTTTTTTGTAATAGTTATTGAAAAAACAATCTGCGAAGAGTAGTTGTAATATTTGGAATCATTATACAACTGTACTGCAACAGTAATGCACTCCAGCTCTGTATGTATGTATTCACTACAGAGCCAGAAAGAGATCTTTGTATTAAGTGTCCAGATGTAAATAAATTATATTCAGGATTAAAAAAAATTACAGACAATATTTTAGTAATTTTATTTCTTGAATGTAAGAATCACTTCAAGCCTTATGTGTGAACTACGCGAGTACAAAGTATGCCATCCATAGCAGCCTGCCTACCATGTCTAGTTGCATTACGGACTCACTTTGAGGGGCAGTCACTTGGCATGCACTATACAGCTGCTGGATGTAACATCTGGACTGCTTTATGAATCTTAGGTATTGTTTGAAATCCACTTAGTTGCAGGGAATTCCATTATTCAGTTACTCAGTTCCACCTATTCCGGTGTAATCCAATTTTGCACCCACAGAAAGTACACCTAGACAGAAGTTTGCAACCATTGAATGTGACCTGTTTCTCCGAGACCATTTTTTGTTCAGTTGGCAAAACTTTACTGTAAAACCAGCTCGAATTAGACTTTATCGGTAGTAGAGTTTACCAGCCTGGCTAGAACACCAAGCCATCCAACCTTAGATATAATCCCCATGCCAAAAGGGTGGGTTTTTTTTTTTGAAGCAGAGCTTACGCCCGCATCTCCAATAAAATTTTAAGTTTTGTCAATACACCTCAACCCTTCACGTGGGCTGCTGACAGCACCTACATACCATCAGCAATTATCCACAGCTCTAACAACCACTGCCGACCACACGAGTTCTGGTGAAAACCGAACTTTGCTACTGGTATGGGGACAAAGTTTGCAACATCAACGTATGGTTAAAATTCAGTAACTAAACAAGTCTGTGGCAGTTTGCAGATATCAAAGACCTCAAGGTAGGTCAAGACTAATAATTATATTCCAGAACTGCTAACACTGGACAACTTCCATTTGACTTTTCGCAGAGCTTTTACACAGAGAAAGAAAATAAATCCCAAAGTAAACCGTTCAATTTCAACCTTCTCGCGATCATCACACAGACCGCGATCCCGCCGAGGTTCCCGCCTCGCCGCCGCGCTCCCGCCTCACCGTTTCGAGGCCTGGAAGGTGCCAAAGCGCGGCTGGGAGGAGAGGAGGGGAGGGGAGAGGAGGGAAGGGAAGGGGAGGGGGCCGGACTGGGCCGCACTGGGGCACCGCGACACCACCGAGCCGGGTCGGTTGCGCCCGCCCGCCCGGCCAGCGCAGCCCCGGACTCCCACCTCCCCTCAGGAGCGGCAGCGGCAGCCCTGCCCGGTGCCCGCGGCACAGCTCGGTCCAGCTCCCCTCGCCCTCAGGCGCTCCTAGCGCGGCGCGCGCGCACCTACCAGCGGGGGCGGCGACAGCTGCCACCGGTACCGCGGCGCGTCCCACGCGCCCCCCGCCTCACCCACGCACTGCCTCGCCCCCGCGCACGCGCGGCCACCTGCCCGTCCCGCCCCTATCACGACTCCGCCCAGAGCCGCGAACGCACGCGCAAGGCAAACCGCCCTGACTTGGCCCCTTTCCGGCTTCATCTCCGCGAAGTGCGCCTGCGCGGCTCCGGGCGCTGCTTGGCGCGACTGCGCCTGCGCTGCCGCTCCTGGCCCCGGCGCCTGCCGACAGCCGCCTTCCGCCGGAAGGGGGCGGAAGCGCGTAGGCTCCGCCCCCTCGTGTCGCTGTTACCTAGCAACGGGTTTCCCCAGCAACTGCGGGGACAACAGTGTGTCGGCTCCACGCCTGCAGCGGCGGCGGCCTGAGGGGGCGGGCGGGAGTCGTTCGCTGAAGTGGGCCGAGGGCCCTTCAGCGAGGCGGGCGGTTTCCCTGCGTCCAGGGTCCCTCAGCGAGGCGGGCGGCTTCCCCGCGTCCAGGGCCTCTCGGCCGGAGGATGCCTGCCCAGCGTGCCCAGGAGAGCATCCTTAACCTGCCCCCCCTGGAGGAGAAACAGCCTGCCAAACCTCCCAGGTACGTGGGTGTGACACGGCGACTGGTTCTGGCAAGGTAACAGGTGTTAAAAAAAAAATAATCTAGTTTTTGTGTAGGTATTGCTCCTCCTAATGAGTCACTAACAAACATCTGAGGGTTTACAGCCTGCTGCATGAGCTGATTATTCAGTTTGGTGTCTTCAGTGCCCCCTTGTTCATTGACAAAGAGCTTACAAAGCACTCTTTCCACGCAGAGGAATTACATGACATCTTTGTTATTCGCACCTATAACAATTTTTCAGTAAGCAGCTGAAAAGTTGGGGATTTTTTTACATTTTTCTCAGTGCCACACTTCCATTCTTTTCATGTGTCGGGCGTGTCTTCTGACATTGTTTCTTTTGTTTCTCTTTCTTACCCCTTACCTTAAAAACATGAAAAATGCTTTTTGCCCCCCTAATACTAATTCCTTTGAGGGTTTTTCTATAGTTCTTACTTGGTAATTATGCAAGCATATGTTGGTTTTTCAGGTCCTTATTATTTTATGTGAAAGAAAACTGTTACAGTTCGCATTTTCAGGGAAAAGTTAACATAGGTCATAATTCAATAGCTTTAAAATGAGTAGAAATATCAGTGACGCTCCTTAGAACAAAGATAGTTAACCACTTTCAGTTAAAAAGGTTCAGACTTGTGAGATTCCTAGTTCTGAGCCTTTTCCATGTAGAAATAGATAATACGTCTTTTTGTTGTTTCCAATGTGAATGGAAGATACTTTTGGCAGGCAGAAGAAAGTGAAATGACAGTATGGCAAGGCATGCGGTACATTAAATCCATTCCTGTCTTAATACCATTCAAGGATTTGGATGCTGCATGACCATCAGGTTCAGTTTAGGCAAGGGGTTCCTTAGGTTGGATGCAATCAGACTAAATCCCCTTCTGATCTCATTGCCTTCTGTTGTCACCCCACTTCCTGCTTTGGTTTGCAATGTGCCAGATATCCAGCTGGTAACAACAGTGTTGAACCTGGTTAGTGGCATGATCTGACCAGTTTTAACTAATGCATACAAAATCTAGGGTCTGTCTTTTTTTTTTTTTTTTTTTTTTTTCTCCAAATGAAATCATACACATTTCACTCTCAACTGACCAGGTACTACTCATGAATCCAAGTCAAGCACCCCCATTTTCCCCAACTTTGATGTCCCAAGATGACACCTAAGGAGTACTAACTGTCTTCTTACAAATGCATTGTCTTTTCTCCCCTTGCCAAATAATGAATGGATTAAGACTCTCAAGTCCCTCATAACCATGTTTTCTTCCTTGCAACCCCCTCTAACCTTATGTTATTGGTGTATGACAGCATTTAGCCACTTTCTTGGCCTGAAAAGTCACTGAAAAGATACAACTGCCACATCCCTTTGTCCAAAGGAATGCCTATAGCTGTCTACAAAAGACGTTTTTACCTTATGCCAATATGTAATAAACCCCATACCTTCTCATTCCAAGACTGCGTGAACCCTACTAGATTAAACTCCTCATAAAGTCACTACCTTTCTCTACCATGTGGCTACAATGCCACTCCTAGCAAATTGTGAGGAATGCAATTATTTATGAATGTGGTGGGTTTGTGCCTTTGTCTGTAGCTGTTTGCCATGAATTTAACAGAAAAAAAATAAACAAAACCTCATTTCCTTATAATTAGAGGTATTTCTGGAATTATATATAATCTTATGTATATAATCCTCTTTCTGATTTTGGAGACCAAATCTCCAGAAGACAAAACAACTCCATATTTTTAATGAAGTCCTCTTACATATTCTAATGTTATGATCAAGTACAAATCATGTATCAGACATTTGCAGCTGACATACAAAAGCTTTTATCAGTATTGCTACTATGATTCCCATTCGCTGGCCCAGCATTACATCATTTCATATTTCAATATTTCTGTAAAATACGTTGTGTTATATATAATCTTTTTGATTCTTTTTTCCTTACCTTTCATAAACACATTTTTTCTGTGAAAGAAGAGCACAACTGTTCATCAGCTTTTCTCTACCGTAAGTTAATATGACATGTTTCCTAAAGGTGGAGAGATTTAAAAGGTACAGTGAGGTAGCCTTAGCTTCAGGAGCAGGTCGTTCTTGTCCCTTAGGAAAGCATCTGTGACAGCTCAGTCCTTCAGATAGAGGCAAGATGCTGCTAATCAGATAATGATCAGCTTTTGGCTTCTTTTGGAGAACATGTTTGCATACTTTTGATGAAAGCAGAAGTTACAGTGCCATATGCAACATTACACCAAAGCAGCAGTGTGTGCGTACAGCTTTTCACATCTGAGCTCTTACTGATTTTCACATTAGGTGTTTCAGTGCCAAACCCACCACTGATTACAATAGCTGGAGATCAGAGTTTGGATCTGTGTAATATAAGAAATATACAGTTTACTCTGCTATTTCAGAGCAGTCATCCATCTCAGCTAATCTTTTATAATAGTCTGTAACAGATGACTCAACAGGAACATTGCGACAATGATACAGTGGACAGTAATAAGATAAACTGATGATCAAGGACATTCTGTCCAACTCTCAACTATGTTTGACATGCTTTCTGAAGCATGAGGTTTTACATACCTCTAAAATATGTTTCATCCCATAGAATGAAGCAGTGAATGTTTCATTATCAATAGAGATCTCATCTTTTTGAAGCCAACTGAGCATTCCTTAGATGTGTTTGATTGCTGTGTAAGGCCCTAAAATGTACTGCAACTGCAGCTTCTGAAACAGCTGAGATACATTGTCATTTGCATCTTTCTCATAGTACAAACTTTCAAGTATAGAAAACCTAGCAAAGTAAGTTCATGATTGCTGTTCTCCTGTCGATGCACAACAGCTGCATATTTTGGATGCATTTTTGAATGAAACAAATAGCCATATTAAAAAAAATCTTCAAAATGGAGTTAATTAAAAAATAAAGACCTAAGTGTGTAACACACAACCTCATAAAAATAATGAATTCATGCAAGCAATATTCAAAGCAGTTTATTTCCAAAATTTAGGTTTTATTGAGTTTCAAAATGTCTGTGTTCAGTATTTATACGAACAGTGCATACAGGAACCATGTCCCAAAGTGTGATAATACTGACCTTGGAGATACAAGAGAAGAAAAGGAGGAAGCAAGCTAACACGGGTATCAGAAAAACCACTGTAGCGGTGCAGTGATGGGCTTTGCCTTTGTATGGAGGTTGTATGAATGATGGCCTTTATTTGGGAGAGAGAGTATAAAACAAAATAGTTTAGGCTTTTGGCATGAACTACTGCAAAAATGTATATTCTTTGAAGAAGTATTTTTAATAATTTTATGACCTTTAACTTTATGGCTATTTTTTAATGTCTAAGGTATATATCCACATTTAGACCATCCGTGAAATGTGACATAGAGAAAAATAAAGCTCAGTGGAAAACTATGGGACCAGCTAAAGTTGCAGTACCCTCTCCAAAAAATTTTCTGCAGAAACATTCAAAGGAACCCAAGCTACCAGCAAGTAAGTGTAGACATGAAATATATGAAATGTAATGTATTTTTTTATTTTTAAAATTGATAATATTAATGTTGAAAGTAACAGTTAATTATGGAGAATCAAATTTTTAAAAAAATTAAAATCATGTTTGTATGCTGAGGCAGTTTCCATTGTTCCTTTTATAGTATCTATGATACCAAAATTATTTCTATATTTTACAAAAAAGTTTCTATTTATTGTGTAAAATACTGAAACAAGCAACAAAGAGAATATAGATGTGATTAGAAAATACAGTAAGTATTTACTGTTATGTGGTACAAAACCAGCTGAAATGTAAAGAAAAATTATATCTCTTGGCTGCAGCTATTCAGATGCTGAAGATGTGTTGATGGTATGTTTTATCCTGCTGATATTTCAATTTGTAATTACATAGTTTAGATGTGTATGCCATTCTTTTCTGCAACTGATCATTAATATTAAAGCAAATAATATGAACGAGGGTATTAAAAGTGAACTAATTGTTTTTAGTGCTTGAAGAGATATGAGGAAAGTATGTGTGCCTTTCTTGATGTTATAAGCAACATACAGCTTTTACTCTTCAGCACTCATTGTTGTCTCTTAATCCCATAGCATTAAATTGGCTGGCAGTGTTCAAAGCATAGAATTTTTTTGAGAACTTCATGTCACAGAAATAAGAAATTTGGAATATTTTGTTGCAAAATGCATCCTACCTTTGGGCACAAACCATAAGTCTGGGTATAAGGAGCTGACAGTTCTAATGTTCAGTCTCATGGCCGGTTCTGCAAGGGTGAAGTGACCTTCTTAGTGCTGCTGGAGTTCTAAGTACATTGCTGTCAGAATTTGTAATTGAGTTCTAAAGTTTCAGCTTGAAATTGTTTTTAGCCTGGAAAAATAGAAGAGCTTAACATATGGTATATAAAAAAAAAAAGTTGTCTAAGAGTGTAGGACTCTAGTACCCAAATTTGCATGGCATGCACAAATGGCTTTAGCACTGAAAATCCAAGCTGTCCCCAGAGGCTTTAGAGGCTTAATGCTTCAGGCAAAGAGGCGTTATTAGAACCTTAAGGTAAGCTTTGGTCCCAGATGTCCTGTAGGCATCCTGGGTCATTTTTTAATAAAGCCTTCACTTTTTCAGGAAATCTGACCAGCATTCAGTATACTGGAATGTAATACTGCGTGACATCTGAGCATGAATGCTTGCAAGCTCAAGACCTTATTAAATTACTACACTAGTGTTTTAGATGGGCATAGGAAAGAAGATTGATTCACCAATAATTTGGAGTAGTCCGTAAGATCCTTTTTAAGTACTTGTATTATACAATTAGTGTCATCTACTTCAAATTTGCTATATATTGAGATACAACACTCTGACTCATTTTTCTCAGACAACCATCTCGCAATATTTCTATTTCAACTTGTTCATTCAGGGGTTCATAATAGCAATATGTGCTTTGGTGTTTGCATTTGGACTCAATGTACCAGAGCCTCAAAGTGCCTATGACACATCGTAGCTTCAATCCAGACTAGTAATTTAATTGCAATGATTAGATCCTAACAGATCTTGAGAAGGAACTGTATCATTAACTCAGAAAGTTCTTCTGCCTGTGGTGGATGGAATTTCATACCTACCTCAGGGAAGTTACACTGCTTAATCACCTCTTTTAAAGCATGGCACTTTCATCACTTGGAATTTAACCAGTTATCGGTTGTCTAAATGGGATTATAGCATTGTGCTTGTGGTATCTGTGCCACCTTCAAAACTGGGTTTGATCCAACTAGTTAAAAATTAGATTGCAAGGACAGAACAGAAAGATTGGATTTTTTTTTCCGTTGAAGTCTGGAATAGCGTCATTCTTTTAGTCTGATTACTCACCACTTCCTTACAAAAGGTGTGTTTCTTAACCTTCAGCTGAATCTTGTTGTTTTACTGGACTCTGGCATTCATTTTAGCCAAGCTCGGTTGCTGGCTCCAGAAGGTGGGGCTCCCAAAACAGCACATGTGCACCAGTGTATTGCAATAAGGGTGAGCCAGTGCTCACTGAGAAGCTTCAGAGATCTTGTTTCCAAAAGGACATCCTAAGAGAAACAGAGATTTAAGTCTGTATGTCCTACAGTACTAAGTTACAGCAAGCTATCAGGTTGTAAAAACAAAATCCAGGAAGGCACTGGTTCGTGGGGTCAGTATCAGGAAACCAGCTGTTGTAGGAATGAGCTCTGTCACATGTGACATTACACTTATTTTCTGCCAAAAAAGAACATTAACTCAGACAACCTGAATCAAATTATTATCTCTGGTAATGACTGTGAGTTTGAATTATATCTAGTGGGAAATATGGTGAGAAAAGAATTATGTTTCATCGCTCACCTGAAGTCAGACTAGTCAGGAGACTGCTGAGTTTCTGTTGGTGCCTTAGAGAAAAGATTGCGCTAAAAAGGAACAATTTTCTGGAGAAAGGATTGTGAGAAGTTGTTTACAAGTGTTAGGGAGCAGCCAAGAGCAGGGCCTTTCCCCAAGGGTAAGTGAGGCAGAAATTGAGGGCAACCACAATGCAGGCTGGGCAATGACCTCACCATCAGGTTGCAGTCCCACCACACCAGAGGCAGGCAAGCAGAGAGGGTGGTGATGAAAATGTGTCCTCTCAATGGCCTAGTGACCATCAGGAAAGATGGGGTAATGGGCCAAGCCCATCCACTGGTTCCACACAGTTGTACAGGAATAGGACTGGGGCAGGCATGGCTGAGACAGCTCAGCCAGGCACTGACAGCCCAAGGCTGAGCTGAATTGGGGGTCCTGAGCCCAAGGGTGTGGGGTGAATGGCCCAGGTGAGGCTGGGCAGGGCCATTAATGCCTAAGGGCATCTCTATTGAAAGCAGTTTTAAGTACATTTGAAAGAAGTTCCATACTACATCAGTTAAGAGGAAATGTGTGCCATATTATAAATCAAACCCACCTAAAACAACATAGTATTTGTTAGGTTATGAAACTTCTGTTGTGCCAAACAAGCATAATATTTTTCATCATAGTACATTCCTAGTCAATTCTTTCATTGTAGATACATTCTGTTTCAATTTTTATGTAATTTTGTACATAATTTTTCCCTTTTGAAAAATGTAATAACATTACATTGCAAAGCTCTTCATGGTTACTGCTGAGAATGTTTACATGCTCAATTCACAGGAAAAAAAGAACCTGATAGTAAGAAATTGCCTGCATTATCAGTGCCACGGAGGATGGATCACCCAGTTATGGGAATTCAGAGTAAAAAGAATTTTATAAATACAAATGCCGTTGCTGCTATCACGGGATTGCCTAAAAAGCCTCAACCTATTTCTGTTGATAGAAGACAGGGAGATAAATATCTGCTTGAAACTTCAGGACTTGTTCCAAAATATATTAAAAAAAGGGTAAGTTTTATTAAATTATAGTGTTAATACTAGTGGCAATAGCTGTTCTAGGTTCTCTATTGCAGTCTCCTATGAAATGTTTATGATTCTTTCTGACGTATTTAGATACCACTGCTGTTTGTGGTAGACCTTTGACATTCATCAAGGAGAAATCACTGGCAGTAGAGTTGTGCCTTGCCTTTGCTCTGTATTCACTTGTTTATGCTGTCAGCAAAAAAATGGCAGAATGATGCTCCTAAAGCAATAGCATTTGTGTTGCATTGGGAACCCACAGAGTATCTAACAGGGAAACAAATGGAGTTCTGTGATGCATGAGTGCTGGCTCTTTAGGAAAGACAGGCAGGGAAGAAGAGGAGGGGCTGTCCTTTGGTTGAATGAGCTATTCCAGTATACGGAGCTCTTCTATGGAATTGGCAACAGGCTAGTTGAGCTTGTGGGTCAGGATCAGAGGAAAGGCCAGTAAGCGTCAAAAGCATGTTTGACAAGACAATGGGATGAAAGCAATCCAAAAAGGTTCCTGGAGCATGTCAGCAACAGCTTCTTAACACAGATGGTAGATGAGCCAACCAGTGGTCATGCTCTTCTGGTTCTGCTACTTACAAATGAGAAAGAGCTGGTCAGACGTGTCATAATCAATAGTAGTCTTGGTTGCACAGGCCATGAAGTAGTTCAAGATCCCCCTTTCCTTGGGAAGGCAGGTGGTAGTGTACAGACCCTGTACTTCGGGAGAGCAAACATCAGCTTATTCAGGGAACTAGTAGGTAGGGCACTGTGGGAGAAAGCTCTGAAAAGCAAAAGAGCTTGAGAGAGCTGGTGTGCCTTTAAGGACAACTTCCTCCAAGCACAAGAACAGTCCATTCCACTACTCAGGAAAACAACAAGTATCAGGTGTCTGGATTATCTTATCTTAACAGATAACTCATGACAGAGCATTATGCAGAGAGAGACGTGACATAACTCATGACAGAGAAAAAGCAAAAAAGCGAAGCTGCAGCCCTTGCAGTACCTTTGCATGGCTAAACATATATATAAACAATGCTAGTCATAGTGCTACTCAACACTAAAAGATTTGTGAATTATTTAGCATTTGGTAGAAAGAAGGAAGACTGGTACCTTCTGGCGGAGCTAGAGACGCTTCATTTTACAAAGCATAAGGCAAAATAGGTGTGTTCCCCCAAGTACATCTGGGATATTCAGAAATTATTTTTTCTATCAGAAACACAATTCTGCCACATCCAGTATAGGATAGTTTATCATTCCTAACTAGTCCAATTTTTGTGTATGTGTTGATACTAATCACTCTCTTCTGTGGCATGCAATGCTCAGCAAAAGTCAAGATACAGGAAGACCTTTGAAAGAAAGTATCTCGGGAATGTGTTTCAGAATGTAGAATCTGACACCACATAAAAATGTAAAGTAGCTTGCTGTCATTAACAGTTTTCAAAATCCTCACTCAACCGTCAGTTCTTATAATAGAACATCTTATAATAGATGTTTTGGTTTCTGGATTCTGTTGTCTTCCAAGGTTGCAAAAAGAAATTGAAGGGAATTGTTTATACATTTTGCTCAGGCTGCAAAGACAACCACATTTCATACTTCTAAGAACACAGTGGTTTAAGATTTTATTGCTCAGTCGCACAAAATTCCATTTTCAAGTTGGCTTTGCAAATATACTGTGGATGACAGATATGTCTTTGTTTCCTTCTTAAAAGCACATATAAGAAACTTCTTCCTTACCCTTACAGGATTACGGTGTTACACCAAAATATATAACACGGAGAAATGAAGAAATGAAGAAAGCTCAGGAAGAATATGAGGCCAGTATCTTGGAGCATCTCAAGAAAAGAGCTATGAAACGGCTATCTGCTGAAGAAAGGAGAAATCTTCTGCAGGTGCGTATTTTGATTTATTGTAATTAGTAACATGTACAAAAGATTAATGAGGTACTGTAAGTCCACATAAATAATAAAAGTATACTAGATTTTTTAAGCCAGGCAAATGAGTTAGCTACTTTTTCACTAGATGGAGCTGTAGAACAATTGTAAACTGAACTGAAGGGAGCTGATCTAGCTACCGTTTTAGTCCAGTTTTACAAGTACTTCAATTCTGTTAGATTCCTGTCCCCCTTAATGACTTGGAAATTCAATGAAACTTCAAAGGAATGCAGAAAATCACCTATATGGATTTAGTGACAGTTCTGACTCTCTGCTTGTGAATCATGGAAAAATACAAATTGGTTTGGGTTTTGGTTGTTTTTTTTTCCTGATGCATAACATTGCCACTATTATTGGTAGTTTCTATCTTCACATTGTGACCTCACTGACTAAAGCATAAGGTCATGCTTTAAAATGTGTCAAAAACAGAAAACAGATTTAAATTGCAACATATTTGTAGAACTATGACTGGAAAAAATTGTATTTTGTCAAGCTGGTTTGGATACTGTTTTTCATACAGTTTTTATTGCACAAGATTTTCTAAAGAGAAATAATACCATAAAAGAAGTAGAGCAGAAAAGAGACATTTTAAAAGTATATCCAATCCTTGAACTGGAATTTCTCGTGACCACATTTTAGCCAAATTTCCTATGAAAATGAGGCTTATATTACTGTGGTATCTGTTTATCAGTCTGTCCCTTAATAACTTGATCCTAGCAGCCACCTGAAACAAATTAGCAGATAGATGGACATCTCCAAGATGCTAAATTCCCACAAAAAAAGCCAGTAGAATATCTGGAGAGAAAACACAATGTCTAACTCACTTGCAAAGATTAATTGGTTAATCAGCAAGATCCAAAATAGCTAGCAAAAGGGTGTCTCTTGTTTATGCAGCAAGCAGTGGAAGCTAGGAAGGAGTATGGGAGAGTTAAGGGTATTGTATCGACAACAATACAAAGAATATAACAGCAAGGGTGAAGATTAAGATATTTTTATGGTGGGAAAGGCATGGGACAAGCTGATTGTCCAGCAAGTTAACTATGCAGCAAAAACATATGTTCAAAAAGGCATGTGAGTTCAGCTGCTCACAATTCTGCATTTAGTTTGATTAAAATTATGTTCTGTATGTTTAAAATACAAGAATGCACTGAAATATTTTTAATTAGAAAGTTTTTAGATTGTTTTTATTAACTCAGGGTTGTTTTTTTTTATTTTTTAAAAAAAGTTTGCTCTTTCATGGGCCAATTTACTTATACAGTTGTATTGTCAGGAGGAATTAGTGTCCCCAGGGTACATGGCTTCTACCCAGTGCTCAGCTGTAGACATATGGGAATTCCTGTCTTGTAAAATAATTGACATTGCTAGTGAACACATGTGCACTAACTGATTTGAAAGAATATGTGGCAATAGATGTCTCGGAACAAAATCAAGCCTCATGAACTTACAAAAATAAGGGGAAATAACTTGTGCCAACATTTTTCGAACTCTCTCCATTATGCTTACTATTGGGATTTTATGAGAGAAAAAGAGTATGTTGATAAATGCAGTACATATTTCTCACTGATCCAGCATGTATTAGAATTCCTTATATAGAGTTAGATACTCACTCAGTTTGTGATCTAGCCCATAGCAATAGTGGTCAGCATTTTACATTGCTGTGAGGGAGATTTTTACGTAGGTAGTCATGATCTGCTTTTGATCTCTCCATTCTGTAGGGTTAGAGTAAATTGTGATGAGTACATGCTCTAAAGTGTTTTAAAACTCACTGTTTTCAGTGATTTCCAAACCAGTTTTTACTAATGTACACAAAGAATTATTTAAAAGGAGCTATGAATGACTCTTCTACAAAAATTTTGGAAATGCTGTATTTATTTATTTTCATGACTATATATTTGTAAACTATATCTGATGCCTGGTAGACTAGGAGCTTTCTTTACGTACTTCAAGTACATTAGGGCTTTGGATTGCAAAGACAAGTAGTATTACAAGACAGTAAATAAATAGGCTTGTTGCACATATTGAGGCAGGGTTTTTAAATGTATGTGGATATTTATATATGAAGATTGTTGGAATAACCTTTGTGGACAACACTTAGATGCTTAATATGAATATGCAAAAAGCACGAATTGCTATGCAATGAATACACTGCTTTGAATCAGTAACATATTAGTTCACATTAAAAAGTATGCTTGTCTTAATCAGTATTGGCAGAGAGAGGTAATTTTTTCTGTTAAATCAATTCATACAGTGGACAAAATCAGAGAAGTTTTTAGTCACAAGAGTCCTGGCGTTCTGAAATAGAAGCAACAATCTTCAAAGCTAAATATGTATTAGGAATAATCCCTCTAAATTTAACTTCAGTATGTTAATCAGTTAGCCAGTCTGGGAGAAAAGGTGCTTGACAATAGTGGAGAAGAAGGGCATGAGGTTGGAAATCACAAAGTGCCATACAATCAGTGCATCAGCTGAATCCTGTTTTAGTTATGGAGGAGAACTGAAAACTTTAGTTCCCAGGAGAGTTTCAGTTCTTCATTTTTTAAGATACTTTGTGATGTCCCCTAAGGAAACAGAACTCAGAGCCAAAAAAGTTTTGAAAAAGTGTTTTCTCACTGATAGCCTTATTGTATTATTTATGGATTGCTGTATGAGTTCCTTGTAGTAGGTGTGATTAAGTTCACCCATATAGTTTTCATGAGGACATTTGGTGCACTGAATAAACTCTACTAAATCCTCACACGTGTATAGGATGTGTAGTTTTTGATTATCCTCTTGAGGAGAGAAAGTAAGAGCAATTGTTGCAGTAATTGTGAGGATGTAAAGGATTTTTCTGCCACAGTCTGGTTCCATTCAGCATATATTGGTGGATAAAAGTTCATTCTAATGTTGAATTAACAGGTTTATGAGTATGTTTCAGACAATTGCATGGGGTTTCTTGAGGCAGGGTTGTAGTCTTGGGCTTTTATATATGGAGGATACAGTTCACTAGCTAGTAAGGTAATTCTTTGCACAGCAGCTTTCAAGAGAGGTGGCAGTTATTGAAATTGTTGTTATAGGGTCAGCAACAGCTAGGTTTTTTAGACTGAATGATAAATACGTTGCCTATAGATGTTACTGTAAATGTAGATTAGGAAGGGAATGCAATTATTTATAATTTCTTCCAAGTGATAGAAGTTAACTTCATAGAAGTTAAAATATTGTGGGATCAGTTTAATGTCCGTGGTCTGAGCAAAGTCTCAATTACCAAAAATGAAGCTGGTGGTGAGGTGATCTGAGACTGCCATTGAATTTTGGCTGGAGTTCCAAGTATTGGTACTCTTGTGATTACTTAAGGTAGGTAACACTACTGTGTGTGACATGGTGATATCTATGATAGCCGGGTTGCTGTTTATGGGGAAGTGGTTTCTGTAGTGCAGTTTCTAAGATATTTCCTGCTGCATTTTGGAGAAAAGAAGGCATTTGAGTGATACGAGTTTTGAGGCAGCTTTTATGAATCCCACTAGTTCCTCAGTGAGCATAATACAATTAGATAAAATGGCGCAGTGAAAGCTGCCTACTTGTAGATCACTGAAAGCACAGAAAGTCCCTTATATAGAATAAGGAAGAGTCACCCTTTATTTACCTTGTGCAGTTTTTCTTTAAGATGCTGAGGACTGGAAATGAAGTGTACAGGCTTCCTTGAGTTCCTGGTCGGCTATGAAGTTGACTGCTAGTCACATTGACATACTTTTTTCAGTTTAGCATTTTTGTAGCTCGTCCTTTATTGACTAGTTTAATTACTGTTTTGTTGTGTCTTAAAGGCAGTAAATTTTTCTCTCCAAGGCACTATTTTTTAAAGACCATTCCTTATACTGCATCACAAGTCAAAATTATTTCTGTTGCAACCACTTTGACTTTTAAGCATTTAATTAATTTAGTCCTATAAGATGATTGAATATTATCCATATTTTTATCTATTATTTTAACATTGCAGTGACACTTATCAAATGCTATATTAACAAAAAAAACCCAAGTAGTTTATGTGCATATTATTCTTAAATGAAGTAAGTTTTTTTCTCATATATTTCCTTTTCATGTAATGGCACTAGGGGCTGAAAAAGAACTGGGAGGAAGTGTATCGTGAATTTCAGGGTCTTTCAGTAGCAATAGACACCATACCCAAGAAGATACAAAAAGAAAAGCTGGAATTGCAGATGAAACAACTGGAGCATGACATAGAAGTAATTGAGAAGCACAAAGTTATCTACATTGCAAATGAGTAAGGACTGTTTTTCAGATATTGCCTCTTCCCTCCTTTTCTCTTTCTCTATCCCTACGTATCCAAGAACTCTCCCCCTAAATTCTCAGAAGAAATTGACATCAACTATTCAGAAGGAAATATTCAACAAATATAAGTACATGCCTTCTTAGAAAAGTTGTTACATACAGCTCTTACCTGTACAATTCACAAAATGTTTTGAAATAAAATTCTTAATTAACCTTTGAGCATAAAACCATGAATTTAATCTATTATAAATATATATATATATAAATCTATCAACATCATACAAAAAGCATGAAAAATACTGTTTCATATGTTTGGAGCATTTCTTTCCTTGCATAGCCAAAACAAAGTGAAATAACTGGCTGCTGAAGGCAGCTTGGTAAATATAAACTCCAGGGTGGGATGGCTTCTGGACTAGTTCTTAAAGAGCTGTTGCGCTTTACTTAAAAGCTTGAGCGATTGTATTTCTAAACAGCTTGGCTTCTGCATAACATTTTGTGTACTTGCTTTTTGTTACCAAAACCAATTTTTATAGTGGAAGCCCATAATAATATAGACTTCCCGCAATTCATACACCACATGTAGCTTGCTGTGTGTGTTTATATAAAAATAATCCTGTAATGCTATAGGAAATCTACAACTAAAGTAGAAAAACGTGTTTCGATTGCTATTATGCATGTAATGTTAGAATGAAAGCAATATACTAGCATGTGTGTCAAGACCTAGGCAGAAATTATATCACCATATTATACTGCAAGTATTTGCCTAAAAAGAAAAATTGTTTTTATTTCCTACTGATTAACCTTTGCTTTAGAACATAGCTTTTTCTGTATAGTATCAATCATTACCACCAGAAGCTGTTGTGACATCATAGTATCTGACAACAGTAGAGGATGAAGTAAAAAATTTCAAATTAACTATTAAAAGCCAAAGTTTCATGTACATTAATTTCTTTTCATAAATTTAAACTTGTCTATGACAAGTACTAGGAAAGCGTAGGTGAGCTGTATAATTTAACAAAACCACACCAATTATAAGCACTTAATAACATGCCACATTATCTCCTAGTGAAGTAGAAGACGTATTTCTTAAGAAATGCAACATAATCAAACATGGCTGTTTCTTGCGGCTTAAAACAAATAAGTAGGTTTGATTCCAAAATGGTGCGCATTCCCACTGCCTCACTCTCAGCTCTTAGTTACTTGTAGACCATTTGGCTGAGCTAGGTTGAAGATCTGGATTTGGTTCTTCCATTTATCATCAGTGCTAACTTTATGGAAACACAAAGCAGGTGATGGCCTATCCCAAAATTTGGGACAAGCAACTAGGCCACACTTGGAAACAGTCAACACTCACCAGTAATAATTACATTGTTTTAAAACAACCAATCAGAAGGGTATTATTATATTACTGGGAAGTTAGGAAGTAAACGGGAAGGGATGCAAAAAGTATTCCTGCTTAACAGGAGAGGGAGAGACTAAAACCAGTGCACTTCTGTAGCTGAGTGGGCTGTTACTAGTGTCTTTCAACAGTACTGTGGGGTTGGTTTTTTTTTGCACAAACCTCATATAGCGCTTTGCAGGTAGCTCTGCTGCCACATGCGATATTCCCCTCTTGATACATGTGAATAGCTTCTGTCACCCTATGGGAAGGTTATAACTCCTTCCATCTATTTTGATGTGTATTCCATGCAACCTACCAACATTTCTGATGATGGAAAAAATACATTATAATGAAAACCATTTTAAATGCACACAGAAGGATAACACTCTTGCCTTTTAACTCCCTCTGGGAAGTTGGACCAAAGAAATTTATGGAATCCAAAAATGTAACTCTGTATTTATATGTTCAAGAAATGCCAGTAATTGAAGTTGTAATGTTCATGAATAAACTATACCATCAGTATAACTAAAGCAAAAAGGTGAGTAAACTCAGTTGTTCTGATGGAATTGTACCTTCATAAAAGATATTAAATATTAACAGAAGCGAGCCTGTCCACAGGCTAAAAAGCAGCATTAGTAGTTGAAGCGTTCTCTAAATTCACTGGTCTACTACTGATAATCAATGAAATAATAAGAAAATAATCAAAATGTTTCTAGTACTTCGTCATTATTTTATCAACCTGGCATTTTTAAATGGTCCATATTAATTGGATAACCATCTCAAAATATATGCTAAGTGGGGTATGAACACTTCATTGGTCAGTAAGAGTTATGTTGCCACAAACTGAAAATATTTCCTGTTGGAAGTTGTGCATGACAAAACTGTATATCTATTTTTTAAAAATAGCAACATGAAATTATGATAAATATCTCACTGCCTGTTCTTCAGAATGAAACTATTTATATCCAGGAAGGAAGGGATCAGATATGGCATCGTCACAAACACAGGGAGTTCCTGATTGTATGGCTCCGATAGAGCTGCCCCGAGTGAGCATCAGATCTGACAGGAGCATATGGGCTCCATGTGGCTGATCTCAAAGCATGGTGGTTTCTTGGGCTCTGCATGTGTTCCTGGAGACTGGGACAGTTCCTCAAAATCTTCCTTGCAGAGAGGTAACCTCATTCCGCTCACGAAACAGTAAGGGCAAAATTCTGTGGGAGAAATAATACGGGAGAAATTCCTCACTGATTTAATTTTCCTTAGTCTCTGTATGTGGGTTTTATTATAGGAGGGTGCATTCTTACTCTTTGTATATTTTTTGTGAAAAATTGGCCACACAAAGCTAAAATCTAGCCCTTTCACTGGCATAGGTTTCAGGGAAAGCAACATATCTGAACATTTCAGCCCCAATGAAGGCAGACATCTTTCAGATAAGAAAACTTCACATATATGCAGATCAATAGGAGTCCTCTATAAATGCGAGTCCTAGACAACGCTTTCATCCTTGGCTTTATGATGCCTATACTATTAAGAATATAATTACAAAAGAGACAGGTGGCAAAACCTATTATTAAGGTTGTCTGACATTTCCCATAGCCAGGGAAGCCAGCTGCTGAGCTCTGGAGCTGATGGGGATCGCCCACCCCAGTAACTAGAGGCCTGTTGAGCCTGACGAAGCTCAGGACTGGCCCTTTCTCCCCCTGAGCAGACATCTGAGGTAGCGAAGTATACTTGACTGCTGAATGCCTAGATTGTAATTTTTTTTTTCACTCTGCCTTGATCTTGCTCCAGCGCCTTTCTGTTATGTAATGTTATGTAAACAAAATGTGAGTAAATTCAGGGCTTTCGTCATCCAGGCTAAGCCAGTGGCATTACGGTAGGAATCCAAGGTGAGATGAGTTTCTTGTTTGTGCTTGTTTTCTGTACTGTTTAAAGGGTGCTGAGGTAAATGTGACTGCCAAAAAATACAAAAAAACATACTTAATTTTTTTTTCTAGACTATACCTCCAACAGATGGTTGTAGATGAGCAGGCATAGCCAAATAGTAGACTACATTCATGTCAGCTGGTCTTGTTGATGCTGCTATCAGGATGAACTTCTGTTCAGTCACAGGACTAGCCTGTGCTGCTAATTCGTTATTCCATGCCTGCTTCCACATTGACTCCACAGTATGGAGAAATTCGCACTAACATGCAAACACTGGAATAACTTTGTCTTCAAATCCTTCCTCAAATGTTCTTTGCAATGGTGCCTACCAAAAACTTAACAACAGCCAAGCTGCTGGTGAGCTGAGATTAGGGTTTATCTTGCTGACCTGCGCAGTTTCCTTGAACTCTCTGGGCACTGTAGCCAGTTGTTTCTTGTTTTATGCTTAGGCTGTAAGTTATCTGTCATGTGGATCATCTTTTTCTCTCTTTGCTTAGTGTCTGACACAATAAAATTTTTGTCTGTAAGTAGAGGTCCTACATGCTTGTAATAATAATAATAATAAAAAATATGATCATCTGGGGATGCATTAAGATGATGCAGTAAAGGGAACAGATTCAAGTTGTTTACTGAAAGGATCTGTTTTCCAAGAACCTCCATCTCATTTGTTTCAGCAACTGGAAAGTAAGAGTTGAAGGAAGAGAAATGAGATTTAAAGCACTTATCTTATTCCCTGGAGCAGTATGATTTATTCATGTCTTTGTCATAAGATGTTTTTGAAATGCAATGGTAAATGACTTATACCTGGCTTTTTCACTGGTACCCATTAATACTGCATTTCTCATTTTGGGGGTTCCTGACTTCTGCAATTTGAGCCCATATGTTTTAAATACGGGAAATGTGGGCCTGAAGTTAAAAGCTATGCTTTGAACCTAGACAGCACTATATAATTCTATGAAAGCTATTGTCTCAAACCGGTCACTCAAAATTAATGAAATTAATGTTTAATTTACTCTTGCTAGGTGACAGCCCTCATATGGACAGTTCAGGTGACTCAATCCTCTAATTCCCAGAGCTGCTGTAAAGATAGACAAGTACCTCTAGAACTGTTCCCATGTTGCTTTGAGGGCCATATTAAAGCTGAGGAGGCAATGTAATAATTCTCTCTTCAGGGGAAAAAAATTCAGTAGTGTTCAACATGTGGCCCCAAGCACTCCACAAGCCTGTTTCCTCACGAGAATGGTCTGTCTTTTACACAAACCATAAAATTAGCAAATGGTCTAAATTCAGCATTCCAGCACCCTCAGGGAGCAGGTCATTCTGTGCAACAAGAGAGCTCAGGGGTTGGCCAGCCATGAACATTTAGCATGCCTACGCTACAGGAGAACTTGCTGGACCAGGTTCTGCTTTTCAATACGCTTTTGTTACTGCACTGTTTATTCTAGGCAAGCTGTGAAGTATACAGAATCACATCAAAGACAGACCGAGCTATTTTGGAAAAAAAAGTCCTTAAACTGTTACTCCTTTACTTGTTTAAAACACTCAGAATTCTTTTGTTTTGCAGATTTTCCCAAATTTGCTGTAGTTTATTAAAAAAAAAAAGCGAAAAGACAGATGAAGCCAAGCAAACAACTCCTTTAAGAAGAAAACAAACTCTTAACAGTTAAATTCATTACAATGGGTGTGACCCACTATATATTTACAATTCCCTGACTAGTTTTCATGGCTGTGTGTGACGAATTTGTCATAGGATATGATGTGAGCAGCAGTTCTTGACGTTTGAATGATAAAGCATTATTTTCAATATTTCTCAATAGCTGGTTCAGGGAAATATTTGCATAATATTATGAGGGAAATAAAGTTTATTCTAGTATTAAAGGACAAAAGGAAATTTTTGTTTGCATTTATTTCAGCTATAAAGAACTCTGTGTTAATAACATGAACCTGAAAAGCAGGAAGAGTATCTTCAGGAGCCAGGAAATTGCAAAGTGAAGCTCTCTGCTCTAGTCTGGCACAGTGAGATTAATAACAAACAAAAATGTAGTTTTGTATTAAAGATGTTTATCATGGACCAAATAAGTCAAAGCCCAAAATTCTGTCAAGTAGTGCCTAACACTGATTTAAAGATCATAAAAAATTAAAAACCAGACTAACATCTTGAATGGCAGCTTTTAGCCATTTTCTTGATATCAAAATTACTGTAGTTAATTTTCAAAGCCTATGTCAGTCTCGCAAACTCAGTACAGGTTAACTGTCATAGCTAAATGCTCTGTGTTTCCTTGTGGATCTTAGATGCTGCAATTGCTTTCAAACTGAACTTTCCAGTTCCCTGAGGTGCTAATTATGCTGAAATTGAAGGTGGACAGAAGCTAGGTTCCAGCTTGCAGTGCCACTCCATCACCTGCTGTAGCACAGTAGTGACAAAGTACATAGTAGGATGCTACCTAGCCCTGCCTAATTTGGCAGCTTTTCCTACAGTCATCTAGGTTCTTGGGTGTCGGGGAATGGTTTGAAAAATTGCTTCATGTTGTCCCAGATGTCTGTAACACTGTCTGGTAAATATGTTCTGCTGCACTCAAGGTCTACAGCAGCCACCCTATGGACTGGGTAACTGCCTCAGGTAATGCAAAAGAACACAAAATTCTGCAATATATTAAAGCTGGATATGAAAGAAATTTAGAATTGCTTTCAACATGCCCTAAAGTACTGAATCTGTTAGACTTCTGTTTTTCATATTCTCTTCAGTGACCATTTTACCCAAAAATATCTTTCCCTGCAACAACTGTGGGCGTTTGCTTACCTTGTAACCACTAAGAAATGCAGGTTTATGCTCGATAAGATTGTTTACAGTTCTGTTGTTCACATAACAGCTGCAGCAACAGGCAGAACCAGAATAAGAGCTCTTACTTCATCCCCTAATTGGCAAGCTCCTACCTAGGTAAGCCATACCTCTTGAAATATTCTGGATTTTCACGCTTTTCTTGTCTATTTTTGGTGTTTACATATTAAACTGAGTTGTCAAATGTTGGTTATAACTTCTTGGGAGGAGAATACATAATGGATTTGCAAAAGCTAACAGGTAACTCCGTGATAGTGTTTGTCTTGGACAGCTTTCTTGATATATCCCTGCCCCCAGCCTTCTATTTTCAATATTTCTTTACATTAGAGTTGTGAAAGGGTGGATACTACATGTCCTGCTTTTATCAGTAACAGGGCAAGAGAGGGAAAGATTTGTAACTGAAATTATAAAGTTCGTTCTGTAAAGGCCCAAGTTATAAATACATTCACAAGGGATTTGCATGTAAGTCCTAACTCTGCTTTGTTTGTGTCGCTTCTTCCATCTGCTCGTTTATGTCTTTTGGCTATGTGTCCAGACCTACCCAGATCTACTTCTAAGTATGTTCTACCCTATTTTCTTTCTTCTTTCTCCCTTTGATCATTTCCCATGGTTATATATCTAAAAGTGTTTATTGTTTTCCTTGTATTTTTAGTTTATAAACAAACAGCTAAACAAAGATAATAGGAAAGTTTTTCAGAATGCTTGCAGTCTTTTTCACAGTTAAGACCCTGATATCATGCTTTAAAGAACTGTATTTTGGCCCTAATTAAAAAGATTTTGAAAATCTACTCTAAATTCATCCACTCTATACCAGTTCATACTGTAAAAAACAAGGTAAACATTCAGTAAGTGCTATACTTCCACAGCAAAATCCTTGGCAGCTTCATATCCACCACTACCCTCCTAACTGTACCCAGCGAAATTTATATAGTTTTTCATTTCCATATTCTTATTTATTGTTATTAGTGAGACATGACACTTTATTACAGTCCTTAAGTGAGCTCTGTAAAATTGTTGGAAGAGAAGAATACCAAAAGGAAGACTTGACAAAACGCAGTCGTCCAGCCTTGACGGGAAGAACAAACATTTCCTGCTTAAATTTTTCAGCACAATGCCAGAGGAATTTATTTTTTAGTATGTTGTTCATGTCAACCTTTTCCAAATCGTTAAGCTTCTGTCTGGGGTTGTATTCCAGTAGTCTGATAAAGAATGTGGTTGAAAAAGACAGAAAATGCTGTAATAGTAACCCAATGAGTCCAAAAGATAGAAGAAACCAGTACTCATACAGCAGTGGCAAAAGCCATCTGAGATTCTAGCTGAAATCCCAATAGCTTAAGCACTATAGAGCCCAGTTCTGTGATGTTTATGCAACAGCAGCTTCATCTGTAATGTGGTGGTAACTGACTCAGATCACATTAGCTTTAGGGTGAATGTGGGCTTTAGAAGGGGTTTTTGCCTACCTCCAAACAAGAAGAATCTTCAAATCTTGAAAAGTGTTTGTGGGTACAAATCAGTAGCATTTAATCCCAAAGTTTAGGTGAAACATTAGATTTTTTTTCTCCATAGTTTTATGAAATGTTGACATGCAATTGAAATACAAAAGTATTTAGGGATTTTGCCCATTATGAAAATCTCCTATATATTTTACAAAAATATTTTTATTTACTTCATGTAGGTTTGTACAAATCTGTATATGCTGTTTATCATATGCACTACTTTTTATGAAGTTTAATTTAAAGCACTGTGAACAGGAACTATTTTTTTCCAGCATACCTCAGTCTTCATATACAGGCATCACTTCTGAGGCAGACATATTCTGGAGTTGGCCTCTGTCACTTTGTAAACCCCGTCATCTGTTCTTTCAGACGGTCTTGTCAATTGTAGCAATAGTTCTTCTAAGAGTACTTCCTTAACCTACCAAAACCCAAACAGATCTGGCTTCAAAATAGGAACAAAGCATTTATCACAAGATAATTTCCAATTGCTTTTGTACTTATGTGACTTTAATTGGTGATTTATTTATAGAAGCCTTAACACCAGATTCCTAAGCTATTAATTATACAACTAGTTCTAATGTAAGTGCACTAACAGGATGCACTTAAAAAGCAGCCCACGTTGGACACCACACTCCTTATGTAGGCACACCCATAGTGTTGTCTGGATTCATCTGTTATGACTTGTGACCTACAAGTCTCAGTGACTACATTCTAGAAAAGTGGTGCACCAAGTTGAAATGTCTTCCTACTTGGTCGGTAAAAGCCCCTTAGGTATCACTAAGCATATTTCATTATGCCCAGGTTTCCCCTAAAAGCAACTTTTTTTCCTTTAATAATTTCTAGTATAGGAATGGCAGAATTCTACCCATGGTATATTTAACAGATAAATACCATAAATCATAACAAACTATCACTTTTAAGAAAGCGAAAACCTGTAATTTTACCCACAGTGGACTGAGAGGCTGTTAGCATTTTCCCCAAAAGATAGGATACAAAAAGGATAGAGCAAGTGCAAATTTGAACTACTTATATGGGAATGTAAAGGCAAACAATGATTAGAGCAACCCAAGAGAAGAAACAAGTTCCTTCTCATCTGTGAAAGCAAAATACTACTAATAATTTTAACAAAATTGGAAGGGGGGTGGCAGAAGGCTGCATCATTCCTGATCTGTTTTCTTTCTACCAGACAGCGAGCACGAACAACATGGCGGTGTGCTGAAGGCACTGGGAAGACATAGCTTGCTCCAGCGTGTAGACAGTGGTGGGGAAGAAGGAGTACCAGTTCAGAAGTCCAGTACCTAAAGGAGGCCTACAGGAGAGCTGGAGAAGGACTTTTTACAGGGCCATGTAGTGGTGGGACAAGGGGGAATGGCTTCAAGCTGGAAGAGGGTAGATTTAAATATTAGGAAGAAATTTTTCACTTTGAGGGTGGTAAGGCACTGGCACAGGTTGCCCAGGGAGGTTGTTGAGGCCCCATCCATGGAGGTGTTCAAGGCCAGGCTGGACGTGGTCTTGGGCAACCTGGTCTAGTGGGAGGTGTCCCTGCCTATGGCAGGGGGGGTGGAACTCTATGATCTTCAAGGTCCCTTCTAGTCTAACCCAGTCTATGATTCTATAAAGTCAGCAAGGATGGAAAGCAAGATTAATCAACTATCAGAAGTCTGCTTTCTAGCATTCTTTTTTTCTCCCTAGAGTATAAGCAAAACCCTGTTAAAATGTCAGTTAAAGCCACATCAGCTTAATTTTACCCTTTTAACTTATTCAGCCAGGCCTCCCACCGAGCTCTGTCCAAACCCTGCCACCACCCAGCCGGTCTCCGGCCGCCGCTGCCTTCTCCAGGCCGTACCTGCCCCTGTAGCTGCTACCGCCTCGGGCACGCCGCAGCCTCTGCTCCCCAGGGGAGGCGGGGGACCGGCCCCAAACACGGGGCTGCACCGCCCCCCGCCTCGGAGCCAGCCCCCTCGGGCTACCCGCAGCCCGGCGGGCGCCAGGCCACTCGCCGCCTCCCTCACTGCGGCCCGCCGGGGAGCAGCCCAGCCCCCGCCCGGCCCGGCCCGGCCCGGCCCCGCCCCGCCGCAGCCCCTCGGGCGGGCGCGGAGGAAGATGGCCGGGCAAGGCGGCAGCAGCGGGGAGGCGCGGAGCGGCAGAGGCCGCGGCGTTGTGGTAAATGCAAAGCCTGGCCTGGCCGAACCCGCCCCGGCCGCTTGCCCTCCCCCACTCCCGCCGCGTCCCCGCCGCTCCTTCCCGCCCTCCGCTGCCGCAGACCCCGCGCCACCCGCCCTTCAGCGCCGCGCCGCGCCGCCGTCGCTTCCCCGGCGCTTTGGGCTTGACCCCCTTCCACCTACCCGCGCCCGCCGGGCCGCGGCACCGCGCTGCTCCCTGCCTCGCCCCGCTGCCCGACCGCCCGACCCCCCGACCCCCACCCCCCACCCCCCCCGAGGCCGCCGCCAGCCCCCGCCTCTCCCCTTACGTCCTTCCCGCCCGCGGAACCGCCCTGCGAGGGTCCCCGCTTGCTCCGGGCTCCCCGCGGCTGCCACTCGGGCCGCGTCCCTTCACCCCGCTCTCGTCCCCGCGCTTGCGTTTCCTCATGCCGCATCTCTCCCGGCCTCAGCCCGGCCGGGGCTGCCGGAGGGGGACGGTGCCTGCCCCGGCGGGAAGGTGCCTGTTGGGCTCCCTGGGCTAGAGGCGGGCAGGCCGGCCGGCTCCCCGGGCTTCCCTGGGCTGTTGGCTTCCACCGTGAAAATACGGTCCTGAATGATGGTGAGCGTACGTTCCGCCAGGTTGCTTGATAATTTGAGTAATTGAGATCGGGATCCCTGGGGATCCCGGCGCCTCTGGCTCCCACCGAAATGCTTAGAGGCCTCTGAGGGTCTGGGAGCACTGTAAAAGCTCCTGTTAGGCCGCCCCGTATTCTTCTTCCCAGTGGGAAAAAGGCCGAACTTTGGCGGTGCATTTTGAGTACCTGTGGGGCTGAATGAGTTGTGCAAAAATGAACGAATATACTCCTGATTCTGAGGGATAAACCAGATTCTCCTGTGAAGCAGATACCCTCACTGCCACCCCCTTAGGCATGTTCTTATTTTACTGTGGCATCGGGATCATAACTGAGTTGGAGAGCGGCCGCCCAGAAGGTGGCCCAGAGCTGGGGCCCTGTGCAGGTCGGGGTTACACCCTGCCCACGCCAGCGTCCCCTCTATCCCCCTGCCAAAGAACCCCGTCGCTGCATGTCCCAGCTCGCTCTGAAGCCACCGTGCGTCAACCACCTCTCCTGACACCTGTGTGATAAATGACATTTTTGAAGTGGGTGACTGTGTTTAGCGCCGAAGCAACGCGTGGGTATTGCCAAGGAGGAGGTGAATGCTCATCACCATGTTCTGCTGTACTGATTCCATTTCTTCTGTTTGCCACACACAAATGTGTGCATGCGCTCCCAAACCACCCAAAAAAAATAACCAACAGTAAGGCCAGTGCAGTATGATTTAAGTTTACAAAAGGTGGACTTTGCTTGATGCGCGCTCCCTTATTTTATACCAAAGCAGAATCCAGATTGTGGTTGCTTTGAAGGGAGTACTGTGCCCAAACTCACATGTACCCACTTTGCCAAACAGCAAAGCTAGCAATGTTCTTCCAAAGGTGTTCCAACTGACTGCCTCCAGCTTCTCTCTTATGCCTCAAAGGAATGCTTTTGGTATTGCCATGTATTTGTATTCCTTTTTGTATACATTCACATCAACTTTTTAAAGACCTACTGAAGAATTTTTGCGGGGCTGCTTGAATATGCCAAGACTGAACTTTAAAAATAGCTCTTTCTTTCACTGTAGGACTTTTTTTACACACTTGCGTACCAATATATTTAGTATATGTATTTATTTATCCAGTTGAATATCGTCTTTTTATTGAAACAATCACAAATGTTTCCTTCATATTTTCAAGGGCTAAAGACAGAAGTAAATAGAAGTTGAGTTTAATTTGGGGTGGATATTTTTTGATGCTTTTCTATTAAACTGAGGATAATCACACTTTTTTTTTTTTTTAAATTCACAAGCAGAATACTCTTTACAGTTACTTGAAAGTTGTCCTATAGCATAACACTGTGAATAGCTATAGGATAAATGATAATATCTAAGCTTTATTGTTGGGAAGTGCCTGTTTAAAAGAAAGAAGAATATGAAATAGCCTTATTATATTAGAAAAATAATTAATTAGAAAGTACATGTGAATTTAACCTTATTTGTCAAATGCCAGTGAGCACTTGTAAATGAGAACTTCTGTATTATTGCAAAGTGATGCAGTTTACGTTCTTCTATTTGAGAGAACCAGAAGGGTAGATAGGAGAATCAAAATTTCATCCTGATCCCATTTTGTAAAGGACTTATTGTAACCTAAGTAATGAATTCTGAAGCAGTTTCCATCCATTTAGTTTGATCTTTTGCATCACACTAAAAACATGCAATTTGACGAGAATGCATAAGCAGGACTGACAAAGGTTCTTAGTGGGTGTTTATAGTACTTACGCAATTTAAAGCACTATCTGAAATTGTTTCATTTTATGTTGAAATGCTTTTGAACAAGACCATGCCAGACAGTTCATTGCTACAAAATGTTTAAAAAGTGTCAGCCACCCCTACGTGCTGAAAATGAAGATGGGAAATGGCACTTCCTGGGCCTTCTGCAGCAGTGGTTTTGGAGCAAGATTTGCCTCTAATTAAAAATCTCGCCAAAAAGGATATTTATAATCTCCTGCTTCTATGGAAACAAGGAACATAACTAAGTAACTTTTTTCTTTTATGTACTTTCAAGGCTTGTGTAAGTCAGGGGGAAAGCTTTCATTGATTCCAGCGATCTCCCAATCATGCTCTTTATGGGCAAATGTTTAGTAATAGTTACCAACAAATAATCTTTTTTGATACAGAAACTGTTGGGCAGATTTAAGAAAACATGACAGTTGAGGTGTCTGTAGCTGTCAGTGGATATGCAAAAAATCCCCAACCAAATAACCAAACCAAATAAAAATCCAGGAAGCAGAACAGTGTTTCAGTACAGTGTGAGGCAGGGCTATGCCTAAGTTCAAGAAGACTAAATGAGGAGGAACAGCTCAACATCAAATATATTGGTTAGCCTAGATATTTTTGAGACATGGTTTATTGCTCTACTACATGAAATTGTAAGCAGAGGTTAGTTTCAGTGGTGGTCCTTTAAAGACTATATTTAGCAGAAATGCCATTAAGACATGCACTTCACAAAGGCACGTTTCTCGCCATTTATCCTTCTACTCAAGGTTCACGTGGCCAAGCTGTAGAAAGAAGAAAGACAATATATGACTTTAGGAACATGATTGTGAATAAAACCTATTAGGTGTCACTTTTTAGCCTGAACCAATATCAAAACAAAGCTTTGTAATGATTTCAAGATATCTTGTGAACCTGCAGGTCTTGTCTTTCATAAGGAATTGTGATAATTGTTCATTCAGAGTTTTTTTAGTTCTTCTGCCGATGACTTTGTGTCTTCATAGCTTTCTGAAGTCTTTACCGGTTGGCTGATTTTTGCCCTACTTAATCTCTGTTGCCACTGTATGCTGTGGGATCTCCTAATTGCTGTATTCTGATACGTATGAAACTAACATATTAAATCTGTAAAATATTTTTTTCTGTAAATGTATGGATTTACAGACTAGCTGATAGTGAGGTGAGATGTGAACATTTTGTAATCACTTAATCTTTGATGATTTACCTGAATTAAGAACCTCACCTTTGGAAAGAAGTACGGTCTTCCACTGATTGTATAGACACCATCCATGAATGACATAATTCATTATCCCTATGTGCTATTTGATCTGTAGAATATTTATTTATGTGTGACTTTAAAATACCTCTAAACCAGAAATGTACAATTTTAGTGTATGGTTTTAGGACTTTTAATCCCACTGTCTGAATCTCCCATTGGAGAATCCCTCTGTACTGGTAATCTTACATTTGCATTTCATGTTGAAAGTAGTAAGAAACTTAGACTTGCCACTAGTTTAGTATTAAATATTTCCTCTTTCCATCTAGTTGTTTGCAATTTCAGGTGAAATTTCCCACGTTCTGTGGGGAAAAAACTGTAGCATTTGATTTCTGAGATGAAGCAAAATTACTAATAGGAAAAGTGAAATAGTAAATGATAACTGGAAGAGAGTATGTCATATGATTAATTCAGTCAATAGAGTGTACTAGAACACTGATTTTATATCAGTTACATATTGTCAAACACCATGAAGTATTCTTAACAGTACTATTTGATATTCAGATTTCAGACAATTGGCCCGGATACAGCCTGGATCTGTTCACTTACCCTCAGCACTACTACGGAGATCTGGAATATGTGCTCATACCTCATGGCATTATTGTTGACAGGTATGTGTAGTTTGAATGTTACTAGTTAAATTCTTCGGTCAGTAGTGTTATTCTTTTTTATGAAGCCTGTCATCCACAGACAGTATGCATATAACATTTGTCTTAAAATATTATATTAGCAATTATAAAAATACTTTTATTTATTTAATTTGGAAAATAAAAAAATGCTTGAAGGTTTGGAAATGCTAGACTTCTAGTTGCCTTTGCAACTCCCTGTCTAATTTATTTCACCTAATTTCTGATTTGGGCATTGAATGAGACAGAGGTCCCATGAAAAGGAAAGTGTGATCCTATAGTGAAATTGGCATTGGAATGTAAACTACAAGAAAGCGGAACTGAAGATGAGAGGGCAGGTACAAAGCTTTGTATATAATTATACTCCAACATCCCACTTGCACTCTAACCATCCTGTGTTTTTAACTTAAAAAGGAGAAAAAGCTACATTCAATTATCTACAACTTCAGCAACTCCCTAGTACAAGGCATTAATGCCAATTAACCTAATGATTCCCAACTACACCATTGACTTCTGCCATTGAGCACGACTGAAAAGTGTGTCATGGACTGTTTGGGTCTCCATGTTTGGAGGGTGGCAGTTGGAAAGCTCGAGCGTCCCTCATTCCTTACCTTGTGGTATTTCCCATGTCCTATCAGTGTAGGCATTTGATGGTGCCTTAGTATTTGTGGTAGTCCAGCTCAGTGTTCATGCTCAGTTACTATTTTGAAGTGCTGTTAAAAACCTTATGAAAAAGTTACAAAATGGAAATAGTAATTTTCAACTGTATTTATTGGGAATATCTGAATGGAATTTCATGGGACCTTTTCAACCTGCAGCTTTCTACCTACCACATTTAAACAGCCAGTTGCAAGTACTGAAATTGTTGGAACTCCTTGAAAGAAGATTGTAAACATCCATCATAAGGAAGAGTTATGATTCCTGTATTTGTTTTTAAACACAAACTTTCTTTTATTGCCTTTTCAGTTACCATTGTGTTGAATTTTTCATTTCTTTTGGTTAGAGTCAAATTACTTTTAATTCCTCTGTTTTAAATAAGTATGTTACAACTTCAGTTCTCATAGAATTCAATATAAATTTGTTTGAAGTAAGCACTGAAGTCCAGTGTTGTTTTTGTACTCCAGCAGAATGAACACCACAGTTTTTTCTTACTCTGGCTGAAAAGACTGATTCTATTGTAATGGAAAAGGATGCAGAACTGAATATACTGTGATCATACATAATTTTAATGGAGGAAGAAGGCTCAGCACTTGAGAAAATTCTCTTGTCAGTTGGTAGCAATTAAATACAGGTTAAAAAACTAGTATGTTTTTATTTAGAAAGTGGAACGAGTACCTTTTTGTTTATGCTGGATTTTTCTTTGAAATTTTAGCTCCTCAAACAATCTGAGGGACAATATATAAAAAAAAATGAAAATCACCAGAGAAATGTTTCTTCTTAATGAGAATTTTCTCCCATTATTCTCAGACTTGATAAAAAATGATGAAAAACTGTTTTACTAATCTTTAGTAAAGTAAGTGAAAGTCTTATTAATCTTCGTTCTTACATCAGTAAAAGGAATTATATATTTGAGGTCAAACAAGATGATCTAATGATATTTTCTATTTTTCAAATAAAAAAATACTAATTACTGCAGTATGGAATTTACTTGGACATTACAAATACAAAGATGTGAAAATGAAGCAAGAGCTTTTGCTCATAACCAGTGTATTATCTGCAATTTAGAGCTTATTCTTCTCTAGTATGTCCACATGTGCAGATTTCACTGAAGTTCAATGTGGGAAATGGATTCCCATATTGCAGTGGGTATAGAAAAAAAAAATACGAAAAATGTAATCATGAAAGACATGGGATAAGTTATAGGATTATTTAATAAATTGCATCCTGTCAAGAAGTCCACTCTCACTGAAACAACAAATCTAATTCAGAGAGCTATCATCAAAGAAATTCCAGTGAAAGTGTTCACAGAAAATAATGCACTGAGCTGTTTTTCCTCCAAATGTCAAATGACATTGTTCAGTTTTCTGTTGATACCTGCTTTACATCTAGAAATGACCTGGTACTCTGTTTTAGGTCTAGAAATGCCATCTACCATGTTCTTTAGAAAGCAAAGCTACTTAAGATAAGCATTCATGTTTATTATTTTTATCTTGAAAACTTATGTACTGTTATATGGCAGAAATGTGTATTTTTTGGTTTCAGTCATCTGCCACATTGTGTTTGCAATGAAGAGTTATCAAAGAGAAGACAGATATGGGAACCCTGCAATTCTGGGTTCATTGAAACATAACGTTGATTATTCTCACATGTTTGATCTTGAACAAATCACTTAAGCTCTTTGCACTCTTTTTTGTTATATGAAATAGTGATAAAGTATACTCTTTATAAAATTTTGATTGATGCTCTATTTCTTTATAGTATTTCTGTGTATTTTTTGTTAAAATTGTAGGGGTAGCATCTTCCAAAGCCTATCCGCATGAAATACTTCTCATAATTTGCTTCCCTATCTTTCACTTACTTAATTTATTGTTCTTGGGTAGTAACTAACATAGCAAGTTAGGAGATTGTACAGGAATATTTTATACTGATGTTTCCTGTGAGGTAAAACTGAAGGCTAAGTCTCATTCTTTACTCCAAAGTCTCTGAAATGCTTAATGAATTCAACGTATGCTGAGATGTGTTACTCCCTTTTCTGTAACTGGCGAATTTATGCATTTAAGGTTAACCAGTTTGATTCACATGCTTTGCATCTTGCATCCACCACTTTATATCTGCCTACTGTGAACTTGGTCCAAACCCAGTCAAGTCAAGACACTTAAACAGACTGTCAGTCAAGCTATATACTCACTATAGCGTTTCTTTGTAACCACATGGAAAACATACCATGAACTTAAGAGAATCTGCATCTAATGTTATTTTATCCTTAATTTTTTTTGCCCCAGGACAGAACGATTGGCCAAAGATATTATGCAAGACATTGGAGACAATGATATTGTGGTTCTCTGTGTTCTCAAAGGTGGCTACAAGTTCTGTGCTGACCTTGTGGAGCACATTAAAAATCTCAGCAGAAATTCAGAAAGGTTCATCTCCATGAAAGTCGATTTTGTTAGACTGAAAAGTTACCACGTAAGTCAACAGCTTATTTATGTAGATTCTGGTTGTATATTCATAATAAATAGTGGACTTTTGTAAGTGGGATTTTTTTCCCCCCTTAAATTATGAGAGAAACAGTGTGAAAAATATTTTTGTTTGAAAAAACTCTGAGGTTTTTCTTCACAATATTTGCTGATGTCCATTTATACTTTATGGTTAATATGAATGAGGATATGAAGCATCCTCAAGCTGTGGTTTTTTAGTCTGTCTTCACTTTTGGACAGAAAATTATTCAATTTTCCATCATGTAAAATGTCGGCATGTTGTTTGTTCTCAAAATCCTCAACAGTTCTGTCAAGTTTATTTCATGTTACTTCATTTTCCACCCCCACTCCCACGTAGTTTGGCATAACTGCAAGATGATAAATCTATGTCTTATTCTAAATGTTTAATGCTAAGCAAATTAAATGCTTTAATCTTCATAACACGCAGTTTACATAGTAGCAAAATATACCACTAGATGATGATAGTGTTTTACAAGAAAATGAAATAAGCCATTGAACCAAATCCAGTGTTGAAGTAAGGATCAAGACTTCCTGTTATCTTCAGAGGAAATTATGCAATAATGATTCATTTGTTTCAAAGAGGCAATGATAGTGAGATGACGGGCCTTTTTTTAGAATGCGTGATTACAATCTCTGTTTGCATAAGCTCTACATTTATATTCCACTTTGTAGTGCATACTTTGTATTGAGGGAGCATTTCTAGAAGTAAGTTGTCCTAGAAATGTCTGAGGAAGTGCACTAAATAAATGGAGTGATAATAGTTTCTCTCTGAGCACAAATGCAACTTGCTAAGTCCAATAGTTCCCACGATAACTCTACGTTCTTTCCACAGTCAGAGGTTGGTTGGTTGGTTGGTTGGTTGGCATTTTGATCTGACCACAGTCACCTTAAACTTTTCCTAACTTTTGCAAATATAATCTGAATTTTTTCCATCATGGAAGAAAAGTAGATAGCCTTTTGTAGCCATTTGGTTAGGATTTGGTCCTGGGACTTCTCTTTCAAGAATTAGTCGGGTCTATGAAGGACATGTGCAATACTAATTTTATACAATTTCTAGCTGTTTAGGAGTATTACAGAACTAATTAATAAAGTAAAATATAATGTTTGTCTCACATAAAGGTACATGGAAATTATGCTCAATTTTTTTTGGTGTAGTGATGATAGCATTGCAATAATACTGCTTGGTGAATAGTGGAATTACTTAAATTGGTTTTTATTTTGCACCTGCCATACAGGTAATGCACAAGCTTTTCCTGTTGGGTTATCTCTTATCCAGTATGAAGATACCCTGGTTCTAAAATTTCTTTCCTTGGTGACAAGTCAACTCTTATTAGCCAGACTAACTCCTAACTAATGAGTGGTGGGAGATATATACTACAAAACAGTGGAAATCTCCACATTATTGCTTAGGAAATAAAATAAAAGCATGTTACATCAAGCTGAAACTGCAATACAAATTTTGTTATGAAAGGATGCAATTATCAAGGCTAAGTTCTGGATGATCCTAGCATTTAGTGGCTGTACATATTTTGGATCTTAGTCTCATGCTTTAGCAGGAAGGTGGCTACTTCCCTAGAACTAGTGCTTGCATCTAGTTTTTAGAAAATAAATCTTTTTTTTTTTTTTTTCTTCTAAGTGCTTCCAAACAGGTGTCATGTATTTAGAGCCTGAAGCTGTGCTTGATTTAATGCTTGGAACGGTGCTTTATACCTGCCTGGTCTTGAGAAGCTGATTGACACCGCAGTATAAATTTGAAATTACATTAATATTGGAAGATTCATTCCATGAGAAGTGCATAAATGTAATGCTGACTAAAGTACCAGTACCATTACCTGTCATCCTTTGCATTTTGCATTATTGTTACGTCCTGTCCTGCAGGTTTTAGAGAATGTACCTGTGTCAACATAGCTGTGTCCAGAACACTTGAGGAACTCGCTGTTACTAGTTTGAGTGACTCTTTATCCCAGCCTTATATGAGACTCCCAAATCCCCCATGTCAGTTTATTCTGTAATAACATACTTCTCACAATGTTTTACACTTTAAAGAGAGGCAAATAATTACAGTTTTAGAAGTAAAACTCTACATGAAGTCTTGGAGTATCGCCGGTTCCACTCCTTTGCTTCCCTTTGCCTTTTCTGTTCCACTTTCTATTAAGACTTATTACTGCTCTCTCTTTTTATCCCCTTTTCATTTTACAGACACTGTTCTTTTCACATTATTTATCCTGCTTCCTTTTACTAACTGTTCTTTGTTTCTCTCCTAAAGGGAGTCCTGCTGCTCTCAATATACTTCCTTCAGATATGTTTCCCTTCCCCCCTTCAGCTGTTTAAATCCAACAACTAATCTCAGCTCAGACTCATGGGATTTTTGAATTTTCTCATTCCAACTTCAATACTGAAAGGTCAGTTGATTTTTAGAGGTTGTGGGATTTCTTGGTTTAATCGTGTAGCAAAAATGGGCTGTAATTGTGACCCAAAGTCAGATCTGGCATCAGTGAAAGTACATCTTAACTGCAAAGTATCAGCGGAAGATGTCATACTTTGATGTCTGGCATATGGACATGATTACAGGAAAAGGAGTTTACAAGTATGGCCAGCTTTACATGGCTCTTTGTTTTTCAAACCTGTCATCATATTCCAGAATTTAGATACTTAATTGGTATGTTAAGATCTGCTTTCATATTAAGTAGCTGAAAGTTTGGCATGTAAATTCTTTTTTAGACTTCTTCATAAAAATCAATTGATTTAAAAAAAAAAGTCATAGTGCATTTAGATTCTCTGGATATTAATGAGACGAGTAACTGCTTGTACTTCCATAATCAGGATGGTTTTATCTGGCTTGCAATTATTGATATATGTGCCTAAGCCTGGACATTTTTATGAGAAACTTTCCTGTGTTTTACAAGTGTCTTGTTTCATTATCTCAAATTGGCACATCAGATTACTGAATTTTAGTATATATACAGGTAATGTGGGAAAATGCCATTTGATTATTATTTTTAGAGAAAATAAAGTAGAATCCAGAATAGGAAATGATAGCCTAAAAATGATGTGGTTATACTGTCTAAATTGTACAGACATCAGTATTAGTTCTTAGACCTTTAATATAATTGCTGAAACTGAAGGTGCAGCCTTGTCTGAAAGCATATTTTTAATTCTTCTAACAATCAAATCGTATTTTGCCATTTCTTTATTTTTTTTTCACTGGAATGCTAAAATGCTACAGTAGAGAAAATTAAGGTGTTTACACATGTGGACAGAAACTTATAGGCTCAGATGTAGATCAATAAAGAAAAAATTAGGTGTGCTTCATTGTAAACAAAGTTTATATCTGTAAATCGAGAAATAAACAATTTGCAAAGAAACACTTGATAACATTGTTACAACTCAGATTTTTAAGGCTTCTTAATCAGTAAGAATGATATTAAAAATAATTATGAAATGGAAAAGTATCATGAGTGGAAGATACATGGATAGTTTTCCTCCACAGAAATACGATTTTTGGAGAATGCTGTTTCTTGTAGACTTACAGGTGATACAATATACTTGTTCTCATTTTAATTTTGTGTATTTAAATGAGCTCAAAATAAGGAGATTGTTTGAATGGAGATTTGATTAGAGGCTGTACAGTGACTTTACAAGCTTCTAGCACAGCTGGCAAATTAAAAGAAAGCACCAAGGCGAGAGTTAGAAAATATGATTTCAGAAATAAACAGATATGGAAGTATCATTAAGGGTAAGAGATGGAGAGGAAAATAAAATCCAGTGATGGAAATCTGAATGAGAAGCAGCAGCTCTTGAGTTTTAAGAGGCAGAAAAGAGAAAACATGCATGCTAGTCACTTGGAGGAAACTTCTAGAGCATTATGTGGATTGGGTCAATTCATGTAATTCTTTAAAATGAATGCATTATTTATGGTTTCCAAAACATAACTAATAAAAAAACGTGACCTCTGAATTGTAATCCATGTACAATGGTTGCATTGAAGTCTGTTCACAAACAAATCCATTGATATGATCTGTTTCCTCTTCAGCCTCCAGTTGTTTGAAATATATTTACAACTGTTGGTTATTAATCTTGGCATAAACAGGACCGTTAGCGCTGTGAAATTCTGAAAACAAGCAACAAAACAGGCATTGTTTAGTAGAAATCTTAATGTTTTTGCTATATGAAGCCATCTCAGTAAATAGTTTAGTTAAACCTATCTACTGTAGGAGTAAGGAACAGAGGGATTTTACAATGAGTAAGTTGAAAGCTGGTTACTAAATGCAGTAAAATAATTCATTTTTCTGCCATGTAGTTTTACTTCTCATATACCATTACTAAATACTTACATCATAAAAAAAACACAACAGCATGAGGCATCGGACTATAATCAGAGTAGAGAATGGTGTAACATATACATTCCTGCTTTGCATAATAACTTGTTCTTATTCAGTATAATGTTACTGCATGGAACTTGTTTTTTTAAGATCAATATGAACTTTCATCTGAAAACAATATGTTGTAATGCTCATGCTAAAACCTTCACGCTAAGTAACTTCAAAATAGTTTTATTCATTTAACAACACAAAAGAAACAAAATGTATTTCTTGCATTTAGTGATTCATATCTATACCCAGGCTCAGTGTTCCAATGATTGTTTATCTCTGTGCCTGTGTGTCATGAAAACACAGTTTATGATCTCCTGAGAAAAATGTGCGTCCTTAGATGAAAGAGAATCCACATTAGCTTTTGTACTTACAGGTTTTCTCTTGGGCAGGTTGCGAGTTTCCTTTATTTTTCTTCATACACACAGTGTAGCTGATGACCACGTCATCTTGTTGATGCTGAGTAGCAATGAAAGAATTACAAATTGGAGCCTACCTAGTAGAATGAAATCCTATCAACTTTAAGGCCAAATTCTGCAATAATTTTACAGGACTGAACTCCAAATTATCTGTGAATTATCAATTTGACGTGCAATTAAATAGCTTCACTGTAGGCAAAATGTGGTTTATTTATTTAATTTTGAGAGAAGTGGTATATGTACTTGACATTCACAACCAGAAATATACTCTTTTAACCTTTTTCAGATGCATGGCTTGCAGTCAGCACTGTAGACGGTGAACACCTACCAGTACAGAGAATTTTGCAGCATGATATACTTTTAGAAGCTAATGGGCAACAAAAATATGACATTAATTTAGTCTACAGAAGCTACCAGTGTCAAGGATATAGACCTTAAAGTTGTTGCTGTTCTGAGAACTGTGTTCTAGTGATTGTAGACAGTGCTGCCAAATCGGTGTCTTAAGGGCAAGTTAAAGATGAGAGATTTGGGACTAGAAATCTACTCCTAGAATTGCCAAAGGGATTTTATCTCTGTGTACTTTTCCATGTCTATGAATGGATAAAATGGCATTTGCATCCTAAAGTAGTAGTATCTCTTTGAGTGAAGGCTCTGTGAAATGCGCAAACCTGCTAAAACAAGTGAGTAAAAGGTCCTTTACAGTTCCAAGCCAAAGATACTCCTGATTCTTAAGCAGGCACTGATGCTATCTGTGTATCTCTGATGCTTCATTTATTTCCTGAAACTTAATAAGACCTGAGATGGTTAAGAAGGTGAGAAAGAGTGGAAACAGATCATATTTGGTGTGGATAGAATGTTTGGAGATGCTACAATTCACAGTCCTCCTAATTGTGTACAAATGTTCATTTTCCAAGTATTAAGGCTTGTTTAAAAATAGACCATTTTCATGAAAGAAACAAAAAACACTTCCACATGCAGCAGTGTCTTACTGCAAAATGTCAGCTTCAGAGGCACTAAAGCTTTTCAGAGAAATAGCTGAAAATGTCTTAGTAGCAGAATTCGTCCCAAAAGCTTATTCACACAACTATCATCTGATGAATTTTTAAAAGAAGTTTACAAAAATATAATGAAGAGGATGGCAATCTCAGTGGTTAAATTGTGGCTGGTGTTATTAGGGTAACAGCATGATTTAGGTAACTTTGAGAATAAACTCTCCTGCCAGATTCATCTGTACATCAGGTACAGATAGTGGTTTGATGTGGAAAGTAAGACACTGGAAATGGGTCTCTCTTCTGATTGCATCTGCACTAGCTGGAACAATGACAGTCTCCGGTTCATTCCCCAGTGACTGCAGAGCCCTGCTGCCAGTCACACTTGCCAGCTCAGCTGCTTCTGAGCACTTCCTAACCTGTCTCAGCCCAGATGAGACCAGTTACGAGAGACTTTCTATTTGAACCGCTTCAGCTTGCTGGATTCATTTTTATTGACCCAGATGCACACGTGCATCTCAGCCTGCCAGTAGCCCCTGCCAGAGGGAGAGTTACAGGCAGCTGGGGACAGCTTGTGGGCAGTAACTTCTTTAGTCAGCACAGCTCCTGCTGGAAAAAGGAGTCTGCCCACAGTCGAGGGATCCTCGTCACCAAGGGTGCAGCACGGCAAGCCTCAGACCCTCCACTTCTTTGTCTTAGAGATGCTCCTCAGAGGTCTCAGAAGGAGCATGGATATTTCAACCCTAATTATTTTTGAGAACCAACCTACTTTTCATAGAGTTCTAAGGCAAACTGGAGAAGGCTACACTTTATGTAATAAAATATGACCTTAAAATTCAGTGTCGTGGAACTTCTCAGGTCTGGAGGCAGATGCTCTCCTTTCTAGGCATCTACAGCTTCCATTTAATGTGATGGCAGAGTTGTGAGATATGAGACCTTAAATTCATCACTTGCTCGAGTCTGTCTTGAGTGTAAGGAGGAAGGATATGTTTCTGATTTAAGTTATTTTAATTACAACATACAGTATTTTCCTGTTGGCCACCGCTTAGGGGTTTGGAGTGTTACTAATATTGGTAGGCGTTAATTTGTGGGCATAGTTCAGGAAAGGTCATGACAAGCCTATCATGCAGTCAGTTTATCAAATTCATCAGTAATGTAAAACTTACTGATAGAGAGGTGATCTCTGTAACTGTATGCATCAGATAACACACCTACACACCACTTAAATATGTTAGCACCATCTGAATTCTCAGTGATTTTTTTTAAGTATGAGTAAGTGTTTCAGTGACTCACACATAAAAGGTTTGGAGGAACCAAACAGCTCAGCCGGGGTAGAACTGAGTAGGAAGCGGCCTGATTGCCATGGGGACAGAACGAGAACAGATGTGGCAGTGAAGGCAGAGTGGTACTGAGCTGTGCAACAGCTCTCCAGCAATATCAAAATATTGGTTTAAGGCATTCATGGGGCATATTAAAGCAAGTAATTGCTTGCCTTGTCGAGATACTTTTCATTTTTTATCTATCATTCCCTGCTTAAGTATTACCTTCCTTTATGCTGATTTGTGATTTTTAGCTGTGGAATTCTTTTTTCTAACTGAAAAAATTTTACAGTTTGCCTGTATTGTGGGTTGACATTCTGTTCTTCTGCACTTCAGATCTAATGAAAACTCCACAAGAGGTATTTTCTAATCTTTCTGGAGAAATTTGTCTCCCTAAGGGTCACATTTTTTTAACAAGCTGTAATGTTTTCTTTTGAAAAATGTTTTCCAATTTGAAATAAATGTTTTAGATTACAGTATGTTACAGAGGGTACAGCTACTACGTATAAATGGAGTTTTAGATCTGAAGTTCATTTTTCTTAAATTTTTTTAATATCTTTTTTTTTTGCGAGCTTAAATCTTTGGTATTTTTGAGCAATCCAGGTTTCTGGAACATCTTAACATTTGAGACTGTGGATGTTTTTAAAACTAGTCAGTTTTAGAACAGATTCAAAGCATCAGGGGATTTCATTAAAAGCATTCAAGAGGTCATCTTTTCAAAGAGTTACATTCTAAAGTTCCCCTGGATACAATATTTGTTGTAAAGCAGCGGTTTGTTACAAAGCCTGAAAAACTGAAGTTTAGTCTTAGTAAAATATTTTGTTTCATATTCTGCCAAAAATACAGCAAGCTACTACTAAATTTTGACATTTGCAGTATTACTATATGTCATCATTAGGAGTGACTGTACTCCGTGTTTTCAGTCTGCATCACAGATTTGTGCAGTGACAGGGAGATAGGCTCTTATGTATAAGAAAGGTCCAGAGCATAATGGTTGCTGATCCTGTTGTACAAATAAGATCTGACAAGTTTGAAAGTATTGTGACATGTTTATGCATTGTAAAACATATCACCTTGATTACTTATTTGGATGCTAATAATACCATTTAGTGTGTGGTTTTTTATATTAAGATCTCAAATGGGGCAAAATTAATTAAAAGAAGCCGGAGGGTTCTAATTTTCCCAAGGAATTCTATGACTCTCTTTTACTGGCATCTCTTAAATGCTGTTTCTTAAAACAGATCATAGCATGTGCAATGTTCATGCAGTGCCACACCCCAAGGGTGCTGTAAGGCATAAAACAAAAAGGCTTTTTTAAAGGAATATAGCAAGAACAAGAACAAGAAGTACTGTATTATTGCAGTGCTTATCTGTGTGACAAATACAAAATTCTTTTTCCCTCACTTGATAGACAGAAGTTAGAATATTTAAATATGTAAATACTATAAAATAACCTTGCAAGAAAATTTGCAAAGATATGTGTGTTGTCAAAATTTCAAAGTCGTCACCAGTCAAGGGACTAAACATACTGGTATGAAAGAGATCACTACCGAGTTGTGAGAGTCAACGATACACTAGACTCCAGATTGCTGGAAGGGACTAAGCATTTGAGGTTTTTATCAGTCTCATCTTTTGTGAATTTGCTTACACCTATCTATCTCTTTTCTCAGCCTGTGGCTATTTGACAAATTTAAAGATTCTTCTCCTACCTTCTTTTTATCACCAAATCCTAGGAACTGCTGATAGTCGGGGTCAGAAGGTTAGTACTTTGTGCTTAGTGTAGAGAAAGCTGTATTTTCTTATGCTTTCAGAACCCCCCAAGGGGCAGGGCTTTTAGTACAGGGCTACAAATTCAGTAAATGATTTTTCACAATGTTCGTTTACTTTTGTTCATTACTTTACAGCACAATTGAAACAATGGGTAAGATGGTACGTATAGATCTAGTAGTGTCCCAGCTGGCATGCCGAGATCCTCTGTTGATGCTGGGAAACGTGACTTCCAGTTTTGCTGCTGTAATGTTCATGCATTTAATGCTAAACAGTAATTGGGTAAAAGACAGATACTCCAGTTAACGTGGACTTGAACCCAAATTGACCTTTTCTTAGCTGAGTCCAGTATAGTTGGCTATAGCATGCTTGATGTTCTTTTTGATTTCTGCATTATCATAGCATAGTAACAGGAGGAAGATTTTCCCTACACTCTTTAGCTTATGGTGGTCTTCTGAGAGCTGAGGAAGAAAAGAAGCCCAGGTCTCCTATTCCAAGAGTGTGGGCTTTTATTACTATATTGTCAGAAAAGGTAGACACCCTTAGTAATACCTCCTGGCAGTCCAAAATGAGTTCCTGAGTAGGATTATGGCAGTTCTGGAAAGTACGCTTCCTAAATTGTTCTTTTGCCTGCAAGTTTTAAGTTTTATTTGCCTCCCATCTCTGGAGACAAAGTATGAACCTCACCTCTCAGAACTAAGCAGCCCTATGAAATTTTTAGTACGTTTTCTCATCCTGGAACATACACAGATTTTATTTCTATGTTTTAAATGTTATATTATTATTTAAATGTTAAAGAAATTATAGTACAAGGAAACCTCAGACTACACTCTGGAAACTAACTTAAGTCTTGAGAATATATTGTGTTTCTGATTTATATACTATTTAAAACATTCAGTATCACATGTTCTTGATTTCAGTTCTTGCTGATCTTTGTAAGTGTACAGGTGCTGTTTGTGCTATATGATTATACGTGGTGCTGCAATCTTACTGCCACATTCATAAACGAAATAACCCATTGAACCAATACCAAGCAAATGTATAAAACTTAATTGCTAAACCAGAAAGGAAAATATGCAATAATTTATTGCCTGTAATCCTTCTTAGCCAAGATAACTGGTCTAAATTCTGCTGCAATTTACAACAGTTTGGCCCTTTTCCTCTAGAGTTACTTCATGTTTATGCCAATAAAACTGAAGTCATACCTCTGTTTAGAGATTTTGAGGAAAGTTTTACCCACAATAAAACTACAGGGGTAGATCATGTATCCAGTCATGTTTTCAGAAAATTTTCTTTATTTGAAAATACTTGAAATATATTTATTCTGTATCTCTACAGAACCTATTAATAGGTGAAAATACAGTGTTGAACATGGGCTTCCATCAAAATAAAAGAGTGTGAAGAATTTACAGCTTTTAATATTTGCCCTTAGCAAGTATGTTCTTAGTTGCAGGTATAATCTGTATTAACCTGTGTTAACTGTATTAACATTGCATGTGAGTTCACCTTTGTTGATGTCTGAGAGTACACACAAGAAAGACGAATTCCAAATGCCTTGACCAGGAAGGGAAAAGCTTCAATGACAGTTTATGCTTTATTAGATACCAGAGAATCTCCTTGGAAGCAACTCCTATAGGGGATGAATTTTCTGGTAGTTATTTCAAGATACCTTACCTTCTTTGGATTAAATACAGAGAAGGCATGCATGTACACAAGAAATTACTGAACATGTGAACAGATGATTGTAAACAATCCAATTTATTAACTTTAATAACCTACTGTTACCCTGGGAGTTGTTTAAGCTGAATGATCTGCTGTGCTTTTACAGCAGGGAAGAAACATACCCATGTATTACCACAGGTCAGCTGATAAGGAGTACCTTGCTGTCAGTAAGTTCGTCGTTTGTGTTTCTCTCTCCAAAGCCAACTTCCTCATTGCAGAACTCTGGCCTTCCCTGGAACTGGATAGACTAGCCTGAATTTGAAGCACTTCCAAACCTGTGTGATGGGAGTTTTTTGTTAAGGAATAGCAACAAGGAAGAAAAAGAATAAAAAATAAGTGAAATCTTCAAGTTAGTTATACTGTAGATCTAACCAGAGAGATGTAAAATATGTCTAACACTCTAATACCTGGAGCTCAGATAGAAATACTTGTAGCAGTTTAAAATTTACTATCTCAGGTTACTCTGGCAATAGCACTAAGACAGATCTCGGCCCATCATAGCCAGTGGTGTGCTTATTAAGCAGCTCAGGAAGGCATCATAGCCTCAACATTAAAGCTAACAGAGATACACGAAACACTCCCTGTGGGATAGGGGGTGTTCTGACAGGGGGTGTATGCCAGTTTACTGTATTTGATTTCCAGTTGGTTCAGCATTGTTGGCTTGCTTGAAAGGTATTCAAAGCACCTCCTACAAATACATCAGTGACCTGGCACTTGATTCGTTTGAATATGGGTGTGCCCCGGAGGTTGCAGTCTGGGATTTGGTATACATTTGATTCTGGGGAAGGCATGCTTTCCAGTCTCTACTGGGAAGCGATCCATATCATTCCCACTCATTTGCACAAATCTCCAGCTTAACAGTACTTACTAGTTGTCATCTGGATGTTGCTACTTAAGCCTGGATAGTCCTTCTAGTTGCCTGCTATGAAAACCATGATAGTCTGTGTTCTGACCTACACTTTTGAGATCTTTTAGTCTTAGCTGTTGTTCTTCAGAGAAGAAACCCAAAATGGTATCAGTTCAAGTGTATGTTGCTCTTAAGTACAGCATCTTATGTATTACCACTCCATGGATGTTCTTCTTACTTCTGCTGATATACTGAGAAAAATTTCATAGCCTATACTTTATATGTCAGTTTGACTTTACCTAGTAGTCAAAATAGGTTAATAGATGATGTAGATGCCATACTGACACTTCCCTGACCAAAATATTCATATATTGAAGTACTTCTCAGGAGATAGGCTGCAAAGCAAGTTTATACTAGGATGTCAGCATCCAAACTGGAACATGAAAATTTTCATTTTAATTATTATGTTCATGACTGAGATAGTAGAGCTTGGTCATATAGCAAAATATATTATAATTATTAAACAGTATATAATTTCAAAGCAGAAGTCTTTATACTTGTGGATACATTTATCTAAACTCTGCCAATACCTGCAATTAATTTCTGCAATGCTATTTTTTTAAATGCAGAAATCTTGGTTATATTATGGATCAGTTTGCTGCAGCTAAGTCACATAGAATTAATATTTTTTGTTTTAAAAGTTGTGTGACAGACACTACTTCTGTGGTTTCGTCTTTGAAAGGTATTAACTATTAACTGGAAAGTAATTTCTTGTCATATCTGCTCTGCTTTCATCCGAGCGTTCTGTTTTTTCTCAACTGAAAAACGTATTTGTAATATGTATTAATTTGTATGCCAGAGTATACAGTTCTGCTTGTGTTTTCTGTCATTTTCAATTTCTGTTGCAGCAGTGTATTGTAGCCATGTATCTGAAAACATATATCCATTTCATAATTCAATTGTGTCCGTGTGATATTTCAAAGCCTCAGCTTTTCTTTACTGTATGAACTATCAAGAATTTTGTTCAAATCTTCATCATTCATTACCTAGGTAATTTTCATCTCCTCTTTGGCTTTAATACCATATACCTTGTTTCCTCAGTGCCATTCAAAATATAGCTGTTTAGATCACCTTCAAAGTTACTGTTAGTGTAGCTCACCCAGTTGCTATCCTTCCTCCAGTATCAAGTGCAAGTTATTGTTTTATTGAGGCTCGTTAAGGCTCCATTTTTGACGATCATGAATCACTACCCCCCCCCATAACATCCAATTGTTTTCATTACTCAGTGGGTAAACCCTATAGGTAAATTTATATTTCTGCACCAACAAGTTTAGAGTGCAGAGCCCTATTAATCATCCAGTGTAATGTTTTTGCAACAAATCTGCAAAGACTGCTTGCTAATATTTTTTTCGTGACATAAGTTGGAAGAAATATTAGATTGCAGTAATATCTTTTGAAATCCCTCCTCAAATGTATTTCACTTGAATTAAAATGAAACCTTTGAGCAAACATGCAAGCAAATTGTCCTGGAGTGGTACCGAGGGGAACTGTGTTAAACGTTTGTGTGAGACAGAGCCTAAGTGGATAGTTCAGGATGTTACTAATGGACGATAGTCAAGATCATGGCTTCTTATGTGCCTGTGGTAAATGCGATTGAAAATAATTTCTTTCTGAGTGCTCAGTGAGGCTTTTAGGAAGAAAATATTGATCTCATCTCTTAAGCTGGGATTCATCTCACCTAACTACACATTTCTCACTGTTAGATGTCTAGGTGTAAGTTATTTGCTGTAGATATCCCATATGGTGAAACAGATGATTTACATGATCTATCTTGTTTTCTCCATTGATTATGAAGGGAGCCCAGGATGCATAGATTTAGATGTCTTAACTTTCAGATAGCTAAATTAGGAATAGAATAATCGTGTCTTTAATGAAGACGTTTCAAGGTCATGGGTCACCCTGTGAGAACAGAAGCAGCATAGATCACATGCAGCCTTAATGACAGTCTTAATGGAAAATAAAAAGGTGAGGCCAAAGTAAATGTGGAATCTGAACTCTGCTCTGCTTTTGTGGACGCATTGCACCAAACCTATTGGTGAAGTGGTGCTTGACTCTTGCTTTTCAAACTCTGCCAATTGTGAGTCAGTTACAGTTAGAAACCTCACAGGCAGTAACTCTGTCCTGACCATTTCACTTGGCCATTAGGGAAGGATAAGGGAAGCCTTAGAGATGCTCTGTATTCAATGGCTTGAAGTTCCAAGGGACAACTGAAAGTGATGGTCTGTCAATCACTTCTTTTTCATCAAAACCTTCCTGGAAAACCCAGGATTGCAGGAGATGGGATGATGGTGCAAAGTGAGAGAGCTGTCCTCATGGAAATCCTCAGGTTGGTGGATCTGCTGTATCACCCAAGTGGCAGAAAGCAAAGCAGAACAGGCCCGATGGTCACATCCTTCTTTGCTAAGAGTTTCCCTGACGAATTTTGGGAGAGAAAGGTAATCGCATTTTTTCCAAGAAATTCCATAGGAACTGTGCAGACTATAGTAACTAAATGTGTGATAATGACCTGGTGCCCATATTTCATAATTTAGTTATGCATTTAAACTGTTATGTTAGAGCTTCTTTTTTTGCCATGATTGTTTCAGTGAGCCCAGTATTAATGTACTCCAGATTCTGTTTCTTTAGAAGAGTAACAGATGTTCACAGTTTGGTGCAATTTTCAGATGAGCAATGGTGTTTATAACAAATTTTCCTGAGACCACCCAACTCATTTCACTTGTAACTTGAACTATGTCCAAGTGTTGATCTCAGGAGATGTAAAAGAGATGTAATAATTCTGTGCCCCACCCAATTCAAAAGACATGACTTAGTATAGATGGAATTTAAATATCTATACTTCCAATCAACATAGAAAGTCAAAGTTTTATTTTGCACACTATGAAAAATAGAGGTGGAAATAGCAACATTCTTGCTTTCATTCATCAAGTATGCATAGGATTTGAAGAGGTATATTGACAAGGTCTGAATGAAATAAAATAATAAAACAAAGATGAACAGGTGAAAAAGCACAACATACCAAGTAAAACCAACGAAACTGAGATTTATCCTGGAAAATGCAGATTTATTAAATACAGAAAAAAAATCAGAACTGCAGTGTAGCTTGTGATACGACAAAATGCATCATGTCTTGTTAGAAAGAGCTGCAATAAATTTTGGGCTGCATTAACCAAAACAGTATGATTTTGATATGTCCCTATCTGGGACATTATATTTAGTTTTAAACAAAAATAGTGTTGGTAAGGTTTAGGGATGTTAGAAAGCAAGTACTGACGAACTTTGGGAGATAGAAAATGAACCTTTGATTCATGTCTCTGCATTTATAAGTCCTGGAGACTCAATCGTATCAGTTGTGTCGAGGTATGAAACAACTCCCAAAGGAAAAAAGCAGCTCTGAATGATTTGAGACCATGCAAATTAAACAAACAGCTCTGAATTGACAGTAATTGGTACTGAATGAAACAGTAACAATTTATTTTTTCTTTCCTGATATTTATTGTACTTTATACTTAACATTTAGTGCAGTGTTATTTTGAGATTATAAACTGAGAATTCAGAAAAAAAGCATTGAGAGGTTCCTATGGCAACCATAGTGTGCCCATTATCTATATGAACATTGTGATTATGGTAATGTGACATTGTGATATAGAGTCTTGCTGTTTGGCAGGTATGTATTTTACAATATAAGTTAATTGATGAATGTAGAGTTATAGTAGAATTATAGTTATAAATGGCATTAAAATCAATGATCTGAATTTTTTTTTGCAATAGACTTGCCCTACTGCATGATGCAAGTAATTTCTTTCAATTTTTTGAAAGCACCTCAGCTGGGGGGTTCTGAACTGCATTTTTATATATGGTTTTTAGGCACAGTGAACAGTCAGCCCTGTCCTCTGACAGTGATCGTTCTCCAGTCAGAACACGAGGATTTTCATAATTGTGTGCGTTTGTGTCACAACATCCAATGTGTGAATATCCAGATTGACGGATGCTCTGATCCCTTGGCTCTCAATGGCTTTTGTGTTTGCTTAACTGCTTGCCAGCAATGAAGATGCTATTTCAGCATCTTCCTTTCAGCTGGAGCCAGAAATACCAAATGCAAAGGAAACAGTGCTGCTGTGAAGACTGCTGAAAAGAGATTTTTTTTTTAGTTAAAAATAAATAAATTCATTAATCATTGCAGCTCACTGTTATCTTTTTATTTTCTCTCTGTATTTAACTAGCAACTAAGAGCTAACTGCCCCTTCAGTAATTCCTGTGTGTTGTTTGTTACTGAAATTCCAGTCTCTCTCATTTGGAAATGAAAAAAAAAAATTGTGACTGCCTTGGTTACACATGCCATCATTAGAAACTATCTGCTTTTTATAGTCTTGACCTGAATATGTCCCTGACTTTGGAAGAGTGACCTGTCTTGCTCTGCAACAAAAGGCTTATGCTTTTTAGCCTGAATGTAAAATCTTCTCTATCTCCACTTTCTATTTAGCTTTAAAAGAATATTCTGAGGAATCAGTTGCTTGTTTTGGTTTTGTTTTTTTTTTTTTTCTTCCTGTTTTTCTTTACAAAAATAAGAGAAATGTTGAAACTTATATTAGAAAGTGTATGGGATGTAACCTTCATTCCTGCTCTAGCTCTGTTTCCCAGGAAACAAATCAGAGCAGCATGAAAAGAATCTAAAGCTCCTAGATCCGGTGGAGAAAAAGTGAAGGCAGGTCTAAAACTTGTCTTTTAAGGCAATGACTGCTGAGGACCTCTTACAGAGCTGTGGTGTGAGAGCTTTTTGGGGAGTGGTGTCTGAGTAACAATGGACCCTTTTGGTGCATCTGCAGCATGCAAACCTGGAGAAATTGTCATCAGGGCAATTCTGCACCCTTTACTTGAAGTTACTCAGGAAGGCTGTATTAATTTAGACAATTCATTCCCATGGGGACCACAAATAGTTCCTGGGGATGCCAGATTGCTTGTGATCAACTGGCTGCAAAGGTGCCTTGGAAGTCCCTGGACTTTTGCCACCTGGGCTGTGAGTGTGGGCAGATGCAGTTTCCATCTGCACAGGCGTGCAGCTGTAGCCGTGCCGCATGGCAGGCGTGTGCGTGCTACTGCTACCTCTGCTGGTGCTGCTTTTTGAGAGGAAGAGGAGTAGCTATAAACCCTTTCACCCAGTAAATCCTCACCTACCCTGTAAGTCCTGCTGTCCCATTCTTTATTTGTGGAAAAACATTTGACTTCAGAGCACTGGATTTATGAAATAAAAGCAAAGTATTCAAGTATTGCATTTTTGTCAGTTGTTTCTAATGATAAAGCTTCCTGATGTTACTAGTAAACTACAGTGTCACGTTCTGGTACTGCAGCTATTATTAAAACTGGACTAACACTGTCTTCCTATGGGTAGGGAGACTAGATTAGCACATGCACCATTTTGGCAAAAAACACACGTTAACTGCCCTTAGTTTTTCTCTTGCTTTCTCTGGAAGTCATAGCCTGGTCATGACTGTATATTTTTTAATTTGCTACCTTCTTTAAGGCTTCCTTTGTTTTCCTTTAAAAGTAGGGCTTCCATATGTCTCCCTTCTGTGATTTTAACTTTGTGTGCTGCTGATAATGAATTTGAACTAGAACTGGATGAGAATTTTCTACCAGAATGAATTTCAACTAGAAATGTCTATAGAACAAATTTATCAAAAAAAGTTGTTTTACTGATTTTTTTTTAAAAATACCTTTTCTAATAAAAAAACCAAGGCATACTATTATGTTCCATTTAGTTTGACCTGATTGGCAGTATTTTACTTTATGGAATTAACCTCAAGGATTTTATCTTTGAGTTAGCTAAAAAAGCAAAACCAAAACTCTTGAAACTGTATGGCACACAGAAACAAGTGATAATTTTTCAAAACTCCCCTCCCCCCCCGCCCCCGAAAAAAAACCAACCAAGTGAATGTCTTCAAAAATAGCTGAGTTCTCTGTGTGAGTGACAGATGTAAGCACATTTCGCTTGTGTTTCTAAAGACTGTTCCAAAAAAAGAATGTGCTTACAGGTGTTTGGTCAAGTGTTGAGATCCTCCTGTCTTCCTGTTGTGAAAGGGACAAGTACGTTACTCAACACTTGTCATATTAAGAAATAGCAAGCAAGGAGACATTATTTACTTTAAAAAGAAAGAGGCAACTTTTTCTAGTTCAGTAAAGCCTGGAGCTTGATGTTAGCTTAAACACAACCAGGAGATGATAGAAGCCACAAGAACGAGTGAGAGCGTGGTTTTGTCACACTGATACTAACAAGCGTTAGAAAATACTGGTAACCAAGACTGTGGAAGATCCAAAAAAAAATTAACATGCTTATACTTCTATTTTTTACAGTTGTACCCAATTTCAAAGTTTTGTCTTTCTTCTTTCAGAATGATGAGTCTATGCAAGATATGCAGATAATGGGAGGAGATGATCTTTCAAAGCTGACTGGGAAGGTTTGTTAATTTTAAATTCAAGAAAGAAAACACATCCACTAAAACACTTGAGAAAAGCTGTATAATTTTGCACATGGACTGTCAGATACTAATAATGGAATCAAAGAAATTTGTTAATCTCCATTAAATCGCTGTAATGCCATTGCTTTCAGATTGCAGATTCCCCAAAAGGTCAGAATGTAGCCCCTCCATCCTAATGTAGGGGTTTCCCAATACTTATACGCATACCATGAGTGAGATTGTGAGCAAAGTTTGTGCTGGATTGCTTCCCCTGAGCTTGTTTATGTCGTGGAGCCTTGTTTTTTCTGCCTTCGTTGGGTGCGTGCAAGCAAACTGCATGTTGAGTATCCCTGTTGAATTCTGCATATGAGGAGTTTAATACAGTTTTGCCTACTGTACAAAGTTCAGATGTGGAACCTTTCGCTCAGATAATCAGATGGGACTTTTTTTTATTTCAACATCGGGCTGGCTGTATGACTGAATTTGCTTTGCAGTATGCTTGAACGTAGTGGTAATGAGAGAGAGCGGTTTGAGTCAGTGAAAAGGCTATTTTCATCCAACCATGGTAATACAAATCAGTACTTTGAAGAGGAAGGAAGGCTGATTTCATTAGGCAAATGGTCTATGTGGAAAATGGTCAGAAATGGATTCTTTATTTATGCATTAAGGCACCATAATACTTATCTTGTTATTTGTACTGTTCATGCAGTTACTCTTTTATTAGCTGTCACTAAATAATACCAGTTTCTTCAAAGCACTCAAATGTAGCACTAGCAAACTCATTTGTTTTGTTGTACTATGGCACACAAGAAAAAGAAGAGAAAAACTTAACTTTAAATATTTCATTAATATTAAAAAGGTTTTGATGCAACTAGAACTTAAATGAAAAAAATGCTGGTACACTCAGAATATTTTAGTGATACATATGTCCTTAATTTGCACTTCTAAATATTCCTGCTTGGTGTTTGTTTCTAAATTATTACTAGAGCATTAATCATGTTCTTGGAAAATACTAATTTGCTACTTTCTTATATTCAAACACTGGAGCTACCTGTTTTTCTATGATGATTTTGCATATGTTTCTCTGCCTCACAGGCAGAACTGGCAGTGCACCTATTCATCTTACCTAACACATCCCTTTCCCAGACAGTCCACTTTCTAGGCTTCGAAGCGCAACTCTCCTTCCTCATCTTCCAGTTCCAAATTTTCTCCATGAATGGTTCCAGTTATTAATATCTTTTCCAGCTCTAATCTTTCTAGTATCGTTTGAATTCACTGGGGCAAAACATTATTTTCTTTTGCAGAACTTTTGTGTATTTGTGTGTGTCCACATGTGTATGACAGAGAAGGAAAATTTCACCCCAAGTAGTTCTGCTCTTTCAAAAAATGAAGTAGATTGTTTTCTTATACTGAAAATCCTGGTGACCTTTTTCTCATTGGCATGGCCCTCCTGTTCCTAGGTATGGAACAGGGCATAAAATTTGGCTGCAGGTAGTTGGGGAGAAGACTGAACAGCAACGTAGTTTAAGATTGCTGGGTAAGGAGGCTGGGATCTTGGGTAGGTGTGAGGGGGCTGGTTTGGGAGCGGAGGCGGTTGCTGGTGAGGAAGGGAGCCCAGTGCGGGAAGCTGGGTGTGGAGAGGCTGAAGTGGAGCAGGAGCGGAGGGCTGAGACTGCCAGGGGAGCAGACTTGCCAAAGGGGCATTTCGGCGGTTGTTTGCATGTGCGGTTGTCTGTGACACAGCTGATGTATGGATAATTAAATAGCATTTTCGCTATGACATGTGAGAATGGGGTTTCCTTAAGACTTATTTTACTGATTGAAAAGCTGGGATGCAAAGCTTGAGCTCAAATGTTCATACTTACACATCTAAAGTTGGATATATGAAGGAGTGGCCTTACGTCCATGGATGCCAACTCCTCCATCTGTTGTTGACTTAAGCAATTAGTGCAAGTATTCAGCAGCACATTTTACTAATCAGCCATTTGCAGACTGATTCAGAGCCTCCTACAGTCAATGTAAATCTTTCCTTGAAGTGTTTTTTAGTACCTTCGTGTAGCTGCTGGCTTTTAAAACTGCTGGCTTTGGTAACCGTTTTAAGTCACGGAGTGAGTTAGTGGAATACTTACGGATAGAATTCAACTTCCCTGCTTTTAAGTGAGCTGGGTACTTCTGCCCACTTGGAGTGCTTATTAAGAAAAGATTGTAATTATATTGAAAAATCAGTATGCCAGGCTAAGTCCCATTAACTTAGTGATTGTGGAAGGTGTTTTCAAAAGTGCCAGCACGGGTTCGGAATGAGAGTTCCATTAAGTTTCTGTAAAGTTCAAAAGCATCAATAACACACGCTTTTGAAATCTGCAGACAACAGATTCTGAGATTTTTATCTTGAAGTGCTCTTCATTAAGTAATAATACCTGGAGCCTCGGCTAGCCTGTAATCTTAATGAACAACGAAGCCATTTTCCATGCATTACTTATTATTGGAAAAGAAAGATTATTGAGTATATTCATGAACGTGCTGTTCTACAACAATATTTTTTTCTGAGAAAGCTTAAAGAAAGCAAACAAATTTAAAAGCTCATTAAAAAGAGGCTGTTAAGGATAATAGCTCTTCAGAAGGAATAATATCTCCTCTGTACTCCTTTACAATATGCTTTTGTTTATAAAAATATTATAAGCCTGGGAAAATGTATAATGACCCAAACCATGAAAAGAGAACTATTCTGAGAGAGAGGAGACTTAGCATACAGACCCAAACTGTTACCTGAAGAAAATCATCCACAATTTGAAATTCTTTTTCTGTGAAGAAGGTCGCAGAGGTAAGAATGAAGATTTCCATGGCATGAATTATTAATAAAGGTACTTGAAGAATGAGTCCTGATATAGCTTAGGACTGTAGTGCTTTGGAACTATTAATTTCTATGCAGAAAAAATGTAATTTCAAAATCTCTCCTTTAATGATGTAAGTGGTGAACATAAAATTTCTCAGTAGCTGATTTCATAGTTAAGTAGCTGCTTAGTTTTCAATTACTTTAAAGGGGAAATGCTCATTTGGGTAAAAATCATCATTAATGTTTGTAAAGAGGAATAAATTCTGAAAATGGGGAGATAATTAATAACTGTCCAGAAAACTAGAGGCACTGTTTCAAAGCAAGATGGCTATGAAAAGTTATGTAGATGAGGTGAAAAAAACAAATAATATAACCCTGTTTAGTATTAATACTGTCACCATACTGTATGGTTACACAGTCCAAAGTCTCTACTGACAGGAATCATTCTGTATATCAGTCTGTGTGTAATATGTCCTGTAACCTTTCAAAAAAGCTCCTATACCAGTTTGACTCATCTCGTTGCAAATCAAAAATTTAGAGTTTATATAATTTTGCAATTGCAATACTTATTACAGTTGTATAATGTATTTGATGTCAAAATACAGATCCATATATTTTTGTCATTGTCACTATTTCTACATAACATAGAATGTGAACAAAATTAATAATTTCTATTTGTCAGGCTGATAACTTATAATTAAAGTAGTTATGTAGTTAGTATGACAAAATTATGGAGGCAGTGATATCTGATATTCCATCTGTCTGTAATATGGATCAATGCTTATGTTCTTTATGAAGGACTATTCCCCTAGTTCATATTAAGTACATCTTGTTGACAGCTGTTGGTTTGGGCATTTTTGGAGAAGTGTAGAAGATAATAAATAATGATCAAGAAAAAAAGAAAGTGAATGTCTTCTATTCTCTCTGCACTTCATTGTGTTAGTTTGAGCTACTTCTACTCTGATGCTCTCCTGAAATAACTGATCAGCTCATATCAAAAAGAGGTTTCACTCAAATAAAGATATCCACCATGTAACATTCCTCGCTTCGTTCTGGCAGGATTTGTGCTATAAAATCTCCATACTTCCTTTATATGTGTCGCCTAAATCAATCTATCCACTGTATACCATTTTCTTGCCCCACGTGTCATATGGAAAGGTGTTCCAGGAACATAATGCAATCCCACTTTCTTTTCTTATGCCTCTCATTTCTTCTCTTATTTTACTGAACCATTTTCTCTGCATGTCATAGGTTCTAACAACAATTCTGAGACCCATTTCTCTAGCATTTTCCTAAATATGTTAGCATTTCAGTATTTAATAAAGCATACATCTGGCAGCTGTGTTTTATTCTTTAGATTTAAAATACGTATTATCTTCTTCACCATTCCGAGTTTGTTTCTCAGAGTTCTGTTGTTTCTGTATTTATTATTTTTTTCTCCTTCAGTATTCATTGCCTTGACTAATGCTGTGCTTTCTCTCCCTATATGCATTCCTTTCTGGAATAATGCCCATAAATTTGCAGAAAAAACAATGACATTCTCTTTAGAACATTATGTGCCTGAGAGACTTTCTATATGACAGTAAAGGTATACAAAATCCACTATACGCTTCTGCAATAGTCATGTCCCCCACTCATCTCTACATCTTCTTGTATTCCTATCAGACATGCTGCCTTGCCTTTTTCATCTTTTCAAAGGTTGATTTTATGTGTCTTGAAGCATTCCACATCTTCAGGACCTCTATTTAACTGCCATTTTTAGTCACTTCTGTTGTTCTGCATTTTTTCTTAATTGGATTTTATCCTGTCTGCTCTTCTGACAGTTGCCATCCTTAACTGCTTTTGCCGCAGCAACAGACGCTATTTTTTTTTCTTCCCCAAAGTCAATCACCTTTCTTTGCACTTCCTTCTTAGGTAATCTGTTCTACTGTTCACCATTATTATCTTGTTGTTGTTGTTGTTCTGGAGGAAGGAAAGTACACAGAAAACTTCCCAATCTTCCTTTTCCATTTTTCATACGGGCTCTGCTCACCCACTGTCTACCAGCTTCTACATCATCTGTGTTCATAATTGTGTTGATTTCACCCGTGTCCAGAAAATCCTCTTCCAATTCCAAATAATCAGAAGATTATACTTTTTCCTTCAAGTAAGAGAATGGAGACACTGATCCATTCCTGCATTACTTTTAGATTGATTATGGTGATTTGCTCTACTTCTTATGTACAACAGAAGCGTGCTGCAAAGATGGCTGCAGAGTGGTGCCCCACTCTGTTAACTCTTGGAGATACTGAACTAGTTTTACAGACTTCAAGTAGCTGGAGTTTGTGTACGTAGACTCTTAATGCACTAACTGAGTTGCTCCCATCGGCAGCTGACACTGGCCAAATTGCATGTGCAAAACCATAACGTTTTTGATATACAATATCTGTCCTTTCAGGAATGCCATAAGATGGGGATCAGCCCATCAGAAAAGATTAAAATCAGACATTCATGACCTTTTCTAGAACCCTGTCGAAAGCTCCTACTTAGATGTCTAATTTCTCAGAAGTCTTTCATATTATTTTCTAACATGTTGATGAAGTGTTAGTATATGTGGATTTCATTCCTGTGCATACCGTAAAATGATTTAACTTCTAACGGCAGTCCTTGTAGCTCCCTTTGGACCTCTTCACTGAAACTTGATGCATTATTGTTTAGCCTTTGTTTGCTGATGATTCTACAGCCCTGTGGCACTGCTTCTTCAGGCCTAACTTAAGTTGTCATCAAATGTGTTGTTTAACCAGTAGTACCTGAGGTTTCCCAAATACAATGCTAAGAAAGCAAATACTGCAGGTGTGATGAGTAAGCTGATAATCCGTTAACGATTTAGTTTGAGGAATTGCATTACCAGTTTATGTATTTCTGATGATATGGAGTATATATGAAAAGAAGGTGTCTTTAGAAATAATCTAAATGAAAATGCAGACTTCTGAATGGAAATTGAACTAAAGGGAATAAAAATACACTATTTTGTAGCATTCCACACCCCACCCCCTTCAAAAAAAAAAAAAAAAAAAGAAAGAGAGAGAGGTAAAAAGGGTCTGTATCATTTTTTTTAGTCTTTTGTAATTTTTACAAATATGCTTTCATCTGTGGAAATGTATGTATGAACGAACTCACTTTTTCCAGCAACTGTGCATTCTTGCATATGTTATAAGTTGGTATAACTAACACTATGTTACATTTATCTCCAAATAGTTTAAGAATAGTTCTATCCAAGGAGAGAGGAAGGAACTCAGGACACCAATGGGGACTCGAAGATAAAAGTATTTCCATCATTCCCAATTTCCATGTATTTTTCCACTTATAAGACCACCATTACCACTATACTAAATAGAATGAAAGGTCTGTCTAGGCTTGCATCATGTCTTCAGCAGCAGAGAACCAGAATTTTATTAGGGAAAGGATATACAAAACACAACAAGAACAGAGACTTACAAAATCCAAGTTACATCTGGACTATCATTTTGAATACATCCAGCACTAGAACTGTTATCCATGTCTGTGTCATCTCTTTGTAACTCCAGTTACGCCTCTAGTCCCACAAGATCCTGTAGCAAGGAGTTTCATTTTTAAGTAGCATGTAAAAAAGTTCTTCTTTCTTTTAAGCTTGTTACCTTCAATAAACTTTACAAGACTTCAGTAAATCTAAGTTTTTGAATTGCTTCCATAAAAATTTCTGCAAATCTTGCCACATTAACGTTCATTTTCTTTTTTCTTTTTCTTTTTTTTTTCAGTACAGTTATTTGGTCTGATCACAAACAGAGCTTTGTTTAGAGATTCCTATATTTTAAGGTCCAAAAGCACCATTATATTCTTGTCTGAATTTCTGGATAATTAGATTGAAGGGTCCCAAATTATAATTTCTACACTGTGTCTACAGTTTCTGTTTAGAGCTACCAACTCTTTTGATTTATAGACTTGATGGAGAAGCCTCCACACTTCAAGCATGTTTTACCAACAGTCAACTGTCGTCACTGCTAAAATGACAAACCTAGTTTTCTCTTCTGAATTTGGATAGCTTTTTGCCTTTCTCTGTTCCCTTTTTTAATACCTTTGCCAACTAGTTTGAGCAGCTTGACATTATCAAATTTATATTGCCATGTGGTTGCATATTTGCCTATAATCCAATCATTACCTAGGCTTCTTTTAGATAAAGTAATACAGTGGGAGCCTGCTGTAAAGTACCGGCATACTGTAGGATGTAAATGAGATATGGTTTGAAGGTAGAATTAATAACAGGAAATTAATACTAGGCAATTGATATAGTTGGAAGAAACAAAATTTCAAGCATGCAGATCCTTCTGTTGGTCTGAACAGAATCAGCAAACTTCAAGCTAGGTACAGATTAAGAGAAACTCTTAATTTTAACCTAATGTGGTAGTCAGACAATTGGGGAGAAAAAAGTGATTACCCTACATGATCACCTGCCCTATGACCAGAGGGGCAGATAAAAATGTTAAGAATTCCTCTGAGCTAAAATAAGAGAGAAAATTTTCAGCTGTGGAACACTGATAAATGGGTTGGAGGTCAGCTGCGGTGGAAGATTATAATGTGCCATAAAGGCAGTATTTTATCAAGTCCATGATTTCTGGTGCATACAGCAGTCCTGAATTTTTGTTCCCAGGCTCAGCTGTTGAAGGTATTTTGTGGTCTCTTTGAGGTTGTGGGCTGAAAGGTCAAAGTTCTTTTGTGAAAAATGTTCTCCCACTGGGAACTTAGCTGTTAATTAAATAAAAGCTATTACTTTCTGCTACAAACATTACTTCACTGTAAGGTGGTTTTTCCAGGCCTCAAATTTAATTCTTCTCAGTCTTAAATTCTTTCTGTTTTGGTGTTGGTTTGTTGTGTTTTTTTTTTTTAATAGTTGGGGGTTTTTTTAAACATGTGTTCATGTTATTCTACTGATTTTATGCTGAAACATTTAAGGAGAAAATACCCTCCTTGTGTACTTACCTGATTTTCTTGCTATACAGGCAAGGGCTGTGTTTGCCCTCTTGGTTGTAGTATTGCAGTAAATATGGTTGTTTATTTGATTACTTAAGTAGAGTTTCTGCTTCCCAGGAAACACTCCCCCTTTCTAACATGCAACTTAGCTTTTTACCTTGTTAAAATTTTACATTTTATGTGAATTCAAAGACAGCCTTTCCCTCAAACTCTATTCAACGCTAATTTCAAAGCACTGTTATTTCCTAGCAATTTCTCCTTTGAAACCAGTCTTCTAAGTGGAACGTAAAATCAAAATCTAGAAAAAATTGTTATGCTTTTCCAGGAAGGTGAAAAATAGTTTCCATAGCACTTACTGCTCTCAGGCAGGAGGCATACATGATCTCATAACTCTGCTTGGTCTTGTTAGCTGAAATTATTCCATTTGTTACTGACCTGTCAGAAGGTAAACAATAGAAATGTATTGACTCAGTGCCGGAGTATTTTTCAGCTTCTTACAAGTGAGAATATTTCTTACGTGTCTTGTAATAACAACCTACTTTCTTGCGGTGTATAAGCTCAAGTGGCTTTGAAAGGCGGTAAACTACAGATTTTCAATTTTTGCAGGTTTCCAGTCCATTATTAAAAATTTTAAAATTCATAGATACATTGAAATTTATTATAAAAGTGACAATGTACCTCTTTAACATGACAGAAAAATTAACATGGAATGTAGGGATTAGAAATTATTTCTTCTTCATTTTACACAGTACTAATATTGTCAAAAACCTCCTGCTTTTCCCAGATGTCCCAAGACATGCTGCTATGAACCATTTCTACTACTGCCTAAAAAAGGATATGAAAGCACAAATTTTATTTTTGTGTAGATCTGGTTCACACCACAAATACTATTTCTGCTCAGTGCAAATGTCCATGTGCAGAGTCACAAGTTCTGTGCACCCTGATCACTCAAAACTGGAGAATTTTAAACTTCACAGCACCCCTTTGCATTTAAAAACACAGAGTACAGTTTTAGGGCCAGTGCTCTTTAATGTTTTTATAAATTATCTGGACACAGGAATCAAATGTACATTAAGCAAGCTTGTGAATGACACTAAAGCAGGAGGAGCTGTGGACTCCGTTGAGGGTAGAGAGGCCTTACAGAGAGATCTTGATAGGCTAAAGAGCTGAGCAACCACCAACCGTATGAAATTTAACAAGAGCAAGTGCTGGATTCTCAACCTGGGGTGGGGTAATCCTGGTTATATGTGCAAACTGGGGGACGAGAGGCTGGAGAGCAGCTCACGGAAAGTGATCTGGGGGTTTGGGTTGATGGCAAGTTGAATATGAGTCAACAGTGTGCCCTGGCAGCCAAAAGAGCCAAAAGCGTCCTGGGATGCATCAAGCACAGCATAGCTAGCAGGTCAAGGGAGGTGATTGTCCCACTCTACACTGCACTGGTGTATAATGTGTGCAGTTTTAGGCACCTCAATATAAGACGGACATCAAGCTATTAGAGTGTGTCCAGAGGAGAGTGACCAAGATGGTGAATGGTCTCAAGGGCAAGACTTACAAGGAGTGGCTGAGGTCACTCAGTTTGTTCAGCTGGGAGAAGAGAAGGCTGAGGGGTGGCCTCATGGCAGTCTACATCTTCGTCCAGGGAGGATGCGGAAGGGGAGGTGCTGATCTCCTCTCTCTGGTCACCAGCGACAGGACACGAGGAAATTGAATGAAGCTGCATCAGGGGAAGTTCAAATTGGACATTAGGAAATGGTTCTTCACTGGGAGTGTGATCGGTCACTGGAACAGGCTCCTCAGGGTAGTGGTCAGGGCCCCAGGCCTGTCAGAGTTCAAGGACTGTCTGGATGACGCTCTTAGTCATATGGTTTAGTTTTAGGTAGTCCTGTGAGGAGCAAGGAGTTGGACTCGATGATCCTTATGGGTCCCTTCCAACTTGAGATATTCTATGATTCTGTATTGCACCAGCCTGCTCCCTGCCAGCTACCTGGTAGAAACAGCTGTAAACACAGGATGAATCACAGTCATACACATTTATCAGCTCCCAACCATCCCTCTGATCCATCACCAACAAAAGCTGCTGATTCTCTTGCAATGACTCAGTAGAAATCAATCTCAGAGAGTTGAGCCACCGCCCCTTCTTTATTTGGACTATATAAGAAGTCTTTCCAGGGCATATTTTAAAAAAACTAAGCGTTTTCTGTGTCTCACTGTAAGATATATTAGCACCATTATTAGATTTCTGGATGTACTTCACAGATTGTATTGGCGAAGATGGCTCTACTCAGAAATTAAGACATCTTCAGTCTAGTCAACATGTCAGTATATATTCTATTTCCTGTTCTCCAAGCTCCACAAATAGACAAAAAATGTCAAACGCGTGGCAGAAGGCCGGATTACTTTTCTTTTCATGTGGTTTCCTCCTCTGCAATTGCCTCTGATATATCTGAAAGGGCAAAACAGTCTTGATCTATGTGGTACAGGAGCTTCAAACACATATACTTGAAGAAAGATCTTTTCTTCAGTGTCCTTTAGCTTCCTATCATCTGTCCAGCTATCAGTTACTGCTGCAGCACCCAAGCTGATGAGTTTCACCAGTCTCCTGCCCACCATCTCACAGGTGGATTTTATGGTGAAGCAGAATAAGGCCTTTCACATAAAAGTGACCTTTCACAAGATATGCTGGATGCAGACAGCTGTGCGTTTAGGGTGATGGTGACATTACTGATAATGTACCACTTTGTTGTATCCACTGCATTCTTCTATTGTCTTCTTCTATCCATACGCTCAAGGATAAGCAAATCTATTTCAACCAGTTTCAGTTACACATCACAACTATCTAGTCTTGGATACTGTATATCAAAACATTTCTTGGCGGTTTTTTCCTCTACTACTCTGCTATGCCATCCCTTTTCTGGAACCCTCCTATCAGTAGCCACTTCAACAGGAGAAAGGTAGGGGATAGGCAGCAATACAGTCAGTTTCCCAGCACATCATGTCTTTTTGAAGGAGAGGGTTTCTGGTACCAGAGGATGGAAAACCATCTTGAACGCCTTCAGTCATAAGCAAAGGTTAAGTATGATGACTTTAGTCACAGTAACCCTGCCTAATCAAACCAGGGATTAATGTATCATTCTCAATGATCAGGATGCCTGCTTATTTATATACACAAAATGTTTTCATGTCTAAATATTTTTTAGTGGCTTTTCCACTACAAAGTCCTTACATACGGGATTTCTCCATAGCACAGAAAGTCCTCATCAATGGTTTGGAAATAATGAGAATGTGCATAACACAAAACAGAATCTGTGTTTCCTGACCAAGACAACTGCCTGATTAAAGGAACTTTCAAAGGACCAAATCTCCCAGTGCATATCATTTGTAACTGCTGGACCCCTTGACTCTGAGGAGAAGAGGCACAAATAACAGAATGCTGATCACACCAATATCCTTCCTTCTCAAGTTAGTGAATGAATATGGGATCTTACACTTCAGCTGAAGTCATGTGCAGATGACTATCACTCTTGTGGCCAGATAAACCCTTCATGCATGTCTGCATCCATGTTAATCTTCTTTCCTTCATATGAGTCATTTGTGATAAGAAAATGTAGACAAGATTAAATTTCTATCAATCAGACACATTTATAACTGGTTGGAAAACTGTTCTCAAGAAACAGTTAATTATGCTTCACTGTCAGGCTGGATGCATTAAAGCATGTTCTCCAGGGGCTATACAATATTTAATTCATGATTTAAAAGACAGGATTAGCATTTAATGCTAGTGATACCATGTGGAAAAATACTACAAGATAGTATTATGATCTTACGAAATTATTTTAAGAATGTGGTTCAAAGAATGACATGTAATAACAATAAAGATGAATACTAACTTCTCTATTGATATAGAAGTAATCTTTTGTATAAACGCAAGTAAGGGAGACTGACTAAGCAACAGTTCTGAACTGGAGATGACAGGTGGATCACAAGTTGCACATGAGACAACAGTGTATCTTTATAAAAGATGGAACTGTTATACTGGAATACATAGAAAGGAAGATTATTTGTAAAGCATACAAAGTGGTTCTTTTGTTCTTCTCAACACTCATAAAGTCTTCTCTCTGGTTTGGGGGTGGCACGACTGAAGAAGGGTTCTGACCAACCGGACAGGTTCCAGAGGAGAGCAAAAGAATGGTCAGAAAGCTAGAACATATAACTTGTGAGAAAATGTTGAATAAATAAGTGTTGTTAAATATAAAGAAGAGGAAACTGAGGAAATACATCTGTCTTCAAATACAAAAGTTAAAAAGAGAAGAAAATAGAGCTTTTTCTATGTCCACTGCAAAGCAAGTTCAGGTCAAATAGCAAGAGAAGTTTTCTAACTGTATTTTGGCTCTTAGATAATGCGGCCCTGAGACACATTGCCTGAGGAAGTTCTGAAGTCCCCATCATGTTCAAGAACAGATAAATCAGATATCTGTGAGGGATAGTTTTAAGTTGATTCTTCGAGCCAACAGAATAATCTTGATGATCTTTCATGGTCTTCTGAGCCCCATTTTCTATTAAAGTCTATGATTTTTTTCTCACAAGTTGATTAGTAAGGTCTGCTCCTCCATATTAGTTTAATCCCAATTCCATGGCCAGGGAGGCTGCTGTGCCCTCATTCTGTCTAATTTTATGATTTCCACTTGCGAGTAAGCAAGAGAATCCCTATTATTGCTCATGATAGGATAGCTGAAGCAGCTGTGGTAGCAAAGAAACATATTTGTCTGTCAACAAAGTGTCCCAGGACTATGCTTTTCCCTCCATCTGTCACAGCCCTGTGTGCACAAATAGGCCTTTATGGCCACCACCTCTGTCACTTGTTGCCTCAACCCACACCTGTGGGTTCAGTTCAGCTCAATCCTGGGCTTTTAGTCTATGCCTGAGCTGGGTACCGATCTTCAGCTCAGCTGCAACCATGGCTGTACATTACTATAGACGTTGATCCAGACCCTAACTCACAGACTGTCTTCCCAGTTTAACCTCCGACCTGTCTCATCACTATGGACCTGCCTGGACATCAGTGGGCTGTGTTTGATCATGGTTACTCTCACTGGACCCGATCCCAACCTGTGGCTTGACCTCAGATCTGCCTCGTCACCATGAACTCACCTGATGATATGCACTCTTGGTTGAACAGGTCTCAGGTCCGCCCGCCTGCCTCGCTGGGGCACTGTGGGGCTGGGCCCTGGCTGGTGAGGCCCCTGCACTGCGGCCTGGATTATTGCCCTCAGCTCATGGCTGCCCTTAACTCAGGGATCAACAAGCCTTTGCTGCACCCTGACAGTCTGCCAATGCAGGACGTGGCAGCCCTCTGCCATGTCGGTTTTGGTATGTCCCATCTCATGCCATTGCTGCTGGATAGGTCTTGTCACTAGAAGATCTGTGCTTTTCCTTTGGGAGGAAAGTTCTTATCAACAGAATGAAGAGTAGCAAGAGATGCACGGGTCAGGATGTCAGGCTGATGTCAGGTCAGCCTCTCTTACCAGGTGCCACTCGCAGTCATCCTGGACCATTTGCTGGTACTAAAGGAGCTCCATCTTTAGTTCTAGTGAGGTTTTTTCCTTGTCAACTCTTCTGCTCTCTCCCGATATTTTATATATGTGTATGTGTTTATGCATATATACACACATAAATATTTACATATATCACCAGCTGTGCAAGTTCCCTGGGGGATGGATAAACCATTACTCCTGCATGTAATCTTCAGGTGTCCACTGCCTGAATCAAGTGATTTGCTTATGCCTCAGACCCAGGTGTCCTGGGCTAGTCTTTGGAAGTGTTTTTCCTACTTATGACTTCATCCAGGAAGCCAGATGAGAGCCAAACCCTTTTTGGATCCAAATGGCTTCCTTCAAGAAAATGTGTCCCTGCATACCTGTGATAAGATTCTCCTGAACATGCTTTTTACCTCTTCGTCTTATCTGGAGGACTGATATACTTCCATTCTTTCTTTAAGGAAGAAATTTCTAGAGGTGAGGTGTCTTTGGACTTTTGTTCCTAAGAGGCCTTTGACTTTTTACCTCCACAGGACTAGGTCTTTTAGATCTAGAGTTGTTTGTGTCAGCAGCTGAGAGGTTGAAAGTCAGGAGTGCCAAGCAGGATAACCACCAGTGAAACCTGTTATGAAAACACCAAAAAGGAGCCACCCTCAAGATTAATACACATTCCACTGGAGCTCAGTCTAAATTAGTGGCTTTCTTGAGTGCTATCTCCATTGCTGACATCTGCTGAACTACTACCGGGAGTTCCCTCCACACCTTTGCCAAGTGTTTTGCCATTTCAGAAGCATCCAGGTATAATACAGTGTATGGTAACATGTTTCTGCAGTGATTGATGCCTGAAGCATGCTATGTCGCCCTGCCAAGCACTGTGATTGTTAGGAGGAACTGCAGTATGAATATAAATATGGATAATCTGTATTAATATATTATTTCTGTTGTCAAGATTTAAAAAAAGATTTACATATCAGTTAATAAAACTGTGAAAGGTGTGCTGTTTGTGAGCACACTCCCTTCACACACTCCTCCTCTGTGGTGTTTGAGTCTTTCTCAGAACCTTCAGCCTTGGGATTCTGTGATGGAAAAGGAGGTTCGACAGCCTCCGTGTTATGTATGCAGCAAAGCCAGCAAGCCTGATAGAAAGGCAGTGGAATGTAAGCTGGTCTGGTGAATACTGTGTGGATATGAAACTATCTGTCTCAAGGTTTTGTGGGACGTACAAAGTGCACATGCATGTAAGATGTGTAGATAGATACATAGATACAGGTACTTGTGAAATAACTTTCCTCTTGCTATTGCAGTTTTCACTTCAGAAAGTAGGTCCTAATGCAAGACTGTAAGAGTCCATCCTTTTGTACATGTATATGATAATTACCACTAATAAATAGATTTTTATTTCTTCTAATAAGGACATTTCTTCTTATTATTGCTTTTAATAGAAGAAAAGAAGTCACCTTAGATATTGTGATTCGTGGAACTGTGATGAACCATTTCAGCAAAAAGATCAGCCTGTGTGATCATGCTGTCATGAGGCTTGACATCACTGCACTTCACTGGACCGCTCCCCTTCTCTTCAAGTAATACTACTGATCTCAGCAGCAGTATTTGAAGAGAAAGGGTGCTTCACAGCATGAGAACGGGTGGTACAACTTGGCCCGTAATCCTTTACTGTGAGGTTTCTGGGGGCTGGGGGGAGAGAGGAAGAGCATTTATTTCAGAGTAAGAATATTATTGATGTAATCTCATATTAACATTGGAGATAGTATTTTAGTGAACTATAGGGTACACTGTAGTACACGGCTAGACCCACTGGAATGAAGTGAAGCTCATGCCATTTGGATTTCTTCCATCTAATTTTATTTTCTGAAGCTACATCTGTTCTTGCATAATGAGGATAATCTAGACAGAGCGGAATAAAGTCGTAGCCCCTCACTCCAGGGCTTGGTCTTATGGCTGGCTTTTTTTCAGGGCACAAAAACGTATCAGGAAACTCCTTGTGTTCTACCATGTTGTACGTATGCAGATGGACCTATCTATCTTCATTTTGCTTTTTCAAACATTTGTTTCTTTTGGTCTGTGAATGTTGTGTAATTGTGTTTCTTTTTGTTTGTTTCTTTCAGAATGTTCTAATTGTGGAGGTAAGTTGGGTGCTTATGTCATATTGCACTTAGATAAAGTCACATAGTCGAGTCGTGATTGTGTATTCAGTTTCTAAAACCCGTCTGTGTTTATCTCCCAGCTAACTGGAAGGTGGTGAAGAGGGAGAAAGGCTGATTTGCTTAATAACCTCTCAAGTCTTTTTGCAATTGCATGACGGATGAAACTACATTGCTGCTGCTCTAATTGGTTCTCTGCCTTGTGATACCCAGAAGTCTGTCTTTCTGCGTCATTCGATTCGTTCTTTCTATGGTTTCATCAACTCCTGTTCTGCAAGTTGTTCTGTTCCTTGGAGGACAATGAATCAACTGCAATGATGCCCCGCACTTCTCAGTTGCACGACTTTGAAATAGTAGCATAGCCCTGCACATGGGTTGTTCACACATTGGTTGAGAATGTCGGTCATTCTCTCCAGTCCCCGTGACTGCTGCTCGTTAGCATTGCATCCCGCAGTCTCCCCTGGGGAGGGCCCATCACAGATATGTTGCTGGTGTAAATCAACAGTGTTTAGTTGTAGAGGAGAAGAATGTGTCACCTCACTGGTGCTGCAAATTCTCTCTTAATTAATGTAGGTCATTCTCTTCTAAAATGTCGGAAAAGCAACTGGGATGGTTAGAGAGCACGTAAGGATCTAACTGGCATTTCAGGCCCAGTCTGCTTGTGCGGGAAGTGAGCTGGACAATGTAATGAAGGACATGTATAAATGTTGGAATGTCTTTCTTTAGCAAAGGAGGGGGGAAAAGTCATCAGCCAGAGATGGCTGGCTACCTGAATAGCTGCCAGGAGCTCCGTATTTACTAATGCTAACTGCTGTAAGAGAAACGAGAAACATCCACAACAAATGTTGTTAATGCTATTAGACATCTGGGAAGCAGAGAAAAGGTGTTGCTAATGAAAAATCCACACCCACAGAGTTCGGGATCAACAGCTGCTCTCCATGTCATGGTCAGTTTTGTAGCCGCATATCTACTGGTCTCATTCAGATCAGGTTGGGTACAGCAGCTCTGGAGAATACTCATTTGTACTGGACTAAGGAAAGAACAAATAGGGCAGATTTAACCATGACATGGAGACATGCTGGCATATGATTGAGCATAATATGGAAAGTCTGATCCCTGCATCCTTGCAGTGCCCAGTAAAGTCATCTCCAGTCCCATGTTACATCCCAAGTACCAGAAACATAGCTATTTTCAAGAGGAAGTGGACAGTCCTTTAATTGATTATTTTGTGAGTAGAAAGTGCTTGCTTCAAAGACTGTGAGCTCAGTTATAACCTTTTTGGAATGTGGTTCACAATATACTGGGAAAAATACATCATTTCCACAAAATAAGAAGGTGGAACTGTTCATTGTCCAGATTTCCCCTCTTCAGCTTTCCTTTGTTTTTCACTTATTCTATTTTTCATGTTTTGTAAGGATATTGTTGGAACTGGAAGGACAATGAAGGTTCTGCTTAATAACATAGAAAAATGCAAGCCAAAAATGATTAAAGTGGCAAGGTGAGTAAAACGATCACAAAACATAGCAATTAATTAGTCTAGCCCAACACGTTTTCCAGGGGAATTTTGCATTCCAAGATCCTGCTTTAATTCGATGCTGCGGTATCGCATGGGGAGCTCTGCAGAGGAGCTGCCTGAGTCACTAGGAGGAGGGTGGAGGAAAGGCGAGGAAATGCTTTTGTATTGTTCTGCAGTGGCAATGACCCTTCGGCCATTTCAAGACTGGCACTGATGGACTTTGAAAGGGAACACACCCATCTCTTCCCTGCCATCAGGACCTGGTCGGGAGGAGAAGCAGAACGAGAGCAGTGATTCACGTGGCTCGGAAGTTTTTTGATAAAGGGAATAGGTTTTATGCATGTTATTCAGGTAAATATCTAGATTTACATGGGGTTTATTTTGTTTTTAATTACAGTTTGTTGGTGAAAAGAACATCTCGGCCTGATGGGTACAGACCAGATTGTAAGTGTTATTGTGAAAATCTGTACATGACAGTACCACTGTTCTATCACTTGCCTTTCATATCGTTCTATGGACTGCTAGAAGCATTGTAAAATACCAGTTGTTAATGGGACTACAGGATGCAATGGAAAGATTTGCATAATTGTGGCTTGGAAAGCGTAGCCTCCTCATAGTCTGGTGTTTTTTGCAGATGATACTGTTTTCTGTACTAACTTCATAGGGAAGTTAAGAAAGGGTTTAATTTTATCTATGAAAGGTGCTTTATCTTCTGTCTCTGACAAACTATGTAGAAGAGAAAGACCATTTTTTCCTTCCTCATTGCATCTCTTTGGAGGAGCTGCAGGATTCCATCTGAACATGAAAGGTGTTTTATTGTAAGCTAGACATTCACAAGTTTTACATTTTTATAACAGAATAACACGTGTTCTTATTTTTTGAAAAGTATTATTGTTTAAAGGGTAAACAGTGATATTATTATTAAATCCCACCACCCCCCCCCCCCCAAAAATAAAAAGGTAAACTGGGCTTTTTAAACTTCTTCCTGCTGCTCTGTTTGTGTCACACCAGCACCGCTTCTGTCTGAATTATTGGTACTTGTACGGTGCTGTGATGAAGCCGGTATACCAAGCTATTGTCATTTTAGACTTATTAGAATAAATGATGCAATAACAGGTATGTGGCTAAATACTGAAAAGCATAGATCCATCTAGAAGAGATCAACCAGTATTTGCTACTGAAGAAGGCTCTGGTCAGCTGAGCTGGGGAGGAGGGTAGAAGGAGAGTAGGCAGGTGAGTACCAGGAGGCAGCATGGAGGGTCTTGATTTGGGATGTGGGAGAGAGGGACACTTTATGGAGCAGAAGTTACTCAATGTTGGGCACGGCCCTGCAGTTTTAGCCCCATAATCTGAACTGTGACCCAAATGTTTTGTTGTACAACTTTTTATACAGTGCTATTTTTAACATTTAGAATTTAATCCACTAAATTAAAGTATATATTCAACTGGATTCACTACTGTTAAACGTATAAAAAACCCAACAAAATTACCTCACGAAGGGTAGCTTAATATGTTGTAAAATGAAACCAGTTTTATCCTTGTTTATTCATACTGTGATTAATTTTATAAAACATCAGAGATCACTCTTGTAAATCACTGGCAGTGCCGCGTCATTTGCTCACTTACCCGAATTTATGATTCCAAAGTGTCTATTACCCACAATTTTTAACAATTGAATAAATTCCTTACTTGAATACCTGTAAATTTTTTTATGCTAGCCTATTTTTGTGTCCATAAGGTTGTGTTTTTCTCTAGTTACTTAGTTAACAATTTTGAAAGAGTCTAACAGTGCTGATACTGCACATACCTTCACACTCAAAGAGATATATGCCTATGCTTAGCTTGAAGTTTGTGAGTTGTATGATTCAGCTACACTGCATGCATTTACTTTGTTAAGCACGTGCGTGTGTCTTCATAGGGTTGGGGCTTTAATTTGAGAAGCATTTGACATGTTTTGGTTGCATAATATGCAAAATAGTTTTTGCTCTTCTCAGAAGAAGATACATAAATCTCTGAAAGTTACTTTTGAATTAAAATTGTACCTTTTTTCATCATTAATGGGATACTGGACAGTTGTCATCACACACGTATACCGATGGAGCTTCCAAATGTAGGCAGAATTTTTGAGCTCTGATTTTGGCTTCCTTCCACAATATATCCGTTGTGCCACTGATAATGTACACAACTCTCCTACTCTGCACTGACTATTCATATCCCCGTCACGGTCTATGAGTGGGAGCTGGGTACAGGGCTACTGCTGGCCTTAATGTCTCACAGTCAAAAGTAACATAACCTCAACTGACTACGTATATCTATACTTTGCTTGCCAGAGACCCAACACGTGAATTTAAGACCTATATAATTGCCCCTGATCTTGTATTGATGGTGTTTGTTATTTGTCTCGATACAGATTACGGATTTGAAATTCCAGATTTATTTGTGGTAGGTTATGCCTTAGACTACAATGAACACTTCAGAGATCTAAACGTAAGTTTCTTTAAAAAATAGTTAAAAAAATCACTGTTTTACTTTTCCAGGGTCTCTTAAATACCCCATAATTTGCCTCTTCCCTGGGGCCTTAAAGTCATGGTTGGGATCCTTTCAGTGGGTGTAGAACTCCCTGCAAAACCTCAAGTAATCCAAAGGAGTCACTGCTCAGTGCTGTGAACGATTCCTTCCCATCTCTTTCCTCTAAGAGCAGGAGTAATACCTCTGCTACACTTCCATCTTCTGTGACCCGGGACTTCACAGGTCCACCATTCCCCGTACGTGCAGAGACGGCAGTAAAAAGTGAAACACAGCTGCAGTTCAGATAGGTTTGGACTTGTACTGCTATGTTGCCTACCCCTTTTCTCAACGAGATAATGATGGAAAAAAAGGCGCAAGCCTTGCCTTTCTTTGCTTCCTGGGGTACTCCTGAGGTGGACCTCAAAGCTGGGAATTGCAAGTAGAAAAACTTGCTGTAGCTAGAAACTGAAATGAAAATTCAATTGCACGTCTCTGGAATGGAAAGGGTAATTACAAGATCACTGGATTGGTCAAGTGAAAGTATTTCTGAGCAATTTATTAATAATAATGTAATCAACTATACTGTTGAAATCAGTGTTATATTTTTTTCAGCACATATGTGTTATCAATGATCATGGCAAAGCGAAATACAGAGTCTGAAGCAGTAACATCCTCACCTGAAGATTTGTAAGCTCAGTGAAGCAGAAATTTGACTACAATCCCTTGAGCATCTCCCAGAAGAGCAGTTCAATTGACTTGTGTTTCTTTCAACTCAGTATAATAAGGGGTTTACTCCAGAGATACTGATTAAGATTCACAGAAGTGAGAGCTCTTATCTAAAATGTGAAGTAGAGGGATTTTAAAGTTATTACCTTTTTTAAGCATTAAAATTACTGCATAAGATGCCTTTTGACTAATAATTTGTCTGCCTCAAGTCTCATTGTGAATGCATCTTTTCTTCGTTCAGTCCGTCATTCTACCCATGGCAATCCATGCGCTTCACTGTGTTGCATAAGATGATTCGAAAGTGCCATTCTGTGTGTGAAGTTTGTTTTACAGAATTTTATTGACTTCCACATCCCTTTAGTCTTGGTCGTATATGCTGCTGCCAAATTGAAAATATTATTTTGATTTAATTCCACAATTAAAAAGTTTCAGCTGAAGCTGTATGTTGTATGATAAGACATTTCTGGCAGTCCATTACAGCCTCTTCCAAACACAAGTTTTAACTCTCAGAATGTGCTGAATTAGAGTCCTTGTGCAAAATGAACTTTGCAAGACACTGTTGATCTGAAGTTGGAAGATGTCATGGGTTTGGTATGTCATGTAGCCATAGAACCTAACTTGTTTAATGTGCTGAATTTTAATCAAGACAAAACAATGCCAGGCAGGTTTCAATTTCTGCGTGGTATCTTTTTACTTCTATAGGACACAAACAAGTGAAAAAATTAACAGAGCGTTCTCCTGTGCGTATATTCTTAATTAAACCTCATTAAGCACAAAAGTTTAATGCTAGTCAGACAATTATTCAGTTATGATTTGATTTTTGTGCATGTCTGAGTTGAGACTTTTTGTAACGATTTGTCATCTTTAAGAATACACATCTGACAATGTTGGGGAAAACGTACAAAAAATGAAAGAAATGCATAGGAAAACATAGAAAACCAGTTAACTCATGAATATTGCAGACCTTAGAGATTCCTTTCTTCCCTTATACATCACGTTTGAAGAATTTTGTTAATTTGCATGCTGTATTAAGTGTGAAAAATTTAATTCTGTACTGTAGGTAACTGTTTTCAACAACTTCCTGAGGGAAGCCGATGGAAAGTAAGTAGCTGTATATCCATAGCTTTGCTCTGAACTGTAAGAGGCAGATTGTTATTAGTGCCAGGTTCCTTTGAACTAATAAAGAAATATTAAGAACACTTGTTATGTTGCACAGTTGTTTATTTTTCTGCTTCAGCGTATTTCGCACATCCTGTAAAAGCTCTTAAAAATATGTGTTTGACTGGTAATCTAAACATACTTTATGTATGTATCCTATGGCTCATAAGCTATTGTTATTTGGATAAAGTCCATGATGTTAACGGAATGAAGAAGATCAAAGAATTATTTTGATTGCTAGAGAAATGCCTTAGCCCTCTCTTCTTTACTCTTTTAACCTTTATTTTTTAAGATTTCTGTTGAAAAGCTTTCCCTCATAGAATAGCTTCCATCTGTTTTAGAGAAGAAAGCACACCCATAGAGCCCCTGGGAGAAGCTGGTGAAAAGAGTTTCATCTCTTTTTCTTTTATGAGAGTGTTAAAGTTTTTCTTAGTGTTTCCGATGTCTACTGATTTAGTAGTATTGGCACGTTGCGTACACAGACATGTTTAGGCTTAGTCCAGAAGATCCGTTAGGTTATTTCCTTTATTTCCTCACTTCTTAAAAAGTCACAATCGAATTTGCCTTGCTATGATGATCAGCCTTCAGCAACAACAACAAAAATAGAACGAGTGAATTAGTGTGAAATTAGTGTGAAAATATGAAGTACTGTAGGTGCACATAATTCAGACTGTGTTAAAGCTGTTTCACTGGAAGATTAAGACTGTTAAAATCTACATACTTAATAGAACAGACCAGATTTATAGAAAAGATAAGAAGAACTGGAACGTTTCTTCAAATTAATTTTATTTCCTCCTGCCATCATATTTTTAACATTGTGAAAAAGCACCATACAGATTTCACTAGTGAATTTGCATGCGCAATTATACTGTGAATAAGAGGTGTTTTTCTCTTCTAATGTTGCATTTGAATTTTGTACCTTTATATACCTGAGCATGTCCAGATGTCTGAGCTGCCATCCACGTTACTCTTTGCTTGAAGTATTTCCATCTGAAAAATTATTTTTCAATTACTTTAATAATCAGATTCCAAAATATCATTAGTGTAACAGAGGGAACAGGTAATTATGCATATATGTCTGATTAGCATTGGGTCTAATTTCTTTGGTGTGCTCAGGTAGTTTAAAAAAATCATGTTTTTTCTGTAGCTGTCTCCTGGTTCAATAATAGTGTTGATTCCATTGCTTTAACTAAAAGGCCACTAAACATTTCTTCAGTGGTGATTGCACTCTGTGACCTACAATGCAACGTGGTTGTTTTAAAATAAGTTCAGCAACATCTGTTACTAAGAAGAGAGGATGTTCTTTACGATCTGCTATTTTTGCGGACATCGTGTTTATGTATTTGGTGGGCACCCATTTTTATCCCAGTTTTTCTTCTCATGTGCTCTGAACATCAGCATCCTTTCCCTACCTGTTGAACACAAATTAACATGGGCAGTAATTTGGTTTAAAGTTACGTATATGTTTAGCAGCCATCAGGTTTTAGACTTTATTCAATTCATTCATGCTTACATCTGGTCCAATTCCAAAATATCTGAAAGTGATTTTCTGGAGAGAAAGCCAAAGTAAGAAGAATAATTCCTGCAACCATGTTAACTGAATATCATTTAGGATTTCATGTTACAAACTACAGATAAGGTCTGAATATCTAATTGTTTCTGCTTCAAAAATAGAATTTAAATAGTCTAAAAGGTCTGTAATGAAAATATTTTTTTCAATTCAATTAGCTGCTGCATTCTTGTATAGTTGAGCAAAGTAGAAAATAGTGTCTGTTTTTGTGATTGCCTACTCTTAGTGTTATATTGCCTGACCATATCATGTTAATCCTCAAAGTTTTATTAATAATGTCTATAATGTAAAATTCCAACATTTCCCTCCAAAATACAATATTAACTGTGTGTGATATTCAGCTGCAGAACAGTTTCTGATCTGTGAAAGAGTCAAACCATCAGAGTTTAAACACAGTAAAATGCTTAACTTGGAGAGGTACTTATGAGTACCTCATTATTGCTCTGTGGTGAGAATAACATTTATTTCCATAAAAATGTTGGAGTTTTAAATTTTAATATTTCTTTATACGGGAGAAGATAAAGGCCAAATCAGCTTCTCTGCATATGCTTTTTGATTTTGTCAGATAAAATAGCAGTGAAAACCCCTATTGTAATCAAACTTGTTACACATGCAGACTGTCATTGATTCTAGCTACCTAGAAAACTCTAATTTTCAGTTTCAGTTAAAAATGAAAATCTCAAAAGACAAATATTACAGGGTAGCATAGCAAGAGATAGAGGGGTCCCTGCCCTTTTGTAAAACTGTCACATTTGGGAATGTTTTTCCCTTCTTTTACCTTTTTAAATGTTTCCCCAAAACTCTGGTAGACTACGTGTAAAGGTCGGAGATGAATGCAATATCTAAATGTACTGTGAAAGGTATCTTAAATTCTTTTTCTCCTTAGATTGGAGGGAGAAATGTACACATGGAAGTTAATGTAGTTATGTATTACCTCAGTTCGGTCTTCCAAAAGTCAGCTCTGGCTGTCCTCACCAGGGAGCACAAGATAACTAAAGAGGATGAGTCAACCTCTCTCCATGCTTATTTCAGCGGTCCCCGTTTGAAACCTCGTAGGTGAGAGAAGCGGAGCGTCAGGTACTTTACCCATCCTCTCAACAAAATGAAAATAAAGTGGAGGGAAAAGAAAAGCTTTCACCCTAATTTCATACGCCTTTCACCATTACTCATTTAATGCTCTTCCTCCGGGAAGTCAACCACACACAGCTACCTCAGTACCTGCACTAATGGTGTCTGTAGTGCTAGGGAATGACCGCTGCCTCTGCCAGGGATATTCAGAGCAGGGAGGAACACCGCAACAACACGCGGCCAGCTAGAAAAGATTGATCACAAGCCATAGATGATACCGTGGGATTATTTTGTGGTGTTAAAAGGACGATTCTTTGTTAAGAAAGAGCAATACTCTGCACTTTCCATAAATGATGAGAGGGAAAAAAAGATAACCAAAGTAGAGAAGGGAGCGCTAACGTATTGGAGGAATGTTGTCCTTTATTTTGCGGAAAAGATGGAGAGCACCCAATATTTTTTAGAAGGGAAAAAGGGGACATCAGTTCTGGGTGAGGGTCTGAAGCCCCTTGAAGGTCGTCAGCTGTGGTTCAGATACTTCTTTGTGCTGTTATGAAGCTCTGGCTGACACTACCTTCCTCTATGCCGATAAACCAGTGCTTAGGTTCTTTGTACCTCCACGGGAACACACATGCGTCTGCAGCTGAACTTTTCACTGTTGCCAGTGGTTGTTTTGGAACACAAAGGGGGTTTCAAATCCGCAGAAACTTAATTAGTTAAATATTTTGCTGTCATGCCTTGTTCCTTCTACTGCTGCACGGAGCAGTGAACTACTGACGAACTACTGGAGTTTGCAGTACAGCAATTTATTTGTAATACTAAGAGAGAAAAAGGTTTGGCTACCATTCAAAGGCTGACCTTTACTTTGTTTCAGGAGTGGCATGAAAGATTTCCCTTTTTTTTCCATCGCAGAAGAAACAAAAATGACTTGTAGTATTGTGATCTACCAGTCTCTCTCAGCCCTGCATGATTGGCCTCTGATAATGGTAAGAAAATCTCGTTTCTAATCATGGTGCAAAATGTCATTACGTTAAATCATTACTACACACGTTCCAAAATCCATTGGTCCTACTGTTAGTAAAGCTTTGTACACTTGTCAGCACTGTTAAGTCATGAGGTTATACGCGGGACAGCTCTCTTGCTGGAAGATATATGTTAGGCCTTCATAGCTGTTGAATTTGCATAGAAAAACATTGGAATTTAGCTGAGATGTTTTGGAAGCAATGCCAGAAAACACAGTTATCTTGAGGCACCTTTCCTCAGTACATTTTCCTAAGCTATTAGAAGTGTCAATCTCTTTTCTTCAGATTGCTTTTCTCCAGTTACACCCTATTTTTACATTGTATTCTATCCTGGTGTCTTTTAACCAAATTCCTGCCAGTCTCGTAGTTTTTAATGACACTCACAAATGTTTGTTGTTTTCCAGGAAAGATAAGCCCTTGTTCTGAAACATTCAGGGGCAGATTTTCAAAGGTGCTTAAGCGTCCAAGAAAATTTTGTGGGATTTCACCTGCTTGGGGTGGGCGCCCAGCTGCATCCTTCGGTGATTATGTACCTTTGAAAATATGTTTCTTGCCTAATCTGGATAGACTGGGAAAACATGCAATAATATAAGTTGGAACGAAAACAGGAGGTAACAGAATAAAAAAGAGAGGCGAGTACAATTGTGTCATTCTTTGATGTGGGCATGAATATCTCTTTGTCTTTCTGAGTCATGCAAGTGTTGTTTAATTGATTTATTTGTTTGGGGTTTCATGAGAATTATTGTAGTAGTGTTTCTGCTTTTTCTTAGGAAATTTGGAACGAGGTAAGAGTGCTCAACATTTAGCTTTTGGAAATAATAGCTCTGCATAAACACTAACACAGAGAGACAAAAAGCAGACCAGATACAAAGGAATATTCAACAGTAGCAGAAGAGTCAAGGAGGGTAAAAAATGAGGTGTCACTGAAAACTTTAACTGTAGAGTATTGACTGGAATGGATCCACCAGCGAGTGTACAGGAAGGATACTACACTTGATTAAATATGACCTGCTGAATGAGTGTGGGGATGGAAGGCTTTCTGCTGAGAGCTAGTTTGGTCCTGGGCCCGTTTGTGCCATATGGGAAAGAAAACCATAATAAACTGAAATTGTTTATCTTCCTCCAGAAAGCATTCCACATGATAACACGGCGCTATTAACTGCATTCGACCTTGTAACTACGAACACCCAATGTAAGCATCCAGTACTATTTTGCCTAAGCTGTGTATGAGGCAGCCTCAGCTCTGTAAAGTCAATCTGAATCTCTCTGGGTCTTAAATTTCATCAGCCGCATTAAGCACCTGTGTTACTCCATCTAAATAGATCTCTGTGTTGCTACTAACAGTCCCTCTGTCTTATTTTTTGAGGGTTTTAGGTCTTCCCATCTCAGGCTTTACCCTATTCCTTAGATCTTTATTTCCATTTCTCCCAATTCCTCTTAGCCCATGTTGGGCAGAAAACAATTTACAAGCTCAGCAGGTGCTGGGAGCAAAGTGAGGGCTGATCTGGAGACACGGCACAAATGTGGGTGAGTCTGCAACCTTCAGAGAAACCAAACCCCATGAACTGCTGAGACACTCTGCTGAGTGGCAGTTGCTCCTCTGCCATGAGAGATTTTAAGAAAAATTGCAAATACTTAATTTAATGGGAAAAACATCCTCTGATTTGTGCCCAAAGGTATCAGAGTGGAGAAGCTAACTGGCTTGCGAGGCATAGAGAGAGGACTCTGTGTGGCTGGAGGAGGAATCTGTCTATTGACGCGCAAATCGGCACAAGAAATATCCCTCTGCTGTAGTGTTTCTAGCTCCAGTACTCAGACAAGCACAGAAGAGGGTTTATCCAGGCCAGCTCTGGCACGCAGTTGATTCTGTCAGGCCTCAGCCATATCTTGCAGCGGTCTAGCCAAAATACACCTCAAAATATTTTGATATTTTCCACACACGTGTTGCAAACTGGAGTCCAAAGTGTTTTCCTGATGTTGTTCCATTTATTTGTAGAAAAAGAGTCAAATAGAAGAACACACATCCTGTGCAGAAGGGAAGAAGGAAGTCAAGGCACGTCACGGCACTGCCCCAGGCGGGTCGGAAGTCTTTGGTCGGGCACAGAGTTACCGGGCTCCTTTTCCATCCCTTAAACTGTGTTTAGGCTGTCTCAAGTTCAGCAGTCTCTGAGACATGTAAATTATTTTATGCAGAAGGACAACAGCATTTTGTGAAGTCAAAACAGGTTGTGAAAGCTGCATGTGAAGCTACTCGAGAAGAGGGATTGCGTGTTCTCTGTATTTGAATAGCAAACTAACACCATAGTGTACGGGCCCCGTTCCTGCAGAGAAGCACAAACTGACGGAACACAACTGCTCACACGCCCCGAGTTAAGCCACTACAGAGTTGTAGCAAGATCGGAGCCACGGTTTCAAGCTAGTATAGGTGTACACATGAAAACAGTATAATTTTCAACGTGGACGTTATTCCAAACAGTCCTTTAGCCTCCTTTAGTAGAATGGCATTGTCCTAGAAATAGGATTGCTTGTACTCCTGTTAGATACAAGAATTTAATTTTTTGGTACAACATTTAATACTTTACTAAAGAGCATGGAAATGTGGTCATGCGGCTCTTGGTAGGACTCACCAAACACTCATCCACCAATGTGGAGTCTCAGCTGGTGAGGTAAACCTTCACTACCTGAGAGGAGAAAGGCACGTCACAGCTGTTCTCAGCCATCATTCCGCAGACTTTCCACAGTTCATAAAGAAAACTTACAAGTCCCATTTCTAGTAAGAAAAAAAGAGTAGAATATAAAATCTTGGTTATGAATCATAACAATCAGCATGGATCACAGCTGCTTTTTTCTGCTCTGTAGTTCACCTGCTCATAAACGCCAGACCTTTCTTCCTTGAGGCTCCTCAAGACCGAACCTGGTCTGCCTGAAGCCATAGTTTCATCCACGTCACAACACAGCCATTATCCTGACAGAGCAGGGAGAACTTCTGCATCTTCCACCTTAATTTACAGAGAAACCCTTCTAGGGTTTAGTTTAAAAGTCACATATTGCAGAAGTGGCCACAAAGGTATTGGCTAAGCCTATGGCTCAACAGACTCGGGTTGAACTGGGACAGGGACAGTGGCACTTTACTCTGCCACTTTTGGAAGGGTTGGGAGGATGACTATCATAGTCTCTGGTTCATGCAGCAGCCCGAGTGCCTCACCAGAAGCAGAGCCTGGAGGCTCTTGTGGCAGAGCAGAGACAGCAACACAGCTACCAATGTCATCTCCAGCATCCTGCTGAGGCCTCCTGGTATTTTCCAAGATCAGCTCTCAATGATAGAGCAGATGGGATCACAGTTTAAAACTGTAAAGACGTAGGAGTTAGCTTTTCACTGAGAACAAGCTCTAAATAAAAAAAATGTCATAAAGTTAACTTCTCTAAACATCCCTGCCCTTCTCCCGAGGGTTTGGGCTGCCCTCCCTGACTGCCAGTGCCACCTTCATTCAGCTTCTTTCCAGAACCAGTTTTTCTCGTCCTCTGCTGGCTCTCACTTTTGCCCCCAGACTGCTCTAGAAATGTGTATTTTACAGTCCAAAAATACCATTCCTGGGCCAGCCCATGGCTCCAACCGAAATAATTGGGTGGGTGGGAAGTATTTTAAAAATCAAGGAAGTAGGTGATTTCCATGCTTAGGTTTAATCAAAATTATAGTACCAAGATACATGAAACGCTAAGGCAACAAGGCCTGGCCAATGTCTTCTGCTGCTGTTGAAAGCAGCTGCTGCTTTTACTCCTTCAGACAGTTTTGATATGTAGGGAAATGTAGTGTCCCAGTAGATAGCGCTGTATCTATCCATAACATAACTAATAGCTACCAGATAAAGAGCTGCAAACTTAAAATTATTTAAGAATTTAGGGGTTTGAGGGGTTTTGGCTTTTTTAAAAAAAATTGCCTATGCCCTGACACAGTTTGCAAAAGCCTTTTGCCAGCATATTTTCAAAAGTCTTCTAATTAGTCATTCCAGGAAAACAAGCATTTATGATTGGATCTTTTGTCTACAGGTTCAACTAAGGTGAAAAACCCTGGGAAGTTGCCATCACTCTTCTGAGTTAATTCAATGCAAAGTCATCATACCAAAATTGCTCTAAAAGTTCGTTTTAAAATATGCAATTAAGCATTCAGATGCCACTGTCTGCATTAACTGCTTTGTGGAAGACAAAAAAATAGTTCTTATTTATGTATAATATTCCTATAATAACTATTGTTAGCAGAAATGCGGGCATAGAAAAACAGCTCAAAATAAAAATAAGTATTTTTATGCCTGTTTTTAATAATGGCTCAGATAAAAGGTATTTTTATTTTTATCATATTCTCAGTTATTTTCCAGAGCTCTACCTGAACTTGTGTGTTCAGCGTTTTCCGTCAGTCACAGGATTCTTGCTTGATTGCCTATTGAGTGCACTTCGCTAACTCTACTGTATTTACCTTAGAAATTACAGTTAAGGGAACCCTCACAAGTCTGCTTTTAACTAAGGATGCTCACTTTCCCCTCCTGCCAGATTTCAAAGGTGGCATCCAGATTGCTCGTCCAAATTAAAATTCTTTTTGCTCTTCTTTGTGCCTTCCACCGCAGGTCAGCTTGACTTTTCCGATACATCTTGTGTGTGTTGATAGCACACGGTGGTGCTTCCATTTAAACCCTGAATTATTTCAGCAACCAGTAAATTGTTTCCTCTTGCTCCAGTGACGTTTTACGGCACGACAAGGCAGCCTTAAAGTGAGAACAACTGCCTTTAGAGGAATATCCTTCCTCGCTTGAGCCCTTCTGGCCATGACAATGGCGTAAAATATAGGCTGGGCCTCATCTTAGTTCCTGGCCCAGATTTTGGTGGCGATGCCAGAGCTCGCCCAGCTGCAGCTATACTCTGCTTTTCCCAGCGCGTCGCAACGGGCAGTTACCTCAGCAACCCCGGCTTTGCTCTCCCGGGCTCTCTGCCCCTGTGCAAGCCTCACGCGGTGCCAAGATGCCGTAACCCCCACCTCACTCCCACCCTAGGTACTTGCGTGGCACACAGGAGCCGCGTACTGGAGGATTACAACCCGACGCCTCATGCTCCTCCTACTCTTTTTAATATTTGCTACACCTGGAGAAACTTCTAGAAGTCCTGCTTCTGGTTTTAGGGTCCTTCACCTGCGTGCCAGCTCGCTCCTCTTCGTCTCTAGAGATCTGTCGGTCTGTTCAAAAACAAGAACTTTTTTTTCCCTGACAAAGCCAGATTCTTGGCACATTCTTCCAGCATTCCTTTAAACAGCCAGTCAGCAAACAACAGCGCAAACACTCGCCTGCCCTCTCATTGTTTCCTGACCCTGATTTACGAGAGGTCAGCGTGATAGATGTTTAAACTAACCACAGGCTCAGTTTATGCCAGGCCACTCCATCTGAGCTTTCATGTCATATTAATTACAATTCCTTTAAATTCCACTGCAATTAAAATTGAAAGCAACAGTTGTATGTTTTCAGCACCTCCCACCCAAATATTGCGTATCGCTTGAGGCCAGAGTCTGCCCCTCTCCATCTTTCTACGTATCATCTTCCCTTCTATTGTTCATATTTTCAAATCACTCTTGAAAAATGTGGAAGTTCATCTAATCGAGTGGACGGCCAAGTACAGTGACATCCAAGAGCAAAGTGCTATTTTAGATAAGAGTGTTACAAGCTGGCCCTTTGCAGACATTTCTAAGCTGGCTTCTACAACAGAAATATGTGATGTAGGCACGCATATGGCCTTAGATTTTCTCTTTCAAAAACTGAGAAGTTGCAGCCCTGATTTTAGAGATGCACATCAGCTCTACTTTCAAGCTACTAGGGAGCGTGCCATAACAAATGAAAACAAACTGCTGTAGGACCTGTGGTATCAATGCTTTTTCATATCCAGCAGCGGCACTGCACGTGGTAAAGTGTCCTGTTTAGCAGCAGCATCTTGAGGGAACGCCCTCATCCCAGCACCGGCCGGTTGTGCTGGGGTAGTAGATCTACTGTGCCCAGAAGATCAACTGCGAGATCGTACTCTGCTCACAGCACCTTGGCCTCTTCCTAATACCACCCCCTTTTTCCCTCGCTACATTTCTTTTACTGTTGTCCTTCATCTTTTGTTGTATTTTTAATTCAGCTTGGTCTTAATTTTGCTGGAACCAGCAGCCTTCTGCTGGGCTCTCAGACTCTGAAGGATCTGCTGTACTTCTTTTTTGGTCTCACTGGACTGCTGCTGAAGCTTCTGGCAGAATTTCTTTCTTGTAGCTTATTTTTCCCCCAGACTCTACCGAAATAGCTGTTTGACTTTCCAGTAAGAGATGCTGCATTACTACCAGGAGCAGGTGGTTCTCATTTCAGAAATTTCAGTCAAGAAACCAAAGCATGTGACATCTTGTGAATCACAGATTTTTGCTTTCTGTCCTGACATTGCTCTTATCTTTTCGAGTTGAAGGCTGATCCTTAAAATGGATAACTAAGTGAAATTACATACCACACCACTACAGCCCGGCCAAATAATATCTAGACAAATGGCTTAGGTGGAGTCACTGCAAAATGCAGAATTAAAAAAGATTACTAGATTTTGGCCTGTACAATATTTTTATATTTGCACTATTGCTTTCCAGATGAAATAAAAATGACATAGCCTGACAACTTCTAAGTCAGTGTTTAACATCTCCCTGTGTCCTATCTACCGGCATAATGCCATATTTATTTTCTTTTTCAAAATGTTCAGCCTGAGATCCTGTTTGCCATTTTACAGCCTTTCTTCTCTCCTGTCTGAGAACTGGAGTGATGGCAACCCCAGCCAGCACTCCACTTGCTTCAGCTTGTTCCGTGCTGTAGGAAGTCAAACAGAAAATGTACCATCCTAAACTTTACAATCTGTCCAATGAGAAAAAAAATGCATAAGGAAAAAAAGGAAGAGATCATAGAGAAAACTGGTTTTAAACATACATTACAGAAGGTTACCAACCTATCAGAGAGGATATCTGATTTAAACATCTGAAATTCAAAATCTGAATGTCTTACACGTTTTAAAATATATCTCTGGGCTTGGATGTCTCTGGCTACGGTCTCTCTCTCCACTTGGTGTTATCTGGATTGAGCTAGTTGAAAGGAGATTCTGCTGTCTCCAGATGAGTTCATCCAGTTTCTATCACTAGCCCATCACATAACAACAATAACTTTACACTTAGCTCATGAAGATATGCCAGAGAATCTTCTTCCGCACCTCACTGCAGTCCAGCCGGGCTGGAAGGCAATGCAGTGTCCTGGGAGCAGCCGTGCCTGAGCCTATAACAACTGGGTTTTTTTGTCCTACTTAGTATCTGAATGTTCTTTGTGTTTTCGGTTGTGTGCAAAGGACAAGACCCCGGAGCTTGTGCATGAGCTATTTGAGTGGCCCTTGATAATGTCAGTTCCACAGAGTTACAGTCATTATCCCTGATAAAAATAAAGTTCTCTCACTGCCTCCTCGGTGGATTCACTGTGAAAGAGGAAAGAGCATATTTGCAGGTGCAAGGAGCGATGCTTCCCAAGGATACTTTAGTCTCTCCCAGCTTAAGAAACCTGTCCTTGCCTCCAGTTGCCCGTCCAGGTGCTCTCTCCTCCTTGCTGTGGGTCTGCTCCTTGAGCACCATGTCTACAGTCATTGCTCTTAGTTTTCTTCTTCAGTTCCAACCTAGATCTTTCCTGATTTGGCTTCTGCTGCCTGGGCTCCACCGAATCAGAGTGCTTAGCTCATGACTTCCATAAAGTTCAGAACTGAAAGAAAGATGAGTAAGATTCTAATTTTAAACCGTCACTTTAAAAATATTTTAAACTGTTACTTGTAAAAGTTGGGTATTTTAAAGACAAGAGCTCATGGGGGAAGGAGAAGGAATAGTGCATCTCTCTCAGCAGCTTCCTTGTGATGAAGGCTAACAAGGAGCAGACTGTTCTATTTGATGCTGCATTTCAGCCCAAGCTTCCAGAAAGCCCAGTTATCTCCTAAGGGCCCCACAAAAGCCTCTATTGATTTATTTCCAGCTAATACTACTGCTCCCTCCTCTGATCTGTCTCCTACTTTTAAGACATTTGCTCAGGTTACTCTTCATGCTTTCATTTAGCTTCCACAATTCTCTTTCAGCTTCCGCGTCTTTAATCTTTCTTACAAGGTGTTAAGGGATCCTCATTCTCTTTTCAGCATTTTCTGAAAATTCAAGAAAAAGCTGTTTTCAGTCACCTTTTCTTCCCTCTCTGTACTTTGCCTCTGAAGGATCTCACTATAATACCATTTCAGCAGCTTTCTCCATGCTTGTGATTCACCAGCCTTTCTACTTCAGATTTGTCATATTCTTTCCAAGCGAAAATTTTTACTTGTCTCTCTGGCATTAGTTGCCACGCTACTGTCTGGTATTTCCTCAGCTGAGTTAGTGCAGCACCCACACTGAGATATTTTCGGTAATCATTTTTAATGCCACTCCACTAAACACATTTTCTTGCAATTCTTTAGCTTCTGTGTCCTCTTATTATAGAAACCTGATTTTGGTTTCCCACATCCGTTACTCCCACCTTGTACAACACGTTCCCAGAGTTCTGACACAGGTAGGAAAGAGGTGGTAGGTTTGTGTGGGGTCACGAGTCACTGTATCCTAAAAAACGTGAGCAGGTCTCAGCTAGGTTTGGTGAACAGAAGGAGATGAAGTCTTGAAAATATCCTTTAAGATTAACTTGTACTGTCCTTTGCTCGCATTTTTTTTTTTTGGTTTATCTCTGCATTTGAAAAGGTTAATAATATATAATCAAACCTACCAGATTTTTCTAAAAGACAACTGTATCCAGCTGTGGAGGTGTAAACACAAAAGAGAGGGGCTGAGCGCTTAGCACTGACCGATGGGGAATAACTGGGAGTAATGAGATTAAACTGAACAAAGGAAAACCACTGAAGGTTGAACATGAGGAAAATATCCTGGCCGTGTCTATCAGACCATGGACTAATTTCCCACGGGAAGTGGTGGAAACTCCATCTCTAGAGTCATTTAAAATTAGACCAGATAAATCACTGAAAAACAGAGGGCTGGGAACAACCCAGTTGGAACTGGAAGGGGATGAACTAGATGGTTTCAAAAGACGGTTTTAGTCTCAGTTTCTCTTATTCTGAAATTAAATAAGATGCCTTGTTTAGGGTCTGTTCATGCAGGACTGCCAAACCTGCAGCTGCACTGTGTTCTCCTCATTATGGTCAGGTTGAAATGCTAATGTGTCTCTGACTGATCATTTTTCAGTGTTGTGGTAATGTCACAGCTCAAGCCTGCTCGCGTAACCAGAGGAGTCCCCCCCAGCCCTCCTCCTCCCCGTATTGCAGACCTGGTTGGGGGCTGTCATAGGATTTCTCTGCCAAAAGGCTTCTTTGTTTTGGACCGACTCCTCGTTATTTCTTCTACCACGTACCCTGTTGGGCTGAGCTCCCCTAGATGGCAGAGCTGAAGCAATTTAAAATGCAAAATGCTTTACACAGCCTTGCTCTAACAGGGACTGCCATAGACAGCCCACTAATTTCTCAAGAGCTACTTGCTAGAAACAGCTTCTGCTGTCACAGTTCACTCTGCTGATGAACGGGAGATGATCACTCTGCTGATCTGGACGGGAGATGGTCCACCTCCACGTACAGTTAATGCAGTTAGGATTTGGCCCCCAAAGGCTATTGTTTTCAAGTTTCCAGTTCTCAAAAACAGCAGGCCAAGAAAACGGTTCATTTATGGTTGTGTCTTTAGCAAACCCCATGGTCCAGCTGCACTGACTTTTTGAAAAAAAAAAAAAAAAAGCAAAACAAAACAAACAAAACAAACAAAAAAACCCCAAACAAACAAAAAACCAAACAACTTTGATACAATTGTGCAAATGCTTGGAAAAGCAACAAATGTGATGAGGCAAGTTCAGAAAAGCTACAAGTCACCTTCTTGTCCATTTACACTTTTCAAGCCTTCTGTTACACAAAACTACGGGTTTTAGCATTAGCAGTATTAGTCCACACAGTTTTTCTTTCTGTCCACACACAGATGTTTTTCCCACTAATTTACTTCTACTGCAATGCATTTTTTTGGGTTAAAGTGCTGGAGAAAGCTGAACCCAAACCAGGTCACATTTTGAGGATTTCTATTGAAATGACACACATAACTTTCAGTAAATTTAAGGATCGATAAAAATTATTTGAATTCTGTTACCTCTGGAACTGTTTTCATTTTGTACACTTTGCAGAAGAGGACAATAGGTCAGGGTTTTTTTTTGTGTGTTATTTCTTTTTCAGCTGAGCAGCTCCACATGATGTGTTGCATTTCTCAGCTGGCAAAAGACTTTAGTTTTTTTGAACTATTGTTGGACTGACATGAGATGCCTTAGCGTTTCCCATCTTTACAACCAGAGACAAGGTAAATAAACTGATAATAGCTGTGGTAGATGTATAGAGGGAAAAAGGAAATTACTTGGGAAGCAAGAAGATTGAGCTGAATTATTTCAAAAGTGTCCTTTTCTTACATATCTGAGCATGTTAGTTCAGGTAAGTAATGCAATCCAAATCAAGAGTTGTGAGTAGAACATAGCAAAAAAAATAAAATATTTTACCTGTGTTGGCAAGCCATCGGTTCAGAACCAGGCTATCCTTAGCTCTGAAGTTGTAAAGCTTCACAGTTTATTCCCTGAAGAATTTTCTTCTTTGTGTCATGGTTATTCTGACTGCTTGCACCCATTCTTTTACTGATTATTTCCTTATTACTCCTTCTGTCTGTTATACTTTCCATTATTTTAATCTCTTTCTTGCTAAGAATTTTACCATTTCTAATTTCTTACTCATCTTTGGTTGTCTTTAGCTCTTTTCACATATACTTTACCTATTTTGTCAGCTTTTGCTTCCTCCTTTTATCTGTCTTATCTTTATAATTCCCATATATCTTTTTTGATTTTCCACAGCACAGCTTCACGGTATCAAATACTCATGTTGCAAAATTTCCCCTCATATAAAGATCAACAATAAGTTCACTGGAAGTCATCCGTATTTCATTATATTTGGCACTGAGAAGTGCAGCTTTTAAAGAGCCTCCACCCTACAGCTGCATCTCATCATTGATCCATTTAAATGCACTAATCTAGCCAAAAAGCAAATGTTTCCCATTACAACCTGTCTCTAAGTGACATCTATGTGCTAGTTTAGGAATAGATCTTCATAGCAGAACTACTTTGGAGGTAAAACAGGAAAGATATTCTTCTGGTTCAGTGCTAAACACTTGCATGCTTTTAGCCTGAAATAAGTATGGAGCCATGTACTTCCATCCAGTTACGTAGTGGGGAAAATAAACATTGTAAGCGTTGCTCACTGAATACAAATTCTGTAATTACGGGTTACGTGTATGACCAGTTAGGTGACTAGAATCTGGCTCCTACATTTGTAGGGATTTCTCCACAGAAAAGGAAAATAATTAAAAACTGAAGTTCATCATGAACATAGGGTAGGATATCTAACGTGCTACTAATATCCCAAAGGCCCTCAGGTCTTTATAATGGTGATCAGACCACTATGGCTTCGTGAAAGGAGTCATGAGGACTGATCTGCCCACAGGCTCATACAAGGGTGTATGAGATGGCTTGTTAGTTTGTTTGACTTCATTGACGTAGTTACACTACTGCAAATGCTGCTAATCAAGATGAAGTGTCTTAAAAACCGAAAAGGTGGGATTTGCAGGTCCTGCGACACAGGAGCGTTTTGATGTCAACCTCATAGAAAGCTGAAAAAGGTGTTTGTTAGAATTAAGCAGGAAAAGAAACAGTATATTCAATACTATATTCGTTATTTCACACATGCATATGTTGAAAGAATGATCGATATCCAGTCCAGATTATCTTTCAGTCCTCACGCTGCCTTTGTACTTCTCGGCTGTCGGAGGGCTGCAGGACTCCTTCCCAGCAGCACTCCGTTCCAACAGCTGTCGCAGGAGAACTAGAGGGTTTTATAATAAGAGAGCGGGCAGCTCTAACTTTGGTACTCAGGAACTTGTGGGAGTCTGTTTCTTGACACCAAAGGCAAGTAGATAAAGGAGTACATAGAGGGAGAGGTGCACAGGCACTGGAGCACTTTGCAGGAGCTGCTACCAAGCAATCCAGAGGCCGTACCCAGCTACTTACGCATTCTGCCACCTTTTGGAACACTATGGTTTCTCCTGAAGGCCTTTCTCACTCCCAAATGCTTTTTGGATGTGTTAGATGGGTCCCTGAATCATAGTTTCTGAAGTGCTAACGCTCACAAAACTAAGTCTATTTTTGATCACACTGGCATCTCCTTTCCAAAACTTCTTTTCTCCCCCTTTAATCTACAACTGTAGCCAACACCCCCTTTGACGTCTGGCATACCTTTCCGTACACTTAACCTTAAGGCAGACATACTGTTAAAACCTTGAGTTGTATTTGCTTTCTGAATTAACAATCCAGCTGTGATAAATGTGGCATGGATAACAAAGTTATTGTTTCACGCTGTTTGCTAGCAGCATCGGGTGAATAATTGCAGTGGTCTCAGTTCAAGTGACACACCAAAGGCTGTCTTTACAGCCACAAGGACTGAAAAATAATCTGCTGTAGGGAGGCTTTGGTTCTCAGTCCCAGTTTCATGAAAGGGACAGATCTCCAACTACTGTCTTGTCCAGCAGTGAACAAGGTCAGGATTTAATCACTTCTTGCTACAGAATAGTTTAGAGAACATTTGTAATGAAAATCCTGCTGACGTACAGAATGAATCTCCAATCAACAAGAAAAACCCAACACTTGTGAGACCGTGCTGTGAAAAGACAAGATTCAAGTTCAGTTTTACTGCATTTGGCACATAGTATGTGACACTTAACTCTTCACCTCAATAGAGGTCATTATATCATGTCTTAATATTTTAGTTTTTTTCTGGACTTACACACGAGTCATTTGTGAAACAGATCTTCTTATTATTTCTTATGGTACTGGACACCACCGCTCGATTCTTTATTACTATTAAATGGACTCAATTTCTATGTCAATAAAAATGACGTGTACTAGGCATATTGTTTCCAGGGTCACAACCATTCCTGGTATAGCCCTTGACAGACAGACTGCTAAGTTTTGTAACATGATGAATGGAACTAAACTGAAAATCAATGTTTTCTTTTACAGAAGCTTTCAAAATACAAGTCCTGGTGCCTTGCTCAGAGTAAAAAACCCTTCTTTACTAAAAGCAAACCTCCAGTAATACAGATCCTGCAGCGCAGTCACACTGTTGCTCTCACCCCACAAAATGGTGTGACAATTTATAAAGTGATAAGCCAAAGAATTAGGAAATAACTAATTAACATAACCGAAATGTCTCAGTTAATATACTTGGTTAACAGCAATGCCACCGTGAGAAAATTCCCCCTACACACTTGGATGAAAGCCTTACTGTTAACTCATGTCATACTTATTTCTTAACATAGAAATAATTAATACTTGTATATGTGCAGTTATACAGAGCAGAATTGCACAGCTGCCCCCTGCTAGTCATCAAAGGGATGCTGTTTTATATACAGGAATAAAGTGTTACTTTTATTGTAATTCTCACAATATGAGGGTGGACAAAAAGGAAATGGGCTACTAATATGTCATTACAGTTACAGTAGTCTGGGGTCTCCCAGAAGTCAGTGAAGAGATGTACGAACCTGAAGAAGCTGATGCAAGCCGCCTTAAATTGTGGTATGAACGTGGCTGGTCAGCTTCTGTGTCTCTTCATTGACTATTGAGAGAGCCTAGCTGATTAGCTCAGATGAAATGAATAATTTACAGATGGGTAAAATCAGGTGTCATGAATGCTGTCCTCAGTGCCTAGTGTACTTGGAGAGCACAACGCAGGCAGAAATTGTCCTTTTTCTCAGGATGTTTGGGGGTTGTGTTATTAGGCTCCCTCTTTGCCCAGAAAGAGTGTCCTGTTGCAGCCAGATTTGTAAGGATTTGTGTGTACCTGGAGTTAGCTACAGTGGCCACGATGGAACACCTTTATCCAGAAAAAGAGCCCCTCGTTCTTCTCTTCACAGTGAGCTAAACTAAAGGTGAATAAGACATTCATATTTTCAAAAGAGAGTACCCAGCATGCACTATGCTAATCCATTAATGTTTTCAATATTTCAGCAGTGCTCCTACTCTGAATTGGAACCAAAAGCAAGTCTTTTCATTAAAAGCCAGAAGGAGAGAGGGAGTATGAGATCCATTTAATTAAAACATTTCCAGCCAATACGCTAAGGAACGTTTAGATTCTGCACGTATCTTATGCATAGCCCATGGAAATTGCATGTGCAGAGGCTGAAAAGGCTTGGAGGAAGCTAATGCAAAATGAGCAAAGCCTACAATAGTCTAGACCGTAGATTACAAGAATAAGGCTCTGGCATTAATCAGAGAGGAACCAAAATATTTAGCTACTGAGTGAACCTGCTGTCTGTTGAAGAGTGGCATGTGAGCCCTGACACAGTTGAGAGCAGCCTGCCAGTCTGCTCCACGCGGAGTGCCATGTTTGGCAGTAATAAGGTGTTGCAGCAATGCTTCTGCTGCACGGAGCGGTGTCATGGACCGGCACAATGCCCTTGTCCAGAAATGCCAGTCTCCCGATAGCTGGCATATTCTCCACCTGGGACAGGTTTTTCTATACCCTCTTTCCATGCAGCGTAGCATAAAAGGTGGGGCAGTACTTCATTAGCCTGGCAGCCTGTGAAATAACCGTTTGGCTCTCGGTAGCTGTCTTCAAGAGACACCAACATGGACCATCCTTTCCCAGTGATCCAGGTGGCGTGCCTCACTCTCTGCCCTTATCTTTGTTCTTATGAGAACAATACTGTCATGATCAAGAGCATAATCTTCCAAGCTGAAGTCAGAAAACATCTTGCAGGAGGAAAAGCCAAAGGATGACCGCTGCAGTGTTTCCACTCAGTTCATCCCCCTTGCTAAAGCAGCTAACTGTTGGAAGGGGACTTGAGGTCTGCACAGCTGTTATTTACCTCTGTTTTGAAATGCAGAAAGTTGCAGTAATGTGTTTATATTTCTTTAACTCTTTTGTGCTTCAGAAGTGTCACATAGTTCAAAAGCCAATATGACTAAATTTTAAGAAAAATTATTGTGCTGGCAGTGTTTTAACAACTGTTTCTTTGCAAAAGAAAAGCAATAAATAAGGGAAAGCAGATTAAATAAACATAGGAGCTATCAACAGCACAAAAAAAAAGTCTTAGCAAATAAAGAAGTTTGACAAATGACAACTGGTGCGAATTTTTGCTTTTTCTCTGGCTTCCGTGAAGATTTCTCTAAAACTTAAAGACATCTCCAAAAGAGGAGCTTGACACATCGCAAATGGAATGGAACCTGTTGCTCCTGCAGCTGGTCCCACAGGTCTGGGAATGAGAAGAACAAACAGGAATACGGCATACCAAAGAGGAGGGTTTTCCCTTTAGATTTCTTTTTTGTATTAATCAGACCCAGCTATAAGGCTAATTACCTTTATAGAAGTTGTATATTACTTGTGGTCCTCACCTCAGGCAGTTATATAGTCCTGAAGTCTAATAGTCCATCCCTGCCTGATCAAAAGGAAAGACCACTCTTGCTGTATCAAAAATATCAAGCCCTGTCCTCAGACTTTGGGGAAAAATGCTTTGCATTACTGAGCTCAGAGTTTGTTTTGTATTTTGCGTAGGGCTTAAGGACCGCCTTGAGAATTAAATTAACTTGGACTATTTCCCCTTGCCTCCCTTGTAGTTTGGGTCTGATCCTGCAAATGACCTTTGTGTGGACATACTTTGCATCCACATGGAGTCATTTGGAGTCTGGTGCATGTGAAACAGCACAATACTGCAGTAAAGAGTTCAAGTATATATCTAATGAGTTAAAATATTTGGCTGCAGCTTTCTTCTGGGAAAGCAGTTCCGAAATGAACATCTGAGGGTGTCTCAGCAGAAGACCGGGCTGAAAATATTCTGTAAACGTGGCTTTGTTCCTTAGCTCATTACTTTCGTTTCGACTTCTCCCAGCATTATGCTGATCAGATTTCTGGATTGATTTTTGTCTAGATTTGCAACTCTAAGTCCATTGCCAAACAGGGACAAACTGGTGGAGGGTGCTAACAACTGATTTAGTCACACTAGAAACATATTATATTCAATGCTTTCTTCAGTCAGTTCAAAAGCACGTTTCTGCTTTATGTACTACAGTTTGCATAGACAGTCAACATAGCCTGTTTACAGAAAATTAATGAGTGTTTCTGTTTATTAGTTACAATAATTTCCATGGATGAGTTTCTATGGTTTGTTTTTCCATACAGGCAGACAAGCCACTTGGAACCTGAACCCAACCCCAGGGTGTCCCTAATTCCCCCATTGTGTCTGTTGGTAAAACTAGAGCAGAATCACTCATTAGATAATACATCTAACTGATCAGCCAGCATCTTCTGCAGCATTTGATATTTGTTCAAAGGGTTTGTAAAACACTGAAAGAGAATTAATCCAGTATATTCTTCTCCTTGAAAGCAGCATTCATGAACAATCCCTTCTCCAGAAGTAGGCTATAGCTTGCTGGGGAATTTGTAATACTTCTACTATAATATAATTCCAGGAAGCTATGGTGGCAGTTTGGCTCTGTTAAAATACCAAACATATTCCTAATCCAGCATCTTCTGGAAAATTCATACCATACAGACACAAATACAACTCAGTTTTCCTCACAGATTTTTTTTGGGGGAGAGGGGATATTATGCTTTTCTGGATACTGTCTCCCCATTTTTTTATCTCATTTTTTAAAAGCCAGAGCAGGAAGATGGATGGTGGGAAAGCAGTGGGAAAAAAAAATAAATGGAAAAAAGAACAGTGTAATATCACTTTCAGGGCCTATTCCCCATAAATAATAATCAGCTTACAGGTTTAGAGACCTTCTGCTGTCCCAGAGAGCATCTCTTGTGTGTCTCCCTTCAGTGAAAAGAGAGCTGAGCAGTTGTCAGCTGGCATAAGTAGCAGCACATGGAGTCAGGTTTAGAAGCCAGAAAGAGCCGAGTACCTGGTTTCTACAGGGTATCTGGTAGTGAGGTTCTGATGATCTCAAAATGAAGTAAAAGCTCTTTGGCAGAGCAGGCGAAATAAGAAAGCAGCAACTGATCCATTGCCTTTGGGTGGAGCATGTCACTGCTGGAAGAAGGGAGACTTCTGATGAAATCAATATATTTGTATGATGTAAGTGTATCATTGTTACTCCTGAGCTTTTTCTCAATGCCTGAAAGCTATCTTGACAAGCCTCATCTACAGAGAAAGATCTGTTAAATGGCAGGGTGTTAGGAGAAAGCTGTCACACTTCGTCCATCTAGAGAGAAGGTGTAGAGAGTCAGAAGAAAAACAAGATGGGTAGCCTGAATTTTGGAGATGGCTGTTAGCATCTCTGGGCGACTAAAACACGGTTTCACTAATCAGCAGATCAAGCTGCTGATTATGTGATAAAGCAAGGAGAGAACGACAACACTGTTGTCAATTCATCACCAGCTACTTCCACCTAAATTGTCAGTTCAGTAGTTAAACTAAACATTTTACAAAATAGGGCTGATTTATCACCTCCCAGTCAACAGCACAGAACCAAACAGAGTTGTTATTTCAGTAGAGGAGCTAAGGTAACCCAAATTGTCATTTCACTTTTCTCTGCCATTCAAGCACTTAAACCTTTTCTGTCACAGCCAGTTTTAAATAGATTGGATATTTATTGTGTTGAACTCTTTTAAACTGTGCGTGTGTGGGAGGGGAGGGTTTCTGAAGAAAAATGCTGCACATCTAATAGTCCCTGCTGGCTTTCTAAAACAAGTTAACATTGTTTGGCCTAAAGTGAATAAACTCTCAGCAGAACTGAGGCTGATGACTTTATCTGTTAGACTCTGGCTCCTCTAATTTAAAACAAATGAAAGAATGTAGATATTTTAAGTGAATGCAGAAGAGATGGGAGTGATTTTTTTTTCCCTAGACCTTTACAAAATTAGGAAATCTTGCTGTAAACAACAGGCACGGCATTTTCAGAAACAAGTTGTTATTCCACAGTGACAGTTTTCAACAGCAGAACACAAAAACCAAGAGTTTTGCTTTGCTTATTTTTTTCAGAGTGTTTCAGTAGCTTTTCACTGCTAGGAACACAAGGTAAAAGTAAAGTGAGTTCTGCTGGGCTCTTCCTAGCCATAATCTTGCTTGCTCAAATTTTACACTGCAACTAATTCCCCTGGGCTCACTGAATTACACTTGAAATTGTTCTTTTCTCTGGCTGGATGATGGTAAATTCCTGCAGGCTTGAACAATTTTGTATTTCTTTACAGAGTACCAAGTTTGCTGTTGGAGCTGAAATACTGATGCCTCAAACCCACCAAAATGTATCACACCCCAGACTCAGAATAGCAAGGATGGTTGGTGTGAACAACTGAGGCTTATTGCTGTAAAAGACATGCATCAGCCTGCCTTGGTGCACATCAGTAGCCACACACTAACACCTCTGGGTCCAGTTCAGGGAGACTATACACAGGCACACACGGGAGCAAGAATAAGTACGAAGTTAGGTTGTGAATTCACAAGACATCAGAAACTTTTCACCATCTCTGGTCTGGACAAATTTCTCATGGAAGAATAACCTGCCTCACTACTTGGTCACCTTTGCTCTGAGGGAAAATGAAATACCATGAGCCTCTTACCTGAACACAGCTTCCTCTCTGTCTGGTGATGCATGAATGATGCTGGCCAGGAGCAACAGTCGTCTCGCTGTCCACTCCTGGCTTGCCTCTGTATCTTGGATATTGTCACCCACACTGCATGAGAAGCAGCATTCTGACAGACACAGTTCTCCCTTCACACCTCAGCTTTGTTATCTGAGAAGACACTGAAGAGTGGAAGACGCATCAGCTGAGATATTGGTTTTCATAGAATCACCGAATTGTCTAGGTTGGAACAGACCTTTAAGATCATCGAGTCCAACCATTAACCTCACACTGCCAAAACCACCACTAAACCATGTACCTAAGCACCATGTCTACCCGTCTTTTAAATACCTCCAGGGACGATGATTCCACCACTTCCCTGGGCAGTCTGTTCTAATGTTTGATAACCCTTTCGGTGAATAATTTTTTCCTAATATCCAATCTAAACCTCCCCTGGCACAACTTGAGGCCATTTCCTCTTGTCCTATCACTTGTTACTTGGGAGAAGAGACTGACCCCCACCTCACTACAACCTCCATTCAGGTAATTGTAGAGAGCGATAAGGCTGTTTCCCAAACGTAGACAACTGCCAGAAGCCAAATGGCTCCTTTCTCCCTAAAATCCGACAGGATAAGGGCTAGATGCCCAGATGCCCAGCCAAGCTATAACATTATTCTCAGTTGGTACCCTCAAACCACAAAGTATTTTGAGACTATGCAGTTCATTGCCTCCTCTTCCAAACCTGGGGTTTTAGTCTGTGCACAGACATACTCCTCTGTCATTGTGGTCATGTCACACCTCCTCTTTGCAAAGGTGTTGGAGGTGTATGTATGCACGTGCGCACACACAAACACTTGCTCTGCCTCTAAGGATAACAACACACAGCCCAGATTAAAAAAAAAAAAATAATCAAATCTCTTTCAGGTAGCACTTTCAGTTTCCTGCCTCAGAGAAAGCTGACCCAAAACCATGATGCCTGGCAAACCACCTCTCCCTCCATCTACCATCATCATCCCACAGCTGGTGTGGGAGGAGACAGCCTGACCACTTCTACACATGTTTCAGGTTAGGACATCAGGCCACTCACCCTCTGAGATAAGTTCTGCGGTCTCATGGTGCTATTGGAAAGATGCTGAAGTATCCTCAAAGCAGTGGGTGGGGGAGTTGTCCTGGCACAGGGTAGGAAATAAGACCAGGGAAGTCAGTTCCTGGTAGCTCCTGCATGGAAGGGGCAGTCATCTTCCCATGCACATCTCTACTCAATGGCCACAGTCTCAGGACACACGTCCTGACAGCATAGCCAGAAATATTTCTCACATCTTCACCGAATACCCCCAGTAGTGATCCTCACCTCATGGTCCTGGACCTGTCATGCATTTATGCAATATCACACTTGAGCTGTCTCATTGGCTCAAGTCATTTACAGTTATGCCAAGAGGAAGGATCACAGGGGAAGACAGGAGGCTGCATTGCCCATCAGACTGGTTAGTTTAGTGCTGGAGGATATTTCAAGGCCATACGAGTCACCAGGAACACACTTCTGGTCTTACAGAGAATCCCTTTCTCTCCCTCTCACCTGTATTCAGGAAGCTGGTTCTGGTCTGCTTCAGTGCCCAGGCACTCACAGGAGACTCTATTTTCCCTTTGTTCAAAGCGAACATTTGCCCACAGGCTTCCCTTGTACCCACTCAGCACATCTCATTATTCATGGGCACTGCTGGCACTCAACCTCATATCTCAGATTGGAGCCTCTGCCATACATTTTTTCCATGCCTTCAATACATTCTTCTTTTTGTAGTAAATCCATTTTCTTTCAACTTTATCCACCTGAATTTTTCTCCAAATGGTTAATCCTTCTCTGGATGTCTGAAGTATAGTCCTCTCATGTTCAATTTCATTTCTTGTGCATTGATGTCTTGAAAGGTCTGCTACTTTCTGTTGCTACCTCTCTGTTCATAGGATCTTCAGATGTCTACGATCAGGGTCCTAGGCTGGCCACTGTTCCGGCTCATAGATGTCACCTTAACATTCTCAAGATGCACACCCCACCACATATCTTGAGTGTCCTCCTTGGCTTTCTAGTAGGCAAATGCCTCCTTTTCACCACAACTTTAGATAAGCAGAGATTTTCCCTGAGAGCTAAGTCCTACAGAATACTGTACGGGCTTAAAATGGTGTTACTTCTAGGGGATATTGCCTAGCACCTGTGACTGGTAAAGACGGCATGACTGAAGTTTCAGGATGCCAAAATCCTTTCTTACTATGGACCCAGCGGCAGGTCTGGCTGCAATTCTCTTTGGTAGTGCTCTGGAGCACTTGAAACACATTAGCATGGGAGCCAAATGAGGTAGGTGTGATCACCTGTGAAGAGAATATTGAAATAAAAGAAAGGAAACATTTTTGTCAGAGTTCATTGTATACATAGGAGCCAAGACAGAGGAATGGCAGCAATGACATTTATTTCTGTTGCCAGAGTGTAGGTGATAGGAAAGTCCATAGAGTGAGAGGGGAATATTGTGGTATGGCTACCAAGAAAACAGCCATCACCAGTGATGTCTAGGATGAATAATGTACTAGTGTTGGACAGGAAACAGATGCCTGTATCATGACTGAATCATGGGTACCTCAGTGCAGAAATCTGTAGAGCAAATACAGTTGCTTACAGTGGTCCTATCACTATGTAGCTCTAGTCATGATTTCATGGGTTTTACATGTCTAGGAAGGGACTGTCTACTAGCTGCAATATCTTAGAAACATAAATTAAAGAAAAATGGGTGTATTATCCACTTCTTGATCTGCAATTCTGGGGAAAATCTAATCAACTATTCTCATGCAGGGCAGCTGTCAACACCTTCAGGAGCGGGGAAGCTGTTAGACTGATGCCAATCGGTGCTTGTTGTGCACTAAAAAGTCTGAAGCCAGAGTGCTCGCAAACACTTTCAGGGACGTAGTAACATAAATTACCTCCAAAACAGAGGAGATTGCAGAGGTGTTCATGTTCAGCCTGAGCCTCTCAAAGCAGACTGTGAGATCTAAGCAGCTGGGGTCTATGGTTGAAAGTGTTATCAGAATGATTAGGAGCCTCAGCGGCTCCTACAAGCAACAGTTTCTGAGACCAAACATCAGTACAAACATCTACTTCCTTAGAGGCATATCTCCTCCCACTCACTCTTCCTTTCATTCCCAAAGATCCCAGGCTTTCTAGTCTGAAAAGCACAAAATACTCAAGATGTATTGCTATCTCTCACTACTGCCATTCTAATCTACCCTACCCAGATACTCCACACTAATCTAATATCTAAAAAGTCCTGTAAGAAACCTGCTCTCACCTTAACTTCTGTTTCTCTCTGCTCATGTTGTTCTCTAACCCAAAGGTAGGGCATTCAGGATTGGCTATGGCTGAGCCTGATCTCTGGCACCTCAGGTCTGACATATGGTGGGCTGCAGGTGGTGAGGACAGAGGCGGCCTTCAAGATGGTGAGGACAACATAACTGCTTGGGAAGTGAGTTGCTTCACAGTAGGCTGAGTGCAGGTTAGACATTTAAACATGTTGTACATGTGACAGAAAGGCATGCCCCTGGGCCCTGTTAGAAGCAGACGTTAAGGACCATGTGGGAAGGAGGCAGGTACCTAAAATATATTTAATGTAATGAATTTCAGTCCTCCAGTCTACCTGACCAAGTGAATTTTGATGGCCACAATTAACCTCTAGAATTTCTGTAATTCTCCAGATATCAACACGTTCATTCAGCTGTTTAAGTTAGTTTAAGATAGAGCCCCATAATTGTGCCACCACTGACCCAGCAGAATGGGCAGAACAGAACGACTGAGCACACCTCAGCCTCTGGACTACACTGCAGCCTTAACTCCACCTACCTCAGCAATTTAAATTCAGCTGCTAGACTTTGCACTGAAGTGGCTGAGATGCACTCAAAGATGTCTGCACTAGCTCTCCTGCGGGGATGATACTCTTTAGCAAGGAGTGATAATAAACAGTAGGATGGTGCTAACACTTTAAGCTGCTGCAGCTGTCTGCTAAGTGAATATATGTCAACACCTTCAGACTGGAAGGTGAGAAAGTGAAATTATAGCTTTCAGTTACCCTAACTCTGCTTTTGCAATCTCTTATTAAATCACTTTCAAGGGTGGTTAAGGGACTCTTAAGATTTTGCTTGCATGTTATGAACCTGAGATAATGAGCGTGTTTCTGAGAGCGTGCCTCCTTCTTTAAGTTTTTCTGTTGTAACTATGACACCATATTTAGAATGAAAAATTACAGCAGCATAGCCCTATACATGAAAGTCCTAAAAACATCCCAGCATCTCAAACAAAAACATCTGCCATAAAAAAAAAAAAAACAAAAAAAACCAGAAAACTGTGATTAAGAGGAAGAAAATGAAGTACACAGTTTAATAAAGATTTGCTAGAGTAAATATTCATTTGGTAATTACAGAAATATAACCTTCTCAGAGTTAATAATATCTATTTCCTCAGCCTACCTATGAAGTAATTTATGAATCTAGGATCACGTTTTCCTCTGTGATATTTTCACCTCCCTGTTGTAGTTTGAAAGCTAAAGCTAGAGAAATTGATTGGCAATGTAAGAAAAGTAAAAATGGAAGATTTGTCACTGTACTGATGTAGCTGTACTGACATAAATAGACATTCAACAGATTCACTCAGTCTGCTTGTAGTTTAACCTCTCAGACATTCTGTAAATCTGACAACTTTCTACATGGATATTAGTTATGATGCTAATTTAGATTTGGAGTCAGTACTGTGGCTCCTACAGAAAAAGTTGTTATTATTATGAATACACAGAACTGATTTTATATTAACCATGGATTTTCGATGATGTTCTGCAGATTGACATGATGGCCACAGTGCAGAGAGCAGTATGCAGCCAAGCACAAGTGATTTTAATTCTGGTCTTTTCAAGTTCTTGACAATGATGGAGCAGACAATAACAGTTTGCTCAGGGGTTGGGTGACAAATCTTTAAATGTTGTATGACAGTGAGAAATTATTAGGGAGCTTGACAGAACCATCCTGTGGACTGCCAGCTGGACAGCCGTATGCTTATTTAAAATATGTATCTATAATCTCTGGTCCAGGTCAGGTTCAGCCACAAAGTAGTCTTGAACATCAGAAATTTATGAGGAACAGAAATTCTTCAGAAACTACCACAGGTTTTTACCTGTATATACACCTAATGAAATCCACGGTAGCACATAGAATTGTAGGTGAGCACCTGAATGAGTGCGACAGGCCTCAAGTTGTAACGCCCTTTTAAACTCAGCAGATGTGGCCTCGGTTGACAAAAAATCAGCATTTGGACCTTGAGACTCTTCCTCCAGCTGCTGGATGTGAGCTCTTTCCTCGGTCCTCTGGTACCCATATCCATACCTGCTGATGCATAATCAGCCCAGCCACCTCTTTTCAGACATCAAGCTTATGAGTAGCACAGTAAAAACCCACTACAACCCCAAACATTACTTTTGTTTTGAGAGCACAAACAGGACACAACCTTTCATTTCACACAAGACCTTTAGCATTTCTTACAATTTCTTACATTTCTCTTTGTTCCCTTTTCGCAGAGACCTCGTCCAGCCTCTACACTGAAAACCACCACTTTAGAAAAGGAAAAACAAACTCTAAGTCACGCAATCCGAAAGTAACAGATGAAGTATAGAAAATGTTCACGTTTACCACCTCCACACAGAGACAACAAAACCCGGCTTCCCCCGGCCCGCGGGGCGGCCGCAGGAGTTCAGCCTGGCCCCGTCCCACAGCCCCCCGAGGGGCGGCCGTGACCGGCGCCCTCCCGCCTGGGAAACCCTCACGAAGCCGGGTGCAGGTCGGAGCTGGCGATAGAAGTACTAGAACCGGCGTTAGGGCGGAAAAACTAACGTGATTCCTGTGTGAATTCCTCCCGAAAACGCTCGCGGGGGGGACGACAAAACGTCGCCGCCTCAGGGCGTGCTGGCGGGCGGAGGCCGGTGGCGGGGTGCGGGCCCGGCGGGGCTCTGCGCTCCCCAGCCGCAGGGCGGGTGCCCTGGAAGGCAGCCGGGAGCCAGTTCCTGCCCTGGCGGTGTCGTCTGAGGAGGTGGGTGGATTTTTTGGAGGGAACAGAAACCGCCAGCCTAGAGGCGGGGGAAGGGGACGGGGACGGGCTCCTCGCCGGCCCCAACGGCGGAGGCAACGGGAGCCGCCAGCGCCGGGAACCGCCTCGTCGCCGCCGCGGGGCTGAGGGGCCGAAGCCCCACGGGCCGACGAGTAAGAGAGGGGCAGCGTCAGGGCCGGCGGGGCAGTCGGCCCGTCGCTGGGTCGCGGGCTGGGGGCGGTTGCCGCCCCTGCCCCTGTCAGGACTGGGGCCGCCGTGAGGCGCTCGGGCGGACGCAGGGCCTTCCCAGGGTGGGTGGGGTAAGGGGACGGGGGAAAAGGAGAGCCATACTCGGGCGCGGAGGCCACGGACAACGAGGTGCCGCGCTGGCCCGGGAAGAGATCGCCGTCACCGGCGCGGGGGAGGCGGTCAAGCCGCGCAAAGCCCCCACGCCTTCAGGAGGGCGCTGGCTGAAGGTCCTCGGCCCGCCCGCGGCTCCCCCTCACGCCGAGCTCGGGCCGGAGCGCAGCGAGCGGCCCCCGCCCGCGGCGGTGGGCGAGGCCGGTGCCCAGGTGGCCGCGGGAGCGCGGCGGGCGCAGCTGGCGCGGCGCGATGGCCTCCAGCGCCGAGACGCCCTAATTGGCGGCAGCAGAGCTGGCAGCGCGGGGGGGTGAGGGAGAAGGGGGCAGGGCCGGCCCGGGAGCCGCCAGCCGCTGTCGGGGCGAAACGGCGCGTCTGTGCGGAGGGAGGCGGGAGGGGCGCCGGGCGGGGCGCGGTGGTCTGATCGCGAACGGCTCCGGCGACGTCGACGCGGGGAGGGGGAGGGAGAGGGAGGAGAGGGAGTCGCCTGCTGGCGGGGTAGGCTCGCCTGAGAGACAAAAGCCCGGCTGCGCCGAGCGAGGGGCTCGGCCTCGCTGCTGCCGGGAGGGCTCCTTTGTTACTGTTTCCTAACCGGTGTTTGCGCGCTTCCCGCCGCCCCCCGCCCGGTCACACCGCTGGTTACGGCCGGGGCGAGGACCGCGGACTAAAGCGGCAGCTTCCGCCCGTCCCACTGAACGAGCGGCCCCTCGGCTCCCTGCCCCGTCCTCCACCAGTTGATCAAAGTTCGGCTGGGCTCAGGCGAGGAGCTACCGGGCTGCCGCCCCTCACTCTCCCCCCAGCCGAGAGTCCCCTCCCTCCGCGGCCCGGAGCGGCGCTCCTCCGTCCCCGCTCCCTTCGGCGGCACGAACGCCCGTGTGTAGCGAAGTAGGAGGGAGTGGGCGCCTCCCTCCGCCGGCCTTCTCCTCCCCGCGGCTGGGGCTCTGGATAGGAGGAGCCGGAGGAAGAGGAAGATGACGAGCGGGTGCAATTAGCCTAACAAGGGACGGGTGGCGGAGGAGGCGGCAGCGGTCCCGCGCCGAGGACTGACACATCTGCTCTCTCTCTTTCCCTCTCCTCCAGCCATGAAGGCAGAAGCCGGGGAGCGCAGCTGAAGCCCAGGGCCGTCCCGCCGCTCTCCCCTATGGCAGCTGCGTGAAGGGGCCGAGCCCCCCTCCGCCGGCGGCGGGGCTGGCCTGGCCTTGTCGCGTCGGGTCTGCGCGAGTGGCTCCCCTCCGCTCCCTTCCCTTCCCCGATGTGGGCTCCAGAGGATTTGCTCCTCCTTTGTAACCGGGAATGAAATAATGGCGACCCGGTGGGCAGCGGGGCCACCCGGCGGAGATGGAGACAACGAGCCCCCCCCGGGCGGCGGCAACGGCGCCGGCGGCCAGGTAGGAGCGGCGGGGGCGGGCGGGGCGCGGGCTGCGCGTACGCGGCGGCGGGCAGGGCAGGGCAGGGCTGGGCCGGGCGGCAGCCGCCTCCCGCCGCGGGGAACGGCTTGGCTGGAGCGGGCTTAATGGCCGCCCCCTCTCTCCCTCCCTTCCTCCCTCCCTCTCTCTTCCTGCCCGCCCGCCCCGGAGTTGCTGGGAGTTGGACGCTGGGAGCGGTGCGGCCGTGCGGCTCCCCGGCAGCGGGAGGGGAGGCTGCCGCCCCGGCCGAGGGCTCGCCTCAAAGTCGGGGCGTCGCTGCCGGGCCGGGAGGCGGGGGCGCCTCCGCTGCCTCACGGGCCGGGCGGCGGCACCGCTTCCCGCCCCGCGGAGCGGCCGTCGTCCTCGCCCTTGGGGCGGTGGTCTTCGTGGGGTCCCCCCCTGCCGCGTACCCCCTTTCCCAGCCCCGCCGTCAGGTCGCGGCGTGTCCCCACGCGTCGTCGTCCCGACGCCTGTCTGTCCCGTCCCCGAGGGTACGGCTTCGTCCTCCCCAGCGTCACGCTCAAATTCTGGTGCTTTTTAGTAGAAATATGGGCCTGGCCTCTGCCTCCTTGTAGCCAGTACTTGCCACCCTCCCGTCTGTATGCAGCGGCTTATATTAAACGTATTTCTATCCGTAGCATTTGTTGCTCGGATCGTCCTCTGTGTGTTTAGTTTAAAAACTTCATAGCATGCCCTATGGTGGCACCATTGCGTGTTTGGACTCGCAGCACAGAGTTCTTAACACAGAACCGTGTCTGATGCTTCCTTCTGTGTTCACTATTAATAGTAATAAATGTCTGTGAAACAACTGTAACTTCAGCTCCAACAAAATATGTGTAACAGCTTCAGTGCAGTTGTCCTAAGATGCGTCTTAAACTTTATTTACAAAGACAAACTTGGTTTTGTTTTTCTCAAAGTTAGGGCATGTTGTGCCGAAGACAGAAAACTGACTTAAACCTGTGTAGGGCTGTGAAATGGATGCATTTATATAGATGTTCCCCTTTTGTTTGCTGAAATTAAAATATAATAGAGTGATTTTAAGCCTACAGAACTACCTACAGAAAGTGCGTGTGGGTTTTTGTTTGTTTGATTGGTGGTTTTTTTTTGTTTTGTTTTGTTGTTGTCTTTTTTTTTTAAGACACCGAGTTTTAGTTTACTGCTATCCTCAATTCACCCTTTCGCCTTGGTTTCAAAGTTGCACATATGGTATTGTAAGATTTTCCTTCCTGGCATCACCTCAATTAAGAGAATCACACAGTCTGTTAAAGCAGGTGGGTTAGGTGAGGACAAAATGTGAGCCTTAAGTAAGCAAACAGAAAATGTTAAGATTTAAGGCTTGTTGATAAATTATGATTATTAATTTGTATGTAGATTTAATCATGCATTATTCTTGTTCATGTCCTTAAAAATGTAACTGAAGACAAGGCCACTTTTGGAGAATGTGTCCTTTAATACTGTTCAAATAGTGTGGGAAGAAGGGGAAAACCACACGTCTCGGTGTAAAAATGAAAATCTGCTTTTTAGTTCTTTTGTATTGAGACTGCTGGTCTTCTGGCACTTGTCATAACCACCTATCCTTACTGTGGTGAGCCCTAGCAAGGCCTGTGGCACTTTTGGAGCTCACCACATTAAAGCTGTTTAACTGGGAACTACAAATAAGTATGGAGTTGCAGAATGAATCTCTCTGCCTGTTGTTTTGCCTGATACTTAATATGTTGCAGTTAAAATGTGACTGCCAGAAAACATGCACTTACACTGATGATTGCCTTAATCGCAGCAGGCCTGACATAATCTTTGTTTGGATGTGGACAGCCCTCATGAAGGCCTAATTGAGGTTGCAATGCTTTCTCAGTTACTTTATGTATTGCTGCCTGGCTTAAAGTTCAACTTATTTTCTTATAACTTTTTTTTATAGATCAGTGTGCTGTCTCGGTTCAGTTGATGGAACAGTTACTGTGTGTACACTGCTATATGTGAACAGATCTCTTTAACTGAAGTATTGCTTGTATTGAACAGTAAGATTTGCTTTTCTGTTGAAAAAAATCAGAGATCACCTTTAGTGAAACACAATTACTATAAAAAAGGAATTTTAAGTTTGCAAACAAAGTTGCTGCAGTTGCAGGGTTTTATAGTGTGCTAATACTGACAGGCAAGGTATTAGCAATTTTGGGAAATGATTTATGGTTTTGGGACACGGTATCCCATATGGTGTTTGCATTGTAATGCAGTATTAACTCATCTACATTTAATGCTTAGCTGTAGGCCTATATGCACAGCAGGTTGTCACGAGGAAGACTCCAAACATAGCCCGTGTTCATCACAGGCAAGGGAGTTGAACAGAAATTAGAATTTTCAGCCAGTTAAAGATTTTGGAAATGTACAGCTATAATCATCAAGGCTTGCTGAAGAACTGAAAAACTTGTCCTCTGGCTTTGAGATCAGTGGTCAGACAAAGGGGAAATGTCTGACTAAGAAGGTAGTGCTTCTGTGTATCTTTGCATACAGAGGTGGGAGAATTGAGGACATGTGATTTGACTCCCTTGGGTAATGCATGTATTAGTTGATAATTGTTTTTTGTTTTGGATGCCTGTCTGCTCTGGTATTATGTTCCATTTGATCATGCCTTGCCATGATTTCTTTTTTTTTTTTTTTCTTTTTCCTTTTGACACTGTACCTGGTGGTCTCTCTCACTTCAGAGCCCCTTCACTGAAACGATTGTTGAGAACAAAGCTTGCACATTCAGGCTTGCAGGCTCCCTTCTGAACATACAGTGCATGTTCAAAGGGACAGATCGCATATTCTGTGCTCTTGGGGGAGCTGGCAGAGAGGGCCAGGGACTCTCAGGGCTGTTTGCCATTCTGTTTGAAATCTGACACACATTTGCAAATGGGTGCAAGAATCGCTGAGCTTATGTTCATAAGGACAGATAAGTGAGAGCGTGTTCTTTCTGGCTTTTAGATTAATAGGCATATACTATCTCTGTTTTGTCAGGTTATAGCAGTGTTTTGTTGTACTGATTAAGCCTTGCTGAGGGTACAGGCAGTACTACTTCAGTCACAACATCCCATCTACAGGCCTGTCCAGATTTGAGACTGAACTGTCGTCTTCGTTAGTGTAAATTTAATCTCCCTTCCTCTGCCTAGAAAGGCACAACAAAAAGTGCTTCCCCCCCCTCCCATTTTGTGTTTACTTTAAAAGAATTGCTAAATCTCTTTGTGGTATACCTTACTGCCAATCTGTAGTAAAATTACATTGAAAATGTTAAATGTAGGGTGAAAAAATATTAACCACAGCTTTAAAAGCCAAATTTTTATTGTAAACAATACTGTTTCCTCACTTTATGACTTTCTGAATACTAAAAATGCTATCAAATAATTGTATTAAGAGTGTTTGATATTGTTCTGTTGGAACTCCTTAGAGCACACATACATTTAGAAATTTATTGCAAATTTCTAGTACTTTACTGCAAATTTGCATTAAGAGTGTGGGGTTCTGGGGTTTGGTTTTGTGGGAATTTTTTGTGTGTTTTTTTTTTTTCTTAACAGCTGAGTTGTTAGGAATAATTGACTGTCTTTGGAGATTCCTGAGAGTTTCTGTATTTGGCAATAATTGGGAAATACATTTCCAAAGACTTCTGTAAAAGAAAAGTCAGAGGTTATTTAGTACTTGCTTTGTAACCACAAATATTCAATTTCAGAAAGGGGGAGAAACCCCCACAATATTGTCATTCCTACACCTTATCGGAGAGAGTATAACTGCGTAAACTGAAGAGAAGCCAGTGCTGGAAGGGTCAGGAACCAGAGAAGGGCAATGATGACACTAAAAATAGAAATGATTGGTGTTCTCACTAACAATAATTAGTAGATCGTTTACTTTTTTAACAACCCAGTTGGGATGACATTGGTAAACTTCTAGTGGTGACTCCCAGGTATTGTGTGCCTCTACTTACAGGGGCACAAGTACTGAACGACTAGTCTTTTTGCAATTATGCCTGTAAACATGTAAACTGTTCTGGAACTCTGTATTGTTGGATATCAGTGCTTTTTCTATACCTGATGCTTAGAGGCTGTAAGGTTTAACCACAATGTTAAAAATCAGAATTAGAGAATTGCATTTTTAAGATTTTTATATGTTAAATAGTACACAGTAGCAAGATCAAAACTAGTTATTAGAAGTGTTATATTACTTATGGTGATAGAGAATTCTGCACAAACCTTGCATCAAGGGAGAATAAATTCAATATGGATACCAGCATTACCAGGAGTTGTGGTTGCAACTATTCAGAAAGCTTTTGAGTCAAATCCTGTTTAATCATGCAAGCATAACACTGACTTCTGCTCTTATTTATGTCGGAGTAAGCCTAAGATAATTTGGCAGAACATGGATCTCTTCCATGAGGAAATATGACATATTTGATGTGCAGCAATATAAAGCAGTGAATAGTTCCTTCAAGAAAAGGAAGGTGTCTGCAGTTAAGTGTAGCTGCATCAGATTTTTTTTAAAGTGACTTTTTGCTTCCCAAAAATACACCTTTGTTGACTGTGCCACTTTGATAATTTTCTGAAAAAAACCCAAATTTTTGCAAGAGAAGCCTGGTGGACTGAAGAATATCTTGAACTGTATCAGTACAAAATAGTTGCATGTATTGCATGCTGTATATGCATTATAAGAGTGAACTTTTTTCTTTAACAGGTTTAACAAACATCAAAGCACTGAGTTGACTTTTTTCCTTGTGTATAAGCTATTTTTAATGATTTCTGTTATTAAAATGTGAAAATAACATATCTGCTTCCTCAGATATTTTATTTCTTATCTGTTGTATTTACTTGCTTACATAAAAAACAACTGAGAACAGTTGGGGAAGAGAAAGTATTTCATCTTACGTATGCATTTGTGATCTTCACGGAATCACGGAGTTTCAGAGTTGGAAGGGACCTCTGGAGATCATCTAGTCCAACTCCCTCTTGAATGTATGAAAATGTCTTCTTGTAGGTGGATGACCAAATCGTAGCTCAGCAGAACAGTATAGGCTCTGAAAATAGTAAAAGCTGTTTTTTTTTTTTAAATTTTTTGAAATACATACATATGTTGCTGTGTAGGTGATGATTAGAATATAAACATGTGCAACCTGTGAGCCTTATTAAAAGTAAAACTTTCTGCATCTCTTCCTAACGAAGTCTACACAGCAGTGTTAGACTACCCTGTTAGGAATATATACTGATGCTTTGTAGCTGTTGTGTGGGTTTGTTGTTTTTTTTTTTTTTTTTCTGATAACTGGAAGAAAAATTAAGGTTTTATAGCATTTGGAGGTTGTGCGCTATTCTTCCTTGCAGTTGTTTGTATATTAAATTGCATAGGATAGGAAGCAAAAAAATTAGGAAATGATGTTAAATGAAAACAGATTTATTTCCTGTTGTTAACAGGGGTCATTGTTTTTAAAAAGCATGAGTTAGCCCTAGTATAAATGGTGAGGCTTCTGAATTGGTGTTGAAACAGTCTGAATTGACAGCACTCCAGAAGTTAGTCTGATGAGCTCTTAGGTATAACTCCATGGTTGCAGAAGGTGTCAGAGCCTGTGATCTCATCAAATCCCTGAATTTAGGGCCTTGCTACAGAGGAAGTGTTTGTCTGCCTACTATAATAGATAATATATGTATATATACTAAACAGTATGTTGTGCCAAGCATAGTAGATAAACACTGGATGAGAGTTATGCTGTCTGGAGATTGGTGGATCAGTGAGAATAGTCACATCACACTTTGCCTGTTTATTATGCAGAATGTAGATTAATATAAGTACTGTGCATCTCATTTCCAAATCCTTCTTATGTCTTGTAATTTTTAATAGTTTTGCAACGATGCTTCTGTGGTATTTTTTCCCCATCACCTGGTGGTAGGTACATACAGCAGAAGTTTAAGTGCAGCTGATGGGTGGGAACAGCGACATCAACCAGACTTTGACTGTGTTCGTATCAGAGGCTCCACACATCTTGTAAACCTGAAAGTGCCTAATCCTACAGTTGCAAGGTGGGATGTATACAGTTCTTAAAACATGTAACAATTATTTAATGGGGAGGCTTCTTCTGTTGTGTTGTTCTTTAAACCAGGCTGAAATGCATTTTTCCTTTACTCCAGTTAGATGGGATCTCTACTCCCTGAACTGTTGTTTACTGTCTTTTGTTAGTAATGGTGAAACAATTTTCTGAATTTACTGTTTTATCATGGCTGTTAGATTTGAAGAGTACACTTCTGGGGACATAATACTAGACTTTAAAGGTTGGATCACTTTGTAATAGGAAAGTAAAAACTGGGCACAGCTATATGCATTGTTCTCTGAATCTCTTTGTGTTGAGGGGCTGGAACTACTGTGTCTTTCTCAATTGGTGTACCCTGTTACCGTTTTGTATGTCACCAGTGAATTATGTTCCGCAGGAAATGTTGCTGCTTTATATTTTCTCTTCTTGATTTTTGCATTGAAAACTTGTAGTTCAGAAAGTATTTATGAGTGAAGCATTGGGGGCTGTTGCTGCATCTCTCTGAGCAGCACGATGTTTGAGAGCCTGATACAAATCATGTTAGTAAATATTTGGCACTGGGCATGGGAGGTTCTGTGTGGGCATTTGGGAAAAATACAAACAGCTGCTTAGATTTTGACTCTGGCTTGCAACCATGAGCATACACCTTTGGGAGTGTAGGTAGTAGGCTTATTTTTGTTCTAAGTTTCTTTATTTCCATTTGCCAGCAGCTGCTGCTTTGCTGAGAGTAAATGAGGTGCCCCCTTAGAGGACATGGCTAATTACAGATTGGCTGTTGATGGAGGGGTGCACTTTGAGATAGACATTTTTCTTTTATGTGTGTGTCATTTGCATAATGTGTTAGGACACACAGTATGGACTGCATTAACCACTAGCAAATATGCTGTAGGGAGTAATCTTGCACTGGCATCACTGAGCTGGCTGGATGACATAATCTTCCTTATTTTAAATTTTGAGGTTTGTGCTTTTTTTTGCTTGGAGAGCCAGGGAGGAGAAACCAAATACAAAACTATAAATTGTATTGAGAAGAGAGATTTTAAACACTTCTGAGTAACAATTGCAGTTGGTACTAATCAGTTGAAAAGAAACCTGAGCCTGTTTCTAAAGTGATTTTTTTTTTTTTTACTAATAGAAATGGTGGTACGCCCTCCTATGTATACTTATTTGTATACTTTAACAGAGTACTATTTCTTATTGAAACTTCATTACAAATCACCCATCCTTTAAAAAGACTGTATTGTATTCTATCCTATTTTAATTTTTCATCTTAAGTATATGGGGCTTTTTATGTTACAAAGTTGATGAGAACATAAGAGAATGAACACCCCTGTGCTTAAAAAAAAAAAAAAGCTGAAAAAAAAATCAAAGCTTCTTAAACCACCTTAATGTTAGTGTTGAATATATAGATGTTCTCTACTTCAAATATCCATGTACTTACTATTTTCTTGTGATGTGATTTAACACTTTGAGGTGAAGAGGTGTCTTGTTCTGCCTGTGGAATGAGCTAGAAGAGAATCTTTAAATTCTCAGAAATCTCTTCCAGATCATTTGGCTTGTGACAGATAGACACAGTCTACCCAGTGGTATGTTCTTGGCATTGAGGTGAACCTCTCAATTTTGAGAACTAAAACTGAGCTCAATCTACAACTTAAGTTGCATTTTTGTATTGGAAAACTTCACATGGAGAGACATTATTCAAAAATGAGTTTATGGAGCTAAAGTCTTGTGGATTTCAAAACCATAAGACAGTTCCTGTTATTTTTGAGGAGAAAACACAACATTTTAACTTGTCCCTGTTGTAATGAAACATGGAAGTGGTTGGTTTACTGAGAAACTTGACTAATATTTAAATACAGTTCTTTAATTAGACTTGGTCTGTTATATTTTAGATGTGTTCAAACGCATATGTCCTCAGTTTTATAGTGTTTGAAAGGGCTAGAGTTCAGTTGGTGCTTGCAGGGGTATGTGAAACTGTCAAAATTTCCTTGTGATGCAAGACTCGGAACCAAAATGTTTTGTTGTTGTTTTGGCCAGCAAAAGAAGCAGCAGATCTAGTATGTGCACCTTAAGCAGGTGGCTCTTAATACCTGTAGGGTCTGACCTGTTTTTGTAAGATAAAGATCTGGTTAGGGTTATCTCTGAAAGGAATGCTGCAGTTTTTGTGTAACAAGCCGTCCCATTGCAGTTCATGCTTTGTTATTGTTGCTGTGCTTTTCTTCTCAGCTCTCCAGTTTTGATGCAACTTTAATAGGGAGCCTGTGACTCCAGTGAAAAGTATTCCCATGTGTAGCCACAAACATTTTTAATTCATCAGTGGTTGTAAAATCTTACTTGTTCCTTCTTGCATGCATTTTAAAATTTTATTATCCTCAATCACCATGGTAAAAGGTGAGTAAGTAAACTTTGCCCGGAGTAATCCATTTTCATGGCAATTTTATAGGCTGCCTGCTCCATTCTGTGTACTTACGCTGCTTGCGTATGGGTCTGTCTGAATACAGTCTCGCATTTTCTTTTTGCTTTAGTTTTTTTTAAATTGTTGGAGAAGTTGTTTTGGAGCTGCCTGTGAGGTGGAATGATCGTGATCTTCTTTCTTGTCTTAAGGATGGAAGAATGAATGGCTTGCGTACTGCTCTTGAGGTATTAAAGTAACCCATCTTACCAAATTAGCATTAATACGAAAGTTCAAAGAGTTAAACAAGTTTACGTGAATCGTCTTCTATGTTTCTCACAATCTACGCACCTGAATCAGATGCTGGAGTAATTCAGTAGCCATGAATAGTTTGGCAAGCTGCTGTTCTGATCCTGATGTCACAGAGGTAATCTTACAAGCTTGTTAATTGCATCTCTTTTGTTAGCATTTTAATTTTTTTAAAAGATGAGAAGTAGTGTTACTGCTTTGAAAAATACTGCATACCTGACCACAATTGTCCTTGTAGCTGAGTTTGTGGAACAAAGGATTTTTCTGTATGCAAGTGTTACGAAACATGACATTGTATAATGGATGCAGGCCAATACTGGTAGCATTTCATAGCCGTGCCCTTTAGGTGTTGTTTTTCATGACTACTTTATAGGTGGTTTTGAGTAATTTTCTCTCTGTTTGCACTGTGACTGAGAATGTGATTCAGCTGTACATCTAAATAGGTCTGATAGCTGTCTGCTGTTTTCATGAGTTTAATGGCGATGGCGAGGTAAAGTGCTTATTTTTCTGTCTTCCTTTATACAGAATTTTTGCTTGCTAATGCTGTTACTCAGGTTAGTGAAGATGAATTGTCTGAAGAAATGCAGAAGAACCTTTTGATGTTCAGCACTAGTTGATAACTAATAAAATGAAAACTTGGTGTGCATAAATGTCAAGTAATATGTCACATATAAAATACTGAGAGGTAATGGTTAACTAGGAGCTCATAGGTGAGGTCTTAGTTGTGGTAGGTAACTCTTAAGGATTAAACAGCAGCTTAATGCTCTGTGGTGGTCAAAAAGCAAATTGTCATCAATTTCCTAATAATTTTGAGCAGTTAATGTTCTCTGTCATGCCTCAATGTATAAATCCATAGTGCACTTGGAGCTTGTGTGTCGAGATCTAGTTCTGTCCCTTCCCCATTCGTTTTTCCACATCTTGGAAACACCACAGTAGAGCCAGAAAAGTCTCAGAGAAAGGGCAGCTATGATAGTTGAATATATGGCATTGTTTCTGTACCAAAAACAAAAAAGGAAGAGAAGACTTGGCAGCTTGGGAAAGAGGAAACTGTGGAGATGGAGAGATAGTTTTGAGCTGTGGCAGCTTTCTCCATCTCTTTTGAATTTCTGTGGATGAGCTTTTTACTATCTACTGCAAGAACTTGGGGGTGTCAGATGAGCATGGTGGAGTGAGAATAAGCAGAAGGAGATGGCCCTTTGCATAAAAGTTAATTAAGCTTGTTACTCTGCACCATAATATTTTTGGAAGCTAAAAGTGTGTATGTAAGCTGAAGGATAACCCAAATACATTTTTGGAAGAGCAGTACGTACGGAGTTACTAAATGCCCTTGTAGTGGAATGGATCATGGATTTGTGAATAATTGGAGCTGGGAGGATATTCTAGTGATGCTTGCTCTTGTGTTCTTTCCTAATTATCTGCAACTGTCTGCATTTGGTCACTGTTGGAGATGGGCTAGGTAGACCTTTGATCTCACCTACAGGCGTTCTTACATGTTATGATGCTGATTCCATGATAGCTCATCAGGATTCCTCCTGCTTTCAGGAGGTCCTGTACTAAGCCTGCTGAAATAAGGCAGCTGTTTGTGATCAGCAGCAGGAAGTGCAGTTCTTCAAATATTCAGGACTGGGACCTATTTTTGCTTCTTGAAGGCTCAGGCTAGATATCAAACTTAATCTTTGCTTTTACTCGCTTTTGTAAAAGTTGCTATTAATTCTTAGTGCATCTCATGGGTCTAATGATCTCCAGTTTTGATAAATTAAAATGAAATGCACAGTGACCTTTTGTGTTTACCCCATCTCTTCCTCCATCCCCCCTCCCAGTTGAAGGAGATGCAAGGTGATTGTGTGACTTGCACACACACACAACTTAAATATGCTGTTGTAATTTTCATCTCTTTTGTACTTGTTTTTGGTTTGGGGTGTTGGTTTTTGGTTTTTTTTTTTGTCAAACTGTTTTCTGCATTACCTCATTTAGTGGACTGCACTCCATTGCAAGACTTCATTCTTGATTCCAATTCTTGCAAATACTCAGCAGCAAACCCAGTAAATCCCTGACAGCCGGTGGAAAACTCCTTTCTCCTGTGGTCAATAATGCTACTGGGTCTTCTGTTTGCTGTAGAGTAGTTGCTCGTCTTCCACTGCAGTTTTGTGGTACCAGCTACACAGCAAGCTACATAGCTTCAAAGGCTGCTGCACGGGTGTACAGGTAGTGAAAGTACTGAAGGGAGAAACTCTACCTCGCAAAAAGGAACTTCTCCCCTTCATCAAGCCTGAAAATCAGTTATCAAGAGTGTAAAAAAAAAAAAAAAAAAAAAAAGTAACCTATTACCTAAAGAACTGTGAAATGAGGTGGTCACAAAATAGTTTTGCTGAGTTGATGTTTTTGTCTTTTGTGGGCGGCAAACCAACAACTCCCACCTCCCAAAACTATTTTTAAGGCTATATCTAAAATGTTAAAAGGCATCTGTGACTAAGATGTTTTCTGCTCTTGTAATCAGTGATTCATGACTCTGAGAAACTAAATTCTTTAAGGTGAGTGAGTAAAGGCAGTGGTGATATTAGACAGTTACTCAGCAAGGCGTGTTCAGGGTAAACAGTTCTCACTGCTAAGTTTGTATGTAGAGAATAATTTTTTCCTCATTTCATTTAAACTGAGGAGCTGTATTAACTTATGGAAAAAATCTTGCATTCAGTTTAAGATTTAGTTCTTAGAATTCAGTGATGCCTGTTTTTCACACTATCTGGTGTGAGTTTCTTTTGGAAAAACATGTCGTGTGTGTCCCCCCCCCCTACTCCTTCAGCATGTTAACCTTTATCCATTTCATGGCCAGTTGTCAGTGGCTTAAATTGTGGATGATGCAACATCAGTCAGTGATGTAATAATGGTTGTCTGTAGGCTTCCTTGCAGATCACAATGGGAACCTGAAGTTTGGAAACAGAATTTCATCTGTGTATTATGTTCTGTGTCTGCTGTGAGGGAGCTGAAACACAAACACCGCAATCGCCCCTGTCTCATTTTGGATAGAGCCAGAAGGGTGAATCATAATATTTTAATGTGGGTTTTTTTTTGTTTGTGGTTTTGGGTTTTTTGGGTGTGTGGGTTTTTTTTTCTTTCCTAGTGGTGTTTTATTGTGTGACTTTTTTTTTTTTTTTTTTTTAATTCAAGCCATTAATGCCACCGGATGAGTTGAGGGGAAGGTATTATGTGTGAGATTAAGAACAGGATTTGTGGGAGTGATTTGACCTTAAGTTCAGTTAATGCTGTGGTCACTTCCCCCACTTAGATAATCTGGCCTAGCAGATTTCTCTTTACTGCTTGGGACCCAAGATACCATGAGTTTTCATTCCTTGGAATGCTCTTGTAGTCTTCCTACTTTTGTAAGTGAGAAAGCAGGGATTACAAGAATATGTCCTCAACTAAGCATTACTAGCCTTTCCAACCTATGAGGCACAGGGGTGGTTCTTCCTCTGTATTCTTTATCCCAATGTGCAGTTGTTTTTTGAAGAACTTGGTTTTTTGAAGAACTTGGTTTCTTCCTTCTAGAGATTCTTCTCATTTGGGAAAGGAATAGGACTAGTTGCATTTTAGAATGACTCACCCAGAAGCCTTTCTGGGTTAATTGCACTTTCTTTCACAAGCCTGGTTTTTCACTGTTACCTTATTTTACATATTGCTATTACAAAATGGTAGTAGAGGTTTTACTGTTCCATCCTGGTTTTGAGTTCCATCTTGTTTCAAGAAGTTCCATCATATTTATTGCTTAAAATGATTGCAGTCCAGACTACTTTTTTTTCCTTCTTAAGTGTGGATTTAGGATAGATGACTTCAGAAATTATGAAAAAATATATGTGTAGGAAGATACCTTGTGATGACTTATGTTAATAAAAGTTTTTTTAAAATTGCAAGAAAATTATTCACAATTTAATTTAAAATACTGAAATAGGGGAAAAATGACATTGGTCCTACTTCATAAAATAATCTGTGTAAGTTCTTTCAGCTGAAGATTCTCATGGCCTTCAGCAGGCTTTGGATCAGCATTCTAATAAACGTACTTTTGAAAAAAGCCTTTTAATTCTTGCAAAAAACAGTTGTGTGTATTCTATTACTGTTCTTTAAATAAAGCTGACTTCTTTTTGTATTATGTGCTAGAATATAAGTAATGAACCTGGATCTTACACTTTCTGCAAACCTTTTGGAGAAATCTGTGCTAGATTTAAGCACAGATACCCCAAGCAACTAACGTTTTCTTCAAGTATTAGATTAAAAAGCCTACAAATACAAGTTCTGTTTCTTTTTGTAATGCAAAACTATATATAATATCTAAAACCTGAGATGCTGTTATATATGAAGTCACAACATGAAAATATGAAGAATGTTGTAAAAATAATGGTATTTTGCAATTATTAAACACAGTGGAAATAGATATGTTTGTTTCGGGAACAAGAAGTTGATACTTTTCTATAACTCCTCTATTCTTAGCCAAATGTAACTTGTCCTTTTAAAGGAAATCTGGGAAGAATAAGGACTGCTTTTTTGAATGTCTGTAGCTTGAAAGAGTTGTAGATACTTCTCCAAAACCAGGCAAATAAGACTGCTTGTTGTAAACATAGTACAAATTGTGAATTTATGAACTGTAAATCTAGTGTCTCCTTCCGGCAGTAATAGAGTCTGCCAGTTTTAAGAGAATTATCACTTCCTGTGTTGTTTTTGTTTTTTTTTTTTTTTTTTCAACTTTATAAACCCAAGATTCTAATATTGGTGAAGTAAAGCTTATAGAAGCCTTCTGTGCAAAGGGCATAGATATCGCACCTGGAATAATAGCAAAATACAGGTATCAGCTGATACGTGATAACTAGCTTTCATACAAAGCAAAAGCTTTTCTGTAGTATTCACAGGATTTCACGTGGAGCCTGGAAACCTCTGCTATACCTGCTGCAGTTAGTCTTTGATAATAGATCTTTCTGTGACTCAAGAGTCTGGCTGTCTGAGATCAATATCAAGGTGAATTTTTTTCTTCTGTTTCCTTCTCCCTTCCCTATATATGTGTGTTTATATGTTATAATTGTAGATCCTGTAAGTGGTTGCTGAACCCACAAGTTTGAGAAAAGGACAACAGTTGCATGAATAACATTGTTTCAGTAGAAGCAAATGAGAATGACAAAGAAGGAATGGATATACCTTTACACCTACCTTTAAAGGCTTGTGCACATGTTAGCAGAGAGTACTGCCAGACTATATTGGACGTGAACAGTTAAGGAATGTTAGGGATTTGAGCTAGAATGTAGTGCTGTGCCAAAAACCAGTCTGAACCTGATTTGTCTGCAGCTACTATTTGTGTAGCTGCTGCATAATGCATTCTCACCATTGAAAATAAGGCATGGAGTTAAAAACAGTTTTCACATAATCGGTGAATCATTGAGGTTGGAAGTTGCTTCTGGAGATCATTTAGTTCGATCAGCTGGAGCAGGCTGCCTACGCCTGTGTGCAGGCTGGTTTAGGCTCCAGGGAGGGAAACTCAGCAGCTTCTCTGGGCAACCTGTTCCAGTGTTTGATCATGTGTATAGTAAAAGGGCGTTTTTTAAGTGGGATTTCCTCTATTTCACTTTGTGTCTGTTGCCTCTTGTCACTTCATTTTTGGCACCACTGAGACAGTCTGGCACCTTATTCTTCACCTCTCCTCCTTCTTCCCCCATCAGGTATTTGTACACATGGGCCAGTTTCTGCCCTGCCCCCCCCAAGCCTCTCCAGGCTAAAACAGTCACAGCTCTCAATCTTTCCTTGTGTGACACATGTTCCAGTCCTTTAATCATTTCTATGTCCCCTCACTGGTCTTGCTTCAGTATGTTCATGTCTGTCCTATACTGGGGACCCAAAAACTGGACACATCACTCGAGATGGGATCTCACCAGTGCTGAGTAGAAGGCAAGGGTCCCCTCCTTCAGGCTGCTGGCTGTACTCTGCTTAATGGAGTCCAGCAGGCTATTGGCTTTTTTTGCTGCAAGATCCACACTGATGGGTCACGTTCAACCTGTTATCCTTATAGGAGCCCTAGGGCCCTTTATGCAAAGGTACTTTCCAGATGGCTGGCCAAAGCCTGTTCTGGTGCTTGGGGTTATTCTTCCTCAGGTTCAGGACTTGACATTTCCAGTTGTCCATTTCTCCAGCCTGTTAACATCTGCCTGAATGGTAGCATGCCCATCTGGTATAACAACCACTCCTCCCAGTTTTGTATCATTTGCAAACTTGCTGAAGGTGTACTCTGACCGATTGTCCAGGTCATCAGTGAAGAGTTTAGTTTTGGCCTCAGTATTGATCTCTGGAGCATACCACCAGTCACTGGCTTCCAGCTGGACCTCTTGCTGTTGGTCATAACCCATTCAGCCTGGCAATTTAAACGGTTTCCAGTTGAGTTCACCATCCATTTATTTAGCCCATACTTCATCATCTTGTCCATAAGGACGTTATGGGAGACAGAGTCAAAAGCCCTTCTGATGTCAAGATAAATAACATTTGCTGCTCTTTTCTCATTCACCAAGCTAGTCAACTCAATCAACCTGACAGCTATTTGTAATAAGCATGTTTTCCTCTTCATAAATCCGCTTTTTTGTCCTATGTGTATTCGGAAGCCTTTCTTGTTGCCTTTCATGTCCCTTCCCAGATTGAAATCCAGATGGAGTTTGGCTGTCCTAACCTCATCGCTGCATGCTCAGTGTCTCTTCATCTTGGATCACCTGGGTCTTGTTTATGATCATTGTACACTTCCTTTTTACATTTGAGTTCAGTCAGAAGCTTCTTGTTCATCTGTGTGGGCCTCCTGCCACCTTTGCTTGATTTTCTGCACACTTGTATAGACTATTCTTGAGCTTGGAGGAGGAGACCCATGAAAATCACCCAGCTGTCCTGAACCCCTCTTCATTCTCCTGTGGAATTCTTCCAAGCGGATCCCTGTTCTTCTGAAGTCCAGGGCTGTGATGCTGCTATTTGGCTTTGTTCCCTTCTCTCGGGATCCTGAACTCCACAGTTCATGGTCACTGTAGCCGAGGTTACCCCTGAACTTCACAGCTCCAACAGTTCTTCCTTGTCTGTATGTATGAGGTCCAGCAGATTGCCTCTTTCTTTTGGGATCCTCATCACCTGTGTCAAGATTTAACTTTCAGCACATTCCAGAAACCTATTGGATTGCCTGTGTCCTGCTGTGATGTTAAAAATACTATTATTTTTAATAATTTTATTATTACATATATTTTTTTGTCAATACTTTCTGAATTGTTTTTGTACAAGGTAAAATAGGAACTGCCCTCATAGAGACTGTTGGCCAGAAACCCGTACAGAGGAATTAAATGCAGAGAACAGGCAGTTTCATTAAAGGATTAATCTGTTTCATCATACAACCAAATTTAAATGCCAGGATATAAAATCGGTAAGAAAACCAGTGAAGAGGATTGATAATGACTGTTAAATAAAACCTAATACGACACCTTGCATTCCTACTGTTAAGTAGCTCTTAGTTATTTATGTCTGTTACATATTCAAAATCCAGTTGAAAATACTTTGGTAAATTTTGCTGTGTTCGTGTCTTGCTGTAAGTTAGTGGTATGCATGTCTTGTATCATTGTTTGACATCAGATATTTTGTGTAAACACCTCATGTTTTTAGATCTTGGAACTTCTGCCATTTGATCTGAAATTGCAGTGTGGTGATTTTTATTTTCTTAAAATCATTTCTCATTTGAAACACAAGGTTAAAAAATACATTGTCCTTTTACAGACATAGTAAAAAATGAAAACAAAAACCTCCAGAAGAGAGCCACTTCTCTAGTGCCAGGTATTTTTGCACAGTCCTATTACTGTCACTTACGTAATGAAGAGTTTGGCATGTGTGTAGTAGAGTTTTGTGATTGACAGGTCACAGCATGCATACTCATGCTTGGGATGAGACTGGTAAAAGACATTCCTAAGGTACGCTGTGAACTTAGTATGGCACCAAGTGGGGTTTTTTTTGTTTGCTTAAGGGTTAAGACCTGCTGTTGACTGAAAGAGGTTTTGGTGAAGCAAGGCAGACTTTCTTCTGAAATATAAGCGATTCTGAATTTAATTCGCATGACTTGCTGCTTGTTATATAGTCAACCTGTAGTCTTCTACTAGTAAAGTACTAGTACCTCCTGCTTGTTTCTTGGTTTCTGCTAGTGTGTTTGGTGGGTTTTTTTCCTGTATTCCATACATTCAGCTGTGCTTGTTTTTCTTTTTTTTTTTTTTTTTTTGAATGTTGCAGTTTTCAATAACTTGTTTTGTAGGATTTTTTGGCTGTAATATGAGTACTCCCCCGAGCACTGACAGAAGTCTGATACCTGATACATCATGATTGATTTAGGACTTGCTTGTTAAAATGGTATGTTTTTCTTGGAACTGTAATTTCATTAGGTTTCACTGACACATTAATTTCAGGCTTTGAATGTAGCTCTTGATAGACTGTTTAGAACTCTTTGATAGCATTTTGTGTGGTGTGTTTCTTCACATACAGAAAATCTGCTGGTAAGTGAACAGCTTTTTAGTTTGAAGTATACTGGTTCAGGTGGATTTATATGCTGTTTCCTGGATTTTTGCACCTGGATTTCTGGCTTAGGTTGTTTAATTCAGTCTTTAATTATTAGGAGCTTCTTTGAGATTTTAAGTGCTAGTGTATTTATTTCATATTTGCTAGGAGCCTTTAAGGGTGGGTTCTTTTTATCTTTTTCATTTGTTTTGCATTGTAACCCTGAACTTTTCAGTTAAGAAATAAAATAAAAAAATCTTTGACCCTTAGCTCTATCCAGCTTTTGCAGGAAGGGAACCTGTTATTCGGAATGTATTTTGTGTTTTGTATCCAGTACAGAGGGAGAGTTTTTAACGTGGCAAATATAGATTTGATCATTCATATTCTATTAAGTTTTTGGGTGCCTCTGTATGATGTCAATTGCTTCTGCTGAGGACCGCTTAATGCCCTCTCTCACCCTACTTGTCCTGTCCCCTTCCTACTGAACCATAACTTCCCCTGTCATTGGGGTTTCTTTCCATAATTTAGTGCATGGCAAAGACTTTCTCTTTTAATGGCTAAAAAGACTTGAGAAAAAGCCATGGAATTACATGCCAGTTTTGCAGCTCTGGAGGGGATAGTTCAAACAATTCAATGAAGAAACAAATTAATACTTACTACTACCATGAGTAATGCTGATGGTGTAATTGTTGTTGCTGTACCTGTGTAGCATAGTAATGTAGTTGGTCATACTTACTGTTCACAACATTTGCACTGTCTCGTCTTCAAAACATTCTGGTGTCATTCCCCATCTGTTTGGTGCTATTGAGGTTCCTCCCAGAAGACCGTGCCCAGTTTTTGGCCCTCCCTGCCAGACAGGACAAACTGGAGACAAGGAAAATGTTCAGGGGCTGGAGTACCTGGCTGGAAACGAGTCCTGCTTTGCTCAGCCTGGAGCAGGGAAGGTTGAGGAGGCAGCTGGCTGGGGTCTTCAGCCCCTTGGAAGTGAAGGAGCAAGAGAGAACAGTTGCAGTAAGGGAAACTCCAGCTGAATACAAGGAGAAAAAAAATCTCTTTGAGTGTGGTTAAGCATTGGAGTGGGTTGTGGGAGGTCCTGGAACCTTCCTCTTCGGAGACTTTCATGACTTTGCTGGGCAAAGACATCAACAGCCTTTTCATCAGTAATCTCCAGTGACTGTGTGTTTTTCTTTCTCTAAATAGCCTTATGTTTTGTTACATTGTAAAAGCCTTATTGGCGTGTGCTTTCTAATAAAAATAAGAGATATTTATTAATATATTTATGCCAGGAAAAGGATACCTGTCTGAGCCTATAAACTTTAAAAAAAAATAATGGGAAAACGGAATTAGATTCACTGCAAAACACTGACTTCTCTGTCACTCTCACAGTTTGATTTTGATTTTTTATTTTTCCTGAGGCCCACCTGTATAGGACTCCATGAAGGTTAAGTTTTCAGTATAATGTAAAGTTCGGCAGACGTGCTATTTTGGACTAGTGAGGGTGGCATGTATTTTAGAGATGAAGGTGTTTCAGGGATAAGAAAAAAATAACAGATGATTCATTTTGATCTTAAGTTCGTCTTGAGAACTTCAGTGTGATGACTGAAGAGGAGATGGCTTTTCATCATCCAGCATGAGTTTTGACTAGGGTGTTGATTAGGTCAAATTTATGGTTCTTATTTATCGCCTAATGGATGAAGTTTTGGAGAGGAAATTTAAAGAAAATTAGAATCATGTTGACTTTCTTAGGAGCTATCTTGTCTATGTAGCTCCTGTATTAACTACCTTTTTGCAGGTATCACAGAATCACGGAGTTTTCAGAGTTGGAAGGGACCTCTAGAGATCATCTAGTCCAACTCCCCTGCTAAAGCAGGATTGCCCAGCGCACATTACTCAGGACTGCATCCAGGCGGGTCTTGAAAATCTCCAGAGAAGGGGACTCCACAACCTCCCTGGGCAGCCTGTGCCAGTGCTCTGTCACCCTCACCGTAAAGATGTTTTTCTGTGTATTTGAATGGAACTTCCTATGTTCTAACTTGTGCCCATTGCCCCTTGTCCTGTCACTGGGAACCATTGAAAAGAGCCTGGCTCCATCCTCCTTCAACCCACCCTTTAGATACTTGTAAGCATTAATAAGGTCTCCCCTCAGCCTTCTCTTCTCCAGGCTAAAGAGTCCCAGCTCTCTCAGCCTTTCCTCATAAGGCAGATGCTCCAATCCCTTAATCATCTTAGTTGCCCTTCGCTGGACTCGCTCCAGCAGTTCCCTGTCCCTCTTGAACTGGGGAGCCCAAAACTGGACACAGTATTCCAGTTGTGGCCTCACCAGTGCAGAGTAGAGGGGGAGAATGACCTCCTTCGACCTACTGGCCACACTGTTCCCTATGCAGCCCAGGATTCCATTGGCCTTTCTGGCAACAAGGGCACATTGCTTGCTCATGGATAATTTACCGTCTGCTAGGACCCCCAGATCCTTCTCCTCAGAACTACTTCCCAGCAGGTCCACCCCTAACCTATACTGGTGCCTAGCATTCTTCCTCCCCAGGTGCAGGACCTTGCACTTGCTTTTGTTGAACCTCATTAGGTTCTTCTCTGCCCAGCTCTCCAGCCTGTCCAGGTCACGCTGGATGGCAGCACGGCCCTCTGGGGTGTCAGCCACCCCACCCAGTTTGGTATCATCAGCAAACTTGCTGAGGATACACTCTGTCCCCTCATCCAGGTCATTAATGAATATATTAAACAAAATTGGACCAAGTATTGACCCCTGGGGGACACCACTGGTTACAGGCCTCCAACTAGACTCTGTGCTGCTGATCACAACCCTCTGAGTTCTGTCACACAGCCAACTCTCAGTCCACCTCGCTGTCACCTCATCTAGCCCATACTTCCTCAGCTTCCTAATGAGGATGTCATGGGAGACAGTGTCAAAAGCCTTGCTAAAGTCAAAATAGATGACATCCACGACTCTCCCCTCATCCAGCCAACCAGTTATAACATCATAGAAAGCTATCAGACTGGTGAAGCATGATTTACCCTTGGTAAATCCATGTTGACCACTTCCATTAACTTCCTCTAAGGATCAGTGCTCAAGTAAAGTGAAGGTACAAGTCTGCTTTCTAGAGGTTTCTTTCTTTTCTTATCCTTATGTTGCAGAATTCCAGGAATGGTATTTTAAAATAAGTTCTTGGAAGCCCTTTGTGTGTTTTCTCATTGTGCTTTAACTTTTTAGTGTAAATCATTCTCTTCTGTCAAGATCTCAGGATTAAGGAGCAGGAAAGGCAGATCTGAGATCAGCATGCTTCTGAGAGTGATAAATCTTGATGGTAACGGTGGAGTTATGATTTAGGCCATTGTACCACAGATACCGTGCTCATCATTCATTTATTAGTGAGATTACTTCAATGAATGATGTTACTGGTTTCAAAGTAACATTAAAGCTATATGTGTATTTGTGTGCACAGTTGGAGAAAGGCTTGTGATTAGCTCTCAGCTTGGTGGGGTGGAACCCTGTTGGCCAGAGTTTTGGTATGGCTCTGCTTATAGCCTCTCATATTAGTAAGCACCCCAAAATATTTTAAGCTAAAAAAAGTGAGATTTTGCACAATTTTTTCTTATATAGAAAGTTGATAAGAAAACAAAATTATTAGATTGAGTTAGAAGTTAAGGGAAGATACTTCCAGTTCCTACTGACTAGAACAGAATAAGTCCTTGCTTCTAGAAGTAGTTTCAGATAAGGCTTTTTATGCGTTCATTTTTATGACTTGAGCAAAGATTGCTGCCACTCAGAAGCCAGTTTCCTCTAGTCTCTAGGAGGTTTTTCTTGCATCTCCTCTGAGGCCTGGCTGTTTCTAGTGTTCTTAGCAGTCCCTGGCTGAAATGGTTCACTGAGGGGCCAGGCAGCAAGCAGTTAGGTTGGCCAAGCCCATCACTTCTAGAAATAAGTCATGTAGGCTTTTCACATAGACTTGAGAGATCATTTTGAAAGTGAAGCTTACTTATCATTAGATTTTTTTTTTATGCTGATGAATGCTAGCATGCCAATATGAGCAAAATTCTGTTTTTTTTAAGATGCTGCCTACTTTGATGCTTTCTTCATTTGTATTACCTTTCAGAGGATGCATTGACTTTTTTTTTTTTTTTTTTAAGAGTTTTGGAAGGATGAATTGTGCCACCAGCGAAGTGAGTTTTAAAACTGTAGTTCTAAGCGACACATTATATTAAGATCTACTTAGATACCATCCCTGTGGAGCTATGTGTGTTGAGTCTGTGGTTTTCTGCAATCAGTGTATTTCCCTTTAGTGGTAACCACTAAAAATTACCCTGGGTTCACAGTGTAGTTGAAATTTTGAGGCCAGAGGGTGAAGCCATTTACTTCCTCTGCAAATGTAATGGGGCAGTGCTTTTAGCTGAAGAAAAACAGGTCATTACCAGTGCTACAGTAGTATTTTGCATACTGTTTGGTTTTGTCATAAGAAGTTTCTTTTATCCTGTCATTAAGAAATAAAAAGGTTTTCAATTCCAGTGCATGAAGGAATGAAGTATCATGTCAAGTCTCTTTCATGTCTCAAGTAATTACATACGTACAAATTCAGACACCTGGCTTCTGCACTTTTGATCATTTAGACACACATTACAGTAGTGCTTAATTCTACATAGTGTTTTTCACATTCTGTCTAAAAATATGTTCAGTTGTCTGAACTCTAGAAATGGGATTTTCGATGTACTTCTTTCTGCAGCATAATATGTTGCTGCTTTTAGCATCTGCCCAGTCTGTACTTTGCTATTTGGAATTTCCTTACTGGATGCTTAGATCTCTCCATTGCTGAGATAGGAACCTGAGCTCCTCACATTGTAAATGCCACTCCAGGACCTATGCCCTGTAAAGTGAAGTGCAACACCACCTTTGCTGTGCCTATGTTTTGTGAATTTGAGCTTTTGCTCTCTAGAAAAGCATGCTTTCTTCAGCTCTTTTGTCTGTACAGATGTATAGAAAATGGGGAAAGTAGAATTTAACCTATTGGGAAGTGAATTTTGGTCAGAAAAAAATAGTCTGTTGTTCCACCTGTACTCATATAAATTTTTAAGGAGAATATGGCTGTAGGCCTTTACTGACTTAATCATGTTTAGTTTCTATGTTTGGTGGTTGTTTGTTTTTTTTTTTTAAAGAATTCATATGAGCATTATAGGATTGAAATCTATTAAAAGCCCTAGCCTATGGTTCTGCAAGTTTCTTTTTTACTTCTGATGAGAAGATCATGATCTCTGCATTTCTGTAGGACAATTTGAGAATGCTAATACTATAGGATTGTGGAAAAAGTATGAATGGAGTAGAGAGCTTGGGTTTATTGTCCAAAAACCCAAGCTATGGAACGTATGTAGCTTGTGCAATAACTGCATGCTGAAGGAGTGGAAGGCAGTACAACTGAAAACGCAGGGCCTGTGCTCTTCAGGAAGAAGATATGGTAAGAAGGAAATAACGGAGCGAAGAAATAAAAATTCTTGAATCTGATTTCTTTTGTGTATGCTATCAGTCTGCCTGTCCTAGTTTCTCTAGAGTTGCTTTTGAGCTCAGTGGCCAATTTCGGTCAAGTCCCACGGCAGGAAAAATGTCTTGGAGATAATGAAGTCCTGGAAGTTTGGAGCAAATCAATAGCTAGATAGAAGAGAAGCCCAGGTTAGTGCTTCACACTGAAGGTGAGAAGGGGGAGCTCTGGTGGCCAGTCAGCACATGCGTGACTGCTCTCTAGCCAAAAAACTCATTCTTTCCTTTATAGGGAATCTGGCAGGAGGAAAGCAGAGGGGGAGATACAAGATGTATGAGACTGAAGTCAGTTCTACTACTCATGTAGCAACTTGATATGTTTAATTTGTTTCTAAAATAAACCTTAAGCCTTCTTAGAATTCCAAAGCTCGGCGGAAAATATGTTAACTTCTTTTAAAGTGTATTTTCTTGCAAGTCAATCCACCTTTGGATGAATGAAGGCTTTAGTGAAAGTGTGAAAACTTGCACAATGGTGGGGAAGATCTTCGATCAAGTGCACATATTTTATATAACAAAATACTGGAAGTATTCTGAAGTTAGTTTCAGAATATGTCAGCTGACTGATCTGATGACACTGTTCAAAACTGGGCTTGGTCTACATGGAAAAAATGATGGAGAAACTGAAGAAACATTTGGATTTTTTAATTTCTTCCAATTGCCTACATTGCCTGGAGAGATTACTAGATAGGTAGAGTTTATAAAGTGTAATCTTTGAGTTCTTTTGTAAAAGTAAAGACTGGAGTCTGAACCTCTGAAAACACAGCATATGGAAGCAAGGTTATAGGGTCTAAACTAAAATTTTATTTGTAAACTTGACTACAGGGGCAGGGATGTATTTGTTTTGTTTTTTTTTTCTTTGTTTTTTTCCTTTGCTTGTTTGAGGTACCTCAGCTTCATCTGAAGGGGTTTATGATGATAAATTTCATCAAAATTTGTTAGACTAGCCTCTGGTACTGTGCAACTTAGTAAAATTTGGGTGCAGTCAGAAGAGAAAGCTAGACATAAGTCACAAAGCTGTATTAGCTAACAAGCTGTTTTTATTTAAGTCTTTGCTTAGGAGTGACAAGTGCTGATACTTGTTTCTCTGCTGAGTTCTGTAGCTAGAGTGTGATAGGAGTTCTCTGTACTGCATTATGTTGACTGTAATCTATACAACAAATTGTCTGACAGGTTTGAAAATCTAACCTGCAGTAGCTTTATTTGGTAGCATATGTTAGCTACTCTATCACTACGCTTTATTCCCCTACAAAAGAGAAGTGCAGATGTGAAGAATGTTGCTCATTAGTAATCGAATGTCTTGGAATCCGTGTCCCCTGTCCATACATGTACAGGAAAAAATGCACTAATGTGTGACTCTTGTTTCCTCCTTGGCAAGCTGAGCTTTCCAGTCAGTGGTGTTCTCCTAAGGACCCTCTATTTATATATTCCCTATCTATAGTGAGTGATAACTTTTAAATGTAATATTGTAAAAATTTGCTTGAAAGTAGGGATGCTGCTGTAATATTTAACAAGAGTTAGGCTTCAAACTGCAGTGAATAATTCAGTGCTAATAATGCTTACAGATGGCACCTTGCTCTGTAGCATTTGCATAACACTAAGATCGTGCGAGTTCTACTCAAGCCGTAAATTTATGAGATCACAGGTGGGAACAGGAGAAAGGCATTTGGAAAGGCTCCTGTGAAGAGTAGTTTGAGATCTCTTTTGGTGTGGAGGTGAAGTGGCCAAGGACGGCGTTCAGTGTGCCTGGGCCTTGCTGGCTGGGGTGTAGCTGCCTTCAAGGAGTTTACTATAAGAGCTTGGAGCTCTTGCTGCTATGGGAAACCTCCAGCGAGGTATTAAGGAACGTACCCACCAACTGCGTGTAATGTTCACTTACGGCTTTTTTTCTAGGGTTTTTAGGACATGTGTACCATGACTTTGATCATTACCTGATTTTTCAAGAGAGCTATTCTGCAGCAAACGTACATTTTCATTCTGAAATCTAACACCTCAAAGAAGTAGTGCTCACTGTAAAGTTGTGCACTTGTGTTGGAGTCCTTCTGACTCAGGTGTTCTTTGTTGGAATGGAAGCAGAATGGACATATAATGTCTTTCTTTATATAAAAATGGTCTGTGCTTAATCAAATCATTATAGCACTAAAATTCCAGTCTCTTCTGCCTTTTTCATGATTTTCTTTTTTTTTTACATGGCTACATTTGGAGCGAAAAAGGAAGTTAAAATGATAGGATACTGTAAAGAAATGGGGAAAGGTAAAATGATAGACAAATAGTGCAAAAATAAATTGTGAACTAAGATAACAATTAAAAATAGTACTCTGATAGTGCACATGGCAAAGCATAAAATTCTAGAGCTTGGCCACCTGCAAGGGTAGGTTATCATTTCACATAAACATGTTTTTGTTACTCCTGTACACTCATAAAAAAACCAACCCTATATGTTTAGAATAGCAGAATAAAGATGTTCTATGAAAAATAAGTTTAATAATACTACATAGTATATTTTCCATCATGACAAAACTGATTTTCAGGGTTTTTTGTTGTTTTTTTTTTTCTTCCCCCCCCCCCAGTTCAGTATAGTGATATGAGTTAAGTTAAAGAAATGTTAGTAAGTAATTAGTGTTAGCAATCTTAATCAAGTTAAGATTAGACTTCAGCTTTCTGTTGGAGCTTACCTTTCTGACCAACAGCTCTGTACAATCCCTTTGTTGCCCCTGTAGTGGACTGCCTTCCAGCTGGGGGAAGAGGAAGGCAGGGGAAGTAAAGGAGGTGGTATTTTGCTAGCTGAGAAACTTGAGTTGCTTCATGGTCTAGTAATTTTATTTTAATGAAGATTTTAGCTGGCTCCAGGAGGAGCTCAGCTATTCTAATGGTGTATTAAGTGAGGCTTTCTTAACTTCAAAATCTGTACTTTGTGTTGAAGGACAGTCTGCTATTGTCCCCTACGGAATGTCAAAGTTGTATTTTGAAGTAGACCATTTGCGAAGTCTTGAGAACCCACTATACTAATTCAAATACAAATATTTAATTGAAAATGTCTTAGTGTTGAATAGTTCTTGTATCTACCAACAGTAATAATTTTTAATTTTCGTTCTCTTCTTACAGTCTTAGTTCAGAGAAAGCAGGAAATAGACCTTTGTTCTGATCAGGCTGGCAGAGTATCTTCCTATGCCGTGTGACATAGGTGTTGCTTTCTGGGATTATCTTGCAAGAAGCTCAGGCGGTTCTCGGTGCACAAAGAGTTCAGCCCTCTGAGCACCCCCTCGTCTCAATAATAGGATCTTGGGCTGTAAATTAAGGTGCTTCTGTGTTGGTCACGCTTGGTGATTAGCTTTATCCAAATCTTGTATTTAGAGATTGCTAGATTATTGAGAAGACTTAACTATATTATAATAGATTTGCTGTGTAAATAAATGTCGTGGTATATTGAAAAGATTTTCACTATAATCACCAGAGCTAGCACTATATTTTCCTATGTTTTTCTATATACATTAATGTATATTCATATCTCCAAATGGAAGTTTTAGGGTCTGAATCCCAGTCTTGGGCAGGCAAGTAACTCACTCAGTTCTGGCTTTGGGCTCAGATCATAAAGTAGCAGAGCTGATCACACAGCACTGCAGTGTGGTGAAGCATATGAAGACAACAGCAAGTATCTATTAGAATTACCCCTGTGGTGGGGCTCGAGCCAGTTGTGGACCCATGTATGTTCAGATAGGATCACTAGTACTGTAAATAGAAAACTTTCTTTGAAAGAAAATGTGTGCTGTTGGTACCAAAGGCATTAAAATTGTTGTGATTTAATTTATCATTCCGGAGGTGGGGGACAGAGAGAAAACCTCCTTGTTCTCTAACCTGATCATGGCTGTATCATTACTACTGTGTACAGTATGTCTTCTAGAGACACACATGTAACTTAGACACAATTAGTAATGTAGCTTATAGTTGTTGTTTTCATGAGGACAAATTCAATGGTGGTGGTATGTTATGATAGCAATAAGCATTACAGTATTTTTTTTTCATGCTTTTGTTGTACATAAAAAAATTACCATAGAGAAAATTTCAAATTCAGTCACATTGTGTTTCTTCTTTGAGTGGAGATGATGTAAAATAAACAGGTGAATAGCACTACTGTCTGAGGAACATGAAGGTGCACAAGTCCGTGGGACCTGATGAGATTCATCTGCAGGTCCTGAGGGAACTGGCAGATGAAGTTGCTGAGCCACTGTCCATCATATTTGAGAAGTTGTGGCAGTCTGAAGTTCCTGCTGACCGGAAAAGGGGAAACGTAACCCCCATTTTTAAAAAGGGTAAAAAAGAAGACCCGGGGAACTACAGGCTGGTCAGTCTCACCTCTGTGCCCAGTAAGGTCATGGAGCAGATCCTCCTGGAAACACTGCTAAGGCACATGGAAAATTAAGAAGGTGATTGGGGCAACAGCCAACATAGCTTCTGTAGGGGCAGATCAAGCCTGACAAATTTGGTGGTCTTTTACGACGGGGTTGCAGTGTTGGTGGATAAGGGAAGAGCAACTGATGTCAACTTGTACAAAGCATCCGACACTGTCTCGCATTACATCCTGGTATCTAAATTGGAGAGACATGGATTGGACAGATGGACCACTAAGTGGATAAGGAATTGGCTGGATGGCCACATTCAAAGAGTTGCAGCCAATGGCTTGCTGTCCAAGTGGTGACCAATGACAAGTGACATTCCTCAGGGATCAGTACTGGGACCAGTGCTATTTAACATCTTTGTTGGTCACATGGACAGCGAGATTGAGTGCACCCTCAGCAAGTTTGCCAATGACATCAAGCTGTGGGTGGTGCGTTCAACATGCTGGAGGGGAGGGATGCCATCCAGAGGGACCTGGACAGGCTTGAGAGGTGGACCTGTGCAAACCTCACGAAGTTCAACAAGGCCAAGTGCAAGGTCCTGCACGTGGGCCAGGGCAATCCCATGCACAAATACAGGGGAGGTGGAAAATGGACTGAGAGCAGCCCTGAAGAGAAGGACTTTGGGTACTGGTTGATGAGAAGCTCAACGTGAGCCAGCAATGTGCACTGGCAGCCCAGAAGGGCAGCCGTATCCTGGGTTGCATCAAAAGCAGCATGGCCAGCAGGTCAAAGGAGGTGATTCTGCCCCTTTAATCTGCTCTCATGACATCCCACGTGGAGTACTGCATCCAACTCTGGAGCCCTGCATCCGTCTCTGGAGTCCCCAACGTAAGAAGGACATGGGCCTGTTGAAGTGAGTCCAGAGGGGAGCCACGATGATGATCCAAGGGCTGGAGCACCTCTCCTATGAGGAGAGGCTGAGAGAGTTGGGGCTGTTCACCCTGGACAGGAGAAGGCTCCGAGGAGATCTTGCTGCAGCCTTCCAGTACCTTAAGGGGGCCTACAGGAGAGCTGGGGAAGGACTTTTTACTAGGACATGTAGCGATAGGACAAGGGGGAATGGCTTTAAACTGGAAGAGTGCAGGTTCAAATGGAACATTAGGAAGAAGTTTTTCACTTTGAGGGTGGTAAGGCACTGGAACAGGTTGCCCAGAGAGGCTGTTGAGGCCCCATCCCTGGAGGTGTTTAAGGCCAGGCTGGATGTGGCCTTGGGCAACCTTGTCTAGTGGGAGGTGTCCCTGCCCATGGCAGGGGTTTGGAACTCGATGATCTTTAAGGTCCTTTCCAACCTAAACCATTCTATGATTCTATGTTCAGCCTGGAGAAGAGAAGGCTCCAGGGAGACCTTATAGCAGCCTTCCAGTACCTAAATGGGGCCTGCAAGAAAGGCGGAGAGGGGCATTTTACTAGAGCATGTAGTGGTAGGACAAGGGGTAATGGCTTCAAACTACAAGAGGGTAGATTTAGATTAGATACCTGGAAGAAATTTTTCACTATGAGGGTGGTAAGGCACTTGAACAGGTTGCCCAGAGAAGTTGTGGCTGCCCCATCCCTGGAGGTGTTTAAGGCCAGGCCGGATGGGGCTTTGAGCAACCTGGTCTAGTGGGAGGTTGCCCGCGGCATGGGGGTTGGAACTTAATTTCCAGATTTCTAACTATTCTATGATTCTGCTAATGTAATTTTAAAATGCAGTTGACAAATAAACTTGTTTTTAGTTTTTCTTGGTTTTGCTTTTTCATCCTATGTTGACATATAAAACTAAGGATAGTGAGAATAAGTGAACACAAACAAAAACTGATACAGTTGTGTGGACACTGGATTAGACAAATGGGAATTGCCCCAGGAGCATGCTGTCTTTCTTTTGTCATCCAGGAACTTGCAGGTGGAAAGAAAGTGATCTGCTGTTGTAAGACGTTGAGCTGTACATAATAGTGATGATAGTTTGAGAAAACGTCCATGTTCTTATGAGTTTGATCTCATTAACACTGTAAATGTTCCAGAAGTGATACTGGTATTGCAGAAGTATACTTTGCATAAGAGTACATATTGTTTGTATTTCTTATTGGGTCCCCACTAATTTTAGCTGTGCACTTCTTAAATAAAACAGTGATAGAAGCTTGTTTCCAGTTTCTAAAGATTGCCAGCTGCCTTCCTAGAGTTCAGTTTGGGGACTTGTATGCTGTTTGTTTTTTTTTTTTTTTTTCCTGGTCTATTCATTTTTGCGGAATAACATACAAAATGATAATTTGCTGTAGCTGAAGTTAGTGAAAAGTCAATTTTTATTTGGATACTTGATAGTTCTCTGAAACAAAGGAAGAAATCAATAACTGAAGAGATCAGCGAAAGGGGAAGAGAAAATGCATCTTGTATCCCATCTTAAACCAGAAGCTTGTTAGAGTAAGGAAACACTAAACTAGTCCACTGAAAAAGGCTGAGGATAAAATCCAAGGAAGTTGGCAGTACTTCATTTCTCTTGAGCTACCAGTTAAGCTGGAGTTTTCTCTGTCATGGCTCAAACTAACTCTTTGCAGATCAATATTGCTATCCCATATCCTTCTTAGAAGCAAAGAGGATAATGACAAAGTCACCTGAGTGTTGATGCAGGAGGATTTTTGAAGAGTTAGGGAGCCAAACTGATAAGTCCCTCACTCTGCGTGAATCTTTAAAATGCTACTAGAACAACTATCTTTATATGATTTAGATACTACAATTTGGGGTGTGTGTGTGTTCACAAAATCACAAAAATACATTGTTTGATTCATCTAATGAGCTTATATATTGATTAAAAAAATGAGTTGCATTCATGCAGAAGAAAAATGGTATTTATGCTAATCTCAGTTACTTTCTTTTGCTCTTAGTTTCTCATGAAAGCGTGATAAGTCTTGTGTACTTCCTTGGTTTTTTTGGTACTTGGACTACTAGGAGACTTGTAGCAGCCTGGTATGAATGTGTTAAACAGCCTGAAATGGTACTGTGCCAGGTGTTCCAGTTGCATTTTTTTTCCCCTAAGGATATCTGTTGTGTTTTCAGTTCTATTAACTGTATTGCATCTTAAAAAGAAGTTGATATAGGGGGAAGGAAACACTCCAGATTATTTTTTTTTTAATACGGAGAGAGATGTTTTTTATATTTACTGTTTTTTCCTTTTTTAATGTTCATAGCTTTTTGTAACAATTCCAATGACAGGAAAGAATTCAGAATGGAGATCGTATTTCAGCCTCTTCCTGCTCTTTACTTGGTTTTAGGAACTTTCCTCATTGTCAGTCTTGTGAGATGAGCAATGAAAATACTCTGTGTTTTTTCAGACATGCTTTTCCTTTTTTGTTCCTGTGCACTTCTCAATTTCATTTACTAAAACAAGCCAGATTTCCTCTCGAGCTTCACCATCACCATTATCAGTCTGTACCTTGTTGGTAACCTCACAAATATATTCCAGTTGCTTTTGAAATTCTTTTTAAGTAATCACTGTGTACAACTGTGATAATGGTAGCAAAGGGGATTGAGAGGCTGTAAAAGACTTCTTCCTCATCTATATTTGGGACAACAAGGCTGAACAAAATCTTGTCCTTCCTAGGAGCTTGTAACTTCTGGTGGAAAATAACTGCTTTCTAAATTTGAAAAACATCTTATCTGATGTGGAAGAAGGGAGGAACCAATGAAGATGCTATTTGTTGCTTGCATGCGTGCGTGCTTTGTTTTAAAGTCATTAAACTGTCAGTACAAGGAAGAAAATATTAGTTGCTCAGTGTAGAGTGCAGCGATGCCTTTGTTGTTATATTGGCCAGCAGTGTCACTGAAATTCCTGTTACTGGCTCTAAGCATGCTAATTTCTTAACTGGATAGATGAAGTAATAAGCAGGTTTGCTTGTAATGGGACTTTCTCAGTTCACTCGTGTTCACAGTCCAGTCATCATTTACTGAAGTACATTTTCCATGCCTGACTCTTAAAAGATAACCTTGCAGCCACACTACCCATGACACAGAATGCAAAGACGAGGATTGGGAAAGTGGAGAACCGCCCACTGTAGGTGATGATCAAGTGCAAGACCACCTGGGGTATCTGAAGGTGCATAAGTCCATGGGACCTGATGAGATACATCCACGGGTCTTGAAGGAACTAGCAGATGAGGTCACTAAGCCACTAGCCATCATACTTGAGAAGTCATGGAGGTCTGGCAAGGTTCCTGCCGACTGGAAAAAGGGGAAACAACCCCTATTTTCAAAAAGGGAAACAAGGAAGACCCAGGGAACTACAGGCCAGTCAGTCTCACCTCTGTGCCTGGCAAGATCATGGAGCAGATCCTCCTGGAAACTCTGCTGAGACACATAGAAAACAAGGAGGTGATTTGTGACAGCCACCATGGCTTCACTAAGGGCAAGTCATGACTGACAAATTTGGTGGCCTTCTATGAAGGGGTTAAAGCGGCAGTGACATGGGAAGTCCAACTGATGTCACCTACTTGGATTTGTGCAAAGCGTTTGACACTGTCCCACATGATATCCTGGTCTCTAAATTGAAGAGACATGTATTTGACAAATGGACCACTCGGTGGATAAAGAACTGGCTGGACGGTTGCACTCAAAGAGTTGCGGTCAATGGCTCGATGTCCAAGTGGAGAGCAGTGATGAGTGGCGTTCCTCAGGGGTCGGTACTGGGGCCTGTACTGTTTAACATCTTTGTCAGCAACATGGACAGTGGGGTTGAGTGCACCTTCAGCAAGTTTGCTGATACGCTGGAGGGGCGGGATGCCATCCAGAGGGACCTGGACAGGCTGTAGAGGTGGGCCCAATCCAACCTCATGCAGTTCAACAAGGCCAGGTGCAAGGTCCTACATCTGGGTTGGGGCAATCCCAAGCTTGGCGGGGAATGGCTGGAGAGCAGCCCTGAGAAGGACTTTGGGCGCTGATTGACAAGAAGCTCAACATGAGCCAGCAATGTGTGATCGCAGCCCAGAAGGCCAACTGTATCCTTGGGTGCATCGGAAGTGTGTCCAGCAGGTCAAAGGAGGTGATTCTGCCCCTCTAGTCCACTCTTGTGAGACCCCACCTGGAGTACTGCATCCAGCTCTGGAGTCCCCAACAGAAGAAGGACATGGAGGAGGGCCATGAGGATGATCCAAGGGCTGGAGCACCTCTCCTATGAGGAAAGGCTGAGAGAGTTGGGGCTGTTCACCCTGGACAAGAGAAGGCTCCGAGGAGATCTTATTGCAGCCTTCCAGTCCCTAAAGGGGGCCTACAGGAGAGCTGGGGAAGGACTTTTTACTAGGACATGTAGCGATAGGACGAGGGGGAATGGCTTTAAACTGGAAGAGTGCAGGTTCAAATGGAACATTAGGAAGAAGTTTTTCACTTTGAGGGTGGTAAGGCACTGGAACAGGTTGCCCAGAGAGGCTGTTGAGGCCCCATCCCTGGAGGTGTTTAAGGCCAGGCTGGATGTGGCCTTGGGCAACCTTGTCTAGTGGGAGGTGTCCCTGCCCATGGCAGGGGGGTTGGAACTCGATGATCTTTAAGGTCCTTTCCAACCTAAACCATTCTATGATTCTACGAACCTTAGAGAGTAATTTTTATGCATTAGCATATGTAAAGATTCATGGTTCCTTCTTACACAGGTATGTTCTCTAATGGTAGCTTGACATGAATTAGCTTAATGGGGAGAAAAAAAAAAAAGTTCTTCAGTAAGGGATTTACCTTTTCAAAGAACTCGGTGCTTTAAGTTCTGACCGGCATCTTTTCGGGACACACTTCAGCGTGTGCTGACAATGTGGTTGGCCCCTGCGTACAGCTTGCTCGTGTACAAGAAGTATGTGGAGTCATTAGGAAATCGAAGCCCTTCCTTTCTGTGAGCATGAGCTGTTTTCTGTTTCAGAAAGCTCACTGCAGTTTTTAGATATTAGTCTAGATACTTGAGGGGCATATTTCTTAGGAGAGTCTTGCCTCTGTTCATTTTTAACCTTCCAGTGTTTGCATACAAGGCTAACTAATTCTGAGAAATAACAAATTGAGGAAGTTATGTTTCTTACCTGTTTTTGTCTTAGTTGCCTCAAAATACTGAGATCCTAAACCTGCAGTTTTTAACACCAGGAGAAAACATGAGGCTTTGTGATGGGCGGTCTTTTAGAGGGCATGATGCTTTGGACAGGTGCTTACTTTTTTAGTTAATAAATTGTAAAATTGATCTTTAACTTGGTTGTATTATTGGAATTTTAAGTGCTCTTTAGGGGGAAGAAAACCGACTAGCAGTAGAACTTCAAGACCTGGGTGTCATCATCCTTTTTTGCAATCAAAGCTCAGTGTATGACTAAGAACTCTATGGGCAATTGGATGTTGAAACATTTGGAGTCTGATAAAGTTGGTGTGTGTCCTCTGTCATTCCCTAGTTATGCAATGAGTACATCTTTAAATCCTCTGTTGGCCTTTTTATATTCACAGTATCACAGTATGCTAGGGATTGGAAGGGACCTCAAAAGATCATCTAGTCCAATCCCCCTGTCGGAGCAGGAACACCTAGATGAGGTTGCACAGGAAGGCGTTCAAGCGAGTTTTGAATGTCTCCAGAGAAGGAGACTCCACAACCTCCCTGGGCAGCCTGTTCCAGTGCTCTGTCACCCTCACTGAGAAGAAGTTTCTTCTCAAATTTAAGTGGAACCTCTTGTGTTCCAGCTTGAATCCATTACCCCTTGTCCTATCATTGGTTGCTACTGAGAAGAGCCTGGCTCCATCCTCATGACATTCCCCCTTTATATATTTATAAACGCTAATAAGATCACCCCTCAGTCTCCTCTTCTCCAAACTAAAGAGACCCAGCTCCCTCAGTCTTTCCTCATAAGGGAGACGCTCCACTCCCTTAATCATCTTAGTTGCCCTACGCCCTATTCCAAATTAGAAATTAGGTGTGGAAGCCTTGCTTTTAAATTTTGAGCAAAACTTTTAAAATATTTACAACAAAAATTATTTTGGTTTTGGTTTTGCATTCAACTTTTTTTTTTTTTTTTTCAGGGAAGGCATTAGTAAATTGAGTGTTGAAGGCAAAAAGGGAAGCCTTCTGTTTATTGCATGCCTAGTTTAAGGAGGTTCCATCAATTCTTGTGCACTTGCACGAGAATCTTGTAAGCAGAATCTCCTAAGCATAGTTAACCATGCTTAGGAGAAATAAATAAGGTCCTCCAAAAAAAACATGTTAACAGTAAAGAAAGTAAGGTTAGAACAGAGGAGTGCTAAGCTAGTGGAATTTGATTTAACCTCGTACCAGGAAGGAAATTGTTTCTTGTAAATGAGAGAGCAGTTTTCAGGCTAGCTGAAGATTGTCAGGAACAGTTTTCAGTAATGGCAGATCGAATTTACAAGTCCACAGACTTAGAGGAAAATTTTGAGAAAGAGTCAGTTTTAAGCAATAACTGCAACTTAACTGTTGAAGATGCTGCTCTTGCAGCTATGTTTATCTAAGAGACTTCAGTGAAGATTCAAGCTTGCAAATCTTGGTCCTATACCTATTGGAATTTACAAGCATTTTGATACTGATTTTTGGTGGCAGCTGTCAAGCCAGTACTGATTGTTTCTGAAAATGTTGTCCTATTGCTCTATATTGTTGTTTATATTTTTATCTGCCATATTTACACACTTCTGCATGAATTTCAGTGGTACATAAGCACTGGCCATATTGGAGGGGAAAATTTTTTTTTGTTTTAGAATTTCCTTAAAACAGCTTTGAAAATGAACGCCAAAAAAATAACAGGTTAATAATGCCTGCTGATTTTATGGGAAGAGTTGCAGAAATTTGATTCTGAGGTTTAACTGACTCAGTTTTGTTTTTTATATCATACTGTGCAGCAGGAGACTTTTAATATAGTATGTTGAATACTTTATTAGGAGTTTGAGTAATTCATAGGGAATAAATACTGAGTAATACTCTATGGATCCTAAAGTAGATAATTGATAATGAAACTGATCACTGCAGAATCATACTAAAATACTGTTTAGGAAGAACCTGGTTGATGTTGGTTTCAGTACAAAACAGCAGTCTTTTCTTAATTTTCCAGATCTCCTTTCCCTTCTTCCCTCCACCTTATTTAGTTGATGACATTATTTTTCCCCAGTGCAACTAATGTGCAGCAGGCCACTTTCCCAGCCATGTGTAGGCTGCCCCACACGTTCTGCCAGCATCCCTGCTGCTGGTCCTGCGGAGTGCTGCGTCCTTCTTCTTTCCAGCATTCCAGTCCTGGATTCTTCGCTGCCTCATTCTGCTCCAGCAGCTCGCCAGTAACCCCCAGCTCCCTAAGACCTTCCCAAACATCCTCCCTCTCCAAGATTTCTTAAGCTTGGATAGTTATGATGTCTGTTGTGAGGAAGTGTATCTGTTCCACCTAGTAATAGTTGCTAAGCTGGACATTTCTTCTAGCCCCTTGTCAGCAGCACAGGCTGCTTCAGCGCAGACCATTGAACTTATACGAGGAGATTTTATTGGTTTAGTATGTCAAGCTCTTTAATGCCCTTCTTTAAGTGCTTTTTTCTGAGGCCCCATTCATTTTGTGTCGTGTTGCACTGATACTGCTGTTCTCCCATTTTTGTAGTTAGGTGTTGTAAGGATAATAGAGAATCTCTGCCATGCACATCTTAAAAAGAGCCAGAATAGATTTGTTGTACACAACTGTGTCTTGGAAGTTTGCAGACTGCTCACATTGGTGAGAAGGGAAGAGGGTGGGTGGAGTCTGGCATGAATTCCCAGGGCCCTTGGGATGAGAAATTAGAACAAGATTTTTTGTTTGGTTTGCTTAAAACAAATGAGGCCTTATTTGTATATCTGTTTCAAAGCTACAACCTGCTATTTGGCCACACCATTTGTTTGACCCTTGCGTATGAGTTTGTTTTATTTCCAGGCTGCTTTTACAGCACAAATTTTCTTCCACATTTGAAGTACTTTTCAGCTGTTTGGCTGAAAGGGCAAACTGGCCACATGTTCCTGGAGCCATTCCTCCATGCTTTCTCAAGATAGAAAAGTCTTTTCCGTCTCACAGGTGTTCTTCCTTGAGGCTGCTGCGAACAGAAAGCTGCCTTTCACATACACGTCTCAGCTCCTGTGTTGTCCTTCTCCTGCTCCCACTGAAGGAGCAGCTGAGCCTGGGAGGGGGGGAACCCGGAGGTCTGTTTTCTGCGGGGCTGTCTCTGCTTGTTCCTGGGCTTCAGGTCAGAAGGTTTGGGTTCCCACTTCTGTCGATAGAGAGATGTTTGGGGTCTCAAACACACTTTCAACAAATAACACATTCTAGTTTTAAATTATTTTGAGCTACAGCTGGTAGATAAAGCCTTGTCTGTTTCTGAAGAATTTGTTACTTAACTGTGGGGTTTAAACTGCAGATTATTGTAAGTTTTTTCCCTGACTAGTCTAATAGTTCATGTAATCATCAGATAAGATGTGTGTGTTTCTGTGGAAACACGTCCTGTATTTCTGAATCTCATCTTTGAAGGGTAAGGGGCAATACCAGGTAGGCAGTCAAGACAGAGGAGGTGAGGTGCATGCTGAAATAGGGCGTTTGTTTGCAGGTTGCAAAAAAGAAATACGTAGGGGAAGAAAGGAACTTTTCTAGTATTTCTGCAGTTTCTCAGGATCCCTCTGGTGTTGCATCTTCATTTCCCTATCAATAGGGCTGTCATCCTTCATTAACAGAAGGGAGACAACGTTTCTGTGCGGTGCTAGCAGTACTCTGATAGGTTTAAAGGGGAGTCTGCCATTTAGGAACCCGAAGTAGATGAACCCATGTAATTTCTATGAAAACTGTGAAGTTCTCCTGACTTAGAAGAATTGCTTATGTTGTGCTGTGTTTGAAATAGGAGACTTAAGCTTTTGAATCTCAGGAAAACATAGAAGCCATCATCGTGACTGTGCCTGAGCAAGTTTTAAATTAATATGATATGAATTATTACACTAAATTGTTGATGTTCAGACTGGTTTCAGCAGGAGCAGAAGTGAAGGGGGAGCAAAAAAAGAACAAGCACAGTTTGAGAGCACCTTTTTGTGTTTGCCTTAGTGAGATTTCTTAGGATGTTCTTCCTATTTTTTTTTTCCCCAAGAATGCGTAATTTGGCAGCTTCGGAAGTATTATTTTGAAGAATGTTATGCAGTTCTGTCAGTTTATCTCATTGAGTTGACACATGGTTGGGGTGGGAAGGGAAACTGAACAGGAAGGAAGGTCCTTGTTCCTGAATGTCATTACTGCATAGCTCTCATATCCTCGAGGATCACCCGGACAAAAGCTGAGTCAGAGCATAGCAGCAGTCTGCGCTAGAGCAAGACATGGCCCAGTTCAGGATTTTGGACTGCATGATCAATCACAACTGGAGTTTCATATGTAACCTGTATTGTGCGTGGAGCGGTCAGGTCTGTTGTTTGCTTATCCTTACATATTTTAATATGATTATATAATTTAGCATAAGGGGGAAAAAAAAAGGCTCTGGTTGATCTCTTCTCCCCACCCCCAATCCTATTCAGGATGTAATATTAGAAATGTTGCTGTTTACTAAGGAGTTTTCTAGAGTTATTAAGCATACAAAGCATGCTTTGACTATGTAATTGCTTTTTTTTAACACTTTGATTACTTTAGATTTGTTCTTTTAGAGTCTTAAGCTTTGAGGGGTTTTACTTCATGAATTGTACAAAAAGATAAATATCACATACAGGAAGGGGGAGATATGCCAGGATAAACTGCATTGTTAATAAATACAGAGTTGATTTGTTTTCCTGCTTTAAAAGGACTCAACATCTTGGCTATTTTGAAATACTTCATCATGAATACGATAAAAAAAAAATAGCGTGAGGGAAGGTTGTTACATATTTTTTTTAAACATACAGGATAAATTGAATTACCACAGGATGTTATTCAGTTCTTAATATAGACATATTTAAGTCTAATTGAGTGACTGACTGCAGAACTGGAGGGGGAAAAAAAAACGAACAACACAAACCTGCCTGGATTTTGAATAAAAAGGTTTTAGAATAGAATCCACTTACTAAAGGATTTAAAATAGTGCTATGCATTTGTAATACTGCTTTCAAGGTACGCTAGATATTACCTGTATTTCTCATATAACATTCAGCCAGTCACTGAAGAAAATATTCTTCTCTGGTGTTAAGGAGAAGGTAAGCACTTCTTACAAAGTTGCAGTTTCAGTACAGTAACTAGAGGCAGGTGATTCAAAAATATTCCCACTATACATAGAGGTCCTTTGAAATAATATGCCATTTAAAATACAAACAACCCTTGTATGTCATGTCTGTACTGAAACTTCTTAATAGGGGAAATACATTGCTGTGTCTTGTTCGTGGTGTTTGTTGGTTGTTTGGGGGGCTGTTGTTTGGTTTTTTTTGTTTGTTTGTTTTTAATGATGCAGAAGCTGTTTCTCAGTGTCTGGGGTTTTTTTTTTGAGTCCTCTCCTTAATGTTATAGGTTAAAGAAGCATCTCTTGGGTTTGAAAAATCAGAGGAGACATGAGGTGTTCTCAGAGAGTCTTAATTTTCACAGATGCTTAACTGTTTGCTTATTCTTATGTAAGAATTCACTGCATAGGTGAAGTCAATATGACAATTGCTTCCCAGAGTTCAGAAATCAAGATGTAAGAAAAGGCTTGGGCTCGGGATGTGGGCAGTCCTGAGAAGTTTTAAAATGAGTTTGATGTAAATGGGGGGAAGCGAAAGGGGGATTGATTTGTTTGTTTGTTTTTTGTGTTTTTGAGTAGATTGAAGTGAAATGTTTAAGGAAAACCCCACAAAATAAAATGAAAACCCAGATCTCCTAAACCAACCAAACTACCACCACCCCCCAGACAGGGTTCACATAACCGAAAAGCTCTTTCTTACCAAACTGGGAAGAAAAACCAAGCCTTGTATCAATACACTTGAAATTTGTTGCATGCTTGAGGTAGAAATGTTGCTGAAATGTTTGTGATCTTGTTAGTTTTTATTATTTAAGTAGAATATATAGTTGCTGTGTTTTGGGGTGGTTTGGAAATGAAGCTGAAAGTTCATTTATGGGATATTACAGTGCAGCTACTCTCTTCCTACTGCATTGAAATGCCATGGCAGAAGCGAATGCTGTCAGGCCTGGTGAAGAGATGCACGGTGCTTTGTGTGGCAGTATTGATCTTCGCATTCTCCACTTAGCAGTGTCCAAGCAGGCTGCTGGTGAGAAAGCAGATGGGTGACCTGTGAAGTCTGAGACTAACAGCTCTTTCTCAAGCGTTAACCTCAAAGCACAGCTCTGGTTAGGCTGATGGTATCCTTGAAGTAGAAGTTAGACAGCTTTTTTGGCAATTTCTATCCATCGTGACCCCAGTAAAACATCAGGGGATGAATTACTCCTTGTGATCTGAGAGCTGAGTTGAAAGCTTGCCTTACAGGAAAAGAAGTTTTCTTCTAAAAAGCCATCAGAAATGTATATATTCAAGAAGAAAATAGAAGCCCACTCAAGTGTCTGTGTTACTAATAATCAATCAGGTTACAGAGTCATTCTAAGGAGTTCTTTTGTTTTTACTGCCCACCCCTTCACCTGGCAAACATTTCCCAAAGTTTTTAAAACAGGTTTTTAAAACAGGAAGTGAACAAGTGTGGAAGAGAGAGCAATATTTTCTTCTGTCCACCACCATAATTTTGGTTTTACAAAGAACACTGTCACAGTGCAGTGTGAAAGTTACTATGACTGGAGTCAGCTGCCCTTTGCACACTGATGCAGCGAGCTGTTGTTTGTATTAGCGTGTTTTCAAAGGATATGCAGTGTTTCCTACTAAAACAGAAACCTCTAAAAACAAATTATTAGACGATGAAAATCAGTGTAGTTTTGTTGACATCAACGAATTACAGTTTTTAGTCCAAACCTTGGATGGGATTGATGGCTATTGCATGGTGATATATGAATAATCACTCAGAAGCTTTTTGCTCTTACAGCTGTCTGAGTGTACAAAAATAAACTCAGTCCCCTGCAGTTTTTCATCTTTCACTCTGTTCATGGGGCAACTTCATTACCTATATTCTAATCTTTCTTAAAATGAGTTATTGCAAAGTACTGAAGTGTCTTGTCTATGACTGTTGTGTTGTGGGTCACGGGGTAGGTTCAAGTGTGGTAGTCTTAGGGGCAATGTAGAACTTCAATGTGACTGCAGATGTAGGATTAGCGAAGGAGAGTAGCAGGTAAAAAGTGTGTATGCTGTGGGAGATGACTGTAAATAGGTTTATGTGCAAGTTTGTGTCTGTACTTATCCAGACTGCCCCAAACAGTATCATGACATGATTAATCCTGTTATTAATATAATCTGGTCTTGATAAACAAGGAATTTTTAGTGCTTTTTCTTTTTAAAAAAAAAAAAAAAGAGTGAGAGAGAACATCTTAAAAAAAAAAATAAAGCTAAGGCAATTTTTTTTTTCCTTTGGTAGTCTAGTGTTTGTGGAGTTGTATTCTCAGAATCATTGTCATCATAATTATAATAATCACTTAGCATACTAGCTGTCATCCAAGTAAGAGTTCTTCTTCAACAAGTGTATGGAAGTGCTAAGTAATATTTTTACTCCGTAACATAACAACTAGGCTCATCTTCAGTAACATGCAGAAGGAGCTACCCCTTCTGTTTTTGTAAGGACATCCTTTAACAGCCTTCAATATGCAGGTAAACTCTTGACATGTTTTGTACGTCTGTTCACCTTGTGGCCAAGGTGGGATGTATTAGAGCAGGTATGTCTAAAACAACAAATACTACTTCTTCAAATGGTTGGAAGAATTACTGGTAGGTGATATAAAGTAAATGATCTAACAGTTTTGTTTTTTTCTCCTTGCATCACAAATACCTTGCTTTCAAGTGTTGGATAGGAAACAGTGGACCCCAAGTTGAATGTAGGTTGTTTTCTTACCAGCAAAGAGCATAGGTCATCACTGTGCTCTAACCAGGCTTTTAATAGTTGGAGGAGAGCAGATATTCTCATGTGCTGTTCTCATTGGTTCTATGCTGAACAACATCTGCCTTCTATTTTTTTTTTATCTTATTGCTGCATCCTACCCTCTAAAAGTAACAATAATGTTCTTTCAGCCATGTGAATCTTGGGTTTCTCAGCCAGAGACGGGTATTCTGCAAAGTTCTGTAAACTTGCAGTTGGTCAAATTTTATTGCATAGGATGGGCCTGACAACTGAAGTTGTTGATCTTGGAGGAACCTTCTCATCAAAAGACACTATCAATGTACATGAAAGTATAATGTCACAAAATACTAGTTTAGCATCCAAGATCTCTTATATCTATTTTTTTTAACTTGAGTTCATTATTGCAGGCTATGTTTCCTGTGAGGCAGTATGTGAGACTGAGATGTTGCAGTGCCAGTCCAGCTCTCCCATTGCCTTCAAGCCCCAGAACGCAGCAGTACTGCAGCAGCTGCTGCACTGCAGCTATTTCCCTTCCTTCAGAGGATCTCTGATAACTAAAAAAGCTTTTCAGTCTTCCAAATGTGTCACTTGGAGGATGAAACAACAAAGGTGGCTGCATTCCTTCTGAGATATTTGCAGCTGATAATGGTTTTGAAACATGATATTTACGTTATCTTACTGTGCTCTTATTTCTGTTTATCTGGTGCCTCGAGGAGAGAGGCAATATGATAAAAATCTTGTCTCATAGCAGTGCAGGGTGTGATGTTTTCAGTTTTATTGAGTAAAAGGTGTAAAATCATTGCAGGAAATAGCTTGTGGCTTTACTCATTGTGGGAATTCACGTTGCTGGAGAAACATTTTGTAATGTACAGAAGTACAGGGAAGTAACTCGGCAACAGTGAGCAATTCAAGCCATAGTAATAGGCATGCAAAGACAAGTAGTTCTTAAATAAGCAGATAGATTTGTGTTAAAATAGATTTCTCCCCTCTGCCCCCCCCATCTCCAAACAGAGATACAATTAGTCATCTATATCAACCATTCTTGCTGACCTATTCAATGCAAACTGTGAGGAAATACACAGGTCATGTATGATCACATCATAAGTCAGTGTTCAAAAGCTTCTGGATTTGCAGCTAAACTGAAAATCCTGTGGACAACTTTCTCCTCTTTATCCTCTTAGTGATATCTCATCTCTAGGCATAAAGATTTAAGATTTTTTTTTTCAGGTTAATGACTTCACAGTCCTTTTTTAAGCATCTTCCTGTGTGTTATGTCTTTGTAAATGCAGTTCTTCAGTGAAAAGGCTGCTTTTCTTCCTCTGTTGTATATGCACAATAGATAAATAATTTCAAAACGCTTAATTTGTTAACTTGGGTGATCTGTGGCTTTGCATTTGTGTATGCTAATTTTTCCAAATTTTTTTTTTGGTACAAACCCCAGGCCTCTTCACTTCTGAGTTTTAAGGCTTTTCAAACTTAGTGTGTTGATTTGCACATTATACAGCATGTTCAAATTGCGTATCTTGAAATACGGGACTAGGATTATATTTAAGAGGTGAGTTTGTCTGCAGGAGTTTATTAATAGTCTCTACATTAGAAAGCTTTAGCACCGAGTAGCTCAAGGTGTTAAAGGTTTTGAGGAGAGAAGCTGTGTATGTGGGGATGTAAAGAATCTTGACATATTTCTCTTAAAAGTTTTGTGGTATTTTGAGCCATATTGTCTGTGTTAAACTTCCTAAGAAGTTTAGGCTTGATACAAGTAGTTCTTCTCCCAAGTCATTTTTTCTTAAAACCCTTCCCATGTGTCCAGGTAAATCTTTGCAAAGAGTCAGGCTCTGGAATAACAACTCACTTGCAATGACCATGTTTTCAGGGCGACCATTTGGATTTTGACATTGAAGGTCAATTCCCTGGTCTTCCAAAGGCTTCCTTTTGGCATTGGGCAGGTCAGAGACACTTCTGCTGTACACAAAATCTTACATAAAGCTGCAGTATTGCAGACTTGAATGATCTTAAGTCTTACGAACTTGAGTTACCAGCAGTACAATGATGTGTTTATGCAGATGAAGTGGTGTGGCTGGTCTCTAAATGATTTTTTTCTTGTTTTTATTATAGAAATGACCATATTCTGTTTATGTTGAAAAGTTCAGTAGCTTCAGTAAGAGGAAAGCAGCCTTATACCTACATTCAATAGAGAGCAGGTATAAGGTGTGTTTCTGTCCCACTGCTGAGCCCACAAAGTAAAGCCTTTACTCAGCATTGCAGCTGCATCATGGAGTAGTCTAGTCCAAGCCCAGAGGTTTGCTATGGAAAAACGGGTGCTGTCTTGGGTGATTTGGACAACTTAAACTATGCCCCTTGTAGAACTGATAATTTTTTGAACCAAGACATAGCTTCTGGCTATGGTGGAGAGAAACAGTGTGAACTGAAGGAAGTCTGTAGGCAGTTTCAGAGCTGACATTTGGTTAAAGCTGTGGCGCATCTGGTTACTGAAATGGGGTCTGTGCAGTTCAGGTTTCACACTGTGCAGTGATTTTGCTTTTCTTAGTGGCTTCTGCAAAATTATTTCACGTGTAAATAGGTATGTTATAAATAGTCTGGTGAAAGTGTAGTAGAAGCTATCTGGTATGTTGTGTGTTTGATAAAGTCCACTGTATTCTAGAAAGCAAAAGAATACAGACTTTGTTGAAACTCGTTCCTAATTTTGCAGTGGTGTACTTAGCTGGGGACATTGGCGGTGTTTCTTATTGTTCTCTCTGCATTTGTAGGAAGCAGTGGGTCATGGGGCAGCTCATATTCTTGGTCTATCAGAAAGTTCCCATAGGCTGAAAGAAGCAGTGTGAAGCAGCCCTTGACAGACGGTGACTATGCAAACCACTCTTTATCACTTCTCTGAGACTGCTGAGAAGGTTCTTTTATCACGCATGGGGTAACCTCAAACATTGCTTCAATGCTGAGGGGTGGAAGCATGCTTTCTTTGCCTCCTGTCTCTGATATTTCCAGATTAGACTGTAAGGTGAGGACAAAGCATTTCCTATTCTTAACAAGCAACGACAGAACAAGCAGAGAAGGAAAAGCTTTAATTTAGCTAAATTAAGATCACATGACATTTTGCTGTTATGCTACCAGCCCTGCAGATGTTTCCTTTCTTTCCAGTTTAAGGATGTAGCTGTTAAGAGGGGAGGCTTTTGCTAATGAGCCTATAAGAAAACAAGGAAGCTCTCAATTTCTTTTTGGTTTTAAATGTTTTTCTGACTAAATTTAATACTATGAACTGTGTGCTTTTTATTGTAAATACTAAACGCAAGATATAGAGAAAAGCACACGGTGAAAATAGTTTTTGCATCACTGTTCTCTGAAGTCCCTGTTCTTTTTGCTCTGTTTCTTGGTGCTGTTGCTTGAAATTGGCTGTTATGCTGTGGAAGTATAAGGCATGATCTAAACTGAAATGCACTTAATTAGCTTTGAAAAGAATCTCAATAAAGTAGTATAGTTTTTTGATGTTGACTCACTACTACAAATATAGGTATGTATATGCACACGCACACAAAATACTTTTTTGTGTGTATATACGTGTATAAAAATAAAATAGACACATGGTAGATTGGGATCACTTCCATGAGTTGAAGTATACTAAACTTGCTAGTATGTGGTATTTAAAGGGAGATCTGGTAAGTTAGTTTATGGATGCATGTGGATAATTCAGGGATTAGGTGCTGACTCTGGAGAAGTCCTGTTTGAGCTGTGGTGGAGCACTAGTCGTGCCAGACCTGGTCTTGCTCTTGGTGAAGTTAAAAGCAAAGTGCAAAAAGTCCAGGTATCAGAACTACAGTATAAGAAAACCAGAGCTTGCTCTGTGTAAAAAGCTATTTCAAGTCTAGCCAGACTTAGTATGTAGAGATTCTCCTTGCTTCAAAGGAGAAAAACTGTTTCTGGATCTCCCCTAGCCTGGAAAGGTGTTTGCTCTTTCATTCAAGCAAGCGTGTCCAGCTGGGCTCAGTTTACAGATCCAATTGTGTCACTGCATGTAATCCAGAGCTATGTAAACTAAACAATTTTCAGTTGAACAGACATGGAAGTAACATTTTGAGATCATCCTTTTTCAGACTGTCACGTCACTAAATCCTTGGGTGGTTTGCCAGTATAAAGCTAGTTATTTGTGTTGTGGTAGAGGGACTTGATTTCAAATCAAGAAGATGGAGTTTTTCAGGTATAGGCTTCCTCTAACCCTTCTTGCTTTCCTGTATTTGAGTTCAGGGGAAAAATGCTATATAAATGTGAGAGCGCTTTAAGGTGAGGGAGGAAAGTAAAGGTTGTGGTAGATAGCCTTCAGCTTTGCTTTTCAGGTCTTGTGGAGTAGTGATGAGGCTGACATGAGCACCAACTGCTGTGCTTTACAGAGCAGCCTTTCATGAGCAGTAGAGCACAGTAAGGAAAGTTTAAGCTGTGTAATAAGCTGCATGTGGGCAGGTTTTTATTGTTTATTTTCTGTGTGCACCTTGACCTTTTTGGGAGCTGAAATCCTTTATCTTGAAAATACCTTTTCTCCTTTGAATGATTGTGTTTACTACAACAGTAGTTACAAAACCACACAGAAACACGTGTTCCTCTGTCCTCCTTCCGGCCCCAAGCCAGCTCTGTAGCCTGTATGGTGCGTGGCAGTAATGCATGTCACCTTCCCTGTGCCTCCTAGCCATCTGCTGTGCTGGAACGGAGGCTTTGTTTTTTAAAGGTAGCAGATTTCCCACTTACTTCATACAATTGGAGTAGTCCTGTATTGCTTTCTTGGGCCTTTCTTCTTACCTGGACTTGGTTTGAGGACATCGTTTATGTATTTTATTCAATTGGATTATTCAGTTCCGAGATGCATTTCAAGGTCTGTGTTGGTGTCCTCACTGATCTCTGCCGTAGGCAGACAGCCACTGCCTTCATTATTGAATTAAAAGAATATTCCAGGCTTATCTTCCGTCTGGGTGGGATTCACACTCCCAAAAGAAAATAGCAGGTTTGCTCCTAGCAAATACCTGAATTAACTTCAGTCCCTGCAGAAGGACCTGTTGCTGTGGCCACTTAGGCTTAGTGCCATAATAGTGCAAAAAGGGGGTTCCTGTGAAGGAGACACCCATGGTCGTTCCATGGAGTGATGTTCACATCTTTATTGCTGTGCCCTTGCTCCCTCGGCTCATTATGGCTATCAGCAAGACCCATTAGAGGGCTGGGTGAGGGAGAGCTGTTCACAGAGGCTGCCTCACTGCCGCTGGTGGCTGCTTAGAGCCCACCTGAACAACCAAGGCGAGCAACGAACATGAGAAATGGCATTGCCCATCCTTGCCCTTAGTCTTATGGCAATCACTAATAATTTATTTCTGTTTTCACATTGTTTGATATTGAAACCATTCATTGTAGTAACTTTCTGTCCATCTGGAGTCATAAGGGATCTGGGTCTTGTTCTGGAGAGCTGGTTAAGTTCCCCAGTTTGTTTGCCTTTACCCTTTCAAGTTACTGCATCCCCCTCAGCTGCAAGTCAAGAGTATTATTGTTAGTGTTCATGAGTGTCAGCAAATATCCGGCACTTCATGTGTGCGTACCACCTGCCCCATAGGAGATTAATGGGGTCCCCTGGTGACTCTCAGAGCTGACACATTTCCCAAGTTTCAGAGTTGAAGTCTTCCTCTGGAGACTGATTTTTATTTTTTTTTTTTTTTTCTTCTTTCTTTTTTCGCTGCCGCATGGAAGAAGAGCTGTGCCTCCTAATTCCAAAAGCAGACTGTCTTCTGTTGTTAGCAATGTCCCCAGAGAGAGGGCCCTGACTGGACCAGTTTTGTCTGCCTCTGTGAATGCCATCTACTGATGGTTGTATGTTTGAGAACTCCTCCATTTATCTCCGCATCTCATCTTGTGGTGAGAGTGGTTCTGCAGCTGTTTGATCTTTGAGCTTTGAGGGCTTGTTTCCATCTTCATTTCCAGTTTCAGGTGCTTCATGGCAAGGCAGCCTCCTCTTGCTACCTACTGAAAACAGGCTCAGCAGTTACTAGCACTGGCCAACTGAGTCCTTCCTCAAGCTGTCTTAAATATAGAGCACTGAAGCAGATAGGATGTAGACAGATATCTTTTGTCTCTTGTTCTGAGGGTCTTGCTACCAGTAAGCAGGTCCAGCACGGTCTGTTCAGTGGGGTCCATTTCCCTGTGGCCAATTCTGCAAAAGAACAGAGGAATGTATGTTTTGAGGTAGGAAAAACTTTCCTCTTCTGTGCTTCAGTTATGTCACCGTGTCTCAAACTACTTGATTCTTCTGCTTAGAGTATGCTCCTACAGTGTCACTCCTGTAGATAAAGGCTCATTTATCCTGAGCTAATTTCACTCCGGTCTGCTATGTTACAGTCAAGTCTAGTTCTAGTGGAGTGCTGTTAATAAAAAGTACATGATGACACATAGTAAATGTCAGCAGTTACATATATATACATATATACATATACAGTATATTTGTACATAAACAAACTGGTGTGTGGTGTATATTGCACTGTGAACCTGTATTGCATGCAAGTTGTGTACTGAGTAACTCATTATTGGATAGAGGGAAGCTTTTATTTTTACCATTATTGTGATTTATTTCTACTTAGTAAAGTTCAGTGGGAGATATGGGCAGGAGGTGATTAGACTTAGCCATGGCCAAGTAGTGTTTGTATTTCTAAAGGTAGACAAGAAAAAGATGAACTTTCCGATTAAATTCGAATCACAGGAATGCTTAACGGCAGGGTTTGAACATGATGAGAACTTAGTTTTAGAGGACAGTATGTACACAAGAAAGTCAGAGAAAAAGCCATATTTAAGGCAGAGGCTTTGTGTACAGACTCTTTCCAGACTTAAGGTTGTCTAATGTCTTCTTGGGGGTGGTTGGGTGGACAGAGAGAAGTCCTGTGGAGTTGATGCAACCTGCAGATCGATGCAGCTAATTATTGTTTGTTATGTATATGCCCTAAGCTTGAATCTATATCTAAATTAAACAGTAATTAGTAATTATAACTTTTTTTAATCTTGTTGCTTGTTTCCTGTTAAGGGTGACTGGTGTAGCATGCAAATATGAATGCTCCAGTTTGACACTTGACACTTAAAATACTGAGATGTTTGGGGTGATTTATTAATAAACTATATTAAATTATATCTATTAACAAACTACAATTTTGGTGTCAGTAAAGAAGGGGCAACTTATTTGAGTAACTGGTATTATGTATGGACTGCTGCAGATATCTTTGGAATTTATCTTAAAGTTTCTTGGGTACGTATAGGTGTTAAATACTTTATTGATGATTTTCTCATTTTTTTGCCTCTATTCCTTTTTGCAAATTCTAGATGCCTTTTTTTTTTTTATGGTGTCAGCTAGCATCCAGATCATACATCTAGGATTTTTATAGGTTTCTTTTTATCCCACCAATTCCTGACTGATTTCAGGACCACAAGATTTTGTTGAGCATAAAAATCGGTCAGAAGTTTGGGCAAGTGGATATTTGACATGAAGGCCTAAAACTGTTATGGTTTTGGGTTTCCTGCATTCCAGTTTTCCTGCTGGTCTCTTTAAAGGGATTTTTTTCAGTCAGGGGTGAACACGTTGCTAAGACTGAAAGTGATGGAATTCATTTGTTTGTTGAAGACATAGCTATGTCCTGGATACCTGGAGGATGGATTTGCCTAAGGTGTTACTTTTGTATCAGCAATAACTTTTCTTCATCTGGAAATTACTTCTGTTTAAGATGCTATTTGTACATTCCAGTCTGGTTTAAAGACACTAGAAATGTCTTGTCTCACCATGGCTTGAAACCATTTCAGTATGTGACAGTAGTATTTGTCTTTATGAATGTGACTTGTCTCCCTTGAAATCTTTGATTTATGAGCTTGAGGAGAACTGAAAGGAAAATACTCCTTGTGTGAGTGATCCCGCTTTTGAGGTGCGAGTGAGATAAAACATTGGCTGGCTTTCTCTGGGTGCTGGATATACCTCTCTATACTGCAGATGAGGATGGAGATAATACATCTCAAAGAAAAGCTGTATAACCTTTTCTTTGGCTGTCTCAACTGTCTCTCTTCCTCAGATGTTTCTTAGAGGAGGTGGTGTGTGTTCTAAGAGCATGGAGGAGCTGTGTGTTTTGGAGGGTTTGTGTTTGTTTTCTGTCATACTGGAGGGACAGGGAACCATGTGTTCTCCAGTGGATTGAACTTCTACTCTGTCTGAATTCGCTTACGTGCAGGAGCCCAGGTCTATGACCTCAGAAGAAAATGATAATGGTCAAAGGGGTACGTTGTCCTCTAGACATAATATGTTTCTTTGCTTCATCATCTCTGATCAGATAGCTGTACCAAAAAAAAAAGCAGAAGTATTTTTTGAGGCATACATTTATTATTGCTTCATTTGATTTTTTGTCAGCTTTTAGCAAAGTGACTTGAAGTGCTCTGTATGGTTGAGAATAAAAGGGTCAGTGGCTTATTATAACTTTATTTGAAAATCATCAGTGGAAGAACCTGGTTATTAAAAGACTGACTTGCAGTGAAACCTGCCATTGTTCTGTGAGTAATGTTTTCTTGCCTATATAGGCAGGGTTTTTTTTCCCTCCTATTCTGTAGCCTTAGCCAGAAGACCTTTTTCTTTTCTCTGTTACCTTTTTAAAGGACCTTGTACTTTGTCACATAAAATAAGATCAAACTGTTCTAGAAAAGCCTTTTTTCTCTGAAGTTGCAGATCTAACAGGGCAGTTAACGAGGTGATAACTACTTGGGTACAAAACCTAGGGAAAATAAATGACCCAATGCAAGAAATATCACTGTTTCCAAGCAAGCCCCGCATTTATCCCAACTTGGAATACCCTGTTGGTGTATTGGGATGATTTTAGGGATTAATAACTATTTTTCAAGATTCTTTTTCCTCTGTCTTATGTCAAAAGTGGCTAAAAAAAATATAAATGATGTAATGGCAGTTGAATCAGTAAAATTAGGTGACATCAGCCAGTTTTCTGTTCAGCATATATCCATCTAGCTATTTCAGGTATTACATGGCTTGGTAGAATAGCTAGAAGTTGAACGCTGTTAATGCAACTGAAGCAGGCCCTGTGTAGCACAAGCTGGCTCCATGCTCTTATTGAGGCATTGATAGGTAGGTCCCCTGGTTGGTCTGGTGTGTCTTGTTTATTTCTTTATTTATTTATAAAATACAGATTTAGGGTCCAGAAAACGTAGTTTGAGTAACACACAGTGAGACTTTCATTTACATAATTTATTTGTGAAGTGTTTTATGTGGTAAAACAAACAAACAAAACAAAGTTTAAAAAACAGTGTAGAACAAATCTGGATGCCAGTCCTAAGTGTATCACAGTATCACAGTATGCTAGGGATTGGAAGGGACCTCAAGAGATCATCTAGTCCAATCCCCCTGTCGGAGCAGGAACACCTAGATGAGGTTGCACAGGAAGGCATCCAGGCGAGTTTTGAATGTCTCCAGAGAAGGAGACTCCACACAAGTGTCTTTAGAAATAAATTTGAACTTGTGTACTGAACACAAAGATGAAATAGAGATGAAAACTGGTTACTCACATCAACTTAAAAATGTCTTGAATGGTTTTTCAAGGATTGACAGTGCAATATATCTGTTATTTCTTATGTTCACTATTATTCATCTATGAAGATAGTATTCAGAACTCAGTATGCCTGTTTATCTGTTTAGATAGTCAAGAAGACAATTCTTTATTGATATATTGTATTGCAATTACCTGTGACTGTCACTGAAGGATTGTTAGCATGCTCAATATAGGTCTGTCTTCAAATTGTTCAGAAGATGAAAATTCAAGCAGGCTTTGGACAGCGTGCAAGTTGGGGGTGTTTGCCTTTTAAAATTTTTTTTTGAAAGTCATAATCGGAAATTATAGATTTGTAATTCACTTTTATTTAAAAATAGTATCATTTACAAGCATCAACGCTATTTACTGATTTAACATAATTCTTTTGCTGTGTGTTAAGCTCCTAATGATTCATGTAGTTCTTTAAGGTGCCATCCGATTTTTCATGGATGGTTTCATTGCTCAGAAAAAAGGGTTAAATACAATATTAAAAACAAAGCATGCATTTTACAATGCACTTAAGCATCTGTTACATGTCCTTGTAATTGCATATAACAGGAAATGATGCTTTGAGATACTTTGTGCAGAAACCTTGTATGAAGAAATCCTGAGGGAAATGATGCTTGAATCATTTTTAGTAGCCTGGGATTCTTCAGTCCTTGAACTCAGTAGTATGCATTCTGACTTCAATTTTGAGCATTGAATCTGTAGAGAAACAAACATACAGATCTTCAGTAAGGAATATGGCAAAATCTTTCGTTTTTTAGATTTTCTGTGAAGTGAAAATAGAGCATTCATTTTTCGTTCTTTTGAAATGCAAATAAGTCTATCCTAAAGACAAATCACCTCAAGGATATGAGATATTTATGTATTCGTAACTTGATTACTATCATTTTTGGCTTGCAAGGGAAACCATGTAGGAACTCTGCCTTCAGTAACGTATTCTTGCCTATGCTAAACATCATCTGTTTCTTGTTTGCTATCTTGCATCCTTGTTTTGCTTGTGCTTTTGAAAACTTTTCTTGTTACTTTTTAAAGCCCTCTCTGGCAAGGGATATTCTGGTGGATGTGCTGTGGTTGGACATGTCACAGAGTTACTGTTTTGGTTTGGTGGTTTGTTGTTTGTTTGTTTGTTACGATTCAGATTCTTTGTTGTTCATAGTGGTGGCTGAAAGTTGATGTTACTGAACACCGCTCATTTTTTATTAATATTGGCTTTTTCTGTTGCCCTGTTGGCAGACCTTGCAGGGATCTACAGATGGCATGAAGCAACCTTTCACTTCTGGCATGCTCTTTCAAGAAATAATGATTTGACTGGGGCATACTGTTGTTTATGAATAGCTGTTAATGCAGCAACTTGTATGAATGGTAAAAGTTTATGTGAAATTACAAGGAAATTAGAGGTTCTCTTCTCATTGCAATCAAATGCTGCATCTCCCATTTCTCAGACCTAGTGAAGTTCTCTGTATGACTGTATTTTGAACTCAGGTTACAGTATTTCTATATGTAAACCTCAGTGATCAGTTGTTACATATACTAAAATTACCTTTTGGCTAATTAGAGGGGGTTTTGTCAGAAAAAAAGATGCAAGTATGTTGTAGACTTCTATTTTTCAGTGCTACATTTAAGCTTGCTGTTTATGTGTCTATAATGATAGGTATTTGCTTATTAATGTTTTTTGATGTGTGAAAACCTGTTGTTTACGATTGTTCAAAACTTCTGCATCAAGCGTTGGCTATAAAAATTTCAGAGGAGAAGCAAAAGATTGCAAGGGAATGTTAAATAGATGGGTTGCTGCCCATCATCTAATGGAGGAAATCACTGTCATTTTTTTTAGATGCCAGTGATATTTTTTTTTTATTAGGAGCTGTTTCTTTTGCCAATTTCCTAGGATCAAAATGTTCTTCTTACTGGCTCCAGTTTCTGCTCGTGTCATGAGATTGAAAGACTGAGAAAGAACATTTATTTGTGCAGAACAAAAAATGCTGCCATGTTCGAAAGCTGAACAGATTGGTGGGGAACACCTAAAGAACAAACCCCATCTTTAGGCTAAAGGATTACGTTACTTTTACCTTAATCTTTGCATTGCTTGAACTTTAGAGTAACACCACTCATCTTTGCAGTTCCACAGTTCTCGCTAATTTTTCATTCGTTAGTCATCTAATTGCAGCGTCTTTTTGGTTTCACACTAACACTTTTTAAAATGTGAATGAAGGTGATAGATGAGGACAGACTAGGCTGAGATCGAGTCCTTGGTATTTATTATTGTTCTTTCCAAAATCTGCTGATAATCCTTCCAGGCTGTTCAGAGCAGCAGAGTGCTGTCGGGCTACTCTGGATTCTCTGCATTTTCTGATTCCAGAAGTGGCTCCATTTTCCTGGCTTGGCTGTAGCACCGAGATCCTTCTCCATTTGTATGTTTTCCCTTGCTGAAGAACAGGGTTGTTTGAGGCAGGGAGGCTGGTCTTTAAGCACTGGCTAGTATTTCCTTGTCCTCACAGTTGGATGTACCAAGATATGGGTTTCCTAGGACAAACTGTAGCATCTGTGTAGAAATGCATTGCATTTTACATACCTGAATGCAGAATGTTGTTCTAGTGGGTAATTGTCTCGCCGAGCAGCTGCAACCTTTTCCTTGCATGTTGCTGTCATTGTGGTTAGAGTGGAAATGCTTTGTCTTCTCTGTAGATGTTGATTGGAGTTGGCTGGGCCCACCTTGCTGATAAGCACTGCAGCTTGAGATCCCAGCTGTAAGGCTGAATCAAAAGGGATTATTTTGGAGCAGCCCAGGAAGAAACCCAAGCACTAAATTCTGACACGTATCAGCCAGTTGCTGAGCCAGAGCAGCAGAGCTGCAGAAAGACAAGACGACTATTATTTCTGTGTGAATACCCTTTGAATAGGCTATAGGCTCTGGTATCTAAATTTGTTTCACGCATCGTTGAACTAGAATATTTAAAGGAGGGTCATAGGGTTTTGCATGCTTTCTTTGTATGTCTTCTGCCTTTGATTTGAAATGTTGTGTTGTGTGGCAGTCACTTTGAAAATTCAAATGGAAGATTTCATGTAAGGCTGAGAAAATAAATCTTTCTATAATGTTTTTTTTTGAGTTATAGGCATATAAAACTACCCTTAAGGAAAAAAAGCAAGATGGCTCATTTCTGCATGAGAGGGGTATTGCAGTAGGACTGTAAAAGGAAATTAGACCTTTTTACTTGTGTTATTTGGAATTTGCATACTGAAATGTTCAGAGAAAGTAGCTAAGGGTGGAAAAAACAAAGGTGAAGTCAAAGATACAACTAGAGGAAAAGTCTGTCTTGCTGTAGGAGGCTAACATTGCATATGTCCTTCAATTGTTTTACTTGTTTTGAGTGAGGACATACTAGTTGAGAAAACCATGCGTGCCTTATAAGTGAGGAACAGAGGACTTGGTTTTGTATCTATGTGTGTGAGCTATGTGCATGCATAAATGGGGTCCAGAAGACATGTTTGTGTCTGTGTAAAGTAGAAAGCCAATAAAACATGCAAGCTGTACACCTTTCTTGTGGCTCATTTGAGCCTTTTGCTGTTGTATGTGGACTTTCTTAATATCTAACTTCATTTAAATTCTAAGAGTAAATCTGTATGTGATATGACCAGAGTTGTAATGCTGTAAGGGATGCTGCTTTACAATACACATTTATTTTGAAAATATTAGTGATGTTCAAGTTATTTTGGTTATGGGGAGAGAAATTATATTTTGAAGTGCACAGTAATGTTTGTTTTAAATTATCCAAATCACTACTTCTGTATGTGTCTTTTTTATTTTAGGCATCAAAAAATAAAGATGGAAAAGAGCAGAGTGAAGCTGTATCACCATCAGAGGAAGAAGAAACTTTTTCTTGGCCTGGTCCCAAAACTGTCGTGCTAAGGAGGACATCTCAGGGTTTTGGCTTCACCTTAAGACACTTCATAGTTTACCCTCCAGAATCTGCAGTTCAGTTTTCTTTTAAAGTAAGTTAAATCAATAATGAAGTGCTTATCTATAGCTTTATTATGCTTTTTAGGGTCGAAACTCCAGCTTACTTGAAAGTAAATGTATGTATACATGTGTCTTACACAGATGAAAGATCCCTTGTGTGTAAGGTGGGTGGGCTCACTTATTGCACTGATTTATTCCTCCGCGCCCCTCCTTGAAGTTTGTTGTACCACCATATGAAGAGATTAGCCTGGAAAAACATTAGTTTACCATAGTTTCTAACTGAGTATCCTAAAATTAATGTACGTTAGAAAGACGAGTTGTGTTTCTGTATTAGGTTCTTTCTGCTGAAAAAGAACAATCTGCAATGCCCTGTTAGTCAAGAGACAAATACATACAAAATACATTAAAGGACAACTTTCTTAAATAAACTGTAAAGCATTTTAAGTTAAAACAAGTAGTTCTAAATGTTAAGGAGTGCATTGGTTTGCATTGCTCAAAGGGTGTATGTGTTCTCCTGAACCTTTTGAAAGTTGCTGTAGTACCAGGTGTTGAGGAGAAAGTCCATTTAATAGTGATAGAAATTTGAATGTGAGAGGGTTTTTCCTGGTGAGTTCAAATAAAGTTTGCTCATTTTAAAGTCATCAAGTATGCAAATTCTCATAATCCATGCCACCTCTCATTTTCGCTTCTGCTTTTCCAGTTAGGCAGAGGAATAGATTCTTACCAAGATGTGGAATGGGTATCGAAGCTTCACACTTTACTTGTGTGTCTCTGCAGGAGACTTTCATTAAGGTTGTCTCTTTTGCCTGTCCTAGGTTGCTATAAGATTTCATATGAAGTAGAAAAAGCTTTGCAGGAGAAGGTTGGCATGTTTTTCTGGTTAACTTCAGCTATTCAGCCTGCACTTGAGTGCCGAAATTTTTTCCCTTTGACAAGCAGTCACTGAAGCTAACTGGAAGTGAGACTATTAGCATATCAGGTGGTCCCAACATTTCTGTCCTTCAACACAGGTTATAGAGAGTCAGCCAAAAGTAATATCTGGTTGAATTCCAGAGGTAAACAGAGGAAGGAGGGTGGGGAAGCTTTAGATGAGCAGGAAAAATGACGTGCGCTTGTTAGCATCTCCCAACAACAACCCCTATTCACATTGAGGGTGAAAATATAAACATCATGAGCAGGATTAATCTCCTTAACTAAGAAGTGATTGAATAGGTTTCTTCATGAATGTATCACTAGATCTCTCTGAGGAGGACGATAACTTTTTTCACATGCAGAAGGAGACAGGAACAAGGAAGGGCAAGTAATATAAAAAAGAAATGTTAGCCCTTCCCCTCTCATTCACATCTGATAGTTTCTGAGAGAGACCCAAGCAGTACATAGTGAGCCCGATACCTGTAAATCTCAAGACATGCCTGGGAGCTCTACCTCCCTCTTTTTCTGCAAGAGAGCTCTTGGAACTTTTTTTTTCTCTGTTTCTTCTCTGATATGTCAGGATCTGGTTAATTTATTCCCATTTATGTCTGTTTTTTGAAAAGGGAATGATGACATTGTTGGATAGTTCTAAAACCTTTATTTAGGGATGCAGTTATATCTAAAGATGACAAGGTTCACTTGGACAGAGCCCTGATCCATACTGTAAACTAACTTGCCCTGTTATATTCTCTTTTCTTCCTTTCAATGTCCATGAGGTGGTAGAAAAAAAGAACGCATCTTCAAAATTATTACTCCTGGGTCTTCATAAGATGACTTTTATAGAAGTCTGCGTACTTAAGTTATGGTACTAAAGAGTGAAATTCGCCTGTTGTCAGCCTGATTCAAATATGAGGCAAACTTGATTTCTCTGCCATTCTTATTTGACCAAAGAATGTATTGGTTACCAGCTAATTACAGTCTCTGTCATTGATTCTAAGCTCAAGTATCGTTCCTCTCTCTTTCCTCATTGATCAAAATTGTAAGGGCCTCGGAAGGTGGAGGTGTTTTGTTTTGCATACCTTAGTTACCATCATTATGCTACCTTTAATTTGGTTTTCTGACTGTCTTACATCTTGTAGTAGCCTTGTCCCTTCTTCATACCTGAGAAAGCATGTGGTTACCTCTGATGTAAGATAGAGATTACAGCTGGAAGTTAAAGATGCCATTGACATAACAGCCAGAGTTCCTCAATCCTCTACTGGTTTCTCAGAGCCACAGTCCTTTTGTTATCACAAGTGTAAAATTGATGCTGTTACTTTCCCTCTAGGTCAGTGCAGAAGTCCTTTTTTTACCCCAGGGAGGGCTTTGCATTCTAGCTCGATTGCTTTCAAGGTATGCAAGCAATCTTGGAAGCAAAGAATTCTACCCCAAAGGATGTATTGAGTGGAGAAGAGTGGGTGTTATTTTATAAAAATCTTTAATAATCTGTTCTCTGCCTAGGTGCATTTGAGGTGTTGGGTTTTTATTGAAGTCTTAAGAAGTTCATTGTTCTAGTTGTTAGTCTGATAAAACCTATGTTCAATTGAAAAGCCTTCTTTTAGTTGTCCTGGAAAGTTTGCTGCAAGGAAGAGGTCTAGGCAGATCTGCCTCAAAGCTTTGGCTGACTGGGAGTCCCAAAACATGCTTGTCTTTTAATATATTAACACCTAAGAGTACCTGCCTTGAGTTACGTTTAGTTCTTCAGGTGATGTCTTTTGTTGGGTTTTCTGTGACACCTTACCTTGATATTTCACAGACTGGAGGCACACCTTACCCTTGTTATTCAATAAAGACAGAGGTCTGAGGCTTCTCCTGTTATTCAGGAGCGCAGAGCACCCAGTTAACAGAATGAGGATCAGTTTTGTGCAGAAGCAAAGTCCAGCTTGCTGCCAAGCATATGAAATTCTAGCTATTGAGTCCATCGCATGGATGACTCTAAATGTTGGAGAACTTCAGTAAGGGTTTCTTTTGTTTCAGTGCTGATCAGAAAAACCCAACAGTGCTAAACTTTCATTTTATTTTTAATGATGCTACTGATTTCTGAAAAGAAAACTGTTCAAAGCCTGAGTAAAATAGGTGGAATCATGTTAACGAAGAGACTTAGTGTTTAGGTGAGGGTAAACTCTAGTTGCAGGTTCTTTCTAGCCTTATGTGTACAAAGCTCATGTCTGCTTTTCATTGACTTCCACAGTCATCGATGTGAAACTACAGTTCTTGGTGAGACAGCTGGACCAGTGCTCTAACTGGCACTGTGGGCCACTATGTTAAATTTGTAACACCTGAATGAGCAGGGTGAGTTGCAAGAATAAAACTTGATACTTCCATGGTAAGGTGACAGTGACCTGCAGAACTCTGTATGAGGGGCATCCATAAAGCTTTTTTTTCCTCTCCATTTACATTTGCATCTGACTGGAAAACAGGTCTTACTTGCTGTCATTGAAATGATTGAACATGGTTATAATTAATTCAGGGAAGTGTCTCTGCATATTTTAATACTAGGTACTAGTATGTTATATTTAATTTATATTCTTTATATTTTTACTATATTATATATTATTTTTATATTTAATTTATTTCATTTAACATTTAGTGTGTACATAGTACTGCATGTCTAGGTCAAATTCAGGATATTGTGCTAAGTTCTAGTATCTTTTCATGGTTCCTGCTCAAACCATCTAATTAACTACAAATCAAAGGACTCTTTCTCATTATAATTGATATTAATTAACTAATTTATAAACATTGTGATAGAGAAAGGTTATGGAAGAAAGTGTGGTTGGGAGGGACAGCCCTGTGTGAAGGACAGTATGAAAGATGATCTTGAAACCTGAGATTGTGGTTTAACACATTTCATTTTGGCAAAAGTACTTGGCTGTGTTTGCGTGGGGCCACATAGGCTGCACATTCAGGAATAACCCATTATGTATCCTCCTTGCTTCCCATGCCTTCTTTCTTTTAAAGTGAATAGGGAGTGCGTGGAAGACTTCTGAAGCTAGCATTGCAAAAAGCCTATGTTAAGTTATGCTTTTAACATCAGTCATTTATTAGGATTTGCTAGTCAGCAACGTGCTTTATTTGCATGTAAAGTTCATTCTCCAAATTCAATCAGTCTGAGAAGCAAGCAAGTGATAAAAGAAAAACCTTGTCTTTAGGTATGGAACCAGCATATACTAATATCTTGCAATGTGTAAGAGGTAAATGTAGGAGGGAAAGCTAATTCCAAAACATTTGTGTTGTAAAGCATTCCGTTTTGAAAGGCCTGAGCTCATTGGGTTGATACCATGAAAAACTAATGTTTTGCAGCTGTTGTGTACCCGGTGAGAAACTGACAAACCCACTGCAGTATTTCATAAATGATGGCAATTCTGTATCAGCTACCTTGACACTTCCATAATTCTTTTTTTTTTTTTTATAGCATCAAACCAGGTAGACGCCCCTACATGTGACCCTACATTTTCCAGACTGTGAGCTCTAATATTCAAAGTCCTAAAGATGTTTTTTCACTTGACAGATTGAGTGGAAACTAGAGATGTGCAGATGTTAGCCTTGTATAATTCTTCGCTGCTGGTAAATTTCAACAGTACTTGTCTGCTAGTTCCGTATTTTTGCCAAAGTGTAGAGCAGACAAGATTGTCCAACTTCAGGGTATAATGTTTGCTGCTCTCAGAGTTTGGGTGGTAATGATAATTGTCTTGGCTTTTTAAAAGTAGAATGAGTACTACATCTCTAACTCAGTGTTTTGTGGGTTTGGCATTTCTTTTGTTTTTTTTTTTCTTCCTTAAAGTTATCTTCCTGTAGCATATTACAAAGCTCCAGCAGAACTCTTGTATGTCTCACAAGAAATGTGTTGCACCTAAGAGAGACTTGTCTTGTCTTCATCATTATACACGAGTTCATATCCAGGCCTTACTCCCTCTCTTTCTTCAAGTCTTCCTCTCTTGAACACTCAGATCAGTGTGCAATTGCTTTGAAAATATTTAATATGAAGAAGAGAGTGATTTGTCTTTAAATGCAAAATACCTAGAAATTTGGAGTTAATCCATTTAAAAGTAGGAGGGAATATACAGGCGAAAATTTTGTCTGTGACCACCTCTTTGCTCCTTCTTTCCTTCAGGACAAAGCTGATTTAATTAGCTGAGGTGAATTGTTAGAAGTACTTCCCAAATAGTACATATTATTCTAAGAAATTGTATTTAGGTTGAAAGCTTATTACTCCATAAAGTTACAGCTCAATATGAAAGCACATATTTCTGTATTCAGACAACTGTGCTTTTCAAATGGTAGAATTTTGTAGAAGAGATTAGCCATGATCTTTCAAAAGCCTTTCATTCATATTAAAATATTGACAAGAAAGTAACTTAAGTAATTGTTTTCTATTTTAAGTGTGCCATTCTCCCTCAGTACATTCCAGCTGTGTGATTTCTGTCAGTGATATCTGGTAGTTATGATTGTGTATATGTATGCACACTTAATCTTACAAGTACACTTCAAGTCTTCATAGCTTATAGGTGCCTATGCATTTTTTTCCATTTATTGGATTTTTAATATGCACTCTTTCTTCTTCCTTAGGATGAAGAGAATGGGAATAGACAAGGTATGTCTTGTTTTTATTATTTCACAGATTCATTATGTTGAACATTTCAGCTGTGTAATGCACTTCAATAACTACCTAAGAGTTTGAAATGTAAAACTTCAAAACTTCAGTGTGACCATCAAGCTCATTGAATTTCATGGCAGTGGAGCAAAAGAAAGAAAGTATCTGTCTTTTAGCTTGACTTAGTATGGGTGCTTGTGTGGCCACTGTGTTAATTAAAACATGTGCCCTATCACCTCTATGCTGTGTATATCACCTTGCCATGTATTTGAGAAGACAAGAAACCGGCTTTGTTACCTTTTTAGTGCCAAAGTTTCACACTCTTAATTTAATTTGCATGTAAGACCCACAGTTACCTGTGCAAAGTACTACTGTAAAGGGTTTGAGTCTCATGGATATATTTATGTACATGCATTTGAAAAAAAAGTGCTGTACAGTGTGTCTAAGAGCACCCAGTATGAAATTTGAATTTTGTTGTAACTTACTGTAATAAAAGCAACACGTAAGTATATAAACCTAGTGTTGGTAGTGGTGCTAAATGTTATCCAGAAAAGTGGTGTACAGTGCTTTTAAAAACAGAAGATAGAGAAGGTTATTCCTGTTAGCTTTGTGGTACTTTCTTCAGTATGTGGTAGAACTATCTAACTTATTTTATCAGTTTTGGTACTCTTCTGTGTATTTTAAGAGATACATGAAACATGCTTCAGTGATGTCAGATAAGATGTATGAATAAAAGTCTTGACCTTGATTTAGGAGGGACAGAAAAGTCACTTATTTCTAGGTTATGCTTGTCAGTTGCCCTCCAATTTTCATGGCTTTCTCCCCCTCACATTGCCTGTGTCTGCCCTCTTTCTTAATTCACCAGTTAACTTACTGTTTTATTAATTGGTGCTATATATCAGTACCACTTAATGTTAATTTCTCTTTGGTTTTTAGCTATCTTCTAACCCACGCTTACCTTTTTGCTGCTTATTGTTTCCTTAGAAGGGTGAAAAATGTGTTGGTTTAGGTAAGGAGATTGAGTTTCCAGGTTCAGAGCCCAGTCCAGCTTTCTGTTTTTCCCAGTCTGTCACAATGGTAAGGTATGCAGAGGAGGTGGGATGAGCGGCACTGTGAATGTAACGTGCAGGGCTTCAGTTTGTGCTTCATCTGGCGATGCAGTGCAACTTGTTGAGGACGGGCCTGTTTGGGGGTGGGTACCTTTGCTCAGAGCCAGCATGGGATGAATGCTTCTTTTACTGGTGGTTTACAATGTGCTTGACACCGTAGAAGAGAATGGTACCAGGTTTCAATGTACTTTTTAAAATCTCATTTACTTGGAAGACGGAGAACGTGTCTGAACTTTTGTTTTGGGTTTTTTTTTTTTTGTGTATTTGTGATACATTATAAGCCTTCTAGGAAATACGAATTTATGTGAACTTTCTTGCTTTTCTCTTGGAAGCAGATGAATTCATTTAATCATCCTACTCTTAGTCGGCTGTCGTCACCTGTGTGTTAAACAGTAAAATTCCTCATCACTCCCCACTCACCCCCCAAACTTGTGACCTCCTTTATCCATTTTGGCATACAGAAAGAAAAGGCTAATTCCTTTAGGAAGGGAAATCATCTGGGCCAAACCAGCATGGAAGATACCATTTGTGGTCTAGAGAAAGACGTTCTGCAGTATTCTTCTTGTCATAGGGAGAACTGGATCAGCTATAAAGCTGCAAATGTGGATCTGTTTATCCAAAATGTTATCTGAGATGTATTTTTCAGTAGAGGAACAGCTGTAAACAAATATTTATTTGCTTCGCTATGCGACCTGTGCAGGTGGGAGCAAGATTATTTTCTGGTGACTTTTGTGTAGCTACTTAAGCTATGAATCATAGCTCAACTACTGCTTATTTATAGCAACATAGTACTTTGTATGCCTTGAAATACAGATCAAAGGGCACAAAGTGCTGTGGAAAGATAACAATGTTCTCATTGGCAGGAGAGAAAGTTGGACTTGTGCTCCTTCTGGAAAGAGAAGAGATGACTGTGAGGTAGAGAACATAGGTGTCAGGAGAACTTAACCTGCTATTTTTGTGTATAATACCTTTTAAAAATAACAAAATGGGACAAAGCGTGTGAGACATTTTTCTCCAGCATTTAGTGTGATCTTGAGAGGTGGAGGGGCTGAAACGGTTTCTTATTTACATTGCTACAAGTTGTTCCTGTTCCCAAATGAGGTGAATAGGTAGCTTGGGAGGAGAAAATCAGGAAAAGCGCATCTCCTTTCTCATGTTCACAAACATAATATTAATTTAGCAAAAGCATGTATGCCAGAAATTCCGTGAGGGATTATCACAAGGATTCTTAAAGTAATTAATATTGGAAAATGAGGCCGAGCTGCTCTGGATCAGCAAGAAGGTGCGTACTCGGCTGCTGGTGGCGGGGGTCCCTTCCTGCTGAGCACCAGTTGCTTCAACAGCCTGAGAAGAGTGTTTCTGGGCAGGGGGCAGTGCGTGTGCCGTACAGAGGAGCCATCTAGTGGAAAATATCATGTATTTTCTTTCGAACTTAATTGGAAGACTTACCTCTGTAAAGCTCTGTCTTAATTAACACTGAAAATGTCTTGATGATAAACATTTTTCTTTTGAAGTCTGTAGATGATAATTCACTTAATTCACTTGAGCTTTCCTCTCTCAAAGACTAAGCTTTTCATTTTTGTGAAGCAGTGTGTGCCAGTACAAAATTGTCTTTTTTTTTTTGTGTATTGATTCTGAAGATTTCTGATTATCTGCACTTTCTGCTTTGCCCTTTTCACAGGTTAAACTTACCTTTAAAAATAGAGATTTTTGTCAGGTTCAGCATTTAGGTTTGAGTAGATGAGTGTAGAGTAAAGCATCTCTTTTACTGTTACCTTTTATTGAAAGCACTTCAATATTTTTTCAAAGGAGCTGAGTACCTAATTAAATCTAGATGGCAGAAGATAAAAGCATGTACCAAGTTTGATGTATTCTAACAGTGAAAGAAATATTTTTACATGGTTTAGAATAGTATAGAATTTTAGTGCAACTTTTTATGTATGTATTTCAGTCATGATTCTGGCTTGCATTAGTCTTGCTTTTGGTGAGCATTAAGATTTCAAAGGTAATTCAAATTTGTGTAGGAGAGCTCTAAACCAAGAATGACACAGGAGGGAGATGATGGCCAAGAAGCAAGTGAGGAAGTGGTGGATCGGATTGTCAAGCAAAGGGGTTAGGATGCTGTGGACAGGAGACACCTCATGTCCTGTCTCTGAAGCCCCCGTGTACTTGCGCATGCAGATGGAGAACAAGCAGGAGGAACTGGAAGTCTGCATGCAGTTGCAGGGCTACGGTCTCATGGGGGTCACAGAGACGTGGGACAGCATACAGGAGTGAGCTGGAGTGCTGCAGTGGGTGGGTACAGGCACTTTGGGAAGGACAGGCTGGGGTAGCATGGAGATCGAGTTGCCTTTGTTGTCAAGTTGTAAGAGAGCAGCAAGGATTCATGGAGCTCTCTGGCTTGGGATGGATGGGGAGCCCGCTTAGAGTTCATCGTTAGGATTTGCAGGCAGACCCGTGTTTTGGTGGGTGTCTGCTACAGACCACCTGAGCAGGGAAGAAGTAGATGAGACCTTCTTCAGACAACTGGTGGAAGCCTCACACGTGCAGGTCGTGGCCCTTATTCGGGGGCTCTAGCACCCCATTATATGCTGGGAAGGCATCACAGCAGATTCACCCTAAATAATTTGTAGTTATTATTTGAAAGATTTCTGTTCTTTCCTACTTTTACTGCACCAGGTTGTGACCTTAAGCTAAGCTATTAAAATGCTTTTCTAACAGATGCACTTTGTCAGAAGATGCAGATCTTTCTCAATGGGTTCCTTGATCGCTGACTGGAAACTTGTATCAGTGTCTACTGTTTTCTTGAGAATTTCTGTTATACTGACCAGCCCGTATTAACTTGGAGTGTTTATTTTATGTGTTTTGAGGATGGTATACTGTCAGTATTCTTCCTGTTTTCCTGTTTTAAATAGCGCAACTTCAGCGCTATTTAAAATTTTTACTTAAGAGGTATCTCACAGGCATAAGTCTCCCAGGAGGGCATTGTAGGAATATTTGGAGGCAAGCTGAAAAATGCCTATACCTATTAAAAATAGTAATATTTTATATTAAAAATTTGCACTCTCAACTCATGGTAAGTGGTGTTGGAAAAAAACATCTCCATTGCCATGTTATCTCCCTGCCATTTCCTTGTGCACTTAATATGGTGAATATGTTGTCCTTCAAAGACTCCTTGAAGCTGTAGTTGGCAAAATACAAGTTTTAGTGCATATTAAATGGCTGGGTAGTTTCTTGTATCTTGTCCTAAAACATGTTTTTCTTCAAAAATGACTGGCTTGTGGATCATGATTAAAATGAACAGTGATAAGCATATAGAAATAGTCTGAAATGAATTTCATCTTTTATGTGAGAACTCAGGTATTTTATGTTTCATACAGCACCTGAAGATCCAGTATCATGTTTTTTAATATGATGCTCTTACTTTCCTACTTTATCTCCTATTTCTATGTAGAAGTATCTATAGCAACTAGCAGCTTATCTTCCTATAAAAATGAAAGGTGATTTAGGTTTATTGCTCAGTGTCCTTTTCTGTAGGGACTGAGTGTGCACTTTCTAATGAGACTTCAGACAGCTGTTTTCACTGAGATTTCTAGATTGATAAATTGTGATCACTAGGCTATTTTTTTTTTTTTATGTGCCTAACTATGGATTGAAGTTTCTATCCATCAGTTGTCTGAGCTAAAGAGTTCCAGTTTATTGCCTGAGCTCCTTCAGCTCTGTGCAAGTTTGGTTTGATGTTTAGAGCCTTCAGGGGAAGGGTGGAAAAAAAGCAGGAGAAGCTTTTTATTCCTTACTGCCGCTTACTTAATGCCTCAAGTTTTTGATGTTTTATTTCTTTATTCTGTTGATTTCTGTAATGTGGTTTGTGTTCTCCCAGGACTGAATTTTCTAACGTCACTGTCTATCAGCTTAGTTTGTTATGAAATAAACTAATTGTGCCTGTGATGATGGAACAAGGTAGATAAGGAACAAGAGAATGGATGTTAAAGCAAATATTTGGAAAGGTCATAGATTGCTGGGATGATATGGTCTAAGTTGTATGGTAGTAGAATAGGAGTAAGAGATGAGGTATATAACACTAATGCTTTAGGGTAGTGCCACAGTAAGTTGTCCTTTTTATGGATTTTTAATCCAACTTTATTTTTAACCTGAAATGTGGAGAATGCCAAAAGCGGAGTCATTTAGTTTTCCACTGAGACCAGAACCTGATGATTCCTCGTTCCCTTAAAGTACACCCAGAATGCCCAGCAGAGTGGCCTTCCAACTTGACACGTGTAATGTTTCTCAGTGACTACTGTTGAGTTCAAATAATCTTCAACTTTTAATAAAAAACGCTGAGCTGTGTAAGTGTAATTCCCATGGATTATGAGGAGAGTCTGTAGGTTCACTAGAACAGGTATAAATTGAATGGCTCTGTACTTACCTAAGAACTAAAGAAATCCTCTAGACTTTTTTTAATCGTAGGTTAAATTTTAAACTTGAAAAGGTTTTATTTTAGATTTGAGAGAATTGGGGAAAAGAAAGTCGTAATATTGGCAAATAATGCAATGGGAAAACATAGTTTTTGAGAGTTTGTACTGAAGTTGAAACTCTGTTATATGTTTTCCATAACAGTGCCAGGTTATTTTCTCTCCTCTTCTCCTCCAAGAAGAAAGAGTTGAGGTATTAGTCGAATGGTTTAAGAGAAGAGTAAGCAAAAGAAGAAATACCATCTTTGAGTTGCCTAATCAAAATGCCAGAGGTGCTTTGAGTAATAACAGAATGTATTTTTCCTGTATCACAAAGTTGAATGCCAGGTGTTTCTCTGCTAAATGACTCAACAACTCTATTTTACTTATCATCCTCTTTTAGAGGCTCATCCTTTGCACTGTGTTTTGCTTAGTGTTTGTTCGTTGGGTTAATTTGTGCTTTACAGTGTGTGAAATAAGCTCTGTTGGGCCTGGGCTGGGACCTTTGGGCTTATTTTCTGCAGTGAATTGCTAGTGGAGAAATGCTTACTATGTATGAAATTCAGTTTGCAGATTATAAAATCCAGAATCGTCTTTAGTTGGATTCAGTTAAATGTAATCCTGACAGTTTTGTGATTTATAGTTCATTAAATGAAATCTCTGTTAATAAATGTAAGTTCTGATGTACTTTCAGCAATCTCTTGTTGAGTAGCTTGGGAAATGAATAGCAGGTTTTTGATTCAGTAATCATTTAGAAGCATTTGTCCCCACTGTAGCAGTACATATTTCTCCTCCCTTTGCTTGAAAGGCGTCCCAAGAATCAGTGCCACTTGGCAGTGTTGAACCAACGGAGTGCAAATGCCTTGGATATCCAAAAGCGTACTTGTAGATCTTTGTGTTCAAGAGGAACGTTCCTCCCTCTTGAGTCACAGAAAGATGTACATAAGAGCCTGTCTTAATCTAATAATTTGGCATGTTTCATGGGGCTGGTGATTCTTTCGTATAAAAATGAAAGTCACCCTTGCTGTCTGCTGAGCATAGGGCCAGGAGTAAAAATATTCTGCTAAATCACAGAATCACGGAGTTTTCAGAGTTGGAAGGGACCTCTAGAGATCATCTAGTCCAACTCCCCTGCTAAAGCAGGATTGCCTAGAGCACATTACTCAGGACTGCATCCAGGCGCGTCTTGAAAATCTCCAGGGAAGGGGACTCCACAACCTCCCTGGGCAGCCTGTGCCAGTGCTCTGTCACCCTCACCGTAAAGAACTGTTTCCGTGTATTTGAACGGAACTTCCTGTGTTCTAACTTGTGCCCATTACCTCTCGTCCTGTCTCTTGGAACCATTGAAAAGAGCCTGGCTCCATCCTCCTTCAACCCACCCTTTAGCTACTTGTATGCCATAATAAGGTCTCCCCTCAGCCTTCTCTTCTCCAGGCTAAAGAGTCCCAGCTCTCTCAGCCCTTCCTCATAAGGGAGATGCTCCAATCCCTTAATCATCTTAGTTGCCCTTCGCTGGACTCGCTCCAGCAGTTCCCTGTCCCTCTTGAACTGGGGAGCCCAAAACTGGACACAGTATTCCAGTTGTGGCCTCACCAGTGCAGAGTAGAGGGGGAGAATGAACTCCTTCGAACTACTGGCCACGTTAACAAAATTTAACAAATGTTAACAAACTCTGTAGCCTTTATTCATTTCCTGTGTTAGGAGGATTTTTAGGCATGGTTCAGCTGCCCTGAGCAAAAGATTTTTTTTTTTTTTTTTTTTCTTCTAGGAAGAGGAGAAATGGCATAGTTTTAATCAGTGGATTCTTAGGAGAGACTTTCTTTGTAAGAACATATGTATTATACTGTGTCCCAAAACACTTGCAGGTTTGTGTTTTGCAGGTCAAAAAGAAAGGAAGAGCTAGGTCAGGAGTAGAGCTTTGGTGTGGGTTTTTTTGTTTCTTTTTTCCTATTCAAAACGTGTAGGTTCTCTGTCAGAAGTGCAGTCTTTATGACTCAGATGTTTCTGTCTGACTCTGTTTTATATTGGAAGGTTAATGACTGCAGAAAAGTGATGTGCTTGTTGCTATCTTGTAGTGTGTTGGTAGATTTGATAATATAACTTCTGCCATGTCATTTTGTTTTCGAAATGAATCACAGAGCAGTATAGTAATAGTCTGGTCTGCAAAGAGCAGCTTAAAAACTAACTCAAGGTTACCACATTTGATATAATAATACTACTTACGTTCCTTGTAGCAGCTGTATTCCAAACTATCATTTTAGGGGATTAAGCTGGAATTAGCACATAGATAAAATCAATTTCTATGTCAAGTTTCAGGGGAGTTAGGAGAAGTTTTGCTGTATGTGACCCTCCCCAAATGTAAGTCAATTATAAATGTTAAAAACACTTCATTTGACTGTTCTTTTTAATAGTAGTAGTTGTTTCTTTGGGTTTTTTTGTTTTTTTTTTTTTATATTTCCTTTTATCAGGGAGGAAGAGCATATTAGAATGCTCTAATTTTGCAAATCAGATGTCTGTGCTAGTACATCATACTCCCCTCTGCCACTTCTGGCATCTCAAACATTTGTCAGGAAAGCTTCCTTGTAACTTTACAATGGGAAACTACTGTCCCCTGTCAGGCTGTGAAGCTCGCATTCACTTGTAGTCGCAGCTACTAGATCCAGGTAGTATAATGGTTAGATCATAGATGATAAATATATGTATTATGAAGAAAGTCTTTAATTTTATTTGACATTAATTTGAACAACAGTTGAAAGAGATACTACTGTCTTAATTCTGTAGATTCTACTTTGATCTCAGTGGTTATTGAAGGTAGCAATTAGTATTTTTTGGTTGAAAATTGCTGACTAATTAAAAGATTTGCATACAGTTATGAAAAACATTTATGTTGGCTAGGAAAAATCTTGTTGCAATAAACTGCTTTTCTTATTTCTTGCATTTGATTCCAGGTGTTTGTGCTTCTTCAGACTACTTAACTTTGGTTGTTTAGACTAAGGACTTCAATATAAAGACTCTCCTGATCCCTTACTATCCTTGTTTAAGCCAATGAATTTTTGCCTTGAGCCTTCTATATGCTTGGTGATTCATTTTTATTTCCTTTTTTTGATTATACTGAATCTCTGAAGTAAAAGTTCAGGCACCAATTTGCCTTCTCTAAAGCTACATTTTCATTTGAATAGCATCACTTAAGGGAGTGGGTGCACTGCAAGGAATAGCTAGGTTAGTAAAACTACATTACTGCCTGGACAATAACTTGAGTTTTAATTAGTCCTGACTGGTGATAACTTACTTATGCTGGAGACTTGTGTGTGCTCACAAGACTGATAAACGAAAGGACAACTTTATGGACTGTTTTTCAGTTTCTGGTCAGCTGACTTGTGTACTTAGCAACTTTATATGCTTCTGTTTCTTTTATTGCCCTTAGGTGAGACTGCACCCCTGTTTATAGCTATGTTTGCGGAGAAATGAATTAAAAATATGAAATTGTTTTTCACAGAAGTTGTGTTTTTCATCTGCACTGCTTTCTTGCACGTGTGTGTTCCTGGCAGCTCATGCTTTTGCCTGTTCTTTGTGTGTGTGATGTTTTGTTTTTCATTTGCAGTTGAAGATTTGGGAGAAATTGTCTTATTTGCCGGTAGCCTGCAATGTAATGCTTAATTATAAAGTTGTTTATGAAAGTATGGAAAAGGAGGGAGGAGCCAAATTAGTATGCAGTAATGAGCACAGGAAAAGCACTGGCAAATAGAGTAGAATATTTTGGTTGGAAGGGACCTACAATGACCGTTTAGTCCAACTGCCTGACCAATTCAGGGCTGACCAAAAGTTAAAGCCTGTTATTAAGGGCATTGTCCGAATGCCTGTTAAACACTGACAGGCTTGGGGCATTGACCACCTCTCTAGGGAGCCTGTTCCACTGTTTGACCACCCTCTTCGTAAAGAAATGCTTCCTAATCATAGAATCATTTAGGTTGGAAAAGAGCTTTAAGGTCATTGAGTCCAACTGTAAACCTAACACTGCCAAGTCCACCGCTAAACCATGTCTACAGGTCCTTTGAATACTTCCAGGGATGGTGACTCAGCCACTTCCCTGGGCAGCCCATTCCAATGCTTGACAATCCTTTCTGTGAAGAATTTTTCCTAATATCCAATCTGAACCTCCCCGGCCCAACTTGAGGCCATTTCCTCTCATTCCGTCACTTGTTACTTGGGGGAAGAGACAGACCCCCACCTCCCTACTGTCCTAGTTTAGCCCCAGCCAGCAGCAAGGAACTTGCCCCCCACACACACCTCCCCACCCCTGGCTGGGATGGGGGGAGAATCAGAAAAAAAAGGCAAAGCTCATGGGTTGAGATAAAGGCAATTTAACAGAAGAGCAGAGAAAAGAGGAAAGCAACAACAATAGTACTAATAAAGGAATATCCAAAGCATGATTAATGTACCACTGCTAACTGACCGAACCTGGGAAGCCCCCAGCCCGCTCCGAGCAGCAATTCCTGCCCACTCCCCCAGCCAGCTCCCTGGCTATTACCCCTTTGGGTCAGCCAAACCCGGCTATGTCCAGTCCCACCTCTCTTTGCGAAAATTAACCCGATCCCTGCCGGGACCAGGACAGCTACAACCTCCTTTCAGGTAGTTGTCCAGTTTAAACCTCCCTGGTGCAGCTTTGAACCATTCCCACACATCCTATCCCTGGATCGCAGGGAGAAGAGCTCAGCACCTCCCTCTCCACTTCCCCTCCTCAGGAAGCTGTAGAGAGCAATGAGGTCACCCCTCAGTCTCCCGTTCTCCAAACTAGACAAACCCAGAGTCCTTAGCCGCTCCTCGTAGAACATGCCTTCCAGCCCTTTCACCAGCTTTGTTGCCCTCCTCTAGACATATTCGAATCCCTTAACATCCTTTTTTAATTGTGAGGTCCAGAACTACACACAGTGCTCAAGGTGAGGCTGCACCAATGCCAAATACAGCAGGATAATCGCCTCTTTTGACTGGCTGATCATACTGTGTTTGATACCAAGGATGTGATTTGCCCTCTTGGCTGCCAGGGCCCAGTTCTGACTCCTTTAGAGCTGGCTGCGACCAGCACCCCCGGGCCCCATTCTGCAGTTTCTGCTGCTCCCCAGCCACTCCTCTCCCAATTTGTACCTGTGCCTCACAAGGGTACAATAAGGCCACGTGTCTGACAGACCCGTAACGTGAGCTGATTTACTGTTTTTTGCTGTATCACCTCGTAAGGAATTGCTGGTATGCTCAAAAAAAATTAGGCCTTTCAATATTAGAAGGGAAAATTGTGAATACAGTCTGACACTATGTCGTGCAGAGCTGGAGAACTTAGTGTAAAAGCTCCACTGTGATAATCTGCTCTATATGGTGGACTTTGGCAGGAGGGAGGTTTAGGCTCGCAATTTGGACGGCATCTTGCTTTGGCCTGATGATTGGGTGCAGACAGGACCCAGTGGAGATTTAGGCGCAATTAAATTCCAAGGAAAATGGATAATCTAATAACTTACCTCATGCCTCAAAATTTAACTATCGCTACACTTCAGTTTATTTCTGTAATGACTGAGTGTACATCTACAAGATTTATTCCTCCTCAGTTGGTCTGAAGAAAGTATCGTTGCCTCCTACTGTCGGAAAATACTGCTTTGCTTGAGTTTTAAACTCAAAATATAAACATACACTTTGTGGCTCAGTATTCAAGGAAGTTCATTTATATGTTACTGATGGAAATAAGTTTTGGGTTGTATCCAAGTATGTAAAAGACTAAGGAGAAATGAAGAGCATGTATTCATCTACCAAAGCTTGGGAGTCATAGGTTTTCTTCTCATCTTTACTTGTATTTGAATATTACTGAGCTGTAAAACGAACCTGCAAATGTAAACAGTATTTTAAACTTTTCATCCTATTTTTTTTCCCCTAATTTGATCTTTATTTTTAGTGTGGTGGTTCACTTTTTTAGGAAGAATGACCGTTCAATAGATCCTTCTTCCGTATGTAGAACAAAGAACCAAGTTTAATGAGTAATCAGCTCTGTAAATTGGTCCATAAAATAGCTGTGACAACATGAGGTGAGTGCCCATAGTGTTGAAGAACCTCTTGGTGTAGCTGACAGGTTGGTGAGAAATCAGATGTTCAGGGAAACCTTCAGTCTCTGTTCTGCATAAATTTGGTACAGTTCTCCCTTCTAACTTAAAAGTGGGAAGTGTATTAAAGGTATTGTGTGCTGGATATTGAATGGGAGTAACCTTAGCTGCCAGACCTGTTCCTTAGTGTATTCAGGTATGGACAAAGCCAAAGGAGCGTTTGAGCGTTAAGCAAACTCACGGTAGGCCACTACCACTTCTTGATGAGCATTTTGCAAAGGAAGCTGAGGTAGGCCCTTGGTGTTGGGTTATAAGTATCAGATATTAAGTGTTATAAATTAAACGTGCCATGGGATCTCCATTATTTTTATTTTTCTTGATACTTTTGGGATTGTAAATCTCTTCAGTAAAAGATAAGCTGGCAATGCTGGGAAGGACGTTTGGTGGTCTTATAAAAGGATATACTTAATTTCACTCTTCTAAGTGATTGAAGCAACCTTTAGTTCATGGCATCTGGGTAAATTATTCTTGGAGCTTGTCTGAACTTGCTGAAACGTTACCGCCTCTTAAGGGACGAGACCCATCATGTGTTCAGTGTCCATTTAAATCAGCAGATTAAAAATGACAGATATTAGCTTTGGTTCACAAAGAGCATTTTGTATGTCTTGTAGCTGTGTCCTGCTAATCAAATTTTAAAGTATTTGGGGACTGAGCTGCCAGCTGGAGTTTCTTGATTTATAATTCAGTTGCTTTGTATATAGTAGTTATCTGATTCTATCAAATCAACTTTCTGATAATCTTCTACCAATCTGGAGTTATTTTGAGAAGGCCATTTAGAGCCATAAGAGTAAGCCATTTTGTGCAACTGTTTTGTGGTAAAATGGCAGGACAGTAAGGGTCTGCAGAATGAGGGCATTAGGCCAAAACTTGTATTTGAAAACTGTGAATCAGTCAGAGGGAAGTCTGGTTTTGTGCAATTTATTAAAATTCTTCAAATAATGAGCTCTTCCCATATGGAAACTGAACCAAAACAGGGGCAAGAGGGGGGCACCTTACTTATATTCAATAAATAATGCTGTGGCTAAGTAAACACGGCTGGCCGGGATACTTAATGCTGTAGCAAAAATACTTCCAACAGCAGTGCCTAAGTCAAAGGCTAGTCACTGAACAAGTGATTAGAACCTAATACTCCAGTTTCAAGGAGTGTTTTTCTTATCAGCAGTGCCAGTTTTAAGCACTCCCTTTACTCCCTCCTGCTGTTCTTGCTTTTTCTGCAGTTTATATACCACCCTCTCCACCATGCCAGGGTTTCCTGGTAAACTGGAACCCGGACCCAGCTTATTTGCAGTCCATGGCAGTTCCCCGGGCTGGCTCGTCATCTGGCCTCCAAAGGGTGGTATTTTTCCAGCTGAAAGTGTGGTACAAGGGTAGTAACTGGCAATAGGAGTTGGGAGGGACAGAGGCTGTTAAAGCTGGCACTGGCACCATAAAAGTCTGTCCGCCTGTAACCTTTGAGGTTCTGCTGCTGGTGCTGCGAGCGCTCGTAATTTGTACCGTGTAGGACGGGGGTGTCTGGAGAGACCAATAACACTGTAGAACAAAGTTCAGTGCAGTCTTTTGGCAGACTGGAAGTAAAGTTTCAAATTTTAATTTTTGGTGGATTTTTTTGTTTGTTTGTGTGTTTGGATTTATTTATATTTTTTTTTAGCTCACTGGCATAAAAATTACATTAGCGAAGCTGTGTAGAAGCTGTAAACTTGCTCCAGCTACATAAAACTGTAGCTCAGGACAGCTTCATTGCATTTTAGCATGCAGTATAACTGGAGGGTTTTTTGTTGTGGTTTTGTTTGTGTGTGTGTGTGGGGGGGGGTTGGTTGTTTGTTTGGTTTTTTCCATTTTGTTTTTACTACACTGCCCCCTTTGGCTGATCTCCCCCTGTCTCCCCCCTTTCCTTTGATATTTGGAAGCAGTGGCTACTTCAACTAAGAATTACTAAGATTTGGTGTCATGCACATAAAAGCGTAAGGTACCTGTGTTTCTGGAAGCATAGAAATTAAGTGTATACTGAGAAAGCAAGAAGAAACAGGTGTTACGGTTTCTAACCACTATAGATTAATTTCTATGTTTATGTTGTGTATATATGGATACATGCAGCATGTGCAGACATCATTTACTTTGAATTATACACTACTTTTGAATTATGATAAATCTTCAAGAAAGCTGTAGACTTCATCTTGGGGCATCTGAAGAATGCTGTTAGAAAATCAGTGTTACAGTTCCATAAGGACTATGAATTAATATTGTATTTTTTCTTCTAAGGAAAGATTTTTTTTTTTTTTTTCAGTTTGCACTGTTAATTCATACTTGGTTTTTCTGCCTTTATTTCTTATGCCAGATAACAATCTAGAAGAGGAAGGGGTGATTCTTACTGGGTAGTGTAGGTATCATCAGCATGAGGATGAAGTAGCAATGAGCTGATGAAATGAACTTGAAAAATACCACTTACTGGGACATATTTGCAAGTTTAACTTGAGATAAATCTCTCTCTCCCCACCCCCTTCCCCTTTCTTTTTTCCCCAGACACCCAGATCTTTAGGGTAGCCAAACCAAATGCTGTCTCTAGGACTCCTATTTGGTCTTCCTTCCCTCACCCTGAATTGAGCTTGAGTATTTAATGTAATGATGAACATGGCAGGATTACATTTCAAAATAATTCTTAAAGTAAAAACATTGTAATGGAGTATAATTGAATGCTTTTAAGAAATAGTCTTTCTTCCTCAGGAAAACAAAGAAATAGACTGGAGCCAATGGATACCATATTTGTTAAACAAGTTAAAGAGGGTGGACCTGCTTTTGAAGCTGGATTGTGCACAGGTACAGTTCTTCTATAACACCAATAGTATGTTTGTGTACATGATGTAAAATATATGTGATTTAACCTTCTGCATATAGTTCTATCTTCCATTTAAACCTTGTTCTTTCCTTCAGAAGTTTGAAACCTCTTTTCTAAACTGTCCTCCAGTGTTTTTCATGTCAAAAGCACCATTGTGTTATCTTAGGAGGTGCTATATAAAACATATTAAGGCATTAAAGTCTGAATCTTTTTGTATTATTATCTTTAAAAATGTAAGAACGACTGTGTGATAAAATATGTGAGGAGAAAGAGAAAAGGGAGGAAAATGACACCTGTAAGCTCCTGTTTCTTATGCTTTGTGACAAATTGATAACCTCAAAACATTCAGGTTTATCCTCTAAATTAAATTATTCCACCTCCTTTAAATTAAATGGGAACAGTCCAAGACTATCTCTTCTTATCAAATTTTCTTCAGTTGTTTGATTTAATCAAACTGGAGAGCAGAAAGCACATTTTTTGTGAAGTGCCAGGTACCTTGTCACACCGTTACTTAACTGTCAAAGGAAAAAAAAGCTATGTTAGAATGGGAAGTCTTGCAAGTGTTAAAACAATAAGTTACGTAGATGGATACAACTACAACCAGGTTTCTGTTCTTAAAAATATGGCAACACATATGTTCTAAGAAAGGATTGTGTTTGTGATGATAATGGATGTTTATATTTTCTCTTGAAGATGCATTTTCATTACATTTGTCTGGAATAGAAAAAATTTTCTATGTTTCTTAAGAAATGCAGATTCTAGGATGATCATGATTTAAAAGCAGTTCTAGGTCCTACTTGTACAGCATAAGGCATTTTTCTTTTTTAACTCCTTAAGTAGTTATTCAGGGAAGGGCAACTTTGGCATTATTTTAATGCTATTATATAAAGAAGTGTTTTGGCTTGATAAAATGCAGCATATGTCGACGTTGTATAGAGGAGCCATGTTAATTTCTAGTGTGTTCAGTGTTTGCCAAATTGAAAAGAGATGAGATCTGTAGAGAACATTTTATTTTTAGGCACAGAAGAGATTTTTTAGGAGTCCAGAATAAAGAACAGAAAATAAATGAGAAAATACATTTTAAAATTACCAGAATATTCTTCTTAAACACACTGTTGATAGCAGTTATATCTAATTAGGTCATGGCACTATTTCTTGGTTAAAACTTTAGGGTGAAATATATTACTGTATCTCTATCTTGAAATTATATTATAAAACACTCAGGGAATTATCAGCAAGGTAGATTGCTTAACCTCTGATACAGACACTGTATACATCTCTTATTTTGTAGAATCAACTGTACTTTGATTTATTTTATTTTTTTAATTTAACCCAGCTTTGTTTCAAGGTCACACTAATGGAAAGAAAATACTCAAAAACCTAATATGAGTTTAGGTAGTTATGTTTGTTTGTCAGTGTTGCAGAGTCCTTTGTAGTACTGGCAGTCTCAACCCAAGCTTTGTTACCCAGAATCAGTGAGCTGTTTCAGGAGCTTACCTGGCTGCTACTCACCAGGAAGCTCTTGCAAATTTGAGGAATAAGTTACAATATCTTAAATGTAAGACAGTTCATTCTGAGTATTTTCGAATACTCCTTGAAAATTATCCTTGTTAGAGTTAGATGGATAATACTTCCCATATTAAACCTCCGAAGCATTTCATTATAAAAGAACATATCTCTGAGTTCCAAATGTAAGTATTTTAGAAATATTGAAATACAGACAACCAAAACAGATCCACATTTTCCATGTCTTGATCTTCATGCTGTCATTTACATATATGCAAGTATATAAGAACTAAAATGTGTGTGGAAAGGGAGAGGGTATAAGTGTGTTCAGATGGATTCTTAGTTTGATCAGTGGGCCACCAGATTGACAGAGAGTTATATGAAAAAGCTTTCATGCTTCTATACTCTCTTTTGCACTACAGGCACTGGCCTTCCCCTTTTGATGTACCTGAAACTGAGCAAAGTTGTATTTTGCAGAGTTGTCTACACCCTCCTCTTTCATTTAACCAGTTCTGCAGTATGTCCCACCTGAGTTTTTTGGGCACGTTCATTGGATGCACACTTGAAGTAGACTTGTTTCATTGCTGTGTGTAACCTAGTCTGTTTCTTTGGGGAAAAAAAAAAATATGCACAAGAATAGAGAAGATATGACCTACTTTAAATATAGCCCTTAATTACAGTTTTCAGTGGAAATACTGAGATCTACACAGATCTACATCTGTGGGCAAGTTCTCAAACAACCTGGAAAAAAGCCAGTTTTAAGTTCCAGAGAAGAAACTGGTGTCTCGCCATACGGCGTAGCAGGACAGGGTTCAGAGCTTGTAAATCAGAATTTTTTTTAGCACAAACTATAACATTTCTTTTTCCTTTAACTTTTTGAAAGGATTTATTTTGCTGTGATACTGAGCATTTCAAAATTTATTTTATTTTCATGAAAGTCCAGTTTCTCAGCCTAATTACGTAAGGTGTCTGTGTGTAAGCAATAGTGGGGTAGGGTTTTCCATCCGTCACGGGTGCCTATCAACCATGTGGATGGCTAGCAGCCATTAAATGTTGCCACCAACCTTTATTTCATCGCTTAGGAAGCAAGAGAGAAAACTCTCTTGAGTTCTTTCAGGTGAGGAAAAAGGCAATAACCAGCTGATAAATGGCACATACAAACTTTTACAAAGTTGAAAATATCGCACTAATTTATTTGCATGTTGTTGCACACACAATGCAGACCAAATTAAAAACAGTCATCAGATCCATGTGGTTTGGTAAGTCTGGAAATCCCTGCGGTCTGTATAGGGAACCTCCACAGAGCATGAGCATTTAGAGTTGCCACCAAGTCAGGCTGAGTACTCAGAATGAACAGCTTTTTCCTTGCTTTGACTTGATCGTGCCAGAAACACAAAATGGGCTTTCAGTTTCTAAAGCAGTGTTGAAAAAGCCATTCCCTTTGGCTCACTTTGCATGGGTCCTTTCTTTCAGTTCTTCATTCTCCAGCAGCTTTCCAAAGCTCCTTACCTCTAATGCTTTAGGCCATTTTCTTCTCATTAGTAAATTCAAGATACCTTTCTGCTCTTCTGATCAAACATGACATAAACAACATTTTTGGTGAAGGAATTGGATGGGGTTTTCATCAAAAGCTGAAAATAACTCTAAATGATATATTTGCCACTTCATTTATGAGAGTATATGAAGCTCTTAATGAGATAGGTCCAACAAACTATTTGGAGAAATCTGGTAAAAGTGATACTAGGTCTAAAGATTGATCCATATGGATAAAGAAAACCTGTTACACAGTCCAAGATGCATTGAAGAGACAGTAATGTCTTGGAAACAACCCAAATCATTTTGAGGGAGGAAGAAGCTGGAGCCTTTCAAAATATCATTCTTTATTTCTCAGAAGGAAGAAGTACAAAATTGCAGTATTTGCTGCAGTTAAAGGAGGTGTGTACAGCCACACCTGGTGGTGTTCTGAATTAAAGTTTGCTTTTGTTTTGAGGTTAAGTGCTGAAATAAAATAAATAAAATAAAATGTCTACTTATAATTCACTTAAAAACTGGGCAGAGTTGTACATGTTACCATACATCAAAAGCTTTATTTTGAAGATGGGATATTTAAGTGAGCCACTGGTATAGCTGACACCTGCTTGTGGTTTTGTTTCTCTGAGTTTCTAGGTGATTCATTTGGAAGTTTATAATAAGATACCACACCTGAAAATGTTCTGAGACAAGAGTAGAAACTTGGCATCCTGTGTATGGTTACATGTAGTTGTATTGTGCGTCTTTTATTTTCTTCTTTTTTTATTTTTAAAGACGACTAACCTTGAATTTAACATATTGGTGATCTTGACTATTGTGAGGTACAGAAGTATGAAATAAAAATGACAAAAAAAATGTCTAGACAAATCAATTTAGGGTATAACTTTTCTCTTTACAGGTGACAGGATTATAAAAGTCAATGGAGAAAGTGTTATTGGGAAGACATATTCTCAAGTCATTGCTTTAATACAGAACAGGTAAGATACTAGTATTTAATTATGTGCCATACTTGTGTTTTTCATACTAGGCAGGAAATGACCACTTATGGTGGTTCTGAAAAAGTCATCGTATTTTTAAATTTTCCTTAATACACACTCAGTTTTACTATTTCTTTTTTTATGTATTTACTGAAAGCTGAGAAAGGTCTGAGAATGGGTGTGCTGAATCGTGCCACAGTCCTTTTATGTTGGTATTTGTCCCTTGTCAGCAGGTTACACTGAGTGCTATAGAGGAAGGACGTCTGAACTGAAAATAAGCAGATTAGGTATCCATACACTACACATATATGTGTAAATTTAAAAAGAAAATCAGAAAAATCTACCTTGCTTGTGAAATCTGTTAACTAGAAAGCAGCATAAAAAGGAAAAAAGGTAAAGGAAAAAAAGGTAAAGGTAAAGGAAAAAAATCTATGCTAGTGCACACCTGCAAAACATCTGCAGTACATCTTGGCTTTCCTCTATTTTGCAGCAAGTTATGAACCTTGAACAGAGTTGAGGAAATGATAATATTTACTGCTCCTGCAACTCACAAGGGCTTGTTAAATCATGTCCATATATGAATCTAGACACTTGTTTTCATGTCTCATAGTTGCCTCCATTTTTACAGTTTTCTTGGTGTCAATTTCTGTTCTATAGCAACAAGTTTCCAATATAATAATGAGTTATGGGGGGAAAAAAGAGGTATTGTAATCAGCATGGAAAAATATTTTCTAAGTGCATCTCACACATCACATTCTATTTTTAGTGAATCTTCATGCATTACGACTTAGTTTTGCTTACAGTTAGAAGTAGGGAAAATAAGATCCTGATCTTCCTATTTCAGTGAAGTCTTTATTCAAGATTTCATTCAAAATACATTCATCCCAGGTGCATTTTTTCTGAAACAGCAAATCTCTGTGTTCAAAGGTATGACAGGCAAGGTAGACTGAAAGCATTTTGTATCATTAGTACTTTCTATACAAGAGCTGGAAGGATGGAATCTACTTTTTTTATAACCTTTACTGGAGATAACACTATCCATGTATAATTTTTTCATTTTGTGTTTGTGCAGAGTAATACTGTACAAGACACAGGACGTGACATTACATGCCCAGCAGGTACATCAGTCAATGAAATCTCTTACTTTAATCCAAAAAAGAGAGAGACCAGTCACATCTTCCAGGTCTGCGTGGTCAGAGATTCTTAAGTCTAGGTCTGTGTGTGAATAAAGTTTTATTCTCAGCTGTAGGTAGTGAACCGTCCCAGCAGAACGCAACCCCTGTGCACTGTGGATAAACAAGGGACACCTGAACAAGGCTTTGTCAGTGATTATCTAGTGCAAATGGGAATGGTACAGCACACTGCTGCATCTGTTCCTCTAATTTCCATGAGTGCACAGAAAATGAAGGGATGCTATTGTTAGTTGGGATATGAGAACAATTTGTTGTATTGAGGCAAATGTGTACATCACAGAAGATCGTAACAAAAGGTCATGTATATCCTTGAGTGTTTTATACAGAAAATATAACCATCAGAAAGTCTTCAGCTGAACCTCTTAAGATAAACAGATAAATATTAATTCTGATCCATAAAGAGAGCTCAGACTCCAGATCAGGTGTGTCTTCCTTTTAGCTTACAGGCAACGCTTTGCATATGACTAAAGAATAAACTCTCTAATTCTTTGCTTGAAAACAGTATTTTTGAGCTCCGAGCAGTTTATTCTGCACATAAAGTATTTTATTTCTTTTGCTGCCATTTCATGACAAGTAAAATTACGTTGCGGTGTATGCTTCTTGCATCAGCATGCCATTCTTGCATCAGCATAGCCATCCTGGGTCAGACTGATGGTCTGTTTATGTTGGTATCCTCTCTGATAATACCCAGTAATGGATTCTTAGGAGGAGACTATGAAAACACTGAGTGATACTTGGTCAAATAATACTAGCCAAATTTCCAGAAATCCCTGGTTTAGGAACTTGCTGAACCAAAGGTTTGGTTGCATCACATGATTTAATAGTTCTTGGTAGGTGGGTCTTGCACAAGTTCACTTTTGAACATACTCAAACTCTTCCTATTAAAAATACCCAGTGACACAGTTTTTGCTCTGTTTTGCGTCTTAGCTAATCTTTCATCCAGCACACCTTTGTTTCTTTAGTTGGCTTTGTGCAAGCAACTTGCTTAAAGGCCTTTTGAAAGGCTAAGTTGTCAGTTGAAATCTCTTTTATTCATGACTAAAGACAGTTTCATTTATTGTCTCAGTATGTTGTGTGATGGTTTTCTGGACGTTTTAATCACTGTTTTTAATTACCCTTTCAAACATATTGCTGACACTAAATGCTGACTCTTTTGTAATTTTTTTTTATCATCTTCGGAACTGTTTTTAGGGATACAATGCGTTTTATCCTCTCTTACCTCTAAAGAGGAAGTTCTCACACACACTCACTGGTCAGCTATTTTGCAATGATACTCAGTTTGGACTTAAGGATTTTTTAGTTAGATTACTCCTCCAGATCCATTTCCATAGCTGTTCATTATTTTTCTAGAAAGCTGTTCAGTTTTAGCTGTTTGTCCTCATTATTTAATGCTGCAGACATCAGAACTTAGCTGCCTTACATGATCCCCATAAATTCCAGTGGGACTTATGGATGGGATGTAATTCAGCCGTGTTTTGTATTGTTCTTGGAAAAGTTTCAAGCTGTGTCTAGAACGTTACCTATTTTGCTCTGGTTGGAGATTGCAAAGCTAAACTTACACCGATTATTTCCTCTGGAAGGTGATGGGGAGACCTCAAAAGTGTTGCTGGAAATAACTATGTTGTATAAGATTCGTCATGAGATCCCTTTTAAGTCAAGGTCTCATACTCTTTAGCAATAGTTGTTAGTTTGGTCCATTAAGAATTTATTCTCATCTTTTTACACAATCAACTTGGTTATGTGTTGATTGCTAATGTAAACTCTGTAAATTATTTATGGTCCTAAATAAAACAAGAAACAGATTCTGATTACCAACTTTTTTTTTTAAATGATTTTTTTTTGAATTATTAAGTCTATCCCACTTGTTTCTCTTTGCAAGTTCTTCTTGAAAGTGTTGGGATTACTCAGAAATGTACAGAATTCAGCTACTGAATTTTTCATTAACACAAAACAATTCATCGAAAGATAGTCTTTGTGATGGCAGTGCATCGTAGCGCTTTTCGTTGGACTCTGAATCAATAAATTTAAATTTGACTCTCAAAATTTGTAAGGAAGGTCATTTGCATGATAGGTATCTGAGAATTTCCAATAATGTGTCTAATATTTTAGTGTAAACTGCCACTTTCTGTGTGGTGGTCCTTGTTAACACTTTCTAGTTCATAATTTGCATGCATATTACATAGTACCATACAACAAAAGTATCCCGTAATACTTTTTGTTTCTGATATGGGAATTGAAAAACATTCTGAGGGCACTTCACGAAATATAAAGGGGGCACAAAATAAAAACACAGGACACTTGTATAAGAGAATAGTTCTGTGTCATATTATAAGTAGAAACCTTTCCTGTACTTGGAGAGGAACGATGCTGTTCATCATATTTTGACTTCCAAAGTATTCATCCTGCAAACAAGCATTGATTATTATCAAACCATACGTTGCCTAATACAGTTAACACATACACGCTACCCACACCTAGAAATGAAATCTGAACACTTCATTGGAAATCATAGAATCATAGAATTAGTGAGGTTGGAAGAGACCTTTAAGATCATCAAGTCCAACCATTAACCTACCCTGATAAAAACACCACCACTTCTAAACCATGTCCCTAAGCAGCTCATCTACCCTTTTCTTAAACACCTCCAGGGATGGTGAATCCACCACCTCTCTGGGCAGCCTATTCCAATGTTTAATAACCCTTTCAGTGAAAAAATGCTTCCTAATATCCAATCCAAACCTTCCCTGACATAACTTGAACCCATTTCCTCTTGTCCTATCACTTGTCACCAGGGAGAAGAGGTCAGCTCCCATCTCTCTAAAACCTCCTTTCAGGTAGTTGTAGAGGGTGATAAGGTCTCCCTTCAGCCTCCTCTTCTCCAGGCTAAACAACCCCAGTTCCCTCAGTCGTTCCTCATAAGGTTTGTCCTCCAGACCCTTCACCAGCTTTGTAGCCCTTCTCTGGACACGCTCCAACACCTCAATGTCCTTCTTGTAGTGAGGGGCCCAAAACTGAACACAGTACTCGAGGTGAGGCCTCACCAGTGCCGAGTACAGGGGGATGATTACTTCCCTAGTCCGGCTCACCACACTATTCCTGATGCAGGCCAGGATGGTGTTGGCCTTCTTGGCTGCCTGGGCACACTGCTGGCTCATGCTCAGCCGGCCGTCCACCAACACCCCCAGGTCCTTTTCTGCCAGGCAGCTTTTGAGCCACTCTGCCCCCAGTCTGTAGCGCTGCATGGGGTTGTTGTGACCCAAGTGCAGGACCCGACACTTGGCCTTGTTGAACCTCATACCATTGGCCTCAGCCCATCTGTCCAGCCTGTCCAGATCCCTCTGCAGAGCCAATCTACCCTCAAGCAGATCAACACGCCCCCCCAGTTTAGTGTCGTCTGCGAACTTACTGAGGGTGCATTCGATCCCCTCATCCAGATCATTGATAAAGATATTAAAGAGAACGGGCCCCAGCACCGATCCCTGGGGGACACCACTCGTGACTGGACACCAACTGGATTTAACTCCATTTACCACCACTCTCTGGACACGGCCATCCAGCCAGTTTTTTACCCAGCGAAGAGTACACCTGTCCAGGCCATGAGCAGCCAGTTTCTCCAGGAAAATGCTATGGGAAACGGTGTCAAAAGCCTTACAAAAATCCAGGTAGATAACATCCACAGCTTTTCCCTCGTCCACTAAGTGGGTAACCTTGTCGTAGAAGGAGATCAGGTTTGACAGGCATGACCTGCCTTTCACAAACCCATGCTGACTGGGCCTGATCACCCTGTTCTCTTGCATGTGCCGTGTGATGGCACTGAGGATGATCTGCTCCATGACCTTCCCAGGCACCGATGTCAGACTGACTGGCCTGTAGTTCCCTGGATCCTCCTTCTAGCCCTTCTTATGGATGGGTGTCACATTTGCCAACCTCCAGTCAGCTGGGACCTCCCCGGTTATCCAGGACTGTTCATAAATGATGCAGAGTGGCCTGGTGAGCACTTCTGCCAGCTCCTTCAGTACCCTTGGATGGATCCCATCTGGCCCCATAGATTTGTGCACTTCCAGGTGCTGAAGCAGGTCCCTCACCATTTCCCTTTGGATTACAGGGGCTTCATTCTGCTCCCCATCCCTGTATTCTAGCTCAGGGGTCGGGGAACTCAAGGAACAACTGGTCCTACTGCTGAAGACTGAGGCAAAGACGGAATTAAGTACCTCAGCCTTTTCCTCATCCTTGGTTACTACATTACCGGCCCCATCTGCTAGAGGACAGATATTATCCTTGGTCCTCTTTTTATTGCTAATATATTTATAGAAACTTTTTTTGTTGTCCTTGACAACAGAAGCCAGGTTTAGTTTTAGCTGAGCTTTGGCCCTTCTGATTTTTTCCCTGCATTGCTTCACTACCTCTTTGTAGTCCTCCTGAGCGGCCTGCCCTTCCTTCCAAAGGCCATATATCCTCTTTTTTTCCCTAAGCTGCAAATGCATCAAGCTATGGTATCTCTTTCATATTCTCTTTTTGTTTTACAATTGCTAAATAGTTTCATATCCATACAAAGGAGTTTAGGCAAAAGTCAGCTCCTGATGACGCTACTTTTAAAGAATCATTTTAAATAGTTTTGCTGCAGTCAAAATGGAAAATGCTATTGTGTTTCTTAAAATTCAGTATTCTCAAAAATCTTTAAAAGACTTTTGAAGACTTTTTTTTTTTCCTAAGCTGTGCATACACTTAAAAAGAAAAACTTAAATCTGTCTCTGCTGATCTTTGGTTTTAAAACAAGTAATTTATGCTGCTTGGTGAACACTTTTTTTTTCAAAATGAATAATGGTTTAAGAAGATTGTGAAACCAAATACCCTTACTCTGCTTTTTGGAATGCAGCCTTATGTCTGTGGTTGCTAACAAATGGAAAAGGAACCACAAAATAAAAACATTTTTCATATAAGAAAGCATAATAAATCATGTTACATGTTTGAGAAGATGATTTTCTGCAGAAATAAGAAACTGAGGTGGTTCTCAGTGCTTCATAGGCTGTTCTGTGTGCCCTGAAGTTGGTGGCCCGTCTCTGTGCTGGTTTTGTCTTTTCTCAGCAAATGCGTTGTACTGCCGAGTACAGATAAGCTAATTTCTAGTCTGATATATCCAGTTAGGTTGTATGCTTTTTTTCTTGTGCTCGTTTTGATAAATTTGTTTAAATAGCCGTTCTTCTTGTGACATGTAACGTGAGATTTTTAAATGACAGTCATAATCTCTTCATTTTCTGTTTTGTTAGCCTAGTTAAAATAGTTTGTACAAGCTCTCTCATTTTTGTAGCCCTTATCTGTACCTGTTCCAGTTTACATTTAGTGAATGTAAACAGAGTATTCCTCTGTCTCAGATGAGATTATTTCAGCTGTTCTGTATCCAGTGTTACAAGCATAGACTTCTCTCTTGCTTGTGAAAATACTTTTTTTTTTTTTTTTTTGGTAGATACTAGCTGTGGGTTTCACTGTCCTACAACATTTGACTCTGGATAACCGATAAATTGTACGTTCGATGTCCTGATTCTGCCTGTATTTAGATTGTATTGATTGAACTATCTGGATTCCTGGACCTTCATGCTGCTGCTGCTTTTGGTTTCAGCGATTCAGACTGACAAACTCAGCACTTATAAATAGCAAGCGGTTTTCATCCATATTTCAGATGTCATCTGACTGACTAAATAAGTTTAAGTTGATTCTGCTAGGAGGCGATTGGAGCGGAAAGGTGTAAGTCAGCGCTTGCCTTGCTATTGCCCCACTTTTCACGTGGTGTGGTGGTTATGGCATTTCCCCAGCAATTTCAGAGAGTGCTAACAGACTTTAGTTTTAAATGGAAGAAAGAGAGAAATTTTAACTTGTGTTCACAGATTTGCCACCTTGTTTTGTCTGAGAAGCTCTAAACAACTTATGTACCTTAGGACTAGAGAAAAGGGGAAAAAACAACAACAACAAAAATAAACCAAAGAAAACCACCAACAAAACTGACAAAGACAGTGTGTTGGCTTAGTACACTGGTTTTACTGAGAAAACAGATGTACTCTTCAGTCAGATTTCTGTACTACTTTTACCTGCTAAGACTAATGGAAATCAGTGTTTCTGTTGTGTAAAATAATTTGACAGAATAGCTGAGTGTGGGAGTTTTTTTAATGGTTTTGGTCTGTGGAAGTTAATGGATCGTCTTTGTAACAAGAATTTAAAATATCTTCCAAAAGCTCACCTGTGCTGTTTTTTTTCTATTTGTTTCAGTGACAGCATATTGGAACTTAGTGTTATGCCAAAAGACGAGGACATCCTTCAATTGGTATGTTTATGAAGCTTATATTCAGACAATATGTTGGTTAAAGAAAAATGTCTTGCTGTTGGCTACAAAGTCTTTGAACTGTTACCAGCAAATAATTAGAGTTAACATTTATCTCTCTGTCATTCCTTAGATACTTTCGTACTTGTTTGCCATCCCTGAAATTTCAGAGGAATCCAAATATGGGGGAGAGTATCTTCTTCACATGATATTCCTAGCACCTTGTTAAAAAAAAAATCTTAGAATAGTGGTTGTATTTTTATTATATATTGGATTAGTTTCCTTATGTTAGAATTTATGAATTGGATTGCTTTCTTTAACTAGGTTGTCTAGTGCTAAATAAATTGGGAAATATTACTAAATTTGAATTAAAAGACTATCATATGGCTCTTAAAATTAGCTTTTGTTAATAACTCGCTAATTGTCAGTGGATTTCCAGGAAAGAAAGGAGGTGATGAATATGCTGAAGGCTATTACCGAATTTTTTAATTGTAACTGCTGTAAATATTTTGTTACATGAGGGGTAAAGGTTTTAAACTGAAAGAAGGTAGATTTAGATTAGATATTAGCTAGAAATTCTTTACTCTGAGGGTCGTGAGACACCGGCACAGGTTGCCCAGAGAAGTTGTGGAGGCCCCATCCCTGGTGGTGTTTAAGGCCAGGCTGGATGGGGCTTTGAGCAATCTCGTCTAATGGGAGGTGTCCCTGCCCATGGCAGGGGGGTTGGAACTAGGTAGTCTTTCAGGTCCCTTCCAACCCAAACTGCTCTATGATTCTATGGGTCTCAGTTTGAACTGAGTTCCTGCGTATATAGTGAGATAATTCATCTGCCATTTAGCGTCTCTAAATCCAAAAGAGCTGTGAATAAATTATGATGTGTAAGTGTGTATTGTGAAAACACCTAATGTATTTACATGGTCTAGTTTATTTTTAGTTGGAAGTATAGGAAAGGAGAAGACGACAAGGAGGGTAGGCTTTCTGGTTGGTAGTTGGAAAATTGTATTTTCTAATCCACACAGAGATAGTAAGACGACTTTAAATAACAGTGAAGAAAAACCTGTGGGTTTCAGTAGCTATTTTCCAGTATTAAAGGACAAATTAATGGGTAAAGAAAAAAAACCCAAGAAACTCAGTTGTGAGCTGAAGGTGAAGATAGAGGGTAATGTAGGAACTCAGCCAGTTAGGCCAACAAGCCAAGATTATTCAAATAGAAGTGATATTTTGAGAACATTTGATAAAGAAATATTTCAGTAATCCTGTACAGAAAATGTTGGGGGCAGGGGGTGAATTTAGATTGCATGAATAAGTGGGAAGGAAAAGCTGGGGGAGTTTGGTTTTGGGTTTTTTTTGAGGGGGAGGGTGTGTAATTGTTTTTTTTAGGGGGTGGTTGTTTTTTAGATTGGAACTGTGAATATGTAGAAATGAAGAATAGTTCTAACTTTTAAATGATCTGAATGGCCATATGCGTCTAATACAGTTTTGTAGCCATAACACTCTAAGGGTCTGGGCAAGGCAAGATTTGTAGGTTTAAAGTTAGACCTTTGTATTTGGCTGGGCAAGGAGCTCTTAGGCACGTCTTCCCTCTGCTGTTGAAACATGAAGCGCAAGCTTCAGGTGAAGTATAGATTAAAAACAATTGATTTGAATTTAACTTGTTATATCAACGATTGAGGTAATGGAGGCAGAGGAAGAAAGACAGATGATTGTTGCCTTTGGGCTAGAAAAGACTATTAGTAAAAAGAAAATAAGGTCATTCTCCTGGAGGAGATTGAGAGGTAAAGACAAAATATCTGCCTGTGGGAGTTATAGAAAAAAAACTGTAGATGTGTGGGAATAATTTCCAGGTGTCTAAAAAAAAAAAAAAAGGTTTGTTTTGAGTTGTAATATGTGGTGGAGTTGTGAATTTTGTATTCTATGCTCCTCTTCTGAAGTTAGAAAGAGGGTTAGGTTTAGTGAGGTGGAGTCATTTTGCAAAAAATGCTTTGCATTGCCTGTATAGCTTGTGCGCGTTCCTTCTTGACAGTTGTTTGCTGTTGGGTTGGGCTGGTGCATGATTATAATACAACATGGACGAGTTTATGCTCTTGTTTGCTGTGATGCATTTGTTTGGGTAAAAGTGGGCTTGTCGTGAGGACATTCCACATTTCACAGCTTTCCCCTGGCAGATGCTGAGACAGATGTTTTCTGCAGTCTGCAAGACTGAGTGTTGTGCGTACTTGGGCCTATTGGAAAAGACTTTCTGATAGCTGCAATTTGTTCATGCAGTTCTGTGATGGTCTGTATTTTAGTATATATGTTTTCAGGTGTCAATCTTTGATGGCAGGGTTACAACATGTGAAGATGCAGGCGATAAAAATTAATCGCATCATACAACAGAAGTCACCAGTTATGGCCCGTAGTTTTCTCCCTTTTAGACCACCACAGAGGAGGAAAAAATCTTATCACTCCCAAAATAACAATTAGCAGCCTTTTGGGGCACAGTGCACCACTGTAACTTCAGTCAAATGAAAAATCTATGCAATTCCTCTGAAGACGGTGATTATTAATCTTCAGCCTTTAGATGTTAGGATCTACTGTTCTCATGACAAGAATTTGGTGAAGAACTCTGCTCCACTCAAAGCTGAACACTCATTTTTAAAATATTTTCAGAGTAACAGCACAGAATGTTATTCCTTCCACTCCCTATGAAAAGACAGTAACTTTTTGTTTTCAGCTGAGAAACTGCATACTTTTTTGTTTTGTTTTTCTATTTTTATCCTTGTGATTAATGCTGTATTAGCTTTTGTGGAAAACTTATGTCTAAATAAAATATAAACCTCAGCAAGTTCTTATTCCAGCATGAAGTACAGCTCATATAAGTGATAACAATAATCTCTGTAGTGGTAATGTCAGTATATGTGCAAAATGAACAATAAATGGTAAGGTACAATGCCCTTATTAATAGGGGAAAAAGGTATACTTTTGTCACTGAAGTTGTGTTATGTAAGTTATTACAGTATGTTAAAGAATTTAGTTTTCTTTGACATATGTCATAAATTTTGCTGTAAATATCTTCAAATGGTATCACTGATTGTAAACTGTTGATGTTAAATACTGACATGCTGTAAAAACAGAAAAACTCAAAGCACTACTGGATATTGTAGTAGGAGCTAATGAAAGGTTTATCTAGTGCAATGAGGATGAAATGGTTTCATTATACTCAGGAATGATACTGGTTGTGGTAAGTTTTGTAGTATTTGGCAGCCTACTCCATGTGGTGATGACTGATGACTAGGTTAACTACATAAAGAACACAGTTGCTTGTTTCTATCCTTAGTTTGCTATTTATAAACCTTGAGTTTAGTCTTCAGAAATATCCATATATGTCTGTGAACCTCTTGGTATATTGAATTTCCTGAAAACAGGGCTTTAAATCCATTCACCAATAGTAACAATGAAGTGGTCCAATCCACAGGTCATCACCTTCTGTGGCATTTGCATGCCCCTTACTTAGAAGGGAATTACATGTGAAATCCTGCCGGTAGTGAAGTCAGCATCAGTTGTGTTCCTTCACTGGCATGATCTTGGAATTGTCACTCTGGGTATAGGGGAAAGGGTATTTAAAACATCTCTATCCATGACAAAACTTGAACTCTTGACAACTATGAATGTGTTGGGGTTTTTTTACGTTCCTCCTCAAATTTGAGATTAGTTTTCTTAATCTCTTGATAATTTTGAAACATTTGTAGGCAAGTAACTGTTTTGAGACCATGAGGGGGAAGGTGATGATGATTATTATTATATTATACTCTACTTAGTGTTTCAAATTAGATGTATCTATATACAATTTCTGTAGCATTCACAACCTTTTTGACAGAATTTGGGAGATCTGGGCAGAAAAGAAGAATTTGCTGCTTTGTCATTTCTGATACTTACCATTTTTGTGAAATTTGGCAGCTCTCAAGGCCGAAATTGCCAGTGATGCACCTGTATTAAAAAAATGTGAAAAAAAGAAAAATAACTTACATAAGGAAATGTATTCTGGAGTTTTATATGCCCCAGTAACCTTGTGCCTCTGACTACAGGTCTGCCTGTGGTCAACTTAAACAATATTGTCTTGTCTTTTTTTTTCCCCGAGGCCATTCAGTTGCATCAGACCTAATGGAGCAACATGGCTGTTTCATTGGCAAACTGAAATATTTTCATTTGCTTTACTTTAATACTTAAATAGAGATGTTTTCATAAGTAGCTGTATTTAGTCCAGAGTCTCGGAGCATTTGTTTACTTTCAGATTTTGTACTGACGCAGTTACTAATGTGCACAGAGGTTAATATTAAAGCTCTGGCAGCAAGGACAATGGAAGGAGGGGTGTGATGTGAAGATGTAGTGACCTAGAAGAAGAGACTTAAGCTTCGTTATCTAACATTGCATCAACTCACTGTGATTTAGACTAATGTTTACAAGAAAGTCTCTTGCACAGCTTGTGTTTGGAAGTTGTATTTCTTGGGCTTAAGGCATTAAATTTGATATACTAAAATTTCACTGCCATTTGGAAGAAAGGATGTGTGGTTTTGGTAGGGGTTTTATGTTTGTTTTTTTGTGGTTGTTTTTTTTTTCTTTTTTTTCTTTTTTTTTTTTCCCAAATAGTGTTTTGTGACTGTAGTGTATGCTGGGTGTTTCTGGCTGAATTGAAACCACTTGAGCTATATTACTAACATTCTTGCCAGAGTAGACTATAACTGGAAAATGTTTCCTTTTAAGACAGTGGAAAACCTTTTCTGGTGTGCAGTTCCCATACTCGTGCAAAATGTGGGAATAAGTTAGGACCAGGGAAGAGAATAATTTAGTAGTAAAAAAACATAATCTGAAGCCAGACTGTTTGGAGGAGGAAGGAAGAATGCCTCAAGCTCAGTCTTGCAAGGTGCCAGGCAGGTGAGTTTCTGATTCATCAAAACGCGTATCTCTGATTTTGCAAGTAGTTCGGTTGAAATCAGTGTTATTCATCCTCTAGTGAAGCATACTCATCCTCAGTGAAGCACATGCCTCTGTGCTTTTATGGATATGAACTAAGGGGACCAAGTCCTAGACATGGTTGGCTCAAGCTCTTGAAAGTACAGTGTCTCACCATGGTTCTATCCTTGTGTCAGCTGTCATTGTTCTGATATCAAATGTCATAAAATCAAATGGGGAAAAAATGCAAACAAACCCCTTAATTGGAATTTTAGAGAGTTAGAAAAATATCTTGTAGAATTCTTTATTTGCCTAAAATTTATTTTGCATATCATACGGCATGAATGTATTACCTTACCAGTTAAACCCTTCACGTGCTAATGGTTATACAAATTCGCAGTAAGAAACTGATTCTTTGCCATAGGAGTTTGCAAACTTGGTGCAAACAAAATCAGATTGCAAGGTGGGGAAGAAATTGTACCCAGTAACTAGAAACATGCTGAGTTCTTACTCTAAGTGCAGCAGTTTTCTTCTGGTAAATGTTGTGGAGCTGTTATCCGTCAAAGCCCTTAATGTTTCTCTAAATTGTTGTATTTGTATGGTAAGCTTTCCATAACTGTTGTTGTTTTGAGAAGGTGGGAAAGAGCTTACAAAACATCAAGACTGATTTTTCAGTCATATTGGAACTTCTGAATAACTGCTGAATATCTAACTCCTGTTGGAGTTCAAGTGGCTTGGCTGTTGTCTGATCAGGAACATCACTGATCTGGATATTAAAAAAATATATTTTTTTAAGTTGGAAGTTTTTTTTTATTTATTTATTTTAAAGCCTTTTTTAAAGACTTAAATTTAAGTCATACCCTAATGGCTTTTTAATGAGTATATCCTCTGTTGCAGTCACTTAGAGGTTAAGGTAGTATTTCCACATACTGTATCGTTTGAGGAACTAAGGGAGAAGAGAATAATAAAACAACTGTGTTTTATATGGAGTTGCAAAATAAGTTGTCTCAAAATAGTGCATGAATGCTAGTAAGTATATTGGCATACTTCACATTTTTTTAGTCTCTAAACGTCTTCTAAAAAATTAACTATCACATTCTGGTTAAAGCAATTAAAATATTTCATAGTAAAAAGGCTGGTGATGCATCATTCAGTGTGACATTATTCAGAACAAATCTGTGCATTTCTTTGTAAGTTGCAGTATTTCTCTACAGGCCCTTAATCACAATTATGAAACAAAGATATTTGATATTCCTTTGTGGAAATGTCACAGCCCCTATTTATAAACTTTTTCTTTCTTGGAAGAAAGTTCAGCTCTGTTTGGGAAGTGGGTGGAATGAGGTTGAAAGGAGAGCTACACTTTCTATCATCAGTATCCAGTAACTGTTTTACTGAGAACTGGCTGGCTGGATATACCTGCAGTAACAGAAACGTACCTTTTATTGGGCAAAGGGGGGAGAAAGCCTAGTGGACTTCATTTTGGACCCTGTGAGAATGTTGTCTTTTGAAGAAGATGTTTTAATATCTGTCATAAATTTTTGTCAAGAGCTGAGAACTGATTGTTGTACTCATTTGGAGTCTTCAGCTCTGATAAGATCGCAAGCGTTTTGGAATTTAGCCTTTCTGCTGTCGAAGTCAATGACGCATTGTTTGTGATGGGCATGTTTTACAAAAACATAAGCACAGTGCATTTTATATCAGTGTAACGTGTGCGTATCCCAGGTTTTGAAATGTTTTATCAGCTGTATAAAGTAATAATTGATTTCTGATTGGGGGGTGTGTGATTGTTTTTGTCTTGCATGCCAGCAGTCTCTTGCTCTATCTGTTTTCTGGGTCTTCAGCATCTTTTCCTTTTTTTTTTTTTTTTTTTTATTCTTACAGCCTATCAAGATCTTAAATAGACATTTGTTTAAAGATTTAGAAATATTTTGTATATTCCTTCCCTCCATTAAATGTGCCAGTGGAAACCAGTCTTGATTTTTGCTATGAGTGGAGGAAAAAAAAATACAAATCACATGAGTAGAGTGTTTCTGCAGCATCATTCCTGTAATTTCAGATGTACAGCTTGAAAGCAGCTGCAGTCAGCTGACAGCTTGTGGTCATGTTCAGATATATGTGGGGAAGGGGCGTGCTGTTTTAAATGCATAATAAAGCCGTTGTTTCGTCACCAGGAAGCAGGGATGGTAGCAGCCCAGGGGAAATGAGAGACAGTAATGTTGCTGTAGTGGAAGGGAAGTCTTGTTGCACAGAGCCGGAGCTCTCTGCAGGCAGCTGTAGGGATGCACCTAGGCAAAATGGCACAAATATCTTTTGCTTTCTGTAAGGGTCGAGGATAAACGCGAGGAGCAGATAAAAGCCTGAGATGGACATGCTCACAAGGAGGGTGAAGTTATTTTTTATGCTCTACTGCCCTTTACCTCTGTTGGTACCTTCCAGGGAAATCAGTGTAGTTGTATTTTTAGCTTGCTGAATCCAACATCAATATGACAACATAATTCTGTCTTTACATCTGTAAGCAGCTTTTACTATGTTTTCCTGTTTTCTGCCAGCTGCAGTTTACAAAGGATGTCACAGCACTGGTAAGAAATGTACAGTAGCCATTTCTCTGATGGTTTTGTAAGGCATGTTTTTCTTAATTATTTGTGAGAAATGAGAATATGAAACAGCAAGTTTGTTGGAAATGAGCTAGATAGTCTGAGCTGAATTTTCTTCATAATGCTAATCTTTTAATTTGTGGTTTGTGCCTGTGTTATTTGGTCGTTTTTCTCTTAGTGTGCCTTAATATTTTGCACTTCACTAACGCTTGGGGTAACATTGCAGCAGTATTGTAAATGCCTCGCCCTCCTCTGTACTTTGTTCTGTATTAATTTTATGGCTGCACTTGGGCTTTTATAACCTGTCTAGTATTAAGACAGGGCACATTGATATTCGGGAATTGAGCATGTTATGATTTGGACAGGAAATGCTGTGATATGATACCACGCCTAAGTGTGTAAAAGCCCTGAGAAATCATTTTAATCTTCTGTTGCATTGGCAGGCTCTGCATTGGCTCTTTATTTCATTATGTCTAAACTGAACGAAGTAATGCTGAAGTTTTTCAGTAACAGGATATTGTTTAAGTATGCTGTATGCTTCTCATTGATTTATTATTTTGAGTGTTCTGTTAATTTCACAATTATAAATGCTGCTTTTCAAAAAGGCTACAGAAACATACTCAGTACAATATAACCATTTTTTCTCAGGAGTCAGGCTCTTAAATATAGTGGTGCAAATAAATGCACTAAGGAAATTAATTTGAGATTTTAGTTTGTGTTTTATTAGTGTGTGGACAGCAGTGGGTATGTATGAGTTTTCATACTGTTTGTACCTTGAAGTTAAAAATTTTACAATTACTAACATTTTTGCAGTAAGATTTGTGTGCCATGTACTGGCTGTCTCCTATAAAATGTAAGATGACTTACAGGGTGTTGGCTCACAACAAAGATGTTAACTGCTTCAATTTATTCATTTTATGTTTAGGAACAGTAGCTTTTATGCAGAAGACATCTTAGAGGAGTGTGTTTATGTATATTTGTGTGTACTTTTCATATGTACTACATTAAATGAACAGAGTTCTGTTATACACTAAGGGAATAGAGAATTTTCTAGTGCTAGTTGGAATTTATTATGCAGCATTTTAACCTGTCGATTGCTGTGAAATTCTGGTTTCTAGCAATGTGAAGCTTAAATGGGAAGAATGCGTGAAGCATCATGATAGAAAACAAAATTGAGGGGGAGACAAGTGCTGTGTTTTGTGCTCATGGATTTTGAGAAACCTGCCTCAGTGCCCTACCTGCAGTATTTCCTAGGATTGATCATAGTTCAGTTTTTTGATTGTTGAGGGAGGAAACGTATGCAATGAATGAATGTAGGTAATGTATGCTTGTTCTGTTTCTGCTCACTAAGGGGACGGAATGCTATTTTTTATCTTTTTAACTAACATTTTATCTAAAATGATAGATAGCGTGAATTTTGTAGTTGTGTTCCCTCTCTTGAAGCTTGATTGTGCAAATGCTAGATGGTGAACTTTTCCATCTCCCTCATGACTGAATACTCACTTATTCTTCTCTCCACAGGCATATTCCCAAGATGCCTACTTGAAAGGCAACGAAGCCTACAGTGGTAATGCCCACAACATACCTGAACCACCGCCAATATGTTATCCACGCCTGACATCCACAGCTTCTGTTATGGCACAAGCTTGTGACAAGCTATCTTCTGACTTCTCACTGGGGAAGCAGCAAGTCAGTAGACCAGTACGGGCATTGACACAGCCAGAGAGGGCCTACAGAATGGAAATACAAGTGCCTCCATCACCAACAGACATTGCAAAATCAAATACAGCTGTGTGTGTTTGCAATGAAACTGTAAGGACTGTTATTGTGCCTTCTGAGAAGGCTGTAGATTTGCCATCTTGTAGAAATAATCATGCTGGTCCATCACACAGGACAGAGGAAGTAAGATACGGCTTAAAAGATCAAACCAGTCTAAAAGCACGGACCACGTCACCATCTTCTTCAGTGTCCACTGCCATTGTACTTCCCCAGACTCCAATAACAAGGCCAGTTGATCCAGCTGGAACACTAAGTAAATCTTCAAATTATGTAGTATGTCCAGAAGGAATCCCAAGCACTAGACCTCCTGCTCAAGCCACGGATTCGCCCTCAGTCTCTACTAATCATTACAGTTCTCCGACATCCCACCAGCACATAGACTGGAAGACCTACAAAACTTACAAAGAGTACATTGATAACAGGCGCATGCACATGTATGGCTCCCGAACAATACAGGAAAGGTTAGATAGTTTAAGAGCAGCTTCTCAGAATACAACTGATTATAATCAAGTGGTGCCAAATCGCACTGCTTCACAGGTACGGCGCAGGAGCACCTCTCACGACAGGGTTCCACAGTCTGTTCAGATCAGGCAGAGAAGTGTATCCCAGGAAAGACTTGAAGATCCCGTGTTGATGAAAGAGTGGCCACGAAGTGCTTCACAAGATACTCTAACTTCACCTTCGGTTAATGCTAGGAATCACAGGGCTCGGTCATGGGATTATCTCAGCAAACAGAGTGAAGTGCTAGAAAATTTTCATTCTGAGAATCTGATTGCAGATACTAATGGAGATAGGAGAAAGACTTACAAGTGGACAGGGTTTACTGAACAAGATGATCGGCGAGGTATTTATGAGAGATCTAGACAGCATGCATTTCATATGTCCCTTCGAGGTCAAAATTTTTCTATGGCTCCAAGTGGTTATCTTTCAGACAACAGGAGAACAGGTAGTAGAGCTTCTCTGCCTGGTTCTCATTTTCAGAAAGTTCCACCAGATATAAAGATGTTGCAGTCTTCTCGAGATTTACAAAGTCCTGGGGGAGTTTCAAAACCTACAACTGTTTCACAAGAGAGATTGTCTCTCACACCAGCCAGAAGTTCTAAAAGTAGCTCTTTGAAGAACTCTGCTCCCTATGCAGCAAAACCATCATTTCCCCTTAACCAGGGCCTGGATACTATTGCCAGCAAAGACCAAAGAACAGTAAATCACTTGCATCAGAGTGGTCTGTTAAACCAACAGTTGAGGATCCGAGCAGAAGGTGCCCCAGATCACAAAACAGAAACCGGCAAAACCATCCAACCTGCCTCTCTGTCTCCAGCTTCTGCCAAACTTGTTCAGCCAACAAGTGAGAGTTCAACTACCTCTGACAACGTAGATGGTTCCATCAGACAAAAGGGTCATGATTTTGAAAGGGAAGATGTCCACGAGCATGAAATTCTGCAAACGGATGTTCAGGAAAATGACAAAGACACAGTGGTCATGCGGGACAAATCACCTTCTGGCCACCAAACTCCACAGCCTTTGAGGCATCAGTCCTACATTCTTGCTGTAAATGACCAAGAGGCAGCCTCGGACACTACCTGTTGGTTACCTAACGATGCTCGGAGAGAAGTCCACATAAAAAGAATAGAAGAAAGGAAAGCATCAGGTTCCAGCCCACCTGGTGACTCCTTGGCTTCTATTCCATTTATTGGTGAGTTAAAACTATTCCAGTGTACATCAAATACTTTACTCTGCTAAAGATGATGGGGAGCGCTGTGCCAGGTAGCTTGACAGCTGCTCCTGTAAACCCTGAGGTTGAGGGCCATTGGGGCTTTTTTCTCATCTAGAGTGCTGTTAGGCTGGTAAAACAGAAAATATCCTTCAGTGGAGGAAAAAAATGTTCTGTTTGGAGTCCTGGAGGATCAGTGTAAAAAAAAAAAAAATAAAATTTCTACAGTGACTTAATATTTTTCTAGAATCTTCCTTAACCCCCTGGAGAAGTCTGCGTTGTATAACTGCATCTGGATATCACTCCATGTAATGCTCTGATGTTATTTGTAGGGACAGCTAGCATTGGCAGCACCTTTCAATATACTTTTACTTCTCTAGTATAAAATATATTTGGAATCCAAGAGAGAATATGGGTACAAATCCATATAAGGGTGATTTGTGAAAAAAAGTTTGTCAGCAGAATAGGTAAGGTGAAAGCTTTCTGAGGCAGATATGGGATAGATGAGAGCTGTTTCAGGTGAAAGGATAGCAATAAAATGAAGTGAATTTGCAAGTAAAGACACTAAGATGGATATGAACTAAAGGGTTTGTGGAAGCAGAATGTGAGAAGGCACAAAGATTCGCCTGTGGACTGCGACACAAACAGGGTTGGAATTATAGGGAGCTTACAGGAAGGAAGCTGAGCACTTTTGAGATAATTTGGAAGAAAAGAGGAACTCATGGAACGATTGTAAGTAGTAGAAAAAAGAAATAATTGAAATCCCAATTTTGGGTATGTGAGGAATTGGAATCATCTGCTGAAGAGAGTTTCAGTGGCAGAGCATTTCTATTCTACTCAAGTAGTCAATGCCTGTGTCATCTTTGCACCGCTGTTTTTGAGTTGGATTTTCTTTTGTTGTGGCTGGTTTAATCCTTTGGAGTCTAGATGTCTGTGGACCATTTTCCACAGGGGTTGATTTATAACTGACTGTGTGGTGTTGAATTTAGTATAAGAAGTATTTAGAAAACACTGAATTTTGATTCTCAAACTCATGTATGTGAGAAACAACTCATCTTCATACTCTTCAGATTTTTTTTACAGATTAGGTTAAGGGAGTTACAGATACATTGTCTTAGCACAATTGTCTTCTATTGCAGATCTGCAGCAGTGATTTCCTCCCCGCCCTCCCCCTCCCCCCCCCCGAATTATCTGTAGTATCTGCTACTTGTTTAAAGTAAATAACCAAAAATAGCGAAGAAGCTTTGTGTGCATCGAAGAACAGAAATCATACAAAAGATACAATAATTCTGTTCTTTTGATAGAATTTTAAGACATAACAAAAGTGCTTTCTTAGCTAGCAGATGGTTTTTATATTGGGTTTTCCTTTTTGGGTGGGAGTTGTGTAGATTTTTTTAATTTTTTTTTTTATTACTGGATGCATCATTATCCAGTGTAATTTTGGATTCTTCTTTAGACCTTGTCCATCTTTCTTCAAGGATTAGTACAGGTTTGTAAAGCATGTAACTGGTCTTTATGCAGGGTTTTTTAATAGTCTGCCTGAACTCAACATAGGGCACTTAAGTTACCTGTGGTATTTGTACTCACATATGAGTGCTTGCTGGGAATTTTCTAATCCCATACAACTTAAACATCATGTAAAAACTAGATCAAGATCGTCAAAATCAGGCCCAACCTTTTCTACACAGTCTCCTTTCTTGGTTTTGGCAAAGACTTGCCATGAACTCTTACTCATGTGGCTTGCTTCCAGATTTTAAGGAAATGTGGTGATTAAAGTTCAAAGACGCCTTAAACATGGCAATTGTACCGCACTCGGGTAGCAGCTGAGCAGTTCAGGAGAAACAAAGTTGTAAATCTCCATTGCAGTCTCTTGGCATAACACCACATGGGATTGTGTGAATTCTTATGAGTTCCTTAGCCTCTTGGATGGAAACCTCAGGAATACTCCAGAAATATCAGAAGCTGGTGCTGCTACAGGGTGGGCATGGTCTGAGCCAACACAGTACTTGCGGCTGCCTTTCTAGCAAGGAATTCTTTTGCTGGTACAGGTGCTGTGGAGAATTTCCACCACAGCTCCAGCACATTGAAGATGAAATAACCTTCTCTGAATAGGAAGAGCATCAAATGCCATTAAGAGTGGTCATCTTCCTAAGTTAGAATTAATATTCATGATTCTAACTTTGCTTGTTTGTTATCATTATGCCTAATTATAGCTTCATTTGTTAAAACCCTTACTTAATCAGGTGGATAAAACCCTAGATCTACTTTGAAACTCAGTTAAAGGCTATTCAACTCTTCTGAAGGAAAATCGCTTGGATTTTTCTGGTTTGTATTTTGATTTGTGTGTCCCTCCCCCCACTTCTGTCTGAATATGTTACTTTGAATGAAGACATACCTTGGTCTTGGCAACCTCTCTGCTTCCCTTATGTTTACATCAGCATAATTGTTTTTTGCAGTACTAGATTTTACTAGACATGGTTCATTTCATAAATGCACTTACTGAAGTTATTTGTACAGTAGATCTTTGGAGTAGTGTAAAAATGTAAATTTGGGGGAATAAATATCTTCCCAGGTTACATATTATTGCCATTTTAAATACTTCATGGTGTGTTTATTTTTGTTATCACTTTCTGCTCATTAAAAGTAGTAGATATGGCCAGACCATATTTTGGTAGAAATTCAGCCAGAAACAGTTGGCTTTTGCAGCAGTATTTGGTGATTAACCTGCTCTTGATAATAGGACAACAGCAGGATGATTTTAGAGTATGTCTTTGAAAGTAGCATTGTGCCCTGCACCACAAACAGAAATCCAAGCAGTTTCCATCAAACTTGTTCACGGAAGATTTCTGCAGAGCTTATGGTGGGTTGCTGAAGAACTGCCTTTTGATGCTACTCCTTTCACAAAAGGCTGTTCTGAAGCAGGGAAATTAAATTTTGGGTTGCATTTGGGAACAGAAATGAGAGATCTGTTCAGAGCAAACCTAGCAGGTATCTTTTATAGAAGAAATTGATTTATTTCAAAAAAATCAGGCAAGATGATGTGTGTTCAATGTCTTCTTCAGGTAAGCAGGTGTTCTTGGGGGATAAGGAAGCTGCCAGTTTTACAGAAAAACATACCCTGGTACTGCAGGCTTCAGTACTTCCCATGTGCTACTAAATGCAGGGCATTGTGGTTAGCTTGGAAAGCTGCTGTTTCTATTTCAGGTCCAAAGAAAGGCTCTGTTCTTGAAATGCTCTCTATTGTTTCAAACTATACCAGTTAGTCTAATGAAAGGTTCCTCCTTTTACCCAGAAACAGTCTCACCTGTTCTCTACACTAGTAAAAATACCATTATCTCTATCAGTGACTATATTAGCAATGGTGGTATTTAATGTACGTTTTTTTCAGACTTGTAGTTTGTATACAATTTCTCTGTTAGAAAACAGCAAATGATAAATTTCTGACCTACTGGGTAATTTTGGATGTGTTAACCTGCACTGGGATGGAAATTAGAATGCTACTTAACATTTTTGTAACTATTGAGAAAAGATTGATTCAGAATATAGTTATTTTAATACATTTCTTAGACATAGAAGTCTGGTGGTCATGTCTGAGATTTGCAGCTAGCTTGAAACACTTTTTTTCCTTCTTATGCCATTTATTGTAGAGTAGAAAGCAATTTAAAAAAAGGATAATCCAACTCCCAGGTTGAGTTGAATGAACTCTACCCATATGAGTGAAATGGAGAAACTGCTTGAATATTTAACCTGATTGCAGTCGTCTAGCTGCCAGTGCAGTTTAGTGCTTTCGCCATTACTATTGGGTGAATGTTCTTTCCAACTTTGCAGTGGGTTGTTACATGAAACCTAAGTTTGAATGGATACGTTTTAAAATACTTAGCCTAAATAAACATCATCTTGAAGTTTAAAATTCTTTTCAGATCAAACAAGTTTATAGTCGCCTCTTTCGGTAGCTTTTCTTTTAGGCGTGCAGTAGCATCAGATAAGTACGAAGACTTTTCCTCAGAGGTGTGATCCCATTTTTTAAAATATCTAGTACATCCTTACCCTAGAAAAATTTTAGGTCACTTCATTCCACTGTTAATTTGTGAATAACTGTGAGAAATTAGCCAGATAAAACTATTTAACCAGACTTTGAAAACACCAAAGTGTTGCAAAAATTAGATAAGTATCCTCTCTCTGGCTGAAATTGATACCAAAAGAAGGTTGTAAGAACAGGACAAGGGTATATGATACTTAGCGTTGGTACTTTCTATCCTCCAACCATTTGCATTTTACAACTTTCCTGAGCCAAATGTGATTTTCTAAGTGCTCTATAAATGTCTCCATTCTCTTTTGTACTACAGTAAAATTTTGCTATCCAATATTCTGTATTGATTTAGATAGAGATTTGCCAGGAGTTTCACAGCTTTAACTACACGGTGTTCTCTTTTTCTGAGTGTGTATTTTAAAACCTGTCTCCTGCTGGCTTAATTTCTGATACAAATGTTGTAAGAGTGACCAGCGGGACTGCTAATCTTTATTCACCCTTTCCATGCAGACTGCTAGTCTTGATTCACCCTTTCTATGCCACTCATAGTTTTATCTCTCTATTGCTTCTACCCTTAGCACAGGCAAACAACCATAGTGAGTTCTATACTAGTAATCAAGCACACACTGCTTTTCACCTTGCTTTAAGAGCTGATCTTCGTGCTACTTTTCAAAAACAAAAAGATGTTTTTATTGGGTTCCAGTATCTATTTTTCTACAAATTTCTGTCATGATAAAAGTATTTGGGTACTTGTTGATTAGCAGAGAGGATAAATTTAGCTGGCTTGTAGTGAATTCTGCTCAACCTTCTTTCTTTTTTTTTTTTTTTTAAAGTAAACTAAGGAATTGGGTGGTGAAACATTTTAAAACATTCAGCATTAGTTACACTTTTCAGGCATCTTTATTGTACAAGTGGTAGCACACTTCTCTAATGTATAGGTGTATAGGGTTACCTAACTGTAAATGATAAGTCATGGTCATAACTCCAAATACTTTTTTTGAAAGCGTAGTGACTTTACTGCCCTTTTTTAGTGAAATACATGCCATAGCTTTCCTCTCCTCCCCCCTACATCTTTATGTCTCTCTCTGTAGGTTGCTTAGGCTCTGGTGCGGAAGACGACAATGTGAATGCACACGTACTGAACGCAGTTACATTCCTGAAACTAGAAAATAAATTGATACGCTTGCACAACACACTGTGAAAAGACTTATGATGGTAGGAATAGTGAAAGGTTAGGGGAAACAAACAAAATAATTGAAAGGATGTACTCATTTTGTTTTCTCTTCGTGAGAAGAGATCAGCATCAGGCAGACAAAAATTCAAAACCTCAAACTTCTACAGCAGAGATCATGGCTTGTCAACCCAAAAATGTGTGGATACCTTCAGGGCAAATGGTGGCTGAATACAGATGGTTGATATGGCATGTTTCAAGGAAACTTTAATTTTAGCAAAATCTGTTGGCAGTCAGGATGAATATGAAAATCTTCAGCAATCATAATTTTTTTCTACGAGTTACTGCCTAGCTATTCCAAACTACGAAAACATAAATGTAACTGCAATAGAAACTAGAGCTGACAGATGTTCATCTTTGAGGGACTATTGCTTCCATTATTTTAGCGATATCATTGGCACAGCTTTTAACATGTCATCAGTGTTTCTAGGATAAGCATCAGTCTTCTGTTTTTTCAGGGTTTTACAGTGTGGCCTGCCAAATCACTGTTGCTCCAGGCTGAAAATTTCAGTGTTTCTTATCCAAAGAACAATTTTTAAATCATTGTGGTATTCCAAAGTATAGCAGCCAAAACACAAAATTACAAATTAACACTTTAAATACTGTTTAAATGCTTCAGTAACTCAAAAATCCTTTTTTAATTAAAACTTAAAATTTGAAGTCAATAATTCATGACATCTAGAAGAGTTCTAATGGAGTAGAAGCATCAAATTTATTTGGTAATGGGTAGTATTTTCAAAGCATGAATCATCCTCAGTATATCATTATAACTTAAAATAATAATTACAGGTAATAAAGGAATGCTGTCAGGGTTCTCAGCCAAAAAAGTATATTGAGAATTGTACTTTTTTAACATGGCAGGGTAATACTGTGAACAGGAACCTTTAGAATTTCTTTGTATTACTTTCTGTAGAAAGGGAGTTATACATTTGTTTAACACTGAAATAAGGAACAGACTGTCATAGATAAGGTTTTCAGAATAGTTTCACATGAAGAATAACCTTGGGAAGTCTTTTTCGGGTTTTGTGCAACTCAGTATCATGAACATATTATTTACATGAACGTGTTAGCAGAGGACTGAATTTGATGATTCAGGAGGCTTGTTCCAGTCCTGTGTTTCTGTGGCTTACAGAAATGAATGTGCTCAGCATGCAGACATGCTTCCGGTATATTCTTTCAGCTACAAGAGGATAATTACGTAAAGTAGATATATGAAGAAGTTCTTTGTAAAGACAATCAGTGTTGTCAGTGCTGGAAGTACTTAAAAACTAACAAACAAAAAAACCCCAAATGTTTTTAAAAATCCCTTTTGAAAATGAGGTAGAATGTCATGATGAATCCAGGCAATAGTATCTTCTTTCCAAATCATGTGGTTTAGGCTTGGAAGTCTTTAGTTATTGGAGCTTTTATCCTTGCAGGTTAAACTGTAAGATGCAGCATCTTGTACTTCAAGATCTGTAACAAAAAGTCCCTGCTGTGGGGTGTTTATTAGTCCTTTGTGATATCTTCTGTGATGGCAGGGTTAGTCCCATATAGGTTATTTTTGATTGAACAATTCTTTTTTTGGTTTATTGGTTATTTCTGGGCTTCTCACTGTGCAGGTGAAATAGTATACATGGTCTTTTTATTTGATTGTCTTCCTGACAGACTTTTAAGAAAAATGGTCTATAGTAGTATGTCTGTGTTTACCTTAAATTCAGCTTCTTTTGACATTTCTTGGAGATGAGGAAACTCTCAGATAGACTTTTTTTTTTTTTAACTTCCTTGCCTGTGTGTGGACGAAGATCCTCTTCTACCTCCGGTATCCTGTCCGCCCTCTCTCTCCTTTCCTCCTGCGTTCTTCTCACTGGTGCCTCTTCTTTGCAGCCTCTGTCCCCGTGCCCCACTCTCCCTCACTCCATTTGTGCCTGTGCCTCACCACTCTTCGCTTGACCCCTCGTGTCCTGCCTGTCCCCTCATGTCCTGCCTGTCCCCGAGGTGAAGGAGGGGAGATCTGGTCCACATGGCTGTACCATCAGGGAAGTGCTGCCTGTGGCAAGGTGAAACAAACCTAAACTGAGGGGCACAGAGGAGGTACTAGATATGAGACAAGATTTTTAAAGCTTTCATGTACTGTATTTAAGAAGAATGCTTTGGGGCAAGGTAGTGTTGTGTATTGCGATGGTGCAGAGCCTGTCATGATACCATGTGCTATGGAATGCTTGGATAGGCCAAGCGTGCAAAACGGTTGTTTACAAAGGGCTGGAAGTAAGGGAGTGCCTTTAAAGCTAGTCTTGCTCCAGGGTCTCTTCATGGCACTGGCATGTCCTGCCTGCCCTTCAGTAAAGAAAGGATAGGTTGTTTTTTTTTATTCTTCTAATGAGTGCTTGATATTTTTGTGTCGTCTTTTTCTGCCATAAGCAAATGGACTTGCCATGTAAGATTCATTCCTAAATTACACCACAAAAGCCATAACTTGATGTTTGAGACTTTGAGAGAAGTATTGAAGAAATAGAGAGGCAATGGTTAAAAAACTTACTGTAATGGCTGTCAGGTAGGTGCCATCTCAGTACATAGAAACCTTCGTATCTGTGCCTCTGTTGAATGAAGATAATGTTTTTAATGATTCTTTCAGCCCTTTGCTTTGGAGACCAAAAGCAGTATGAGTTACCTCCCTGTAGCCTTCTGCAGAAGGCTGAGCTTTTTGCAAAGAGCAGTCACAGTTCTGCGAGGTCAATGAGTAACCAAAATTGCATTAAGTACTACAGGGGCATCTTTAAATACGTACTTAATCCAAGAATTGGATATGGTTTTCAGAAAGCCAGTAACATTACAGTTATCCTCTTCAGTGTATGCTGTTTGGGAAATTGTATGTTGAGTGATTTTTGCGTCTGGGGGTGCACGCTGTCTCAACATTCTTCATATGAAGAGCAATTTAAAGCTGTTTTCAGTGTGAGTTATTACATAGCTATCGCATTTTCATTTTATCTTTAAATCTGATAACAATCTTTGATAAAATACATACTTGTTGAATTAAGGTTTGTAGACACATCTTCAAATTGTCTGTTTAAATTGAAATGCCTAAATAGTGTTTTAAGTAGTAATGTGGTCTGCAATACACTTACTAAATAATACAGTTCCTTCTTAGTCTTTAACGGCGTTGAAATACTGCTTGCAAGACTGCCGTGTCTGAAGGGAAATAAATATGAAAGATGACTTTAGCCTTGGGAAGCTAGTTTTTTCCAGTCGCTTTCTATTACCAGTGAAGGAAGATTTGGCACTCTGAATCCCCAGGTGTTGGTAGGAGAAATCACCTTTCTCTGTTAATGATAGCCCAAGCATCCCTGATGGTTAGCCTCTCTGGACTTAAAGTTAGTCTGTGCATTTGGTCTCCATACTTGTATGTTATGATTCAGTCAACTAAACCATTTCCAGGGGGTGGGGGGAACCCAAACAAACAAACAAACAAAAACACCAAAAAAAACCCCAAACCAAACAAAACCCACAATCATAACCATCTTGGATAAACAAGGAACTCTTTAAGACAGCTCCAGTGCAGCTCAACCCATACATGTCAATCTGACTCAATGAAATGCATCTGAGGTGCTGAGAGAGTCAGCTGATGTCTGTCATCTTTGAAGGATCATGAGGACTGGGGGAGGTCCCCATTAACTGGAAAAAAGCAAATTGCACACCCATCTTGAAAAAGGGTGAGAAGGACAATCCAGGGAAGGCAGTCAATTGGCCTTATGTCAGTCCTTAGGAAAATCATGGAGTTGATCCTCTTGGAACTTATTTCAGGGCACATGAAAGAGGTGATTAGGAATAGCTAGCGTGGATTTACCAAGGGTAAATAGTAAATAGAGCTTGACCAATGTCATTGCCTTTTATAATGAGATGACTAGATCTCTGAATGAGAGGAGAACTCAAGGGGGTTACCAACCTTGACTTCAGCAAGGTTTTTGACCTTTTTAGTGACATCATCCTTGTGCCGTAGCCTGGATGGGTGTAGTGCTGGATGTATAGGAAAACCGGATTGTTGGGTATAAAGGGTAGTAGCTAAGGGTTAATATTCTTCCTGGGCGGTGGTTACATGTGGAGTTCTTCAGGGTCTATCTTATTTAATGTCTTTATTGGTGACCTAGAGAGGAGATGGAATACACTCACCAAATTTGTAGATAATGCCAACGAGGGAGTGCAGTCAATATGCATGAAGGCGTATTCAAGAAGGACTTAACCTAGAGGGATGGTCTGGTAGGAACCTCTTGAAATTCAAGGACAAATGCTACGTCCTGCTCCTGGAATAGTCTAACCTCCTGCAGTGGTACTGGCACCTTGATGGTAATGGAGACTGACACCGTACTGGTCTGCATCAGTAGGAGCACAGGCAGGGTATTGTGGAAGATAGCATTCCCCTCTGTTCAACACTTGTTGGATGACAGCCCTGAGCAACGTGGTATGAATTCAGCACTAATCTTGCTCGGCAGAGGAGGTTGGACTAAGGGATCTTCCAAGGTTTGCTCTCACCTGGATAATTCTGTGATTCATTTAAATTATATTTAAAGTTCTCAAATGTGCCCCCTTTTGTGTTCAAGTGTTCAGGTTGTTAGTTTCAAACCTTCATGTGTAATTCTCAAGGACTTTTCCAGGAGGTTCAGTTATAAACAAAAACATTAAATATTATGTTAATAATGATTACATTGTATTGTAGCAGAATAGTAGGATATGATACAGATCTGTGCTTTTTTTCAGTTATTTTTTTGGTGTTCATTCCTTTTCATCTTTCATCTTTGGTAAATTGGTTAATACTTCTTCCTTAGTTCCTCATCCACAGAGTTGGTATAGTATGTCCTCTTTGTCATGCTTTCTCGCCCGTGTAATCCTCAGTTTTGAAATCTCTCATTCTGCCACTGAGCCCATTCAGTGTAAATTTGTGTCTTTGCAGAGTCAAAGTTAGTATTTTTCCAGTTCACTTACCTCGTGTACAGATGCTCCCTCTCTTTGTTAGGTCCTGGATCTCCAGCTGCTCTGCTATACAAACGTACTCTGATACATGAATTTTGCTCAGCTTTTGCTAGCGAATTAGTTAATGCAAGTTAACTGTAGTTGGATCTGTGTTGCCTGTTTATTACAAGTTTTCAGTGTCGGTTGTCCTGAAAATCACTAGTTGCAATGTTGACCAGCTGTGTACTCATGTTCAAGCAGAGGTGACAAGCGCTGGAGATGCTCTGTCACCATGCCGGCTCATTTTCCAATGGCCGGTGTCTTGGGTCACTTCATAAACAATAGTGCAGAACAAATTGTATTTGTATCCTTTTCTCAAATGAAAAGTAAAACTTTAAGTAGTCTTTGACCTTTTTGTTATAAATATTTAAAGGGACACGGGTAATCTGTGAGCTGACAAACTGAAAGAGAATTATTTTGTGTGGCTTCTCCTCTGGCTTGTTTGTTCTGTATGCTTCAGCGCCTTTCAGACAGTCATTTTCATTGATTGGTGAGCTGTACACACCCTTTCGCATGCTGTGCAAAGAGTTTTGGGGTGCAAATACACTGATTAATCAAGGAAACTGAAAAGGGAGACAAATACTGCAAGCACTAAAGAGGAAAGTCAAAATACAAGTGAGATATATATATATATATAGTTGTTTGGGGTTTGTGTTTTATTGGACAGCAGTGGTGGAGTTTGCCAGTGCATTAAATTAGGAGGCAGTAACTCATATGGTGTACGTCATGTTTTGCTCTATAATCACTTTACATTATGTAAAAGCTTGCCATTAGCTGACCTTCAACCTCTTCAGGGATTGAACAGAGTTATTTTCCTCCTGTACCAATGTCACTTGCAATTTCTTTAAAGCTTGCCTACTTCTGAAACCACTTTAATTTTGATTCATCTGGGGATTAGATCCGCTGTGAAGTAATAATAATTTGAATAATTATTGTTGCTTTCAAGGACTTGGAAACAGTTTTTCCTCAGATGAATTCCTGGATTTAAGCGTTGTGGGAAATTGTGTGGTGGTGCCTAACACTTAGTAATCACAGTTTGCACAGATTTATTTCAAACACTAGCATTTTTGTCACTTTGGGGAGTAGAGATTATGACATTTTGAGATGAGCCTGTAACATAAGTAACTTAAAGCTGAGCACTTCCAGTTTGCATGATATAAACTAATTAATTGTTCAGTAAGTGGTTATATTCCTTAGTCAACGTTAATGTGCTTCTCTCGGGGTTTGCTGTGGGGAAGCTGAGCAAATGAAAAAAGGCAGTAAGACCGTGAGCCGTTGTAGTTTTGAAATGGAAGTTTAACTGAGGTTCTTCCTATCTCCGAACTGCTGTAGAGAAGAGGTCTGTAAATGCTTCTAATTAGTCACTGTGGATGCAAGTAAAACTTAAGAAATTTTTTTGAATTGCATTGTCACAGGTTTGCTGTGAATTCTTTTGCTTTCCCCTTAGATTAATGTTTCTAGTTTGCAGCTAGTTTTTTTGGCGGTATGTTTTTTTTAAAACAGAACTTCAAAAATTACTATATTTTCCGCTCCAGACAATTTAGAGGGCTGTTATTGCTAAACCTTTGTGTACTTTAATTGTTTATTGCCCTGTTTTAAATTTACATTGGCAAATTTTGATGGTACAAGTGCTGCCTTAACAGAACTGTTAGTGACTGTTGGAAAAGCACAATGCAGCACACGCAGTTGTGTTCACACAAAGCAAAGAATAAACCTCTGTCTGTGAGTGTTCATTGATTTCAATAGGCTTTTCAGTAGCTCTGCATATTACAATTCTTAGCACCTAGAATACATTCATATTCATTACGGCAGTACAGTTCAGCCCCTGCTCGTGACTTGATTTCTTTTTTTTTTTTTTTTTTTACCCTATCCCCTCTTCTACCGGAGCATGAAGTAGAATTATTTTTCTAGTCCTGGTAATGTGTTCCAGAAGTTGTTACCGCTCTTTTCTCAGAATGATTGAAAATGCATCTTTCGGCTTCTTCCATCTTGTAAGAAACATGTTATATACTAGAAATACTTAAAAGCTTTTTGGAATCTTTCATGATGACCCTTGTGGCTATTGAGACTGTGAGGTGCTGGGCATGTATGGCATGCAATCGTTTGTATGAACAATTAGTGGAAGAACTAATTGGTATGTAGTAGTGCCATCTTTTAAATATATGAATACTTGTTTCTTTCTTTGAATATATGGAGAAGGGGGGGGGGATTGGTTCTTTGAGTGCTGGAAATATGTTTAAAATGCTTTTTTGTTTGCTTGCAACTTGGCTTTATTATTTGAATGCTCGTTTAAACCAAGTGGTGTTTTTGGTAGTCTGAATTGCCCGTATTTTATTGTAGGAAATTGTACTTATCTGTCTCTTGAATTTAGACTTAATAATGTAATAAGTGTGTCTTTCACTTATGCACATAAACAAAAACAGCCTACTTGAAAATAATATTACAAGAGTTTGGCCAGTAATTCCTGTTTCATTCGCTCAAAGCAAGATCTCTAATTGGGTATGATGTTCTTTGGCCTTATCTCTAATGTACAGTTATTCTTACGAAGTGAAACAGGCTTCTTTTTCTTAAAAACAAACAAAAAAGTATATATTTGACAGTGTGAATTAATTGGATCCTTATGTTTGTTTGAAAGACTTCATGTTTAAGATAATTATTTTGATATCCCAATAATGAGAAGTTCAGACAGCTATTTAGTTTGAACATTTGATTAATGTATTTAATATGTTAATACATGACATATTCTCTTTGTAGATGAACCGACTAGTCCCAGTATTGACCACGATATTGCACACATTCCTGCTTCTGCTGTTATTTCTGCATCTGCTTCTCAAGCACCAGCTGTAGCAACTGTTCCTCCCAGTCCCACATCTCCAATCCCTTTAATTCGGCGACAGCTTTCACATGATCATGGTGAGTATAAATTTCTTCTTTTTTTCCCCCTTATGTAACTTCTTCCTTTTACGCTTTGGAGAACAAGAGTGAAAATTATAAATTGCTGGAAATAAATTGCAAAAATGCGATTCAGGTTCTTACATACTCGAAAATTTCTATTTGTTTGTAGAATCCATCCGGCCTAGTATCCTGGATAGCCAGCCTGCTGCAAAAACGGAGAGATCAAAGTCATATGATGAAGGACTGGATGACTACAGAGAAGAGGGAAAATCGTAAGTTCATGAAAAATGTCGGTTAATATCGGCATCTCTTTTTTTTAAAGACTACAAAATCTCATTTTAACATTTGTTTTTCTCCCAACAGATCCATTAAGCATGTATCTAGTTTAAAGGGGATTAAGGTAGGTATATATGTATATAAGAACTCATAAGAATTACACATGCTACTGTGACAAGTTGTATGAATTATACAACTCAGTTTTACAAAGTGATGTGTTAAACACAGACATCAAGTTTTATTGGAATTACTACTTATCAAATTGTTCTTAATTTTGATTGATTTTGATACTGAATTGGATTCTAATGTTTTTCCCCAAGTGGTGCTGTATGTATCACATAAGTAAACATGGTCTCTTTTTTTCTAGGCTCACCACATGGTCCTTGATTTTTTTTTTTCATTGTCCTCAACTTCTGTAAACAAAGCATACCTATGGCATGCTTTTGTAAAAACTTACTAATGAGAGTCTAAGGCTCCTGCAGTTTCTCAAAGTATTCTTGGGAAATGTAAGGTCACTATTGTTGTATGGAAACTTTAGAAATTATTTTTTTCCCAGGGGAATATTCTTGGGGACTTTTTTGCTGAATGAGGTGTCAGCTTTTAAAGAGGGAAACATCTTGAATGTGGGGATTGTAGAGAAATGTATTTAGAAGTACACTGTGAGGTTCTTTCTGTGCTATTTTCTTTAGGTCCCAGACAGCCAGAAATCTTCAGAAGACTCTGGTTCCCGAAAAGACTCTTCTTCAGAGGTCTTCGGTGATGCCTCCAAGGAAGGATGGCTCCATTTTCGTCAGCTTGTTACAGACAAAGGAAAGGTACCTGTTGTGTTTGGTTTTTCAACCTAGCACAAATATTCAGCTGGTGGAAACCAAAAATATCAAACTGAAAGCCTTCCTGTTTTGCTTTTTTAATTAAAATTTTTGGAATATGAGCATCAGTACGACTGACAGAATTTTAGACCTGTTAAGAGTTCAGTGAATTCCTCGGCTTCTTCTACAGACCGCTTTCTGAACTGATAGGATGAGAGGAAACGGCTTCAAGTTACACCAGAGGAAGTTTAGATTGAATATTAGGAAAAAATTATTCACAGAAAGGGTTATCAGGCATTGAAACAGCTGTCCAGGGAAGTGGTCGTGTGGCTGACCATCCCTGGAAGTATTTAAAAGACATGTAGACGTGGTGCTTAGGGACATAGGTTAGTGGTGGACTCGGCAGTGTTAGGTTTATGGTTTGACTTGATGATCTTAAAGGTCTTTTCCAACCTAAATGATTCTATGATTTAAATTTTACATTCCAAAGTGTTTGTGAAGTAAACTCATTTCTGATGACTAAGTTGTAAGAATCAATCCCTTGATAATGGTAGTTTGAAAAAAGCTGTAGTTTTTGTGAATGTTGTGGAGTTGAGTTCACATTAACCATCTGCACCAAGTATAGACTAACATTTAAGGAAGACTGGGAGTCTAGAATCGCAGTGGTGTGTGAATGTGAGTCTGACTTGAATTAAATTTAAAAGGCATGGACAAGAGTCCACTCAATATTTTTTACTTTGTTTGTATTAATGCCTCTGAAGTTCTAGTCGCATTCTGTTTCTTGCTGCTGTCATATGTGAACTCGCACTCAGTGGGTGATCGGGGAGGGCAGGCTGTTGACAATTCACTCCTCTAATGGAGAGCAATTAGTGTATTTTTGTGTAGTCTTTCCACAGGCCATTCTTAAGAATGGTGGAGGTAGGTGGTTAGTCTTTCTTTTAAAAACTTCTGGAGGTAGTTTTTTAATCCAGAAACATCCATTGTAACGAATAAGCAAGCTAACATATCGGTTGATGTTTTTCAGCGAGTTGGTGGGAGCATTCGGCCATGGAAGCAATTGTATGTTGTTCTTCGAGGTCATTCACTTTATTTGTACAAGGATAAAAAGGAACAAGTGACCCCATCGGAAGAAGAACAACCTATAAGCATCAATGCTTGTTTGATAGACATCTCATACTGTGAAACCAAGAGGAAAAATGTATTTAGACTCACCACATCAGACTGCGAGTATCTGTTTCAAGCTGAGGACAGAGATAATATGTTAGCATGGATTAAAGCAATACAAGACAACAGCAACTTAAATGATGAGGTAATCGTATAATATATAATGCAGAAGCCATAGTTCTTGTCTCTTAATTAAAAATTGATTGTATTTTCTTGTAATTAATACATTGACAAAAGAAATAATTTGCCATTAAAAAGTGGACCAAAATGTGTACACGAACATAGGAGAAAATGAGTTGAAAGGCAAGGTAACAGTAAATAAAATGAGTTTAGACAAGCCTGACATAATAAGAGAGCAGACTTTTGAAATAAATGAATTGTTGCGGATTTGACTAAAGACGCTTTATATTAGGCATTTTAGACAGATCAGTTTAATCTTTTTCAAAAGATAATTGCAGTATTAACACCAATGTGTTCTGTCTTCAGACTTGTGTCTTACGGGCACAAGTTAGAACACAGGAAGCTCCGTTCAAACACACGGAAAAACTTCTTTACGGTGAGGGTGACAGAGCAGTGGCACAGGCTGCCCAGGGAGGTTGTGGAGTCCCCTTCTCTGGAGATTTCCAAGACCCGCCTGGATGCAGTCCTGAGTAATGTGCTCTGGGCAATCCTGCTTTAGCAGGGGAGTTGGACTAGATGATCTCTAGAGGTCCCTTCCAACTCTGAAAAAATTCTGTGATTCTGTGAAAGTGGTGTGAGCAGTGGTACAGTGTGATGAGTTTCTCAGTAGTTAAAAAGTGAAACTGAAGGATGGCTGTTTCTCTGGTTAAATGTTGATGTTTCTATGAATTAAATGTTAATCCTAATTACAAAAGGCAAACGTAAATTGTCATACATAACATACCAATATCTGTCCCAATATTGTCCTCAGTGCAGTTTCATTTCAGTGGTGAGAAACAGAGCAATAAATTCATGTCTGTGGTCATGCTCATCTGCTCGGATTTGAAATAATTAACCAAAGGAAAATGGGTTAATAAACATTATTAGACAGATAGATAAAAGCACATTTGAATTCATGGCTGTTTCAGCTGTATGTATAGTAGTAATTGTTATATAAGTACTGCGTTCACATGGGATTGGATTTTTCAAAGTAGTAGGGTGCGTTGACTTGCATGTTTTCTATATAAACTTACTTTCAATTTAACAGGATTTCATCAGATTGCATTGCTTTGGAAAAAAGTCTAAATGGCAGCACTTAATTTGTAATTACTCACTTTAGTTTTCCTCGTGGTTTTTAAATCTTCTGTCTATTGTTGTCAAGGACTGCCTTTTAGATTTTTTTTTTTTTTAATTGTACTGAAATGTTAATTTTTCATATGCAGTCTGATGGGAAGAGTTAATCGTATTCTTAAAGTAAAAAATACTTGTTGTATTTGATAAGATTGTAAAATATATCTCAATTTGTTTTATAGGATACTGGTGTCACTAGTAGAGATCTAATTAGTCGAAGGATTAAAGAATACAGTACAATGATGAGGTAGGTGAATTATATACTGCCAGTAGTATTTGTAGACTTCTTATCTAGAGGTCATTTTACCGAGGTAATATATCTTGTTTCAGTTCTTCAAGTAGCAAAACAGAGCCGTCTCCCAAAACACCTCGACAGAGTCTAAGTATCAGACAGACTCTGCTTGGAACGAAAGCAGAACAGAGGACCCAGAGTCCACATTCTCCTAAGGATGAGTCTGAAAGAAAGCTGCTCACTAAAGGTCTGTATGTTTTGTGTATTTCTTTAGTTCCTTATAGCCTCAGTGTGAGGCCTTGGAGGTGCCTTTCTGAGGTTTTTCCAAAGCATGAATATACAGATGCAAACCAGGTATCAACCAGGATGTTTTCTTGAGCTGCAGCTATAATCACTCATTTCTTGTAACTGCTTCCTTTAGATGTTATCTTAAATATACTTCAGGTCATCTCAGATCCCTGGAGCTTTTTATTTCAGTCCCCTCTCAAGAGGGTTTTGGTTTTTTTCCTACAGCTCCATGTAGTGTTAACGGCAGTAAAATACTGGTGTTACGCTTCTTGTCACCAATATTTTGCCAAGCTTTGGAAATAATTTTGTGTGTAATTCATACTTTTGTCTCCAGCTGACTTGGAAATAACAAGGTAAACTCGTATTTTAAATAAGCTGTTAAGAAACCAGTTTTGCACTGAAGTGTTTTAGAAATGGAGAGGAATATTTCTTTTGGTCTTAATCTTTAAAGTACAGGAGTGAAACTGTATTATTTTTTCCAGAACAAAATTAATGTCTGCTGAGTTCTAAAAAAGTCCGATGAGCTGGCACCGCAAACTTAAATCAGTAACTGAACTCCATCAAATAATGTCACAAGCTACTTTTTGTTTTTCTGATGTCTAAATGTGTGGTATTTCTGATCAGACTGTGCTTGTAAGGATGTTGCAGACAAATTCAGGAAACTGGCTGAACAATCACTTTTGATCAACCTCTTTTGAACAATTCAGTCTTGAATTTAAGCTGTGTGTGAATTGTTTTATGTTGCCAACAAATGTCCCTTTGCTCCTGCTGCGCTACAGATTATGTAACTAAATTGCAGATGTTAAGTAAATGTCAAATCTGCTGAAAGAATATTTCCAGAAACACTTGAATAAGAAGAAAGTACTATTGTGTTAGGCAACTTGCAGTACAGGATAAATGGGAATTGTAATTTGCTGCATGGATTGTGTAGGAGAGGTAAACAGAGCAACTGAACTCTTTATCTGATTTTTTATTTTTTTTAATAGATAGTACCTTTAAGCATTTGAGTCCTGTTTGGAATGATTTAGGAGTGACTAAAATCTGGTAAATTTTGAAGGAGTGAGTAGGTCTGCACGTGTGAGCATGGCGGTATAGTTTCATGGGTATTTTGTGCAGCACTGAGATTCGGTAGAGACTTAAACTTGCTTTACTAAATGTAGTTTTTAATATTTTTAAATGTAATCTATGTACCTTTAGTCTTAGAATGATGAAATTCCACAATACCATCCAGCTGCTTGCTTTTCTAAATCTGGGGTGTAAGTTCAAATGTCTCTTTTGAATTACAGAAAAGTAAAAGAAGGTATGTTTAAGACAGACTAATGTATAGTGAGTTGTTGTGGGAAGCCAGGACAGTAAAAGAGGTAAAAATGCAGTAGGTGTCATTTGATCTTTGCAAATCTGTTACCTGTATTCACAGTAGTTTTTGTGAATTAAATGGTCTTATTTTTCGTCTTTATTTCCTTGTTTGCATTATGCTAACAACAAAAAGATGAGACAAGCCCACCAAAAGACAAAGGAACGTGGAGAAAAGGCATTCCAAGCATTATGAGGAAGACATTTGAAAAGAAGCCATCTGCTGTAGGAACATTTGGTGTTAGACTAGATGACTGCCCCCCAGCTCATACCAACAAAGTATGGAAGGACAATTTTTCTTTCCATTGGGATTCTAAAATACTTTTTATATTAACTACTTAAAAATGTATATAACTTTTCTTTTTCTTCAGTATATTCCACTAATTGTTGATATATGCTGCAAACTGGTTGAAGAAAGAGGACTTGAGTACACAGGTATTTACAGAGTTCCTGGAAATAATGCTGCCATCTCAAGTATGCAAGAAGAGCTCAACAAAGGAATGACTGACATTGATGTTCATGATGATGTAAGTCTTCGATCACACTATTTCCAGGCTGAAGTCCCAAAAACTTCTGGTTGTGTTGTGACTATAGAAATATAAAGCATGTCTATCCTTTTCTTCTAAATGTGTAGAAATGGCGAGACTTGAATGTGATAAGCAGTTTGCTGAAATCCTTCTTCAGAAAGCTCCCAGAACCCCTTTTTACCAATGGTAAGTTGTTTACGCTATGATTTAGTCTATAGAAATTACTGTTGAACCCTTGTCTTGCATCTTCCAAGTGATTTGAGAGAAAATCTAGTGGAATCATCCTAACTGCAGTAAATGCCCTCTTTCTTCCTTAAAGAGCAAGGAGTGGTAGTGATCATAGAGCTTAAAAATGACAGCTGTAAATTGAATTTCTCTGATGGTGAAGGCATTACAAACTTGCAAAAAAATGAGTAAAATTTGCAATTTTTCTGTTGCAGTATTCTATGAAAGCTGGGGTTTTTCCCCACTGCCGTCTTTTTATATTGTATACAATATAATAGGCTAATTTGTGACTTCCGAAGGTCATTCATATATATATATATATATATATAATGTTATCTGTTTTCATGGGGGCTGGGGGGTGGGTAGGGTAGGGCAGAGCTGGGGGGTGAGGGTATATATACATGGTATACATACATATAGATAGATATATATGCTATTAATTTCTGGGTTTTTTTAACAGACAAATATGCAGATTTTATAGATGCCAATAGAAAAGAAGATCCTGTTGAACGTCTGAAAACACTGAAGAGACTGGTAAGCTGAAATCAGGTGTGTTGTAGGTGCACTACAAAATTAGCATTAAATGTTTAATGTTCTGAATAGTGATTGTTTGTTTCAGATTCATGATTTACCTGAACATCATTATGAGACTCTCAAGTTTCTTTCTGCACACCTGAAGACAGTAGCAGAGAACTCAGAAAAGAACAAGGTATCAGAAATGAAAGTATACTTTATTTTGGTTTGTTTCATTCATTAAGTATGAGGTTTGTGCAAGATTATTTCTATTATGGTGATAATTTATTATTGTAGATAAAATTAAGATCTTTGCTATGTTGAGAAGACTTTTGGATTAGACTGAGGACTCTTGCAACATATACATCTGTTTAGTGTGCATTCAGTTTATTGAAATGGGTGTTAATTATTGTGGGAATAGCTGTTCATATCCTAAATTTATTACAAGTCTGTAAATTTCATATAATCCCATCTAGAGGCCATTAAGAGTGTGCCTGGCAGGGCACAGGTGAATGTGTGGCCTGAATGAACCTGTTGACAGAGGCTGTCACACCAGCTTAGTGTGAGGCCTGACTTCCTGGATGCTTGAGTCATTTTTAAGACTAGAACTTGCCGTAATTACTTGAATGTTTGATCACCCCGTAGATGCTGGTTTGACTGGTTTTAGGAAAGAAAATTCATGATGTAAAGGGTGGTAGTTCACTACAGGGTCTTAATCCATCTCCAAGAATAGCGTTTTGTCATTTCAGTGGGGTGGAGGAGAGTTAGTTTGCTACTGTGCATGCTATAGTCCTACAGTAAATGCAAATAATAGTATCCCCTTTTTTTTACCTCTCAGGGAGGGTAGCTGAATGCAAAGCTGTGCACAATATGGGTGTGCTTATGGATGCTTACCTCAGGGCAGGTAACATGGTGGCTTGTTACTTGGCTACCAATGTGCCGAGTACAGGGAAAAAAAATGGATGTGATCGATGCTATGTAGAGGATCCTATGGCCAATCTTAAATCATGTAAAAGATCAGAAAATGACTCAGTTCGAATGAGTATGGTGGGTTCCAAAATCAGTTCTGCAAATAATACCTTATCATTTTATGGGTTTTGTGTGCTGTATAAATGTCGTTTAAATAGTGTTCATATTATAGAATATACAAGGCTAGATGAGTGAGGTGATATTATAATTGTATGACTTGTAAAAGGCCAGAGTTCCAGTCAAAATGAGCATTAGGGGCTTATGTCATTATGCTTGCAACTTCTTTTGGTAAGCTCAAGGACCTTGCCTCCTGTGTATTGTTGGTCTATTCTATGTCACAAGAGTAAACTATAAGTCAGAGAAGTAAGCAAAAATAGAAGGTAAATGTTCTGCTGCTGCTTTCTTGGAATTATTTGTCAGAGATACAACATTAAAAGTAAATTAAATGAATGATTAATGTTGTGACATGATGAGATAACTCTGAGTCTGTCTCATGAATAGATGTGTTTGGTCTATGATGTTGGGTGCTGCCGCCTCCTCCAAAGTAGTTGCAAATTGAATGAGCTCTTTGTCAGTAAACATAATACAGTATTTGATTACTAGCTTAATTTTTTCATGTGTCATGTAAACATTTTCAGGAAGAAACCCCCGGGGAACTACCAATGCCTTTTCATAAAAATAATAAATTCTTAAAACACCAGTGTTTCTAAACAAACAAACAAAGTCTTCATGGGAAGAAAAAAAAATATCCCCCTGAAAGGGTAAAGAACATATCTCAGTTCTTGAGTTTTCTGTGCTTGTGAAGCTATTTACTTGCAATGGGTTAAGGAAAGTGGAATTCTGAATGGCAGAAACGTTGGATGCATTTATTGCAGCTGTGTTTAGGAGAGGTTTAGTGTAGTGTAACATCCTACCTGAGTCAGTGTTTTTAAAAACTTTTTTTCTTTATTTAAAATGGTTCTCAGATATTAATAGTGTTATATTAATGTACTTAGCCCATACTATTGTATTGTCTCATTATAAATGTACAATGTGGAAATATTTCATTTCTTAGATGGAACCAAGAAACCTGGCAATAGTATTTGGTCCAACACTCGTGAGGACATCCGATGATAACATGACACACATGGTTACGCACATGCCAGACCAATATAAAATTGTAGAAACACTCATCCAAAAAGTAAGTGGATGCATTTCATTATTTAAAAAATAAGATCATACACAGATCGACCAGCTTTTCTCTTGTTGGGCCAATTTGGGTCTGGTATTTATCCTTCGAACTCCAGGATATCATTTTTAGTAGTGTCCATGTTTGATTGTTCCACACTTGGGTTTTATGTTTCCTGTGGGGTTTTCACCTTTTTTATTTTAAATTGTAGCATGACTGGTTTTTCACAGAAGATGATGCTGAAGAACCTCTTGTAAGTATTGTGTCATAAATATTTGTGTTCTAATTATCTTAGTTTAGAATCTGCTTCTGCTGCCTCTAGAATGTCTCTATAAATTTCTTATTATGTCACTGTACGGTTTGCTCTTCAGAAGTACCTTTTTAGATCTCCAGTCCTTACAGTAACGAATTAAAAAAGCATAAAGCAAAATGTTTGTTTTAAAAGCATAAAGCAAAATGGGAAAATAAGAACACGTGAGGAAAGTGTGTCCTCGGGTGACTAATGCAATTTTCTAAATGCTGTTGAATCGTAATGAACTATTTGTGAAACGATGATGAAGAGATCTTTGTTTATTAACTATAGACAGCAGTTCAGGAGGAAAACACTGTAGAATCTCAGCCAGTGCCAAACATAGATCATTTACTCACCAACATTGGAAGAACGGGAGTATCTCCTGGAGACGTATCAGGTAACTCTTGCCCGGACAGTGTTAGTCCATAGGCTAGAATAACCCACTCTGTTAATTCACTCTAACTCTCTCTTCCTATTTTCTTTTACTAATAAACTGTTTTTCTCTTTTCCGAAAGATCATTAACACTTCTTAAAGACTTGAATTGTTGATAATCATGCATGAGTTAATTTGGAAAACTTTGTTGTCTAACAGGAGTATATAATCACTAAAAGATGAGGCTTGCACATACTATTTTATTTATTCACAGTAACCCATGCAATCATCATCGTGAGGTGAAGCAAATATGCTGCTGTAAAGTGGTTTGTTGTGATGGCAGAAAGACTGATCTTCACTGGTGTTCTAATACTGCTCCTTCCCAACATTAGGAATGCAAAAAATTGAGTTATGCTTTCTTGTCAAGTGATGGACACTTTAATTAAAGTATGTTGCAGTATGTCTATACTAAAGCTGATTTCCTTCTGTTTATAAATGCCATCCTCTTTTGTGGCTAAGGACAAGCATTGCAGGCTCTTTTTTGGTGACTTTTTTCCCCCCTCCCTTCACTATACTATTGCACTAACCCAGCATGTTGTATCCCACAAATGTTATCCCTTCGTCTCTAGCTTTTGTTTCAGTTTTCAAAGAGTTGTTCAGCACTTACTGAAACAGTCACTTTATACTGATGTTGTAACAGGCGAAGTGGGAGGAGTCTATCACACGGTGATGTCATTAGTGGATTCTGTGATGTCACTGATGGACAGCTGGAACTGTAGGAAGAAGGAGGACTGTTGCCCACACTGTAGCTGCCTTGTCTGCAGAAACCCCCGTTTCTTGTAAATGGAAAAAAAAAAAAGTTGATCTGTGCTGTAAATTTTCTTTTAAGAGTATTTTAAACAGATCAATGCTACTTTTTAAAAGTTTTTCTGCTGTTTCTTGTTATCTCTGAAGCAGACCCTGAGGAGAAATAGCATGGTATGGTCTACCAGTCTTTCTAGTCATAAAGCATTAGCCATGTGTCAAAAAGGGGTGTGGCAGGGGGCTCAGCTCTTTCTTCCTAGGGAGGAAGTCCCTAAAGCTGGAACACATCCAAGTTCATATTTTTTAGTCATTGTGCTAGCCCCTTCCTACCCCCTTTATAATTGTATAATCTTGGGTTTTGCGAGACAGTAAAACTATGGTGTCCATTTTTCATTTCATAATAGCGCTTGTTATAGAAAAGTACAAAACTGGTAGCTGTTGAAATCTAGCTGATTTAAAAATAAAATTTTACCTATACGTAGTCAGAGGTGGAGAGAGATGTATAATTGGGGTTTTACACACAAAATATGACTCAATTCCTTTAAAACCTCACAAAAAGAATATGACTACATGAACCATGATTTGTACCTAGGCCAGCCAACAGTACTAAGACATTCAATTTTGCTTTGTGTATCCTGAATCTCAGGAGAGTACACAGTACGATCCTGAAAAGGTCTCTCAGCTGCGGTTTTGCAGAGGCTGTACACTTAAAACATCGAATAAACATTAGTATTTCTGGTTTTTATTTAGAAGAACAGGGCTCCTTTGCCATTCCTATCATTGAGCTGGTTCTGCCTACGATTCACAGCATCCTTTCATGGCGGTGGCTTTCTGTGGTGCAGCTTGCATCTTTGTGAGCTCTGACTTTTCACTCTGTTCTGGTTTTTATTTGCTTCACATTTTGTTCTGTGCTTGTCTTTTTCCATAAGTCCAGCATTGTCTGTAGCAACAACGAAAAAATTGCGCAGAACTGAGCAGAATTGTGTTGTTTTTAATTTTTCCACAGATTCAGCTACTAGTGACTCAGCAAAATCTAAGGTAAATCATTTTGTGAAATGTAGTTATAAGCTTCTGAAATCCGTTAGACATATGCTTGCTTTATTAAAATGCTCATATGCAGATGTACTATAGAGCTTATGTAGAATTTTTTTAATAAGTGGTAATACTGTTTTCTCATCAAATAACTTTAAAACGTTACATTGGAAAAGTGTCACTTGTTTGCCGTTAGCTGTATCTGCCCAAGCAGTCAGCTGCACACATAAACCGCTTTGTTCCAAACTCTTGTAATTATGACCACTTACCTCCTTTTTGCGTCTCATTCAGCAGAGGTAAATGTATATAGTATGTTCCCTGTCACTGTTGGCATACTATTTACTCCCAGACAGTATTTGTGTTTCCCTGTTTCGCTGAGAAAAGTATACATAGAATTGAGCCTTTTCTTCCTCAGGAGGTGGTAGCTCCTCCTCTTATAAGAAACCAAAGGCTGTGGTTAAAGGTTACTGTGCAGTCTCCCTGGGAAGTATTGCTGCGCTTGGGAGGACAGCGTAGTAGATGGGGGAAATAAGACTGGAGCACGGGCAATAGTTCTATCCGGTTTAACACTGGAGGTCTCACCTGACCCATGGACAAATCTTTCAGTCTCTTAGGCTGTTGTTCAGTAGTTGCTAACACTGGATGTCTGTAGCACTGGGTGATATGGCAGCAGGCAGCTGACCTCAGTCGGCTCTGAGCGCGTGATACAGCTTCATGCTAGTGTGCATTCTAGGGGTATCAGTTGATGCCCGCCTCTGAGCTGAGAACAGGACTTAATGCATCCTCCTGATTCATTGCTGAAATGGCAGCCCAGCTGCTTTGTGAGGATGCTTCGCGGCTCAGCTGCTGCCTCAAAAAAGCCCAGCTTCCAGGACACCGTGTCACATTGCCTGTGCCAGGACAGTGTGCTCTTTGCAGGTTGTTTCTCACTGAACACCACCTGTGAGCGGCACAGAGCAGCAGCATCAGGCAGGCCACAGTCGCAGGCCTGCGAGCAGCAGTGCGGGATGCATGCAGATTGCCGGGGCCAGCAGCTTGCTTACTGCTGAGCCAGCCCTGCTTGCAGCAAGATACATTCCACTGGCTGCATTGCTTCATATTCTTCTTGGTGAGGACGTGTACCTGTTCCAGGCCCATGGAAAAAAATGCACAGAGCTCACCCATCCTTTACGGGGACACTAGCTAATGCAAGAGTGCCATTTGAGTGGTGAGAAGAGTTGCTGTGGTCACTTGGAAAATGGTAGGCCCCAATGCCCAGTAGTCCATTGCCAGTCAGATTTGGATTGGCACTTGTCTGCTGGCACAGCGATTCAGACCTGCTGTCCAGAAGATTCTTTGTCCGTGCTGCCTGTAGGCAGTCATTGTGCAGGAGGCTCGGCAGTCACTGTAGGTAGTCATCATGCAGGCTTCTCAGATGCTTGTTTCCAAGCCTTTCAGCTTGACTGGATGCATGTCTTCTGCCCATCCTGTCCTATCTCTGAGCTCTGCATCAAGAACATGGGATAGTCTTTGTCATGCAGCACGAAGTTCTGGATAACCATAAATATTTTTGTTACTGTCAGTTGAGTAGAAGTTTCTCCCAACTCTTCCCTGTCCATGTAAATAAATAAATGCACCTTCACTGAAGCTGTCATGGTCAATATAGCCACTGTAGTATTATATGGTTGTTTGACCTTGGTGTGTGAAGTCATATGGTGGCAGTTTTCACCATTACCCACCTCTTTAATTTCTGAGGAGACAGTGAATAGGAATAAAATTTGCACCATGAAAAAGTTGTTTGAGCAGAAATATTAAATGCACCGTATCTGTTCAGTGCTTTGCTTTATATGGTCAGTGCATTTATGCTACAGTAGTAGACATCCTCCGACAGTTCATTGTGCTGTGATTCTCTGCGTATGGAGCAGAGAAGTATCTTGTTGGACAACAGCTGAGTAGTTAGATGATGACTAGTGTGCATTAGCTTATTCTCTTAATTAGGTATCTGGAATCACTATAGATGGTCCTTTCAGTAATGAAAGCCTTTTTGTTAAAACTGCTATTGTGATGATAGATAGCTCTTTCCCCCCACTTTCCGTCTCCCTCTCCCTCTCCACAGTGTTGTGTAGTAACAAATGATTGGGATTTTGAAGACTTTCTGAGCGTAGCCCATCACACTGGTCTGAGTTTTCCTTCCGTCACGTCAGAGAGAGGGGCTAGACATCTGAACGTGGACTTAGGTGTAGGTGGCTGACACCTAAGCTGCTCTTGTGGAGCCCTAGACAGATGTCAAATTTCAGTCCCACTCTTTTAGAGGTCTCCAATGTGGGCAACTGCCCTTTTCAGTAGATACCATTGCTGTATTCTTCTCTTACATGTCTGCAGTGTGGAAGCCGCACTGGTCGGCAGGTGGTACCTACCCCAAACCTCTCACTCCTTTTAAAGGGAGCAGTGGGGCAGCAAGTAGGAAAAGTACACAGTGAAGTAGCCAGGTAGTAATGTTGTAAGTGTAGTGAAAATAGTTTTTAATTAGTTTTATAAAATGGAATAATATTGCTTCTGTGCAATTCTAAAGGTAGATTTCTCAAAAATCAGAAAGAAGTTATTTCTGTTAATTTTCTACACTTGTGCTTAAACTAGGTTTTGTATAGCTTTCATTTATTGGAACTGAACAATTGGTTCAATTTCAAAACTCAGCCTGAAAGGTGAAAGATCAACTGAAAAATAGTTTGGGAAGTTAGCATTTTCATGTAGATAAGACCTCGGAAGGAGAGGTTTAAACCACACTCTTAGGACCTCATCTATGAAGCAGTTCTGTTGCAAACCAGTCTTGAAAAGGTTGTCTTGCTGTAATGGAACGTGCTTTATTAGTCAATCGAAAACTAAATAGCTGTATATACAAACTAGCCTTTGTCAAGTTGAAGGGATTCGGATAAAAAGTGGAATTGTCAGGATGAACATTGAACTTCTTGGCCAATGTCATGTAGACTACAGAAAAGAGCATGGAAACATTTCCTGAATAAAGACAGACTTTCTGCTGTGAAGCTCAGGATGTGTTTTTAAAAAGTCTCAGGCTAGTGAATGTTTCTTTGTGACTTCTGATCATGCCCTCTCCCTTTTCTTTTTTGAACAGGGTTCTTGGGGTTCTGGAAAGGATCAGTATAGCAAGGAACTGCTTGTGTCCTCCATTTTTGCAGCAGCTAGTCGCAAGCGGAAAAAAACAAAAGAGAAACCACAACCAAGCAGCTCAGAGGATGAGTTGGATAATGTATTTTTCAAGAAGGAGCTTGCAGAACAATCTCGTGGTGACACGACAAAAGAGGACATAGCTAAAGGGGAATATGAAAGAGAGAGGGACGTAGGGAGAAAACAGAGGATGTTTGTCCTGAAGGAAAAAGAGAACAGCAGTAAAAAAGATGTGAATGTTGTAAAGGACGAAAAGAAGTCATTAAAGAAAGAAAGTATCCTGTCAGAGGAACCTTCACTGCCTTACCATGAAAAATGTACAAAATCACTGAATCTCAGATGTCTGCAAACCACGCAGAAGAATAACTCAAAAACGCCTATTTCACAATCTTCTTCCCAGGTTGAGGAGACAGTGTCTGACTCCGGCACTATGCTTAGCACTTCCTCCCAGGCTTCCCAGCACAGATACTCCTCCAAAAAAGTAACCAGCCCTGAAATTAAACACAATGAGTTTTTAGCAGCTGATGTCAGTTCCATCACCTCAGATTATTCAACTACTTCATCTACTATGTATCTAACTGGTTTAGATGCCAGTATGCTGAGCCCTGAGGTGCAGTCAGTGACGGAAAGCAAGGGAGAAGATGCTGATGATGAAAGAAGTGAATTGATCAGCGAAGGGCGTCCTATGGAGACAGACAGTGAAAGTGACTTCCCCGTCTTTGCCACCAGTGCAGCTGCTGAAAGGCTGTCCAAGGGGAAAGCTTCAGAAGTGGTAAAGACCAGTCGGAGGAACTCCGAAGAAAGCGAAGTAAGTTGTACTGAGGGAAGTTCAACACCAAAGTTAGAGAGTCGCAGACTTTTTAGCTCACACAAACTTATTGAATGTGATACACTGTCTAGGAGAAAGTCGGCACGGCACAAAACAGACAGTGAGGGTTCGGGGGATGCAAAGAGCGAGAAGGACGTGCCTGCTGTGACCAAAATGTTTGACATAATGAAGAAAGGAAGATCGACGAGCAGTTTAGCTACATCAGCCAGAAGTGAGCCTGACAAACAAGAACCTACCTGGAGACTTAAAATTACAGATAGGTTAAAGCTGCGACTCAAATCATCTGCAGATGACATGTTTGGAGTTGGGAATCAAAAAGCTAACTCTGCGGAGACTGCAAAGAGGAAAAACATCAGGCGAAGGCATACGCTTGGAGGACAGAGGGATTTCGCTGAAATAAGTGTCCTGAATGCTTGGAAAGCTCAAGAGCCAAGTCAAGGTAGAGAGAGAGAATCTGAGCTTTCAGCTGTGAATCGGTTGAAGCCCAAGTGTCCAGCGCAGGACCTCTCAATCTCAGACTGGCTTGCACGAGAACGTTTACGCACTAGCACAACTGACCTTAATACGGGTGAAACTGGAAAGCCCAGACTTGAGAACACTAGCTTAGCAGATGTATCAAAGGTAGATCTGCCTTTATCTGCAGAGATGCAGGCAGATGAAGGCAGTTCTTCCAGCAGCTTGACTTTAATTAATAGAACACCACCTTCGGGACCATTTCAGCCACCTGACCAGGTAAATGGTGAAAATTATCAGAATATGAACAAAAACAACTTCAGCCCAGCAGTTGATGCCCATCCTCATAAACTGTCTGGGACCCAAGTGGTTAGATCTCGATTCTACCAGTATCTTTGAAATGGGGAGATATGTCCACTACAGCAATTCATTAACTTACTGTTACACTTCCCAGTAACTGTGTGTATGTGTGTGTGTACATATATATATATATTTTCCTGTACTGTTGTTGTTATGCAGCCTTCATTTGGGCTGGTTTCATCAATATGCTCTGTGGAACGTCTTCACAGTGCATTACCACAGCCAGAAGAACACTAAAGTTAAAGTATATATATATTTTAAGAAAAAGTATATTTGATGGCTGCATACAAATGTTGAACAAAGCATCTGATGCAATGTGCTATGTAGTGTATACATGGTTTTCTGGCTGAGAGTTGGCCTGGCATTAGTATGCAGAAAAATTGTTCTTTTGGTTTAGTCACTAACAAGTGCCTCATCATAAATTCATTTGGTTTGTTAGGGTGCCATATTGTTAAATTAGAGAAACTTATTACAAACAAATGAATGCATTTTACTGTTAACGAGTTTCATTACATTTTACAAATGTTAACACAGGTGGCTACAGAGCTTCCATTCCTTAGGCATTCCAGTAAATATTGGAGTTTTATATTTCCAATTTTAATACAGATTTTGAGTTTTATGTGACTTGAATTTTTAATCTTTCTGTAAAATAAGTAACTTAAATGTACATATTACATGTGTATCTTTTCTTCAGATACCAGATTTGATATAAATGTTGTAACATAGGCGTGTAGATAGTGGATACTGGATGGAACTGGTTTCTTTTATTGAGAATATAATTCTGCATGAAGACCTAATGAATCCAAACCTGTATCATGCCTGTGTGCATACCCACTTAAACACTGGAAATAAAATTGTTTTGGTGACTCTTTGCGTGATATGAATTCATTCTAATGAACAGTTTCAAAATGTCATGTTTACAAGTTGCCGTCGGCGGCTGCCTTCGGGGTCACAAGACTTGCAGTTGCTCCCGGACGAAGGGTGCTTCTCAAAGTCTTGTTTGTGGGACGGGGCCGTGGAGGTTAGCGTATGAGAGGGGGGGTCAGTTGGTTAAGTCTTTTCATCTTGATACGTAATCTGATTCTGAGGGATGTAGCAAGTTGCTTTATGTTTAACATGCCTGGGTTTTGGCACTGAAAAAAACCACATCCATAATCATCCCAAGTCATACAGAGTGAATACCAGTATCTGCCAGTCAAAACATTACTGTAGGGTGAGGCTTGGACTTTTTATAGTTTCAACTATGAAGATGAGTTTGTACACTAAAAACCCTTCTGTGTGTTAACTCTCTACTAGTTACATTTTTTTCTTCTATTTTCTTGCGTTACCTACTTGAAAACAAAGCAGCTGTTCATCAGGGTGTTCCCAGGTCTTACACTGTCACTGGCTTGGCAGAGCGTTGAACCTGCGTCAATGATAAATAAGCAATGAACGTTGTGAGCATAGAAAAACTTACTCTTATGCACGTGTCCTGTTACTGAGAAGAGAAGGGGTTATAGTAGGATGTGTAGGCTGGCATGGTTGCAGGGAGACTTCGCTTCTTTCCAAAGCGACTGTGCTTTGATCTACTGTGGTTTTGATCCTTGTGAGAAATCATTATAAAAATTGGTTGTCAAGAAAAGCACCGGATACGACAGTTGAAGATCTGTGAAAGTTCTCACCACATAATTGTGTACATCTAGTACCAATTCATGTAAAAACGAATCATGTTCTTGTGGTCTTGCAAACCAAAATGCCTTTTCCCCCCCAGAGCGAAGAGCAAACTGGTGCTTTAGCGGTGTTGCTGTGTGCATTGCAGGGAAGACTGGGTGTGTTTTGTGAAACATTGAGTAATTGATGATGATTTTACTTTCAATCCTAATAGTGTGTTTGAACCAGTGATTTCAAAATAGTGTTGTGATGCCTCTGTAATGCTATTCATCAGGAAATACCCATCATCTCTTACTGGAGGTATATCCTATCATTAGCCTCAGAAGCTTGTGAGAGCATGTATTGAACATCCACAGTAAGTCACAGGGGTCTCCTCGATGAAGCGTTGTACTTAGAGGTACATAAGGGGTCGCTGGGGGTCTGTGTCTTACTCTTTGACAGCCGCTTTGATGGATCAAGTTAATTTTCATTTTGTTGTGTTTATAGATAACTAATGATTTTAACTCCAGGGTCTAGATGTATGGCTGCCAACTCTTAGGCCTGAGAACATAGAACTTTTATTGTATTGACTGGACTCGAGCACAAGATCTTTTGAAAAATTAGGAACTTAAAAAGGAAAAAAAAAACCAACAAAAAAAACACAACCAACAACACAGAAAAGAGGAATTGGCAACGCTACAGGTACCAATATGAGCCCTCGGCAGCCTCCATGGTATCTTCTGCTGATGCACGGGCTGCCTGGAAGCTGCAGAGGAGTTGCAGAAGGAGCTTGGACAAAAGTCAGGGATATCCGTGGGGGTGTAAGAAAAGGACGAAGGCAGTTCAGAGCAGCGCTGCTGTGCCCTTTCTGTGTAAAGCAGGTGTTGGAGGAGAAGCCTGGCAGGCAGAGGGGGAGAGAGGGAGGGAGGCTCTGGGGAAGCGCTTGAAGGGGAGATGCAGGGAGCAGTGTCAGGCGCATCGGGGCGAGGTGATTACCGAGCTCCTCCTGAAGAAAGTAGCCTGTGGCAGCACCTCTGAGGCTGGGAAAACACTGGTGCTTTTTCTGCTCTTTGAAAACTGCCAAGATTTGGGGCCACCTTAAATTCCAGCCAATGTGACAATTGAGATGACAGACATTTTTAGGAGCTGTTGCTATGCCCTGTTCTTAACAGCAGCTACTTCAGACCCTTAACTGTAGTGCTTTGTATGTTTTGTTGTTTTGTTTTTATTCCCTCCTGCTCTGGAAGAGAAGAGTGACAGTCTGATTGACACAGGAAGGGAAATGGGTGCAATAACCTGCCCTGAGGTAAATGCTGTTTGTGCAAATATTTCCTCTGGGAGCTGGGCTCAGTGGGGTGGGCATGTCCCGGGGGCGGCAGAGCCATCAAGGTGGGCAGAGACCCCTGGGAATCACCTTCCACTGCCCCGGCTCCGGCAGGCGCAGCCACGGCCCTGTTGCTGGTGGGGTTTTGAATGTCTCCAAGGATGGAGACTCCACAGCCTCTCTGAGCAACCTGTGACAGTGTTTGATCACGCTTCCAGTAGAAAGGTGGGTGTGTTGTTTTAAATGTTTAAGCAGTATTACTTGTATTTCAGCGTGTGCTCATTTTTTGGTTTTATACTCATCAGAAGGATTCAAACTGGCTTGGAAAGTACTTTTGGTCTGAGGACTGCTTGCAGCTGCAAGTTGTTAGGAACAGGTCTCAGCTGAGATCTGATAGGAAAGGTAACAAAAGGATGAACTGTGGTGGTAGGAGCATTTGGATGTGTAAAATGGTTCCAAACGGTGGTTCCTGTTTCAGTGGGGATCAGTGGTTTAGTTTAAAATCATTTTTCTGGGATCTGGTAGCAGTCATATAGCACCTTCCAGCTTTTTAAGCCTCTCTGAAGGGCTTGTTATGGTCCTCATTAGTATCACTCACAGCACTGATAATGTGGAATTAAGCCATGGCCACAGTCCAGATGGTTTCTTAACTTCTTTCGCGCTGCTGCAGAGCTGAAGGAAAATCCTTCGCCGAGCTGCACATCAGGGGCTGTTCCCGTCTGCAGCAGTCTGAGGAGAACCTCTCTCCACTTTGTTCAGGCAGGAGGAAAGAGTGTGAAGTGTGGCCTCATCTGCTATAAAAAGCTGTGTTCTTGTTTTTAAAGCCAGGTCATTACACCATCCCCATTCAGATACTAATCAAGCAATTAATTGTGCCAACCTGCAGAAGAAAGGCTGTACTTTGATGCGTGGCTGAGAGGAAAAATGTCTTAAAACAGACCTGCCGTCGTTGAAGTGTTGTGTGTACCTGAGTCTCACAGTTGTGAGACTGTAAAAATCTGCCTTTAATCACCTGTTATCAAACCCCTGCGTTTTTAAGCATGCAGGAAGAGGTGCCTCTTAGCAGGGATCGGATGGATTTCGGGCCTGTACGTTTCTAGGCAGACGTGTCTTGCACATCCCTCCTCTTCCCTGCCCTGTGTATCCTCTTCTGCTCTGCCTTCCCACCACCTTGGCCAGGCTATGGCAGGGGCTGGGCACTGCCTTGCTTCAGTTTTGCTGCCATCCCCGTAGGCCCCATCGGCTGGCACACAGGGATGGCGCTCACGCCGCTGTGAAGTCCTGGGCTGGCTCAGGCCACAACAGGCAGCAGGAAGGTCCTGCTCACCTCCCAGCTCCTTCCACCTCAAAAGGGAGTGGTGAGCAGCTTCACTTCTGATTTTTTTCGGAACAGTGAGGTCCTGTCGCACCTGAACCCGTGGGATCGCTGCAAACTAAAGAAACTCGATGGCTGCTCACGCTTGTGCTGCAAACACAACTGCTGGCAGGTCTGGTGCCCTGGAGATGCAGTACTCTGCTGGGTTATTTTTTTCTGAAGAGCCTCTCTTATCTTTAAACCGCCCAAGGGATGGTGAGAGCTCGATCTGGAATTGTGTGTGCCAGAGCGCCCTGGCAATAGCAGGGGGAGGCTGGGCTGCTTTTCTCCATGTTCCCTTTTCGAAGGCGGGCTGGCTGTGGGCAACGCCGCCTCTCGCCAGCCAGGGCCGAGGGCTGCACAGTTGGCACTGAGCCCCCTGTGGCAGTGATAGCTGCCTGGTGGCTCTCATCCCTAACTGGCTGCAGTCACCTCCACCAAAACTGCCTCTTCATAACTGGTTTGTAGTGAGAAACTTGGCTTTTTAATCACTAGCCTGTGCTGTTTCCTTCCATGCTCAGGGGATTAATTTCACTGACTTCCCGATTTTGCTAAATACTCTGTTCAGTGTTCAAAAGCATTCCGGGTGCTGAGCTACAGCCTGCACGCAGCCCTTCCCTGCCTGCGGTCGGGAAAGCCCGACAACTTCATTGCTGTACAAGTAGGATGGGGAGGGAATAAACACCACCTGACTCCCGACGGTCATGGCAGCGGCGCTTGTGCAGTGGTTATGTGCTGTCTGAGACCGCGGTTGGTTTCCTGGGGGATGCTGCACCCCAGCACCGAGGGCGAGACAAAACATGATGGGTGCTGGAAGACGTGCACGTCGCAGCGTAGCTGAGACCACGAGTGGGTGTTGTGTTCACTCCCTGATGGCAATTTCCACATTCAACACCACAAGCAATAATTACCTATCGAGTACAGTCCTACCGTGCTGCCCGCTGCACGCCCAGTGACCGCAGGGACCCTGCCTATTTATACAACTGCTGTCAGCATCTAAATTCAGACATACGGAGAACGCACTGCTGTAGCCCCTTGCCCAAAGAGGCCATGAGAAGCAGCAGTGGGAGCAGTGCCAGAGACGCGGCCCACGGGTGTGCTGCAGGGCAGAGGAGGGCCATGGCCAAGGTCTGCTGTCGGGGACCCTGCCTGGCTGTACGATGGCTTGTGGGGGACTGCTGTCATCGAGAGGACCAGGTATTAGCAAGTTACTATTTTTCACTAGGTATTGGCTCCCTGGGGGATGTCAGGCCAACAGCTTAAGAACAAAACCTACTATGTCCCTCATTGAGCTTGAACTTGTATTTTTGATGTACGCCATCAAGGGGAAGCACAGTGCCCAGCCTCTTGCTGCCCTCTGTGTGTGCTCTCTGTTCTGCTGGGACATGCAATAGCTCTACCTGGTTATGAGATAAGGCATTAAATCAGCCTTGTTCCCTTCAGAGCCAGGGAGTAATGTACTCAACACTCTACAGGGTAGAGGGCACCCTTGGAAAGAGTGGGGTCCAGGGTGTGCAGCGCGATGTGAGTTTTTGAGAGGTTCTTCCCACCTGAATCAGCTGCTCCCAGGACAGGCTTCAGAGCCACTGCTTTTCTGTACTGCTGGAAGGGAACTGCTGTCACTCAGGTGGTTCAGTGTGAGCGCTCTGAACTGCACCTGATGGTTGGCCTCGGCTTTGGAGCCACCCAGCCCGTCCCAGGCTCGGCTCGCAGCCTGACGCTGGGGCCCAGGGCCGTGGCTGCCGTGCCGATGGAGGGGACGGCACTCAGCACAAGTGCCGCTGGAACTAGACTGCATGTCGTGCTTGTGAGGTATGAGTTAATGTTTACATTCTTTAATTACTGCCACTGCAAGGGATGCACCATCTGAGGGCTCAGCCTTGAAAGGACACTTTTCACAAGGAGGAATACACAGTTACTTAAAGGTGGAAAAGATGATACCTTGTTCAATCAGTCAAAGGTTGGGTGCTTTTATTTTCATGCTAGTTTTCTGACCTGGAGTTCCAGCAATTAGCTTTTATCCAGGTAAATTTGAAAGAGCCCATTTTGAAATTACTACTTATATAGACCTTTATTCTGGGGAAAATAAAGTCAGTTTTTCTCCTGGCTGTTTAATGCTCTTGGGCAAACAGCTTAAGAGCTAACTGAGACCATTATAAAAGTTATTAGTGACAAAATACAAATATATAAGCATGCAGCCCTTTATTTTTGTAAAGATCTTTGCTTATCATAGTTCTGTATATTACATTATGGTGTTATACAAATAAATTTATTTACAAAACCATGAGCTATGCAAGCTTCTTGCTTTTTTTCCTATTTGACTGATATCCATCTTTTTCAACCCTTCCCCATATATATTTTTAAGCATGCATAAAAATTAACTTTGGTGTGGTAAAACTACTCCATGTGCCCAGCCACATACAGTATTTATTTATTTATATATATTTATAGATATGTACAAAAGTCTGCCAGTATACAGAACAGTACAGAAGTGTACATTTTAAAATCCACAATGCAATACATTAATTAATGGGTTACCAGGTCTCCATAAAATAAAACTTGAAGGAAAAAGGTGGGTTAAGCTAAGAAAAAAAAGTAATCAGCAACTACCTATAAGTGTAAAACAATTTATTTCTTTTTTTTCCTTGGCTTGGCAAATTCTTAAATATCATCTGAATGGCAGTGCAATAGGTAGAGTTGCCTCATACACACTAAGACCAGTCTTGTTCTGTTTCTTGTGTAGAGGTTTACTGTCCAGCATACTACTTTCAAATGTACATTACAATAGTATCAAAATGTTTTGGCAAAAAATCTCGAAAGGAACCATGACATTTGTTGACAAAAATAGAAATCTGTAACAAAGCTAAATAACACCAAAATAAAAGAAAAATATTTTAGTTTCAGTTTTACAGTTGTGTATAATCACACTTTAGTATATCTCTGTTCACTTCTAGTCCCCATAATGAAAAATAGCTTTATACAAAACAACTTACTAAATTTTTAACCATACATTTTCCCATGCTCAGTACACCGCTGTGCACACGCACTCAAGTTCACTCACACACCTTCACACTTTTTTGTAAGAGGTGCTGCCTAAAGGAAGAAAACGCTCTTTTATCATTACAACAGCAACGGTTTTACAAAAAAGCTTCACTCTAATCTAGTGTAGTAACTCAGTATTTAGCACATAATTAGTATTAAGCCTCCAGCGATACAGCAAAATGGTTACATTCCCTGGTTAAAATATTGGCTGCGGATTCTTTGAAAATGAACAAAAAGCCTCGGTGAACTCGCCCGCGTGCTGTGCTCAGCCTTTAGGATGGCTCCTTGGCCGTGGGTGGGGTGGACTTGCCGGCATTTCCGTTCTGAGCCTTGTAGCTGGTGAAGCTAGGGGTGTGGATTGTCCTGATGCTCTTCATACCTTGGTTCAGGGAGGTGGGAGAGGTAGAGGAGGGGGGGGAGGTAGAGGAGGAAGGAGGGGGTGGCCGGCCGTTTTGAGTCTGTAGTGAGAAGGAGAGATGGTGACCTTTCCCTGGGTAAGTGGGGCTCTGAAACTTGGAGGAGCCGTTAGAGACAGAGGGGATGAGGGAGGTAGAGTAAGTTATGCGACCTGTCTGAGGACCGAGAAGGTTAGAGGAGGGAATGGAGGATTTAGTAGGTGGATTAAGGGGGTTAGAGCTGTCACCGCTAGAAGCGGGTGCCGAGCTGCTTTTCCCAGAAGTGGGAGAAAAGGCTGGGATCTTAGAAGCAGGTAGGGTAGGGGAAGTAGCCTTATAGTCCCCACCAGCTTTCTTAGCACTTCCATTAGCCTGCAAATAAAGACGGCGGGAGACAGTTTGTCAGCGAGCCAGTAACATGATAAACCAACAGGACCTGGGAAAATAGCCCTACAGAGAACAAGAATTAACAGTTCGAGGCCTGAGCTAAGTCTTGCAGCTGTGGACTGGACCTGGTAGAAAACCCAAAGTGCCCAACGAAGAGTGCAGAGAGAGAGAGAGAGAGCTGACAAAGCTTTCGTGAGAAGGCGCGATCTACAGGTTATAGACCAGTCGCTACATCGGCCATGCTTCTGGGTTATTAACGTGTGAACAGACATGTCCGGCCGGAGAGTTAATGTGCAGCTACTACACCGACAGGTTAGTGTCCGAGGCTTCCTGTAAAGACTCTCTGAACAGAAGTATTCCCAGCTTTCCTAAGGAACCACCGCACTTACCACAGGGAAAGTAAACAGGTAGTTGACATCTTAAAATTAGGGCTGAATATCACAGTTTAAAAACAAAACAAAACCAAACCAAACCAAAACAAAACCAACCAACCAACCCCAAAACCAAACCAGAACAAACAAACAAACAAAAGCAGCAGGTGTTTTATTGCAGACATGCATGCACAAGCGTGGTGAAAAGATCAGTAGATACTGTCATGCCCCCAGGATCCAGGACGTCCGGTTAGACCTCACTCGAAAGACAGGCATCCGTTATTTGGTATAATCTCAGTCAGTTACTGGAGTTTTTAAATAAACAAACAACACGAAATGTCCATCCAAACACCGGGTTTAAGGTAAAACTACCTGTCTGTACTGGCGTGGATCCTGCAGCTTGTGCTGTTTGCCTGCTTTCTCCGTGCTTCCTTGTCTAGTTTTTGAAGCCATGGGGACCGGCATCCGGCTTGTCTGGGAGGCAGCGCTGGAACCCTGCGGAAACGAGTGGAGGGGCAGGGAGGGGAGACAAGGAGAAGGCGTCATCAGTGCCGGTGTGCTTGAAGAGGAGACTGCACACCATGCGCCAAAAAAAACCAGCCACAGTATACATGCAGGGAAAGTTGAGGAGCTTCACACCGCAGGTGTTAATTTCCAGAATCAAATGGAGAAAACTGCCCAGCTACTGATCAGCCTGGATTTCGTGTCAGTGACGCTTGTCATTTCACACAGCGGATTATTCGACCCAGCTCCCCTGCATTTGCCCATCACCAATCAGCAGCAGATTAAAAAAAAAAACCAACCAACCAACAGTCTATTAGCTGTTAGACACCTCATGGGGAGCCCAAACAAGCCACCTGAAAGGAAGCAAACAAATCACAAGACCCTCTTGTTTAATGGTGATTATTGCAGATTTTAGAAAGCAGCTGGAGGTTTGATTTCTCGGACTAAGGTACCTTACGTGAAGTGGCTGGGATTGACGGAGGGGGCTCTACGCCAGCAAGGCTCTCATCCAGCACTACAAGCTCTCGGGGTGGGGTCTCTGGCACTATCTGGGCAGAGAAGGGGACAGTGCTTCCCTCAGAGCTGTATGTGCTTTCAGGGATAGATTTTGGACTCATTTCACTGATGGTGTTTTCCAGCTGCTTTATAGTCTGCTCAAGGCTGTCTAGCGTTCGGTATGTACTCTGTCGAATTTCATCAGTCCTAGACAGGGACGCTGCAGCTCCGGGGGGTCCCTCTTGCTTCCCAGAAGGACTTTTGTCACCGTCCTCTGGCTGAGACCTGGTGATTTCAAATCTTTTTGCTTCCTTGTGCTGCTTCAGGGTCCCATCTTCCTCCTCTTCTTCATAGACCACAACCTGCAAGGTCTTCTTCCCAGTCTTGGTTCCTGTCCGTATCGCCTGCGTCAGAGCAGCCAGCTGCTTTTTAGGGAATTTGAACTTAAATTTTTTCTTAGAATCTTGCCTGTTGCCAAACTGATCAGCCGAGTCCAAGTTTGCTTCTGTGTTTAGCCCATAGATCTGACGGTATTTGTTAAAATTTGTCTTTGTGCTTTCCTCCTCTGCAGGAGGTCTGGTTTCTGAAGAGTCAGAGGAAGACTGAAGGTTAAATATGTACTGCTCGTTGAGACCGTGAGCTGCTGAATACTCTGCAACTGCTGTTCTGTCATTAACTACTGGTGGCTCTTCCTTCTGGCTCTCAGAGATTTTGTGTGCTTCATTTTCTTCCTCCTCCTCTTCCTCTTCTATCTTTTCCTCTGTCATCATTTTCTCCAACTCCTCATCGCATTCCTCAAAAATTGTAGAAAGCCGCTTATATGCTGACCTAATATCCATCGGTTCATCAAAAATGATGATGACGGGTTTTTTGTCCAGACACACCACTGGCTCTTCGCTGTCTGTGTTCTCCGGGATACCCTTCTCTGACGCCACATCCTTCCTCGCGTCGATGTTCACTGTTTGCACATCTCCGCCTTTCCGGCTGACTATATCATGAACTTCCCCACTCGAGAGGACCTGGACAGCTGTTTTGGTAATCATGAAGGCGATGTTTTCTGTAGGTGGGTTGTCTTCACTTGGCGAGCTAGCCGGAGAGTCTGTCTCTTCAATGCTGGTCACACTGTTACTTCTAGACACTTTGGGTCTTAGCACAACCTGACTGTAGTTGACCACAGAAGCTTCTTGCTCCTGTGAGGAAGGTTGAGGCCCCACAGCCTCCTGCGTGTGCCTCATGAGAGGGGCAACGCTGCTGATGGGGATATGCTTGCCTGTGCCCTGCAAGGCTTCACCCTGCGGCAGGCCCTGGTGAGCATCTCGTGAGAGTCTGTAGTTTGGCTTTTGTTTTCCAGTTTCAACAGCTGGAAAATGGGATCCTAAAATATCTTGAGCCCCTCTTCGTTTGTCATCCTCTGGCAAACTGACACCAGGCAGGTTTGTGCTCGTGTTCTGAAGGTTTTTCTTAGAATAGTCTCTACTGTCTACAAACAAACCCTTGCTAAATGTAGGACTGTCATTCATTGAAAAGCCAATTTTACTGTCAGCTGTGCTGGATGAATCAGAACCCAATTCTTCTTCAGTTTTCCCTTCCCTCTTCTCTTTAGGATGGTCACTATCTGTGGGAGATCCTGTTGTAGCCCCATACACCTAAGGGGGAAAGTTGGATTACTTAGTTATTCAGGGCTGTTACCTTTACAGGACTTTTTTATTTTCCCCCAAATTAATCATCATATTCTCAGGGGAAGTGCAGACCTCGTGAACTCACCACTCTGTTTACTGCTGCAGAGGCATGTCTGAAGTTGTCATCTGATTCCTGTCTTTCTTTGGGGCAAAATTCCAAATTCTGGCAGAACAGCGCATGATGTTACTGCTCGGTGCTATGCATGTGGCCAGCATGGGTTGTCTAGGGCTCCTATGTTAATAAGGCCTCCAGAATACGCAAACGCACACTAATTACCTTATTTCCATCACAGTGCTACCTTGACCTGTTTGCTTTCCAGCTAAGAAAAATAATCCCTAGTTTGTGGAAGATTGAAGTTGAAAAGATTCACAGTATCTGATTAAGTTCTGCTGGGACACATCAAAGGGAGCCTGACGTAGAAGCGCTCACAGCAGGCCGCGACGGCTTGCTACCTCACCGGGGCGCCAGATGTGAGAGTCTGCCCAGCCTTGAAAAGAAGTTTTGTACCGGTAAAAGCTGATTTTCGAATTACAACATTCTGCTGCTTCTAATGTTGCTCACACCTGAGCAGTGCTGCTCCATCAATCACAGCTAATATGATCACAGTCCACGCATTTCTAAATCCTTGCTGCAGCTTAAAAGTACTCCTTCAAAATTACCAGCGGCACCCTGCAGCACCCATGGAAGTGCAGAATGAAACACTGAGCTGCGTTCACTTATAGAAGGAACTCTGAACAGCACACAGCACCCTACTAGCTCAAAAGTAGTATATTCCCAGCAATGCAAATTTAAAGGGACTTTTTAATTTTCAAATGAGGTCCCCCCGAGATGCTGTTTCATAATACCAGGCTTTTGTCTGGGGCTTGGCTTGTCAAGTGCTAGTGACATCTTGGGATAAACACCAGTCGTCAGGGTGAAGGAATGACCTGAAGAGACACCATGCCTATGAACGAGCAAGAGAGATATCTACAGTCAAAAGAAGGCTCACCAAGAAGGAAATGGATCTGGCCTCAAGTGCCTGAAGGCAGTGAGCCAAAAGTGTTACTGCTGACATTGCTTGAGAGTAGAAGCTGACTCCTAACACACCAGAAGGACCGATTATACTTATATGCGCATCAAGACGTGCAGAAGACCAGTCAGGAGAATCGTTCTCTTCTCCCAGCTGAGATGAAAGAGTGACGGTACAGAAATTCACATGTTGGCCACTGCATGCACTCCCCACACATACGGAGGTTCACAAGGTACAGTTTCTACATCCTATGTGATATTTTCTTATATACTGTCTGAGGATTTTAAACAAAAAAAACTTAACACACAGTCAAAACACAGCAGCAAGCCAGCACTAGATCAGAGTCACAGTCCACCTCTACAATGGCTTATTAGCAGTAAAAAGGCTGTGCAGCTGCTCCACAGGTACCTCAACGTCCCTCATATTTCTAAATAAGGAGGAGCTATCACACAAACCAGCCACAGCCAGCGAGGCATCAGTGGTCAGGCTGACAATGTCTGCCCTTCGTGCTGAGAGCTGGTAAGAGAACAACATGCCAGGGCTCATGGTACCTCAGACCCAGATTTGCTAAGCGCCTTCCAGTCCCATTACATGTCAGAGCTCCCAGAATTAGGCCGGGCCATGTAATGGCACTTGTTGCCTGTGGATATGCTGACTCAGTGACTGAGTTACCATTTCTTTAGATGTTTTTAGCAAGTTTCACTGCTTGTTCCAAGCATCAGTGCAACATGTCATGCTGTCATTGTAAACTAGATCTCATTTTAGGAACTGCCTCCTTTCTACAAAAAAAATAAAACCACAACAAAATTCATCTCCTCTGGGAGTTTATCATGACCATAAGGCTCCATATTTAAAGCCAATAAACACTCTGTCACGTCAGATGACAAAAACAGATCTCATTAACCTTAATTTCCTGGACTCTGTGTTATTCCAACAAATAGCAGTTTATGGCAATTACTTGGCAGCACGTTTCATAGAAACATTTGTGCTACAGGATGTGCAGCGTCTTGAGCGGTGACCCAGGTTTTCGTGTAACAGTATGATCTTCTCAGTCTGACACCAGTAGTAATGAGAACCAAGAGCGATATGTTCACACTTTTTTTTTTTTTTTTTCAATCTGTAACACTGCCATACACTCTACAACAAAGCAGTTTTTCCCTTTTACTCATACCCGTGAACTTGTACCCTCACCCAGCCAGGTGTTTGCAGCCTTAGACCAGAACTGCTGTTTGGGCAGCTCAAGGCCAAGTCTTTGTGTGCAATGCCCTGACCTGGCAGCAGAACCTTCTGGGGGACGTAGGGCTTTCGATGATAATAATACATCAGATACCACCATCTAGGTGTCACCTTGTGCTTTACAACTGCAGTGCCCTAAGCAGATGCAGCTCACCGTGGTTAGGGCAGCTGGGTTCTTCTCTGCCTTGGGGACCTGGCAAAGTCATCTTCTCTCTCCCTGCCTCAGTTGCTGTTAAATGTAGTTGAAGTGCAATGTCTCCCATAAAAATCCTTGGGGAGCTACTCATGATGCTATATCAGTGAAGGTATTACTGCAATTTCCACACAAAACGCATGACAAAGTTGAACACTGTGCTGAAGAGCTGTGTTTTCTTCCCCATCATATCCCCCTTCATTTCAAACTCACATTTGACTGACAAGTTGTCATGACTGCATGACCCCCTACACCCAGCAATGATTCTATTCATTACTCTTAAACTTAAAAAGAGATCAGCAAAGGCAGAAATACTTGTCCATTTCTTCATCCTACCCACTGGCTGTCCACTAAGACCACTCAGCTCAATTGGCAACCTCAGTCCCAACACAGCTGTGAAATTCACCCCAACTTGGGTATGGGCCCAGGCATGGGGCACCTCTTCCAAGTTCCATGGCAGAAGAGTGAATCCTGGGCATTGACTTTCAGCCTAAGGGCAAATTCAGCCCACCTGCCTTCAGTCTGTCTTCCAATAAACTCCATGGGAGTTCTGAATATCTAATAACTATTTCTGGGACCAACAAATGAAGCAAAATAAAGCAGAAATTCTCTAAAGTGGCTCTTGAGACTGAGAGGAACCACTAATTCTCCTCAAGACAAGAACAAGGCTTAGGAGAGATGCTTCACCATCCACTGCCAGAACAGCACTGGAAGCATGTTCTGAGGAGTATGAGCATCTCTTGTAGTGGAAACTGATGGATCCACTTTTAATTTTGATTTCACAGAATCATAAAACTTAATGCAACCCTTATATAATTGCTGATGAGACACATAATATAGATTGATATAACATTCCATATGAGCATTTCTGAGCCATACTGAGATAAAAGAGGAAGCCACTGGGCAGTGGTGGGTGGTGGTTAGAGAAAACAGGACACAAGATATAAGATTAGTTTTGAAGGAAAGAAGGTTATGTCAAAACCGGGTGGCATGTTTACAAACGCCACTTGTTACCTTCTTTTCCTTGTGATGCATTAAAGTCCCAGGCCTTATGTCTTTAACATGTGTATCATTTCTGGACTGTTCAGCATGACTGTTTGAGTTTACATCCATAAAAGAGCACTTCTGGAAAGCCTAGGAAATAAATACTGCAGGTTATCAGGAGACCGAGAGCTTTTACACAGAAATGCCTGGAGATGACCAACTACAAAGAAAGCATTTGGTTTTAACATTCACAGCTCAACAAGATGATCTACAAGCTCATGAGATAATAGAGATTTTAGACTGTCAGACTAAGAGAAATAGGGCATCCCCTCCAGTCTGCCAAGATTGCACTCTAACTCACCATGCTGACCTCAATGTTCCCTGCAGGGAGATGAGCTTGATTTCTATTTTTACAGATGGGGAGAGAAGGCACACAGAGGTGCTGCAAACTATTCAAACTTAAGTAGGAAGCCCATGACAAACTTTGGGCTTGCAACAGTACCTACTTCCTAGTGACCGATAAACATGCAAGCTACATAACTCCGCTTCTCCCCGCAGAAACTGTTATTAAAACTTTAGACATGGAGACGTGTGCCTTTGCCACAGTCTTCACTAACACAGATGGTGACAGTCTCAACTGTCACAGGGCTTTTGGACCACTGGCCTCCCACCATGTGTACCCCAGGGCATGGCCCGGACTTTTCAGCCGTTTATCTTGCTCTTCTCTTTTCACTTCCTTTGTGTTTCTCTATCCAACTGGCTCCCGAATCCAGAGGAGCAGAGCGATCACTGCCACCACTGTGCAGTGCTGGCTGCAAGTGTGCATCACTGGGATTTCTGCAGGCCTCTACAGACATGGTCTGCCTTCAGTGAGATGTACAGGCAGGACATCTCTGCCAGCCAGAGGAATGAGGGACGAGTGCTTACAGGAGTCAGACACACCATGACATGCAAGAAGATTATATTCTTATACCATGTATTAGGGAAATTATTTAATTCCTGGCAATTGTCATGAAATTAATAGCCCTAATTACAGATTAGAATCCAGCCTGTTTCTTAAATATTGTACTCCTCATATGTACTGCACGTTTATGCAAAATCAGAAAAGTAACAATTATAAAAAAATCCAGTGCAAAAATCAGGGTATACAGTTTCTTCCGGTTTTCCATTACATCCTATTTGTTATGTGTTTATAGACCAGAGTACCTAAGACGACATGGAACTGTTAGAAAAAGTAGTTCTGCTCCTCAAAGCGCAGGATATGGACTTTCCCCATCTTATCCATTTGTCAGACCAGTGATGTGTTTTTGAGTTAGGCTTACCATCTACAAAATCATCCTCAAAGTCCTTCAGACTTTAAGTGATAAAGAAACCACTATTTCCCTTGGTAATTTGTTAATTTATCACCTTCACTCTGAAATATCTATAACAGTGCCAAATACAGTTTGTGCTACAGCAGCTGATTATTATGCCTTTTTCTGCTAGATTAAAAAGGTACTTCCCATGAAAGCACCTCCACATTGTACTCAAGTCTCTTCTGAACCTTCATATTCTTAACAGCCTTTTCAAATGGGGGACCCCTGGATATTTAATCATGGACGCACTACGCCAGTGCTGATCTCACTGATCCTGTACACAGAGATAAAAACACTCCTTGTTCTCACATCTATACCCAAAGCAGACACTAACTTTGTGGCAACAGCACTGACCTGGGACCTCCTGTCAATTTGTTACTGCAACTCCAATTTCTTTCCAAGACATACAGTTGTGGTCTGGCCTATATTTTGTTGTTCTTCATACGGACTTTATATTTCAGTAAATGTATTGTGGCCATTAAGTGATTGCTATCATCTCCCTGCTCTCATACTTCACTAGCTTGAATTAAGCTGATTTAAACAGTAATGATTTTAAATGTATTTATAGGCTGTTGATGAAAATACAGAGTGACACTGGGATCCCTATGGGATCGGACTATAAACAACGGCATCGAGGGCAGCACTTTCAGAGCCAGACAGCTCTCAATTGTCCTACGATAGGGGTGGGTTTTTTTGTATACTTTGCGCTGCCAGATTTTTATCCAAATGTTGTATGATGTTTGATCAAATGACTTACAAAAATGTTTACAGGTATACAATTCAGTTTAAGCAGTCAGACCTGTTACCTGATCAAAGGGTGTGGTGTTCGCTTTGACAGATCTGTGTTCCATTATGTTGTGTTTACTAGCATAACTGTTTATGTCTGTCCTTTAGTTCTTCGCTGATTTAATCCTGTACCTGATTTTTCATTATTCTGCCTGTGACTGATATCAAACTAATGAGCCTATAGCTCCTGGAGTAAGCAGTTTGCCCATTCTAAAACATGGTACTCTGTCAACCTTCTAAAATATACCTGGTGTTTTGCTATTGGTTTAAAATAAGCATTGCTTGTCCCCAAAACAAGCGTTTAAACACTCATTCCCTGTTGAGCTACCATGCCTATTTCTCCTCCTTAGTGCCCCTTTCCATACCTTAACCTCCACTTCATTGTCACCAGTTGTAAGGCAGCCAGGTGGCTTTCCTAGAGACAGGAGACGATGCGACAGTTTCACTGTTCCCAGCTCTCCTGTTGCACTAGCCATTAGCGCACAAATGGGGGATAACAGTAAACCACTGCTCTCGCTCTCTGCAAAGCAGCTGTCTGAAGCACTGGTGGTTGAGAGCTGAACAAAGGGGCAGGGTGCACCCATCACACATAACAGTTACTGCTTAATATCCATGCGTCCTGTGCTGCAAATGGTCCCTGGGCAACACCAAACCCACCTTTCGGCAGGTGGACAGCAGGGATCATCTCATGCTGTTGGCAGCGCTCTGAAACACCCCAACATCAGAAGTTACAGCCAGTGAAGCTGATCCACAACTCCTTTCCTCATGCAAGCGTGGAAGAGGACAGAGGCTGCCCCTGGGAAGGTGGAGCTCACTGATGGTAGCTGGAATAGTTGGCTTTTACTGAGACATTGCCATCATTGAACTAAACTGGTCTATGTGCTATCAAGCAAAGGACCAGCAAGAGAGCACTACTTCCATGACACTGGCAGAGTAATGTACCAGTTACACAGCAGGGAACAGCAAATGTTTCAGTGTTCAAAGACTCTGGGAAACATTGGACCATGGCACAGAACAAGTGAGCACAACCCGCCAGGAGCAGACCCCGTATTCTCGGTTCCCACCAATGTTAACACAAATGATGGGCTCTCAGCACATTGCTGGTCTGGTACTGAGTGAGAACTGCTAGGCCAGGGACAATCACACCTAATGCACACTGATATTTCATTTGTCCCATCTACGTGCGTAAGATTGTCCAGTGGTAACCCTGCATTCTCGACCACTTTCTCAGCTCCAGTCATCTTGAACAAAATTTGGGTCGTGCTTACAAAACATGTACCACCCAGTGCAATAAAGTGGGACTGGGTGAGACTGGCAGACCTACTTTCCTTCATGTTCTGAGCTATAAATTTTGCCAAGGCCCTAGAAGTGATATTGGGTACAGCTGTCTTCTTGTGCAACCCAAAGGGCATACCTGTAATTCTGCCATTATTTTATCTCCTTCCTCTTCCTCTTCATCTTTTGCAGCTGATGCTACAGCATGTCCCGTGCTCCGAGACAGTGCCTGATCCTCTTTAGTGGCTTTGGATTGTGCTATTTGCCCAGCATCGTCACTGCTTTCCTACAAGGGGATGAGAAAGCACAGACAGACAATATAGTTGAGCCCTCCTGATGCAAAGCAAACACAGAAAATTCAACACTACTGTAATTCCCTCTTCCTTTTTAAGGAAACTGCTACTTCATCAGTTCAAAAGCAACCACTATTGCTGATGTGATAGCATGTTCACAGATTAAAAAGCTTTCTAACTTGTACTTCCCTCCACTTCCTTCAGGGAACAGAACAGATGGGGAAAGGAAGCCCAGGGAAACTAATTTGCAACATTTCTGTAAAAACACTCTCAAATCTGAGCTGATCCTCCCCATCTGTGTAAGGCATGGCTTTTTTTATTTTTTAATCTTCTTACCACTCTAAATGAAAGCAGCCTGTGACTTGTCTTCTACACTGCTAGGAGATAAGAGCAGCAAGACTCCTGTAAACAGAAGTGATCAAATCTTACTTGTTCATTTGGCCTAACAGTAGTGTTTCCTGGTAAGCCGTTTCAGTAGCTCTCCAGGACGTAGCTCTGTCTCAACTTATTTTGTGGTTTACAGACACAGCCCAAGCCTGGGAATGTTTCTCTGTGCCAGCCCCTCATCAGCGGTCTGATTGCCTAGAGTCTGAATCATCAAACCTTGACACCAGCAGCCTCTTTTCTGGCTGCATAGATGACATCTCCCGATCTCGTTGTGGTTAGTCCTGAACCTGGCAGGTAACTGCGCCGCGGAGGTGGAGGAGGTGGAGACTTGGTTGGTTTGTCATTATCCTGCTCTCCATCAGGAACTTCTTCTGCAAGTAAACAGAGCAGCACAAAGTGAGCACCAATGAAAGAGGGAAAAAAGTATCTGCATCCCTGACTCAACTGGAAAGGAAAAAAATGTCTTAAAAGGTCCTGCTCCTGAATATATATGAATAGAAACACATTTGGTATTCAAGTGGAAATGCCTTGAACAAAAGCAGACAATGCTGCACTTGCACAGGGAAACCGTTTCCCTTCATCCAGAAATTTTCAAGAAAACTCTTGTCCCCCACGTTACTGTGGCTGGGTTTCAGCCCTTGGTGTACAAGTGTGACAGCAGAGCACAGTTCTGCAAATCAATCACTTGTAAAGAAGCATGTAAGGTACAGGTTCAGCTGGGTACCTGGTTACAGATAGTGCCCCTGTAGCCTCCTTTGAAAGTGTGGTCACTAACGTGGCTACTAGAAAGACACCAAACCTCGTCATTCTCAGCAATTCTGAAGCAACCAGCACACGTTTCTGTTCTGCCTGGGAGGTGCTGCTGGCAAGGTGCTAGGAGAGGAGCTGAAGAGTTTGGTCCCTCTTACAGTTGGACAAAACAAGCTATGTTCAGACAAAGGCTGACAGGGAAAATGTAAATACTGCTCTGGAGATGCCACCTTCCAGTTCAATGAGTCCTCTCGCCCCTGAGCAGGGCAGGGGAGCATCAAGGGCAACTGCACTCGCTTCTCTTCTAAGACAGCATTTGTTTTCACTTTACTTACTACTAACTATTCCAGGAATGCACAAGTTTGCTTTTGAATTATCATATAAGAGCCCTACAAGTATATTTTGCTTACCCACTAAGATTCAAATACTAAATCCAATAGCTGAGCAGAGCCAGTCTCACTTTCCAAGGAGAGTCTTCCAAAGAAGACGAGTTTCTCAAACTGGTATTTCCCTGCCACGATGCTTCCTCACCCAGCTGCCACTTCGTCTTCCTCACCATCACTGGATGGCATTTTTCCCAGAAGCAGCATTACATTGCTCATGACCTGTCCCTGTGTGTTTCTGGTCCCAGGCTAAGCATCATACATGGCAACAGGCACCATGTTCACACTGCTGTTTACAGTGTTTGTTTTCAAGAGCGAGAGAATGACCTTTCTGCAGCTACTCAGCATTATATAAACAGCTGGAATAAATACAACCGAGAAAGATAAAACGTCCTGCTTTTGGGATTACCCAGCTGTTCAGGGCTAAGTATTCCCTCTGGGCAAGTTATTGCATAACTGCGCACTCCCGAGGCTGTGTCAGGCTGCTCCGATGCGCTGCCTGGCCCCTGGGGCTAGAAGGAGCCCTCGTCTGACCCAGCCTCATCTCTGTTCCCTTCTTAGCTCGAATGTTCTTTGAAACTGCTTAAGCTTAAAGAAATACTCTGTTGTACTCCCTGCTTATCTGGCACTCACTCGCAGGATTGCAACAAGAGTGAATTTCCAGGTGCACTTTACATTAGACCACTTCTTTGGTCAATACACACCACCAAGTTTTTTGTGACATCAGATGTACCGCTGCTGTAAAATCAGAGTAATTCTCTCAGATGGTGTTTAGCAGACCATAATGTGCGGCCTGTGCAAATCCCTACTCCTTTTAATGGGCTCAACCCATTACCCTCAAACTGGTAGCGGCTCTGACTGCAAGAACACCAAAGTTTTTCTCACACTTAATCAGAGCAAGGCTAGATGAAGGCACAAAGACAGAATGATTGCTACCATCTCTTTCACATCTGTGAGACATTCATCCACTTCCATCTTCAAAATGGGAAATAAAAAGGAGAAACACATGCAAGAGAAATTGTGAGTGAGTGGCAGGTGCACAGGCTATCAAAGGCTAATCCCCTCACATCCCTTAACTGGAGTTGTTAAGGAGAGGTCATGATGGGGTTTGCTCACAGTCAATGCAACAACACAGGGCAAGATGTAAAACTTCAAAGCTGGATTTCTATTTTCTTTACTAAACAATTCTATTTCCCCAATCTAAATGGGAAGGAAAAAAAAACTTTGGAGGAAAAGAATTGAGGAAAAGATGAGGAAAAGACCTTATTCTAATACTTTTTTATTTTTTCTTATGGTTGAGTTTTTCTAGCTTATTTACACAGGGAGGAGTAAACGGACAAGTACAATTCACTCAGTCAGGGCTAACCATGATCAAAATTGCTACTTTATGGAACCTTCTTTGGTGCCAAAGGGCTCAGTGCTTCTGTGAACAAAATGGGAGTTCTTCATTGCCAGCCATTTCACTAAATTGAAGAATTCGTCAACAGGCACAGCCATACTGGCATTAATTTCCCCCACAATACAAATTTCTACTTGCACCAAAAAAATCCAACATGTTGTAAAACAATCTCAAAATAATAATGCCTGCCTTGAGACAGCCTTTGTAGTCTAACAAGAAAACTGTCTTTAATGGAAGCTAGCGGTCACTCAAGACTTGCAAAAAATCAGGGCATTCTCACATATGAGGGCACAAAGAGAAGTAAAGGAGCCCAATTTCTAATGTACATGCTAGAGACGTTCCCCATATTTTTCATAGAACCATCTTGATAACAAAGATGAGTTAGAGTCAAGACATTAAAGAAGTATTTACAGAGTCATCTGCAAAATTGTGTAAAGTGTGTAATTTCACTTTGTTTTGTGCTTTGCAGGGGGAAAAAAAGAGTTTCTTAATTGGGTTCTGTGTGGAGAATAGCTGAGACAATGTATTCTGGCAATGCGATCTATCTGGCTTCTGCAGCAAAGCCAACATAGGACTCTGCTAATTTATTGCCAAAATGTCTTATGCACTATATTAGTAGGTATGTGGTCTCTCTTTCCTTATGTTGCTCAGTTATCTAGTCTACAGCAGACTGATATTGAAATTTTCATCTTGAATCATAGAAGAGTTGGGTGGCATGGGAGATATTTAATCAAATAGTAAGAAAAAGGTTTGGTGTTCCCTTATTTATGTTACTATTACAGGATTCATTATGCACAACAGAAGGCAAATGTCTCAATCTCATCAAATTTCTCCTTAAATCTGCTGGCTACACACTGTGCAAAATTGTACTCTAGAAGTGGATTAGTTAACTGTGAGAATTACAAAACTTCTCTGTTATTGTCTTCTGCACTTTTTAAGATGTCACAGCTCACTGCACCCATATGGTATTTGTTTTCACTGACATTTTCTATTTACGCCAGACATTATACAAGATAATTGTGTCGATATCCAGTAACCTCACTGAACAGTGCCAGAATTCTAAATTTATTTTATGAGGTTCAACAGAATTTATTTTAAACATGTATGTTGTGAAACATCCAAGGAGACACAACTTGTCAGGGCTAAAGGTGCACTCAGAACAAAATGCTGGATCTGAAAACACTCTTCCCAAATTCTATATGAATTTGCATACACAAGCCCCAGGGCATCGTTTTGCAGCTATTTACAACCTTGCCATGCTAAAATCTTGAGTGCAGCATGCAGCTCTGATCTCCAGAGCTCCAGAAGGACACAGTGGAGTTAGAGAAGGCCAACTGAAAAAAGCCTGGGGAGGGAGCAGCTGGCCTAGATGGAGAGACCAGAAAGGCTGCAAGTTTGCACTTTGGAGCCCACGGGGCAGGCTGAGACCTCCTAGATACGATCAAGGTTTATCTACTGCCTTCACGATTTTATAAAGGGAATGCAGAGCTGTCGTTTGCCAAATTGCAGAATATTAGAACTATGGGGAACTCAGTGAAGTCGGTACCAGATCATTTTAAAACAGATGAAGGAAAGCTCCTTCACGGGATTGGGAGTGAGCTCCTGGAGTGCTAGCAGACTGCAGAAACTGGCCAGGTTCTGTGGCAGTTTGCAGATGCCAGCGCAGGTAACCATCTGAATATGAATTTCCCCGTATTGCAACTGGAAGAGTGAGTTTGCCCTCTGGAAATAAAGACTCCTCATGAGCAGGAGAGTAAGAATATGGCCCACCAAAAGTATCTCCCATTGCCTCTGTCAGAGACAGACTGCTGAACTGGATGGACTATTGCTTAAGTAGCTGGGTAAGAATTTTGCAGCTGACTCATGTTTGGCTAATGAGGTAAATCCAAGGTTTGGCTGGGGCATCTTCTTTGTTCCTTGAACATTGAAGAAATTCAGATATGGTTTTATATGTTAAATTGTGAAAGAAATAGGACTGGAAGGACAGCCCAACATGCTGCTACCACAAAGTAGCTCTACCTATATAATTCTTGATCAATGACAGTCTAAGCCACTCTCCAGTGATGGGGATCATACGTCCTCCTCATTGCCTCATACAGCCTCCTTCAGTGCTTCACTTCCCTTATCATTATGAGTTTTTTCCCTAATACCTAACCTGGATATTCCTGGCTGCAATTGCCAACCTCTACTGCTGTTCTACCCACACAAAGCAAGTTGATCTTTTCTTTTTTAAGCAGATTTTTATATTCAGGGATTTCGTTGTCCCTCCTCAGCCTTCACTTCTTCAGCTAAACAAAGTCAGTTCTTTCTTTTTTTGTTCCCCAGAGATTGTGTATTTTTAGAGTTCTGGTCCTTATCATCACTGTCCTCTTGACTCCCTCCTATTTGTTCGGTTTTTCGTGAAGTCCAAAACACTGAGTTTGGGAATTTCTATGCAAGAGCTCACCACTGCTGAGCAGATTCATCAGTCTTATAGATGTTCTATGTTCTTGTTCATCTCTTTATGATGTTTGCTTTTTTTTTTTTTTTTTTGCTACAGGGTCACAGTCTGACTCACATTCAACTTGAAACTTGGTATATCTATATCATAGCTGTGGACTGCCAGAATGCTTACTGTGAAAGTCATTCATTCCTACCTATCTATCCAATTCCCTGAGAGAACTCAGTTATGTAGCATCACAGGTCATTTTCAGACCTCTGAGGGACTCATCCAAAACACTGGTTGTATTTATAGATTAAGATTATGAAGTTAGTAAGGATTATTAAGATTAAATAGTCTGGCTTTCCTTTAACATAGGTACAAGGATTTCTTTAAGCAGGTCTTGCGTCATGCACAGAGCTTGTGCCTGAGCAACCTTTCAGAAAGAAACATAGCATTGCTTAAAGATTTGAAGTGGCAGAGAATCCCATATGTTCATAATTAAACTTCAGTGATTAGTTACTCTAAATGCTAAAATTTGACAGCTAACTTTTAATGTGGCTTTTTCTAGCTTCAGGTTCCAATTGCTGGAACTTGTCAGAACATGTTCTGCAAAGTTAAAAGGCCTCTTTACCCTCAGAAACCTCAGGCATGTCTTGATCTACTTTTGATAACAAATACGTCTACAAAAAGAGCTTTTTAAGTTTCTGATGGTAAGACCATTTGTACTCAGACTCTTTGTGGCTCTTTCCAGAACTCTCTGTAATGCTAAACTTTTAAGTGCAAAACTGAGCACAGTATACTAGATATAGGTATAGATACTCTCATCACTGTCAAAAGCAAGGTGTACTCTTACTCTCCTGCTCATGAGTTGTCTTTATTTCCAGATGACAAACTCACTCTCTCAGTCTCAGTACGGGGAAATTCATGTTCAGCTGGATACCCACGCTGCCCTCTGCAAAATCACTGCATCCTGTCCACAGGACCTGCACCATTCCTCAGGGACATAGTCACAGGTATGATGGAGAACACAGAAATCTGAAAACTAAAACCATTCTAGCAAGTAGAAAAAATAACCTCTCTTTTCCAGATATGCACTTCTTTAACACCATTTACTTGAGGAAACCTTACCTGAGACTTCTAGCTTTTCCACTGCATCCCCTTTAGTCAGAGCTGCTGGCTGGGGTGGCATCTCCAGATTAGGAATTGACTTCATTATATTGGCCTGGGCCTCTTCCAAGAGCTTTTCAAATTCCTTTCCATTATAGTGATCGAGGTTTTGTCTTTTCTCTTCCCATTTCTTTTCAGCTTTCTAGACAAAAACAGTAAAACACCTATTTATTTCTCCGACTTTTGTTATGATCACTTACTTTTAAAAAAATCCGTATATAAATCTTATAGGTCAACATGGATAGATTCTAGTCAGTGACTAGAGGTAATATATTAACACTAACTGTACACTGGTTCTGACTTCCATTGTGCTAGAGATGGCAGAAACACACAACAGACTGACAGTGGCCACTGCTCACTAAAGGAGCAAAGGCAAAATTTAAATCTGGGTCACTGCCTTACTATATCACACTGGTGATTGACGTGCATATATGTAATAAGATGTGAGAGTTCGCTTGTGGGTTTCCTCAATATCTCTGTGTGAAATCACTGGAACTTCATACTCCTTCACTTTTAACTGTCCATAATGAGGGATATGGAGATTTAAAGGGTGAATGAAATCCACTTATGCAAGTGTTGCCAGAGAATCATATGTCATTGTTCAAAAAAGAAGGTATTCTAAAAAAGATTCTTTAAATTTTTTTCAATAAAGTTTATTTAAAAACCACAGTTACTCATTTCAGTTACATGTTATTATCTTGTTGCATTCAAAATCAGAGGGTATCTTCAGAAGTGCATGGCGTAGTTAGGGGTTAAGCATATAAATCCCCAGAATGCATTTGAAAAATCCCACCTGCAGTCTCAAGAGTGAGACTGGGAGCTCAGACCCAAAGAGAAGACAACTGGTTGAGCAGAATACACCGTACCTCAATTGATACAGCTCGGTTTCTGGTACTTGCACTGTGAATTTCCTCAATGAAAAGACTTTGCATGGTGTTGCCATTGACAGAGACCTGTGGTGCTGGCGTGGCTTGTGTGGGCTGGGATCCTGTTGCAGGCTCTTGCGGGGCGACTGGTGGGGTGGCCGAAAGGTGGCCACCTGCTGGCACACCTTCACTGTGGCTGGCTGCAGTGGGCGAACCCTGGGCATGGTTGACCAGGGCTGACGAGTGCTGAGACTGATGGATGACAACAGGTGAGCTCTGCACATGATGGACCGTCATTGTTGAGACGGGGACGACTTCTGACTTGACTGATGACACCTGGGACTCTGATGTGATCGCTGTGAGGTTTTGCTGTGCATGTCCCTGGGCATGCTTGAGCTCCTCCTGGTTTTTCAGAGCGTCAGCTGCAGTGGCCTTTTCCATAGAAGAGTATTGCATGGCTTGGGACGGATCCACACCCCTTAGCAGTCCTTCTGTAACATGTCTGCCCAGCCAAATTGAACACAACAGCGTGGCACATGGTTAGCATACAGGCGAGTCATGAGCAATACTTGACAATAAACTTTTGCAAGGGAAAAGCACCTATATAAAAAATATCAAAAAGGTGTTTTTTCTTACTATTGCTCTCAGCTGTGTGATTTTATAGCTTTATCTCAGAGCCAGGGACTCGGAGCTTTAAAGAGGCTGCTTGAATTAGGATGTTTTTGCCTTTTAAAATGTTTACAAACCTTCATGGATGTACCAGTACTTTTTGACTAAACCATGAGTTACAGTGGGTTGATTTTAGAGGGGGAACACAAATCAGATGGCTTAAATTTTGTACACTGTAACTAGCTAAACAAGATGTTCCTAGACTATTAGCACAGAAGGTGGTAGTTACATAGAACATGAGGTAGCAGTTTGGCAAATTGCCAAAACAAAGCCTTCAAATGATACTTCACAAAAGTCTTGTCTGTCAAGGGTTTGGGGTAGAATTAACTGAGGATGTAAAAAAGTCAACTATTTGTGGCAGCTAGCTGTGAAATGGCTGAGGTTCAGAGTGTAGCTAGCCATCAAATGCCATCAGTTTTTCCATTACTGAAACAGACTTCATGAAGCTTAATACGTAATTTTGCTGCAAAAAATTACTTTTGGTAAAACTTTGGCATGCATAGCTTATTGGTTGTTGGGGGTTTTTTTGATTGTTTTTTTTTTTTTTTTTCCCAAACAGGGTGAGACAGGAAATAACTGTAGTCATTCTTAAGAAAAGGAAACTAATATGAAAGGATATAGATGTTTATCTACACGGAAAAATAAGTGACAGCTCTTAGAAGACCTGTTACATAAACCATTTTATCCATCTGCCAGTACTGGCAAATCCATTTTACATATGCTCCAGGATATATGGAAACAATGACAGCCCTACATGCCTTAGAATAATGGTAGCAACAACAGACTTATGACTTACATTTTCTTGTAATTGAAATAAAATTGAGATCACCACCACTGACAGTTTGGCCTGATTCACTGGTTTTGAGTAGGAATTAAATCCAATGCCTATTGCCTCATATAAATCAGCGGTCATTTGCTGCTCGTATATTCTGACAAACATAGCTAAACACTAGCACTTAGTGGGCAGAAATTTTATCCAATATTTCAACTTTCTCTAATGTATCTTCCTTGCAAAGAATAGAATAAAGAATTTGCATGAATTCACAAGCATATTGAAAAATATTTCTTTCTTTCAGAAGGTTTAGGATATCTTTATCCACTTAGAATCTCTTCCTGTTTTATTTCTTACTGTTAGATTTTTGGGGATGCATGTTTCAGTGTCAGAGAATATTTCTGTTATCTTAGATTGCTGTAAATGCCTACAGTTCATTAGCTCAGATACGGGACTGATGCCACTCTGTAAGCTTTCTCATCCAGGTACTTCCCAAATCTGGAAGTGTGGAGTTCAGAGAGAGTTAGTTTCAACCACAGGATCTAGACTACTGGGGCTGTACGTCAGAACAGAACTACTGCACAGAGCACAGGAAAAGCCAATTTGATTTCCCTTGAGAGGGCTCTAGGAAGAATGTATAAAATATTGCAAGTCGCATTTCTCAGAATTGCCTGGGGAAAGGGGGAGAAGCCAAACCCAAAAGCTGTTCCAGCCCTGCTTGAGGAAATTCTTTAGTTTAGAAGAAGAAGAAGAAAAAATTCACCTCCTGAGCATGGTAAGGATATCGGTCATGCTGCGCACACGTTTCAGCAAGCTGTCTAGCTTGTGTGGTTCTTCTTTTAGGAACCTCACAGCTTCTACCTCACTCCGGAGGATTGCACGCATTTTATTCTGCAATGTTGGGAAATCTCCTGCAATGACAACAACTGTGAGGCTCAAGAGGAAACGATAAAAGCCCCGGAGAGAAATGGATGATGGGGTGAACGTTAAACAGTCGAGTGTCTACCTCTCTCCAGAAGCCCTGCAACCAGCCCCTTAATCCCAATTTTAAATCTTTTAGGAAGTGAAAGTTAATGCTCCCAGATCAAAGGCAAAGCTGTTCTCAGCCACTGTGGCTAAAAGAGAAGAACCAAAAGTAAAAAGGAAAAGTACATACCTTTAAGGGTGGCAACAGCTTCTCCCACCTGACGCAAAAGAAAGGCTCCATCTTCAACATCTTTCAGTGTAACTGTCTTGCTGGAAGCAGTGGAGTCCCTCTTCAGGTCTTCAACAAATGCCTCCAGCTCACTGGCAAAACAAAAAAAGTGAACATAAAACGTAAGCAGGACTTTCACATTACAATCAAATACATGTAAATGAATATACTAAACTAAACCAGAGCTCAACTGTGGCATCTTTAAATCTGACACCACAGGCTGAAGAAACAGCAGGGTACCATGAGGGGAGGGGAGGATGCTGGATAGTGACCCTCACTGCATAGGAACAGGCTTGTAACTAGCCCAAGTCATTGATTTCTCTGACAGGCTGCAGATGTGCAGAGCACATTGACTTCAGGGTAGCTGTGCTACAAAGGGCAGGTGGGGTGGTGAAACACAACTAACAGACAGCCCTCTGGGGATGCAAATCCTAGAAGGGTACAGACACACTGTACCACTACATCCAGTACTGGTTTGCACCTTGCATTTGTTCATTGCTGATGACATGCAAAGGAATGCCTAACAGCGAAGTAACAACCCCAAAACTGGCACTAATGGCCCCTCGATGCAACCCACCCTGTTTATCTGCTGGGTCCTGCCAGACAGGATACAGGATCCTGTCTCCACAAAGAGCCAGACTGAAACAGCAAGTGTGCATTGTGTGCAGCTCTCGTTCAGCATTTGGATTCCAGAATCAATCACGTTTTTTCCAACCATGCATCCTCTGGCTCCATCTGGTGCCTCCTCATCACCTTTCCCAATATTTTTTCCAGTGCTTCCATACTTCACATAAATTTTCACAATCCTTCAGACTCACAAATTTTATTTCGGTTTTGGGGGGAGCCACTTTTTTTCCATTTAAGGTTGAGACCACGTTGCTTTAGCTGGAGTTTCCACACAGAAGCTTAAAAATGTCTCAGAAAAACCTGAAATGCATTATGTGCAACTATGCAAATACCTATGCGAATACCTTAAAAGCATCACCTCTTGAATATTTATTCTAAGAGAAATCCACCTCTATTAAGATACCAAATTTACTAAGAGGAATATTCTGAGAAACAGTTTAACTGCATGGTAGAAAACAATGCAAAGCAAACTCTGAACTGACAAAATGGCTACTCATTTTCACCTAGTTTTGGGCCTCGTTTCTTGCATCCACTCAGGTAGTAGTTTTGCAATTGCTATAAGAGAACCAAGATACGGGTTGATTGCCTGAAAAGGGGTAGGTGAAGACTGTCTTCTGCACCAACCACAGGTCTCGCATTTCCACACATTTCCCTTGTGCCAGCACTGCCATGCAAATGCAGTAGGAAATTACTTATTTTCAGCCAGGTCACTTCCTAGCTCCATCTCCATGGATAGGCAAAATGAGGAGGAAAAGAGACAAGGAAGTGGCCAGTAATGGGATAAAAAGGAGAAAATCCCTTGCAGCACCGTTCCACATTTAGGTCAATTTAAAGTAGAAGCACAGTCACACAGAACAATAAATGGCAATACAATAGTACTTCTGATATACAGAGAAACAGATATAGTATCAGGATCTGAGTATCAAGTGCGCACAGTAAGGAGCTCATTTCAATCTAAAAGACTACGAACTTCACAAACTATAAAACAATTTCGAATTAAGAATCACAAGCTGCTTATGAACAGGTCACAAACAAGTGGAGGCAACTGATCCTGTTCCTGTTTTAAGACCACTTCTCCCAAAGACTCTGCCTTGGGAAGGACTGGGGGAGTCACGATTTCCACTAGCAAAAGCATACTTGCAGGAAACAATCCAAGGCACCACACGATGGCAGCAAGGGAACGTTTCTCGAGGTATTTTTCCATTGGAAGAGGCTCTGATAATGTAGGTATCTGTGTCTGTCTGCCTTTGCAATAAAGGGCACAGACACAATTTAGGACGGAGCTGGAAAAAGAATTCGGCTTTCTGTCACTCACTACAATGCAAAGGCTCCTGCCCTCCAGAACTGTGAGCTAAAGTCATGCATCCTCCCTGCTCTTAAAGCCCCGATACCAGCACTCAGGCCAGGCAGCGCTACTTTGGGAATCGCAGGGTACCCTTTTGCAGATCAGCACTAGAAAAGCAGTTTCTCAGATATTGGCATCCACCAGGCAACAACAACAACAAAAAAAAAAAAAAAAAGGCAGAAGCTTAAATTGACTCGTGTGGAAAGAAGAGAAAGGAACAAACACAGAACAATGTTATGATATTGTGGTAGGTTTATGATTGTTGGAAATGTAAGAATAACGGAAGGACTTCCAGGTAGCAGACAATGGCTTTCTTTCCCTTTTGTTCTTTGAGCAGAAATGGAAGGGTCATGATAAACCCCCTTGATTCCATACAGTGACACTATTAAACAAGACAAGTGATCCTGAAATTAGTCATGGGATACCATATTATACTGCCTCATGGTGCTAACTACAAGGGAAAAGAAACTTCAGCCCTCAGGAACCAAAGCTTGAAACAGATCCAGCGGTCTCCAGCATTTCTTTTCTGCTACTGGGGAAACGACTTTATAGATTGGACTGAGCAAACCCAATTAACAAGACGCTCACCTTAATGCAGTTTCAGAAGGCTAATACAAGATAAATCACTTTTCTGAATCTATGTTTTACACAGGAGGCAAAACTCTTATGCTGGTATCTTTCTTTAGGCAAAAAAAGACGAGAAGATCTGTCTCAGACTGCAGTATCAGTAGAACAGGTTACATAATGAACCAGATAACACTGACCGTAGCAAATCACCCAGGCCAGATGGCACTTGCCCTGGAGTTCAATAGCAGCTCCAGGGTGAAACAGTCGAACTATTAATGCTACAAATCTAACTTCTTGATCAAAATTTCTTTGGCACCAGAGTAGTGATCACCGATGATATAATTAAATTTTTTAAACGGGGATGGGGCTATCCAGGGAACTGTACTCTGGTGAGACTGACACCCAGACTGGTGTTAATTGGAGGATACCAAAATAAAGGATAAACAATAAAGAATTAGTGGACCAATGGATAAATATGCTGTGTTAGGGAGGAATTAATGTGATGTGTATAAAGAGAGGGTAAGTCTCAAATATACACAAGGAAACAACAACAGGACAGGTAAAAGCCATAGCTCAAAAGGCTTTCAGCAAGGTATTTGAGCAAAAGCTTTCAAGAAAGCAAAGTTGCCATGGGACAAGAGAGGAAATTCTCTCATGGATAAAATACTGAAAGTAAAGGGAAGGGATGAATGAACAGCTTACTCAATGAATGTTGTTTGCTGGTGGGTTCCACAGGGATCAGTTCTAGGGCTGGTGCTTTTCAACATATTATAAATTATTTAGAAAAGAGGATGAGTAATACAGTAAGAAAATACCAGAAGGATATTAAAATATTCAGAGGAATGAAAATAAAAGGTGACTGCAGAGGGCTGCAGATGGACCATCAGATACTAAGAGAAGGACCACAAAGATAATCAAAGGACTGGGGAGCCTGCCATATGAAGAAAGGTTGAGAGAATTGGTTTTGTTCAGCCTTGAGAAAACAAGGCTTAGGGGAGACCTTATCACCATGTTCCAGTATTTAAAGAGTGGCTACAAAGAATACAGAGACTCCCTTGGGTACAAGTTGCTCCTGGGGAGATTCCAATTGGACACAAGAGAAAAAATTCTCACAATGAGAACAATCAGCCATTGGAATAATCTCAGGGAAGTGGTGAATTCCCTTACACTGGACACTTTTAAGATTCAGCTGGAGAGGATGCTGGGCCATCTTGTCTAGACCGTGCTTTTGCCAAGAAAGGTTGGACCAGATGATCCTTGAGGTCCCTTCCAACCTGGTATTCCATGATTCTGTGATTCTGTGATAATTGACCAGGAAAAAACGCAAAGATTAAATTAAGTCCTAATAAATGTAAAGTAATGCTCACAAGAAAAGGAAAAATAAAAACAAAACCAACCCAACCTAAAGCAAACAACCTCCAAACCCCCTAAATTTTTTATACGCAATAGTGAACTTTGAACAGATAATCATCCCTTGTGAGTGAGATGTTTGATTTGTAATGGACAGCTCACGTGGAACATGAGGACAGGGGGACCATCACCACACCACTACATGAAGTCATGGTGTGCCTACATCAGATATAACCATTGCAGGGCTCTCCTCTCTCCCCACTCACATCTCACAGATGTACACTAGAGTTAGAAAGGGCATACAGAAAGGCAATAGGATGACGAAATGTATAGAATGGGTCCTACAAGAAGAGTAACTAAGCAGATCAGGTCCTTTCAGGCTGGAAAAAGCATGATCCGAAAATGGAGTGGGGGAGCATCTGTAACATCACGACTAGCATGGAGAGGGTGAATATTCTGCCGTGCATAATTTAAGAGTCTGGGGACTGATTGACAGATGAAAGATTCAGAAAGAAACAAAAGGTCTTTCTACTCAAAAAATAATTACTCTATAGAATTCACTGTGCCTAGATGCTGTACACAACTGAGTTTACATAAATTTTAAAAAAATGAAAAGGAAACAATCCATGCATACCTTTTGCATGTGAAGATACCATCTCTGACATGGAAGAGAGCTACAAGTCATTAAAAGCAAGGAGATGTGCTCTGAGCATTTTGCCTTGTTCTTATATCCTTTCCCAAGTGTCTGCTACCAGTGGCTCTCCAAGACTGTTAAGTGGGGTTTTGTTTTTACTGAGCACGGTTATTCTTATTAAAAAGTCTGATGCTTATCCTAGCAAAAATAAAAATTGTAACTTACTATGGATCATATCCAATTAGACAGCTTGTATGTGGCTACAATTTAAATCCTGTGCTTATAAAACCCCCTTTACTAAAATGCTTACAATAATCTGCAACACATAGTAGTCATACCTGTAACACGCTCCTCCTGACTAATGAAGTATATATGTTCTGAATGTGTCATATCATCATAATTTGTCCTTGGTCTGGTAAATTTTAAGGCTAGCATCTACAACCCCAAAAGCGTCATGTATGACATCTCTAATGTTGAGTCAAAAGACTAGATAGAAAGAACCCTACCCAGTAAATTCTGAGTAGGTATTTCACTGTTAGAAGTGTGAATAAACACCACATTTAATAGTGTTCCTTAGATTTCATTAGATATCTCTGAACTGTAATCCTGCTACAGCTGTGACACACATGGGCACACTTCTGTATGTGGCATCATGAATAGCTGCTCAACAGAAAACTTGTTCCGAAATGTACACTGACATTTCTGCTTTTTACAACATAAAACCACCAATATTTTTATGTTTTTATTTCCCAGCAATAATCTTCAGAATTGCAGAAAGGAGAGCTTTTTAAGCTGAGATTTACCACTTCAGAGTAGGAAATACACTTTTGTAAGTGTTGCAGAAATCCTTAAGCTCCTTTGTCTTGCATGAAGCCAGTCTACAGATAAAGTCCTATGATTTAGGAAAGGTCAAGAGGGCAACAGTTGAAAGACTAAGAAATGGTAAATTTTTTGCCCTGTTGCTTTGCATTTGTTTATACATCTGCAATGGGATCAGCATAATTGAAAGGGCCTATATAGAATGTTAACCTTTTTCTGAATATTGCTAGTGACATTTGATGTGTAATTTTGTGATGTATGCTCTTCATTATTAACAGCCATCAGCTGTTGAACTTAAAGCATTGTTGTCAGGTGTGTTTTTTTTCTTTTGGGCTGTGATCCTGCAAATGTGCAAATACATGACAAAGAAATCTCATTGGACACAAATGATGAAAAATAATTGTTTGTGATTTAGCATTTGTTTCTCGCATGTCTCTAAAATGGTTGAAGTAACATTTACAGCCTATGAATGATCTAAGAAACTTTCCTGTAATATTAACAAATGAAGTAGCACAGAAGCAGCAGAAACTCTGTGAGCAGAAAAAAATCTGAACACTGATAAAACAGAAGCATATTGCAATCAAAGTCGTATCCTAAATAAAAAGCCGTAACAACTAATGCCATTTGCACTTGACCTCACTCAGCATCCATTTTATGAGGCATGCGATAAACAGCCATCACACAAATTGTTTTTTCCACAGAGAGCAAACAGTCTAGAAACTAGGCAATAAGGTACACAGGAATAAAGTGATGAACAGGAGGGTACTTACTTAAGACTACAAACCAATGTTATTTAAGAATACAAACCAACTGGGAGGATTATATACACCAGCACGGACTATTACTACACATTAAACTTTTCTTCACAGAAAACATACACTCTCTTAGTAACATTCTACTTTGTCTTTACAGATGCATCATTTTTATAACAAATCTAATTCATCTGACAACACATTGATCAACAGGAAGGATTTACTCTCCTTAGCTGTCAATAATTGTACTCCTATGACTCTTCAATCATCATTTCCAGTGACAAGCTGACTATAAAGTTTCACTCTATTATGGAGCAATTTTTCAGGTGTGAACTAAATGCAGCAATGAGAAATAATTAGTTATATAGCATCTTACAAATGTGAGTGTTAGAACTAGTTAAATCATCTATTGATTTCAGCTTTATCTTGCCTCCTGCTGACTCTGAACATGGACTAAAACAACTGGATACCATCAGTCCTGGTAGGCCAAAGTTGTGGGGAAAAAGAAGAGTCTTACAAAGAGTCTTTACACAACAACAACAACAACAACAACAACAACAAAAAGAAAAGTATTTTTATCTGTAGTTAAGTGTATGGAAAGCCCAGTGAGTAAATTTTAAATGGAGACCGGCATTGATGACTGCAGTTAAACTTCAGTCATTTATTTATGACCTTCCCCTACCTCTCTCATGCAATAGCCAAAGCACTTGCTATTGAAATCTGGTTTTCATACTTAAAAGCCAAACTCGTTACCTTCCTTTGCATGCATTTGTTCTTGAGGAAATTCATCCGTCAAGGGCAGATGAATTTGGACAGTCACCTGTCCCTTTACAGGGGACTTCTGAAGAGGTTAAAACTCTTTGTACCGGTGGGACTTACCCAGTGGGCTGTGCTTAGAAGGACTCCCAGTCAGGAGGAGTGCTTTGTACAACACAGACAGTTTTACAGCTGATATGAGTGCAAGGAAACACCGGTAAAACAGCATACACAGGTGCAGTTTCACTCACGTTTTACTGGTTTTAAGTTTTAGCAAACTAAATCTTTCACTAAAGATACTACTTTATGGAAGAAAAAGCCAGGCAAAAGCAAGAAATTCTAAGCAGTTTCTCAACCCACCATAACTTCTTTACAATCTTTTCTTCCTCGTTGAGGTATTTCTGCCTTTCTTGTTCCACCAGGTTGCGCTGTCGCTGCACAGGATCTTCAAGCCTCTTCACTGTTTCAATCATTTTGCCATTGATTTCCAGCTCTGCTTTCTTCACCATTGCCCTCAGCATCTCCTGGTTCTGCAGCTGTTGCACAAAAGAAATCAACTTCAATTTTTCCTGCTTGACTGACATCCCTGGCAACAGAATACATTGCAGAGCTCAGAAATAGGTTGGGATAAACACAGCCCTACAGCAAGAGAGTTTTTACCCTCTTCTTCCTCTCTTTAACTTTACCCATAAACATTATTCCATGAGGAAGTGTTGGGGGTGAGAAAAGCCTAAATTTGATTAACTTCTAATGTGTATACCTAACTTCCAGTTGCGAGCTGATGAACAAAAGATGCTGGGATCAGTAAACCACCCTCAGTGTGTAACTTCAGCAAGGATTGTGGCCCCTTTATTCTGCTCAGTCCAGCATGAATCAAGAATTAATTACGCCTCACAAGAATGCCGGAAGCCTGACTTCCCCTTTGCGCATATCTCGTAAGCTTATGCATCGCACTGTCCATACATGCCTGGTGGATAATCCCACACATTAATGACAAGGCTGGAAAACACTGCTGTTCTCAGATTAGAATTTTTCAGTCTCTCAAGTGGCAGAGGAGGGATTGTGCCATCCGGTGTAATTTGGTACAGACATACAGCTTATCTATCTGCAACACATAAAGCCCCCTTACCCACCAAAAAAAACCCCAACCTTTATAATATGGTCCTTTTCTGAGAATTGTAAAAGTCACACCTTCTTTCTTGTCTTAGTCTTATGTTAAGTATCTAAAGCATTAAATTTCTTACTGATACTAAGTTTGCAGAGCAAAAGACAGCTAAGAAAGCAAACTAGACTGTACTCTTGTGTGGGTAACCCTACAGCAGCTATGCCCCACACTAACACAAACCAAACCTGTTTAAGTCTCTTATGCAAGCTGCAAGATTCAAAGTGATAAGCAGGGCTCCGTCTAGTCACAGCTTTAGGATACAGGCAACACGAATACAGCTCTGTTAGACTAGCAGCCTTCTCATACTGGAAGATTTAAAAAAACACCTGTGTCAACTGGGAGATGAAGTTCCTGTTTTAAAACTAGCAATCAAACTGACAGCTGTCTTCTAAATATCCAGGCTTAACAACCAAATTACATTGAACATACAAAGTAAAACCACTGCCTAATAGGAAGAATCAGAAAAATGGATTACCTACAAGACAGTTTAATGCAACAAGACTTCTTTTTAAGTTGATATAAGAGGATTCATAGGAATCAGAGAAAAAAAAGCCTTTGCCTAGGTCATTCTTTCCAATCAGTATGGGAATTAGAGTAACAAACTCAACTCTCCTCTCCCGACTCTTCAGTCCTCGTGCCTGACTCTGCCTTCTCCAGTGACACAACTGTGATGAGAGGGAGGGTAACACTTCACTGAAAGTGCACAGGGGGGTCTGAGCTGTGACAAGCCGGAGGTGTTAGCTCAAAACTCAGCTGAAGATAAGTGTTAGCAGTTAGGGAAAAAAATGAAGCTGGAAAACATTTGAAGCAGCACAGATTTATAAACATTGTCAGCTGCTTTATACCAGACTGGATTCTTTTGAAGACAGTGCATATGTGTGTTTTTCCCCACTATGGGATTAACGTTTGGGTTTGATAAATTAAAATCTCTTACAGCAAGGCCAGCACAGCTATCTGAGACACATATCTCATATTGTGCCATATTTTCAAGAAGGAAAACATAAATGAATTAATAAATGAGTGAATGAGCATGTAACACTTCAGTCGTACAGTTTATTCACAGCTCTTTAAAAAGTAGGGAAATTTGACACAGGGAAGTGACTTGGGAAATGTGAAACAACTGATCCAAGGTCAGTGAAAAGGTCAGTAATGGAGCCAGACTTAAGCCTCAGGTGTCCAGAATTTAAGTCCTGTATGTTCCTCAGCTGGTAACAGTGACTCCCAGTAATGCCAAAATTGAGTATGTGTGTGTGAGGTTGTGCAATGGCAGATGGCACTTTTTCCTGTTATGGGGGTATATAGAGGATCTATATTTATTGTAGCGATACCTACAAATATGGTGCTTGTCACTTCCATTTATGCAGCGCTTGAACAGTATCAGAAAGTTTCAGTCATAAAAGTTCATCCATTTCTGGTAACAAGGTTAAGGAATAAAACTATAACTAAGCAATATTTCAAAAAGCTTGTATGTTGATGACTCCCAAACCTCAATGTTTGGAGTGAGCTCTTGAAGTCTGGGAAATGACTCATCTTGGTATCAAAGAGATGTTTTTGCCACTTGTATGAATATTCATGCAACACTTGGCTAGTTCTGGAAAACATGGTTTTGTTCATGCTTGGGGAGCAGGGACAGAAGATGAGAAGGGAGAGGTACAGGTGGGTGCAGAAAGAGAAGAGGAGGAGCCAGCAGAAAGGAGTAATTTTGAGTCTAAGCAGGGCGGAGTGACCAGCCAAAGGACAACATGAGACAGGGCGAGCAGGAACAGAGGGGAAGACCTGTGGCTGAGGAAGAAGAGGCACTCTCTGGCTGCTACAGCACATTTACCTCCACGTTCTGGAACTGAACTTGATTCTTACCTTTCTTCTGCCAGCAGGCATCAGGTCTGAGACTCCCTGGCTAAGTGCTCACCCCATTTGTCCCTCAGATCACCTCTGCCAGTTACTCCACCACCTCAAGTGGAAGAAGTTTTATGGATCTGCCACAGTTGTTCCAGTTCCACAGAGTAAAACTTTTTGTACTTTAAGTTTGCGTGAAAACAAGCCAAATAAACAATCTTAGACATTCACACTTGAAAAGAAACTTTGTTAAAACAGTATTCAAGTTCCAAAGTCAAATGCCCAAAGGTAAGGAAAAGCAATGCAGGCTTTTCTGTCATCACCAAATGGCAATTTCTTGCTAATTAGATTTAACTTGACTTATAACTGCAAGCAGCTATCTAACAGAAATATATTTAGCACATTTTTTTAGAATTCTAGCATCCTCTCCTCCATTCATTACCCTTGACTCTCACTCCCAGCCTCACCAAACTCTCCAGATACTTACCCTGTCCCCCTCCTTCAGCTACTGCTCCAGCTATCACTGGTCTCTCACAAGTACCCCAGCACTGCCTCTGGCACCCACTTCGAGAATAATCTGATAACCAGTCTAGTTCCCTTTGAACCGATTATTATCTGTGAGACAGGTAACTGGAAACCCAAGTATTAGTTCACAGCCCTGCTTCTCATTAGGAGACAAGCATGACCTGTCCAGTGGGAGCCTCCCAGGCCCTGCTGGGAGAGGCTTCTAGGCCACCCACCTCCACACATACTACAGTGCACAGCCACAAACAGGGACTGCCTGCCTGCAATTCAGGATCTCTGTAGAATCTAATTACCTAATTCCTGAAATTTGTTACCATACATAGATTAAATGTAGTCTCACCAATTCTATAATGCAGCTCAAAACATATTAGAATTTCTAATTCAAAGTTACACTTGTTAGACTGAGTATCATATACCATTTATGACAGTATTGTTATTACATTTTCTATCCTTTCTGCAGCACTAATTTCCCTGCAAATAATACACTGAGTGAAGGAAAAGCATGCATGCATAAACATTCCTAATGCTGAACCTTAATCATATCTAACTGCTTTCCCTTAAAATGTGTTCAATTAAAGAAAAGAAGGAATAGACAAAAAAAATCCAGTGTACATATAAGATAATAATATAGAGCATGAATACGCACTCTAAGGCTTGGTTCAAACCTGCCACGAAGAGTTCTCATTATCTGGGAGTGCAGAATGAACAACCCCACTGAACTTATCATGGGCTCCAGTCTTACCAACAGCAAATGCATCCAGGACACAAGCTGGGTTACAGCCTATCTCTGGCAATGAGGAAAACTCCACGACACTATGAAACTAATCTTTCTTGAGTATCTCTGAAAATCAGAGTGCTTAAGGAAGACACAAGTGGAGTAGCAAGAAGTGTATCCAATCTTTAGCAACGGCCATGACACAAATGTCTTTATTTCAAGAATCTCTAGTTAAAATCCAACCACAGACTGAAACTGTCTTAACTTCTTGGTTGCATCTGGTAACACATACATTTAGCTGGCGTGTGAATCAATACATCTGGATCAATTGCTGCTGAATATGTTTTAAAAAGAGGATTTTGCCAGCACAGACAAAGGCTACATGAACGAACAGGTCTTTTCCATCATGTGTTTCTCTGAATCTATTTTAGCAAATGAGTAAGAAGTTACAGTGATATCATCAATTAAAAATTGAACCATAGACAGTATTAAATATAGGTTTATGTCCTATTCCTGTTTCTTAGTTATCCTGCCAACTTTTGTGCCTGCGCAATCATCTTTTTAGGTTCTTTGGAAGTGTTTCTTTTATCTGTCACTGTATGAAAAATTCACACAAACAGGAAAAAACTGACTGCCAACCCAGGAGAAACAGTGAAAGTGAAAAATATGAAGTACTGTCAAACATATTATGCAAACAGCCTGGAAAAACAGAAAAATACTTTTCCCTTTTACTTATAATTATTTTCAAAAAAAAAACCAGCGGAATTTTTTTTCATTAGAAGTGTTATATTTCAACACTCTTCAGTTTAAAACACTACTTGTTTCACCTGCTGCCCTACAAACTATGAGCTCTTTTTCAAAATAATTCCACCCATTCAGGAAAGGCATGACAAAAGCTCACTCTCATGAAAGTAATTTATACATAATATGCCAAAGTTTCCCTTGAGCTACAGGTTCTTCCATCCAACTATCACAAATTTGCCCACTTCCTACTGGCATGATGCACCAAATTTGCTATCATTTCCGAAATAAGGGCAACCAGCCGCAGTTAATGAGCACACTCGGGATATGCCCTTTTTTCCTTCTCAGGACTTCCTTGGCAGCACTGATTTGTGCAGATGGTACAAGTTTCTTCACTCCTGTGTGTCATAATGTTGTATCTGATCAAAAGCAAGGTTACTGCCCTGGCCGTGGAGACAAGGTGAAGCTGGGGAAATGCCACCTCCTTGGTGAGCAGGCCCTGTGACGACAATGCGCTCACTGCCTCCGGCACAGCACTGCCACCTCCATTCCACTTTACAAGGCCACTTGTAAGCACAGCTGGTAGCCAGACCACAGGCGTTTGCCGAAAGCTGCATTTGGTACATGGGGTTACAGAAGGACAGGGGCTAAATTGGTTTGTGGCACAAATGTGAAAGAATATGCACTTACACATAATGTGCCAGGGTAGAGATCCCAAGCCAAAGTCTTGAAATTAGATGGGGACCATCATGGCATGTAGGCAGCACTGCCAGGAACAGCTTTAAAAAGATACATTTGCTATAGGAACATCCTCATCCTAAACTGAAAATGTAAATACATGGGTGCTGTGTCACAGGCAGAGCTCACCTGGCTGACACAACTGTTTCCTCCAAATATCTTCTGTCATCTCTTCATTACCAGCAAACTGAGCACAGGCCCTTGTCAGAGCGTCTTCAGTCTTGGCCACATTTTCTTTACCTTAACGCTTACCTCACCCTTCTGCTCCCTTGCCCTATGACTGGTTCATAATTCAATTCCCTTTAGTTAAGGAAGTGAAGGCAAAATGTGCTCTGAATTCTGATCTGTATTACGATTATTCTGTTCTAAAATTAATCATCAAGTCAAAGGAGATTGACACAGTACCATTCCCATATTCAAACCCACCCTGGTCGTAATAGCAGTAGCTGCAGCCCTACAAAACCAAACATGTGACGTCACTTTCCGGGCAAGGAGAACTGGCAGAGTCTTGCAGTTTCCCCTGCTGTCCACTTTGTCTTACAAGAAATTGCTTTACCTCCTTTTACATCTTCTGAGACAATACGCAGTGCTCTTCAGTTTCCAATTAAGTGAAGGGCTGAAGACCTGTACAGCTGCATAAGCTTATTTTCACCGTGTCTGAGATGAACAGCATATATTTACGTTTGCCGCATGACAGTATGTGTCAACAGAACATTTTGGTTAACTCTTCATTGTTCTTATTGTTTCTTGCACGTTTTGAGGTGTTGATGTGTGTTAGGAAGGTACTGCTAAAATGTAAATGTAAGTAGGGCACAGCAAACCTTTGCAGCAACTTTTGAAATATCTTTTTTCCTTGCTGCTCAAGTTGGCTATCCTTCTGTAAATTTCTGATTTTGTAAATACAGGACTCAAACTCTGACTTAATGCATACCTACTGAGCCTCAGCTACATTTGGGTTTCCTGACATCAAAGTTGTTTATTCAGGAACTTAAAAACTGTCTCAACTGTAAACAGAATGGAACAGGAACATGGCTCTTCCAACATGTTTATACTGCGCATAGCATAGCAGGGTCCAAACTGCAATCACAGACTTGATATTATTGTAATATAAATACTGCTCTAATGTCTAGAGTCATCAAACAAAGCTAGAAATGAAGTTTTTTCTCAATACCTGAGTAGAAGCAGTTAAACTGAGCTAATTCTCATACCTCTAGGACTATGCCAGTAGTGTATGCTAGAGCAGAATACTCTTTTGTGTCCGTAATACTTGGGACTTCCTTTTGCTGGAACTCTGCTACTGCGAATCACTCATGTACAAAAGGTAAAAGAGAGAGAGAGTAATGAAGGAAAAGGGCATTTGCTGACAACCCACTTTCCCGACATTACCCTGATAAGCATACCTGTAGCTGCTTCATCTGATGCAGCTGCAGCCGCAGATCTGACACGTTGCGTTTCATACCGTGCAGGCTGACTTGCATTGATGGGGCTCCAGCAGGGTGATGGATGACAGCTGACTCCACGGTTGCCATTACGTTCTTCCCCCCAGATACATTAGCAGCGCCTGCAATAAGCAGCAGCACAGGTTGAGCTCACTAGCAGAGAAGGTGCAAGCACGATCCTTCCTCTGCCCACTGAATCCACATGTATTTCACACAGATGGACAAAAAACCCAAAATAACAGCTGCCGATGCTCAGTATTAACAAGGGACTGGCACCTCCTTATCCAATATATTTTGAGGGAAGACCGTACAATATCAGAATTTATCTCTGCTGGAACCTCAGCTATACCAGAGCACTGCATTACCACAAGACTGCAACCTACCACATGAAGTGGAGATGGGATAAAATCCTATAACTGCAGATTACACAAAACAGCAGCAAATCAAATTGGTGCTGAAAGTAGCTTTGGGATTGTCCTCCCAGGAGCTATCTGAGACCAAGTTGATGCAAATTCACAGGACTCCTGAACTGCATATTTGTTGATTAGTTATCACTGAAGAGAGATTCAGTCAAACTGCCAAGTGTGGGGAAAAGGTTTCTATAGAGAATCTTGCTTTACTGCTTAAAATACAATTGCATTATTTCTATTAGGTGTCTCCAACAGCTACTGTGTAAATCCAGAAGAAGACAATGAAACTATGGTGTGGCAGAGAGCTGCTCTCCAGCTGTGTTGCATCCACCCACTCCCCTTTAGCCTGTCATTTATTCAGGACTGTGTTTACAAGGCAATATAGCGTAACACAAGGAAGTGAGCTGAGCCACACTGAGAATAACTGTCAGTGTCCTCACAAGACTTTCTTTGTTAAAAAAATGCTGTTCCTCTACACAGCATCAATGTCAAGCTTGTTCTTTTCAGTCTCAAGCACCTGGGGAGAAGCTTTATTTACAGGGTACAAGCAAATTCCAGCTCATCAGCTAATAGTCATGTTACAGCTTCTTCTAGCAATTTGCACTTACACACCCATATTCTTCAAATTTTCTTTCTAATGTGTCCCTTCCCCTCCCCACTGCCAACAGGCAAAATGACAGACCGTCAGTAGGACACACTTCATTTTCTATGTCCAGCACTACGTAGCCCTGCATACTCTTCTAATCACAGTGCCAGATCCACCTTGTCCCTCGGGCTCAGATGGCTGCCACTCCCTGAACTATTGCATTATATCATTCCCCACTTCATTTTCTTCCTTCTCTATGAATAAAACAAAAAATCTGAAGAAACAGAAAATAACTTATCAATGGACCTCCACAGGGACTTTGGTCATCATTCGTTCCCACAAGCACACATTCCATCAAGTTCAATGAAATCAAGCAGAAACTAGTGTTGCAAGCTTTTCTTTGCCTGTTGTAGGCAAATCTTCAGTGCACGAGAGTGCATGACATGTTTGTATGGATGGAACAAGTATGAACCCGAAAGTGGTAAATTTTATCCCTACCCTCTCACCCCTAGTAGTCTTTTCAATCGGTAAAGTCTCCAAATGTGCCTGAGTGAGTACAGCTCAGCATAACAACAAATTGTTATTCCTTTGCCAACAGGTGTGGATACCTCAAACATAGCCTTTGCAAAATTCATCTGGGGGAAGCATTTTTGAAGGACAGAAATTACACCAGACTATTTTTATTTTAAAATAGGCTAAAAGGTTCTGAAGAATCATGTTTCTTGCTTTACCTACATTTGCAATTGCTGTCAGCAAAAGCATAGGCCCCTGTGGCTGCATCCGTGCTATATATGGTGTGCCATGCCATAGGCTTCCGGAGACATGCTCAAACAAAAAGCTGTTCTAGCCCAGTGCTGGCCATTGTAATGCTATACCTTACCTAAACATGCTCCAGCTAGATCTGCTTGGTGCTTCAACAACGGCACTTTTCATTTCACTGCTGAGCAAGCTGCTGCACATTTTTGCTATACTCCAGTACTATTCAATGCTCTCTTGACTTTCAAAGAGCTGCTTAACAGAAAGCAACACTCAAGAAATAAACAGTCCTTGTTCACTGCCATTCTGTACCCACTCCATGCTTTGGTCTAACATACGCTAATACTTATCTGTCTACATGTACACTGCAGATTTTCCTACAGTCAAGCATCTATTTCCCTCCTCCACACACTATTTTGTTGGTTTTTGTTTTTTTTTTTTTTTTAAGAAAAGGGTATTTAGTTCATAAAACCTACAGACAGAAACCACAAGAGAGTCTGAAAAATGTGCGTAAGCCTCCAAGAGTTCTGATCCCTAGCCTGGACTATTTGTGAAAGCAGATCTACCTTTCTGCTAGTCTTTGCCTCAAGCAAAAGCTCTAAAACCTCAGCCCCCGACCCTGTGATGATGCAGCCAAGGCATGAATCAGTCCGCGCCAGTCTCTCCCCGCCCCCATGCTGGACCCCAGTCAATTCACATATTTTCTCAGGAAGGGGTGCCTGCTTTCCTTTTAGCATAGATGGACTGTGATCTGCTTCTGTAAACAATAAATGTCTCCGACTCCCTACAAAGCAGCTCTCCTCCTCCTCTGCAGCCTCAGCCACCTCTTCTCACCATTAGGTACTCTCAGCTGCCGCGGTGTCCCTGCTGCAGAGTGTGCTCAGAGCCTGTGAAGCACGATGTGGGACTCCCGAGGGTGCAGAACAACACAGACACCGAGTGAGCATGGGAGCGCAGTAAGGATCAGCAGCTGATTTCTCAGACATACATATTTTCATCAGAAAGGAATAAAAAGGCAGCTGAATGAGGGGCTGCTTCACCAAGGGAGTATAACTTACTTTTGGAAATAGTCCCAGGCTGTAGCTTTGCGATTAGATGTATGTCCAGATGGATCGAAGGGAAAGAAACAGCACTGGCTCTCAGCTTTTTAAATAAACCCTTGCTGGAGCTAGGTAAGGGGGCCTGAATGCAAACCCCCTCCATAATTCACTAATACTCCAGGCAAAAAACAAATATCAACATTTTTTACAAAGGCTAATGAAATAAGCTGCCATTTTTAAAGTACAAAGAGAACTGACGTGCAGAAAGGGGAAAGGTTTGCTATTTGCCGAGGCTCAGGAAGGTAAGGAACACAACTTCTAATCCCTGATACTTGACCTTTGCTATGGCTGCAAAGACACTGCTCTCCTTCCATTTTCCAGATTTAATTTTTCTTTCGAAAATGCTAAGATTTTGTGTTGAAGCAGGCTGGAAGAAAAGGCCATCAGAAGACACCCAGCAAAGTTTCTTCACAAATTACTCATCTCCTTATTAAAGAGCCACAACAGTTTCAAATGTCATTTGGGGACACACGTGACAGTTACTTAGTTCTCTTACCATCCAGTTAGAATCTACTAAACAAATAGACAAATGCAATGTTAAGGTTGCAATTCCATCATTAACAAGCTGTTAAGGCCAGACACTAAAGCACCCTTAAAAAATAGAATATTATATATATATTAGTGTGCGATTTCACCTCAGTGATCCAGAAGACTGGAGTCATGTATCTTTGAAGCTGAGATCAGCAAGCAGACATGGACAATGTTTTTAATTCAATGATCATCACAGCAAGAGTCACCCATGTGAAAAAGGCACAGAGATATGCACAGATGACAAGACAGTTCACAAAGACCCAGGAATCAAACCCAACCCCTACGCGTGTTATACTTCTCCCTGCTGCCATCTCCCTCTCTTGATTTGTACTGGTGGTGTTAGTGCAGGAAGAAATGCTCCTTGATCTCTTTTCAGGAAATACTGAAATGTCCTTCATCCTCTTCCAACAAGGCAGGAACTAGTAAAAAACCATTGCTTTTTTTTTGGTAATCCATGATGCAGTTGATCTCAATTTAATCAATGAATCCAGGATTTAATCTATCAATCTCACCACTTGAACAAAATATGACAAAAGAGAGTAAGTGAGCATTTCTCAGCATATTTGTTAGTAATCTCCAGGATACTCTTCATAGTATGGTTTGTTTTTACAGTCACATGCTGTTCCTAAGTGAAGAATCCCTTGATGCCATTCACTTTTGATGAAGTGAAGAAGCTTATAAGGATGCAGTCATAGGATTTCTCCTAATATTAGTAGAAGAGAAATAGCCAGTCTGTGGAAGGTTACTGCTCTTTTAACCCATCCCCCATGAAAGAACTGAGCCTAAAGCAATAAAACATAAGAAATGCAGACAAGTATGATTGTTAGAGGCTCATTTTCCCCAGTGAAAAAGCATTTTCACTTAGACTCTTTAATATTTGAGGGTAAAGAATCTGCTACAGACTGGCAAAGCAAAAACATGTTAAATACAACAATTTGGTTTATATGAAATACCAAACAGAGTATTCACAATGTAGTTATACACAGTTATCTAGGATTTAGAAATTTTGATTTCTTTCCCTTCCCAAATGAACTAGTTTTCTATTTTTTGCATGAAAGTCTGCTATCATTGGAACACATACTAGAAAATACAATGTTGGTTCAACATTGATGAGCCAATTTTATCCTGCACAGATGTTTTATTGTGCAGGATGGGAAGCAATTCACGTTTCTGCTTACCAGTGCTCTAGAAAGGACTGCTCAATCAACATTTTATACCACTTTCTCTTTCAAATAGACTTTGAAATTGCTAAAACTGGTATCTCAGTGCACAGTTGTCAAGTGGAATTGTATACGAAGAGGATCGACTGTCTAAATAGCTATACTTAATAAGGATTGGGGTGATTTGAAGAACAAAACAGTGGTCAGCAGAAGTGTTTCTAGATGCTGTGGGCACGTTTAAACCTAAACATATTTACAAAAAGGAGAAATGTTCTGTAGCATATTCTGGCAGACTGCCTAATTTTCAAGTAAGCAGGGACTGCATTAACTTATTAGGCTCTGTCATGTGCAATTTCAAAAGCAGGTGCAAAAGCAAAGTACTCTATTATGCAGGACTATTCTATTATACAGCAGTCTTCAACAATAGCTGATATGCGTTACAATACTGTAGTATATTGAGGTCAGCATCACACCTTGTTTGCCTTACCTGCTACAATTTCATTTTCTGCCTGAGTCATGCTGGAAGGACAGGATTTAGGGAGGCAGATGCTGTAGTTACAACTATACTTTGCAGAACTGATAGGGATCCTTGCAGGCGGGTGGCTGCACGGCTGGACCCACTGCCCTATCCCTGTCTTCCAAGTGATCAGAAAGGCATCTATTGCACAAGGTGAATGCTGGTAACCTTACTCACGTGCTGGATACAGGCATGGCTGTGTGTCAAAGTCAATGTCTCTTTCAGTATGTGACAGATGCTGATCTGGGCTTTTGACAGTAAATTACACCCCCCCCACCCCCACCCCCCCCCCCCCTGCAGCTGTTAGATGTAATTTTGCCATTTCAGGGACATGTGTTCAGTCTTACGATAAGGTAGTGAGTGAGGAGTCTTTGGGAACAACAGTGGCAGGAAATGGGTGCTGGTCAGATGAACCATGCTATTCTGGTGGGCTGGGAATGACTTCCACCCTGAGGAACCCTCACCTTCGCTTTGTGTAGGGACTTTTCCTAGTGAATATTATTCCGTTTCTCATTTCATTGAAAGCACATTTACACACGCACACGCGAATCACTGAATAATTTAGGTTGACTCTGGAGGTCATCTGGTCCAAACTCCTACTCAAAGCAGGGCCCACTTAGACCAGGATCTCCAACTCAATGCCCCCCACAAATTAAGTACAAACACACGGAGAGCAGAGAGGCCGAAGAGCACTACAATATAAAAAGGAACACAAGGCAACGTGTGTGCAGGTTTTGATAGTTTCATAGGTGTTTTGTATGAGATGACGCCTGTGCAAGTGGGAAATACCATAAATTCTCAGTTTACGATGACATTGAAATAGGGAAAAGTCTAAGAGCATTTTGCAGCTGTTTTGAAAAATGATGGACTTTTCAGTAAGTTGTCTGAAACTGATAAATTACCACTTATTTCTTCACAGCCTTAAGTATTGCTCTCCCCATCCAGGGGCCAGCAGGAAGGGAAGAGTTGGAACGGGACCAGAGAGTGGCTTGGGAGCAAAACTCTGGTACCAAAACCTGAGCTCTTTTTCTCTTGCAAACGCTTGATAGTTTCCAGGTCTGGTTTGATTTCTGTCGGTTAGGAGGAGATACTGCAATTCCAGATAAACAGGAATCCTGAACGTGAACTAACAACGCCAACAGAAAGGCTAGTTAAGAGCATAATAGATTTGCTAATAAATGTGTGTGGTTTACTACCTGGCAGAGCACAGACCTCCCTGTGGGAACAGCACTACCAGGAAGTAGGGAGCTGCCTTTATTTGCATCCAGTGCATGACAAAGGGTGAAGAGGAGGCAGATAAACACACGCACACCCTGCAGACATCTCCAGCAGCAGCCCATACACAAAGACCTCCAATCACACGGAGATCTTCTTTCACAACAGCCTTAACGCTGTCTTTTAAACACTTAACAGCTCTCCAAGCGGGAAGCTAAAGTAAGACCAGCTCTTATTGGCTTCATAATTGATGCTTGCTCAGAACAGTTTAGGCACAGGCTAATAATTAGTAGCAGATCAATACGGCTTAATTAAGGAAAGTGCTATCTTGCTGACTGCTAAATTTCGTAGTGTCATTACATCCATAGCATCCTACTGAGAGAAGAACCTTAGGGAAAAGTTCAGGTGACCAGAATAGGAATGAAATATTTAGCTTTCTACAGAAATCTGGACATATCCAGGGTTAATGACAGATATATACTATAGACGGGATGAGTCACTGGAAAATTCACCATATGCAGAGACTCTGAATCTCATTTAAACCATTCAGCGCAGGTGTGAAATTCATTCCAAAGACCACCTCAACCTGTCAGAAATTCCTCTCTTAACAAGGACGTGATCGACTCCCATATCCTGAACTTAAAACTTCAGTTCTGACAGTACAGCTAAGGGAATTTAAGTATATTTGACATTTCCATAAGCTGGGATAGTAGTAACGTTATAGCTATTCACATACCTGAATAATTTGTAAATTAAAAGTGAATTATCTTACCTGCCGTGTCAATGCTGCTCTTGCTGGACACAATTTTCAACATCATCTTCTCACTAAGTAATAAAAAGAAAAATCATAATTTTACCTTACTAACAGTAAAACGGTAGTGAAGTTTATAATCAGCAAATTAAATGGCCTTGTCTAGCATACATATTTTTAATTTAAATCACCAGTAGCTTGTCAGTGTTTGTGGTTTTTTTTTTTTTAATCAGCTTTTAATAGAAGTTAAGCAAGGAATGGAGTATAAGCAGTAGAAAGCACAGAGATGTAGCTACATTAATTCTTTTTAACACAAAGAAGAGTAATGCAGTTAATCTCCATCTATCATTTGGCATATTCTTCCTCTCTGCCTAGCATTCTCATGGGGATGATGAAGATATTTAAAAATGATTGAGCATTCAGGGTTTTTTTACTATTACATTCAAATATTATTTTTGTTGATTACTAAAATCATTACAGAGAAACAGATTTAATGAATTCTTTTTTTACCTAGAAGCATCTTTGCTATTACTTGTATTTGGCCCTTTAAAAAGCGCAGACTGAACAAGACCAGTTAAACTGGCAATCTGTTTCTCCATGGCTTGTATCCTCTCTCTGTAAGACAAGAGAACCGTTTGTTAAAGCCAGATATATTTGCTTTCAGACTTGTTTTTCTAGGTGAATGATTACCACAGGATTAGAAAGACACTACAGAGTTTGTGCAAAGGCCCATGGGTACCAGTTTGCATATACCTTGTTGCAGCAGCTTACCGTGTCTTGGTTTGGACAGCTTTTGCACGGTAACAGACAATAAAAAAAACATCTGCTTTGTTAAAAAAGAACAAAACAACCAACCACCCAGATAATACACTTCTAATGATCTCATGAGACAGGCACCTAAACCCATCAGTTAATGCCTCTTGGAACTAGTGAAAATAGTTTTTTTTCAGCATCACATATATTTTCTCTTTTACTTACGCTGGGCCAAGTAGTTTTGCCTGTATATAAGGTTTCAGGATTAAAGACTTTACACTTCTTCTTGTTACTATTTTTACTTTCCCTAAACCCAGGATTTTTGTCTGCGAAGCATTTCATCTGCCCAAGCTGACTACTTCACCGCCCAAATCCTTTGCACCTGACGTTGCAACTGTCTGCTTTGGAAAGGACAGTAATGTGACAGACAGGCACAGGACACCAAATGCAGACTGTACAGCAACACTATCATAAACCAGTTTTGCTTTCATGCATATATCCTGAGAAATTCCTAAAAACAGAAGAGATGAAGAACTGCAATAGGTATGGTCAGTGTTTTCCATAGGTACCAAAGGCCACTAAATAAAAACAATGACTTTTTTTTTGATAGGAAGGCTAACATTTGTGTGTTTATCTATTTACATAAATGCATATATTAGTTAGGTACCAGGTGACTTTCTCGGTAGGCTCCAAAACAGCATTTTGCTCACACAGGTGCCTACTTTCACATACTAGTATGTCAATGACACACCACAACGCAGAAACACATCGATATTGGACCTCAGACAACACCTTCTGAAAATGCATCCCTATATGTCAGCAGTTAAGTGACTGGGGAGACACACAAAAGCAAACACTAACAGCAGGCCGTGATTTTGGAAGACGACTGGGAACAAAACTTCTCAAAAAGCAAGTGACTAAGACCAGCAGCAATGACTGATGAAAGAAGATGGGACAGACACACGCAGCTCCAGACTCGGCCTGCTGCAGGGGCCATCCATCACCACTGCGGCATCCTGGGCACATGGGAGCAGGTGAGCTCCAGCCACCTCCAGCTTCAGTTGCCATTTGGTGGCCAAAGCAATAATGCCAATCGATAAGGGCCATATAAACTCAAATGTAGGTACCAATATCAGGCAAAAGCAAGCTGACATGATACAAAGCGAGTAACCAGCCCATCTTGTAGCCAGCCAGATTATCCAGGCTAATTATTTCATTCACATTCAGGGAATGAAATAGAGCTTTCCTAAAATAGCACACAGATACCATAGCCAGGAGAGACTCCGAGGCACCCAGACATTGAGAAAACAGGGCAGCAAAACAAGTAATGAGATGCTAACAGACACAAGGAGGGAAGAAGAGAGTCCTCTGTCAGTCCCCAGCCGGCAGACGTGTTCTTACTGTGATTTAATACAGCGTGCGCGTCTTATTTTTCTGTCTTCATGTTGAAAGGCATTTTGAACGGTGATGAGAAGACTAGTGAATCTGACCTAATTCATTTCAAACCAAGAAATACATTACAGAATTTCCACTATTATAAGTTTTAAAATATAAAACTGATTCAGGCTACAGTAACCTTTGGAACAAAAACAAGTACTAAAAGCCTGGGATAAATATATACTAACAAACTTTAATGCAGCATTTTTGACACTTAATAATGAAAACATTTTTATTTCCCAGATAATCATCACAGAACCTTCCTGGAACTAAACTCAATTGGAAGTCTATCTGTTTTACCAATTCATAAATATGATGTTTTTTCCGTCCCACATTCGATAATCTGGAAACAATTTTCTGCTTCAAAAGAGATTATGGCAACACAAAGCTGATCTTGTCCTTTGCCATGAAATCTAGGAAAATATGTTGTTAAGAGGGAGAGGGATGTTCCAGAGATAGGAGATGATGAAAAACGAATGAAATACTGGAATCAATTGCACAGAGCACATTATTTTTCATATGGTAAAAGCATTAAGAATGTGAAGAATCTACATGTGTTCTGGAGTTACTCTGTTAAAGACAAGGCAGGATTTTTCCTGTAATCATTTCAGTGTAATACCCAGACTTGTTATGGCCATCAGCACCAAGCATTTCAAAAACAGGTGTCTGAAAGGAGGTGCCTTTTAGGCATTAAATTAAACGACCTCATTTTCGGAGACCCAGCGGTCTGACTGAAGGCGGTGGGAGGCAGCGTGCTCCAGTGTGGGCAGGGGGGGACACGGTCAGCCCAGTGGCAGGGCTGTGACCTGGGCTGACGTGGCTGGAGGGCTGCTGGCCCACTCCTGCTGTCCCCTGCATGGCCCCAGAGGAGCAGGGACGGGCGCTGCAGCCATCCCCTTCCCCTCCAGCTTCCCTGTGAAGGGCTGGAGCAACCTCGGCTCCAGAGGGAGAAAATTAACATTTTCCTCAGCCTCTGCCAGGCTGGGGTCTGTCAGGGATTCTGGTACTGTTGTGACAGTTGTACATTTTCGGTTCTCAACATTATATTCTCTACCTCACCCTGTGCTCCCCACTGTGGAGAGGGGAGGTGGGGGGACTGGCCTGCCCCACCATCGCTTCCTGCACCTGGCAGGCTGGGGCCTCCCAAGCATGGGGCAGGCTGATGCCCCACCAGCATGGGGCAGGCCGCCGCTGCAGTGACATGGGGCAGGCCAGGGTTCCCAGGGCACAGGACAGGCTGACACTCTGGTGACATGGGGCAGGCTGGGGCCCCTGTGGACAGGGCAGGCCGGGATGTGGAGCGCTAGGAGAGAGGGTCCAGCAGAACAAAACACAGCAGTGCCTCTTTGCCAGCGGTGGTGGCACAAGAAGGCTGAACCCTGTCCCTGTTCCCAGATTAATTTCCCAGATAAATCTGCATTTCCCCACCACCCAGGAAGAGCAGGGAGGGTCCCTTCCATGGCAGTTGGGAAAGAAACAGCTATTTTATCAGCCTGAGCACGGAAAGGCATTGTTTCACATTGTTTTCCTGTGAATGCTGGGAGAGTCAGAGGTGGTAGTGTGGTGGGGGAGGAAAGGAGGGGTCTAGGCCAGAAGCGACTCCCAGCTCCAGCAGGTCTCTCTGTCAGGCTTGGCTTTGGCTTGTCACAGACCTTGGCCAGCAAAGCAGGCACGGGTCACTCGCCTGTTCTCCCTGGCAGCCTGATCCGCAGCCCTGGCCCCAGGTATGCCCAGGCACTGGGGCCCTGCCTTAGCATCTCGCTCCCCAAATTCAGCAGAAGCAAAACAAGCCCTTGCGTTTCCGGGGACCGTGCACTGAGACGTCAGATTTCGTCACCAGATTTCTTCCCTACAGCTTCACTGAGGTTTCGTGTCATTCCCTCTACTGCAATTAACTGGAAGTAATCCCAAGCAGGGTGCAGCGCATTGCTGAATTGGTACCCACTTCTCAAGCGATGCTATTTAAGCATGACTTGCATGTTCCTTCCCTTTCCCAGGGATATCTGCAATATTCACATCACTGAGAAGATACTTCATACAGACACAAACTAGAACTGGGCTGTGTAACTGTTCATTCAAGTTCCTGTCCAACCCTAGGCTGTACAGTGCATCATCCATAACAGATGTACTCAAATACCAAGTCTGGCACCATGAACTAATTGGCACACTATCCTGGAGAAAGATTTTCAGTGACTTCATATTTTATAGTTAAACCCAAGTGAAGTCTGTATAGTAATCAAAAAGAGGGTCAGAGACAGGGAAAGATTAATTTCTTTTTATATTACCCTATGAGAGAAACATTTCATTAGAAATTTTTTTATCTCACTGAGAAAAGAAAGGCACCAGGAGTAGGTTGTCCTGATGGCTTCCCTAGAACCAAGTGAAAGGGGCACACTCAGACTTTACCTCAAAGTGCCCCCAAAACAGCAGAGTGGGTATTCTGGAAGGGTCTGAAGCAAAGACCAGCAGAACCCTTCTGTACTCTGCTTTCCTCCCAAGGGAAAGATCCATACGGGTGAGTATTTCAGTCTTCGAAGACTAAGGTTAAACGCAAACTTTCTACAGCTTGAAGCTAAAGGGAAAAGGGAAGCTCTGAAGCACTGCTGGCTGTGATACTATTTGATAACTCTTATCCAAGAGCCTGCATCTCATCTTCCCAGAAACAGTTCCTCCAACAAAAGGAAGCCGAAGTACCATTTCCCTTTCCTCCATCCTGTATTGGTCATTTGCATTCATTTCTCTGCCTGGGTAATCATCTTTCATAAAGGAATATACAGTTTTGGCCCCATGGAAAGTTTCTGAGAGGGTATATCTGCAAAGTCCACCTTTCTTATAGAATTCACAGTGCATTGCTGATGGAGTCTCCCACTGCTCATGGCTTTACAGAGTATGACCATTTTTTCCCAATGCATCCATACTTTAACATGTCAAACAATAAAGTGGTTTTGTGATGGGAACAATATCCAAACACATCCACATGGCCATTACACTTTAGCCTTCAACTGCAAGCCTCAAGCTGTGGACGTGATCATATTTTTTGCTCAGTTCTACCATCATCTTCTCTCACTATTGTGCATGAAAAGAAGAGCGCAAAAGTTGTCTTCAGACAGAACAGAACCACAGTACACTCCTGAAATGCTTTTAGAGTAAACATGTTCTATAGAGCTATCTTGCTATTCTAAGGATTGTATTTTAGTGAGTAGCAGCACTTATTATATACATATCCAGCACTATCAAATACACTAGAATTTTGCAACAACAAAGTGTGTTTTAAATGCAAAAATTGTAAGTTAAATGGCATTTAATTTAATGCACTTTGGGGTATATGGTTTCTTTTCCAATTGATCAACATTTAAACCCGGCAGAAAAGGACCTGGGGGTGTTGGTGGACGGCTGGCTGAATATGAGCCAGCAGTGTGTCCAGGTGGCCAAGAAGGCCAACAGCATCCTGGCCTGTATCAGGAATAGTGTGGTAAGCAGGACTAGGGAAGTGATCATCCCCCTATACTCGGCACTGGTGAGGCCCCACCTCGAGTACTGCGTTCAGTTTTGGGCCCCTCACTACAAGAAGGACATTGAGGTGTTGGAGCGTGTCCAGAGAAGGGCTACAAAGATGGTGAGGGGTCTGGAGGACAAATCTTATGAGGAACGACTGAGAGAACTGGGGTTGTTTAGCCTGGAGAAGAGGAGGCTGAGGGGAGACCTTATCACCCTCTACAACTACCTGAAAGGAGGCTGTAGAGAGGTGGGGGCTGACCTCTTCTCCCTGGTGACAAGTGATAGGACGAGAGGAAAAGTTATGTCAGGGGAGGTTTAGATTGAATATTAGGAAACACTTTTTCACTGAGAGGGTTACTAAACATTGGAACAGGCTGCCCAGGGAGGTGGTGGATTCACCATCCCTGGAGGTGTTTAAAAAAAGGGTAGATGTGGTACTTAGGGACATGGTTTAGAAATGGTTTTTGTCAGGGTAGGTTAATGGTTGGACTTGATGATCTTAAAGGTCCCTTCCAACCTCAGCAATTCTATGATTCTATGATTCTAAACATTTGCTTTGTGTGTAGTAACTTCCAGAACTGTCCACCATAAGCTATATAAATGGGCCATCCAAAAAAATGATAGCAAATCACTGTTTGAACAATTCATGCTCACTCACAAAAATTTACTCATTCTTCCTGTAAACATCAGATTTAAGGGATGATGACCCCTCAAAGATGAAGTGCTATAACCTGTTACAACTTCTAATATTTTTGTGCATATGAATACTAACGTATTCTGTCTTTTAAATCTCCATGAACTTGTTTCGTTCTCACTGTTGTAAAAGAGCTTTATATGGTACTCTTCTGGTAAATAAATTACTGTGAGAATTTATTCAATGCTTTATAATACAGAAGTAGGTAAAACAGACATAAGAAAGAATTACATGAAGCAATTAAATCCCCCTTAACTTTGGCTTAAATAACAGGCTTGACGAGACTGACTTCCACAATGCTAAACTAAAATGGAAAACTCCAAAAGAAGAGATCGGAAATACCGGTTTTCATCTTTGGTAGACCCAAATCTGCTGCAGTTAACATTCCAAAGGTAATGGACCCATTTTCTTCAACAGGACACATTCAATGAGAGGTCTGATCTGCTACAAGCACCCAATATATTCATAAAGTACATATATATCCCACTGCAGCTCTGGACTGGAAGAATTAACAGGGAAAGAGAGATCCAGTTTAACTTCTGGCATTGTCACTATCCAATTTTAATCTTTTCTCTGGCCTAAACTATGCCTTGTCCTGAGGTTGCGACAGTGCTACTTCAAGATAATTTCCATGGAGAGGTGGCACAAGAGATGTTTTCTTTTTTTCTCAGCACACTCTGCTAGGGACTGAAAGACCGACAGTGCTGAGATGGTGGGTTTGATGCTTGCAGGGTCCTCAACACACTCCTGAATGAGTCAGGATGGGGAGTCTCTCTTGTCACGGTGCACAAATGCAAAAGACCTCCCTTCTCAGTATCCCCAAGGCTAACAGATATGCAATCTGCCCTTTTGCTGCTACCCCACACCTGACACCGTCTGCATGCAGGCTGACTGAACACACCACCGTTTGCTTTCTGCAGCCTGGTTTTTAGGCTCTTTGCACAGTCATCAGAAAGTGGATAATGTGCATGACAGAGCAGCATACACCTCATTTTACCATGCGTAGAAGAGGATGAATTCAGCTCCATCTCTCCAACCCCAAAATATTCTTACTCACAGAAGCTAGCCCAGCTATACTGCTTATGGGTGTAAACGGCAAGTCCTACACAACAAGGTACGGGATACCTTTCTGCTATTATCACCGTCCCACATGATATCCTGGGCTCTAAATTGGAGAGACAAATGGACCACTCGGTGGATAAAGAACTGGCTGGACGGTCGCACTCAAAGAGTTGCAGTCAACAGCTCGATGTCCAAGTGGAGAGCAGTGACGAGTGGCGTTCCTCAGGGGTCAGTACTAGGGCCTGTACTGTTCAACATCTGTGTCGGCGACATGGACAGTGGGGTTGAGTGTACCCTGAGCAAGTTTGCTGATGATACCAAGCTGTTTGGCGAGGTAGACACGCTGGAGGGGAGGGATGTCATCCAGAGGGACCTGGACAGGCTGTAGAGGTGGGCCCAAGCCAACCTCATGTAGTTCAACAAGGCCAAGTACAAGGTCCTACATCTGGGTCGGGGCAATCCCAAGCACAAATACAGGCTTGGCAGGGAATGACTGGAGGGCAGCCCTGAGGAGAAGGACCTGGGAATACTGATTGATGAGAAGCTCAACATGAGCCAGCAATGTACACTGGCAGCCCAGAAGGCCAACCGTATCCTGAGCTGCATCAGAAAAAGTGTGGCCAGCAGGTCAAAAGAGGTGATTCTGACCCTCTACTCCACTCTTGTGAGACCTCATCTGGAGTACTGAATCCAGCTCTGGAGTCCCCAACAGAAGAAGGACATGGACCTGCTGGAGCGCATCCAGAGGAGGGCCATGAAGATGATCCAAGGGCTGGAGCACCTCTCCTATGAGGAAAGGCTGAAAGAGTTGGGGCTGTTCAGCCTGGAGAAGAGAAGGCTCCGGGGAGATCTTATTGAGGCCTTCCAGTACCTAAAGGGGGCCTACAGGAGAGCTGGGAAAGAACTTTTTACTAGGTCATGTCATGATAGGACGAGGGGGAATGGCTTTAAACTGGAAGAGGGCAGGTTTAGATTAAACATTAGGAAGAAATTTTTCACTTTGAGGGTGGTAAGGCACTGGAACAGGTTGCCCAGAGAAGTTGTTGAGGCCCCATCCCTGGAGGTGTTCAAGGCCAGGCTAGACGTGGCCTTGGGCAACCTGGTCTAGTGGGAGGTGTCCCTGCCTATGGCAGGGGGGTTGGAACTCAATGATCTTCAAGGTCCCTTCCAACCTAAACCATTCTATGATTCTATGATTATATATGTCACCTTTCAGGTGTTCATAACAACCTCGTAACAATTCAGCCCCTGTTGCAGCAGGAAAAGAGCACCTCAGCCTGGATACCCTTACTGAGTTGTTTAGTTTAGTACAATATCAACAGTGTTTGCTTTCAAAGTTTATGAAATTATTACAAAGCTAAAATAAGGCTTAGAGCATTTTGTGTCGGTAGAACTCAAACCCAATTCTTAATATTGCAGTGGTTAGAAAACACATGAATTTGCATTAATTGCTTTTGATATTTACAATTATTTTTTTAAAAGTCACACCTTCTCAAGGTTAAAAAAACCCACAACCCATAAAGGCAGTTTTCATAATGATTTTTTCAGTGCCATGTGGCTAATACACACTGTGCTGAATTTTAAGGTCATGTATTTATTTGGAAGTGCAATTAAGCAAATGCTATTTTCATCACCATGAATATATTCTGGGACCAGGACTAAAACTCCTGGTGCAAAGCTCCCCTTAAGGACTTGCAGAACTATCCAGATAGTTGCTCTTTATATATTCACAAATACACAGCCATGTGCATATCTGTGTATCTGAGTGAACAGATGAGATGCCCAAAAGGGAGAGAGAAGGTCAGACAGACTGAGAAAGTTGTTGGTGTCTCCCCTTCTTTTCAACCCCCTAACATGAACCTTGCAAAATTTTCCATCTGAAAGTTCTCTCTTGGATTGGAATTGGCAAACATAGTTCAAATTATTTCCTAGTTGTAATAATGGAAGCTCGAAATTAAATTTCAGGTACCTGCATCTTTTTATTGGAAATAAATAGATACAAATCAGGTTTCACTGATCCTAGATTGTAGTATGCTGTCCTGGTTTCGGCTGGGATAATTTTCTTATTAGCAGCTGGTATAGTGCTATGTTTTGGATTTAGGATGAGAATAACATTGATAACATACTAATATTTTAGTTGTTGCTAAGGAGTTAAAGACTTTTCAGCTTTTCATACTGGCCTGCCAACAAGAAGACGAGGGCCACCCAAGAAGCTGGGAGGGACACAGCTGGGACAGCTGACCCAAACTGGCCAAAGGGATATCCTATACCATATGAAGTCATATGCAGCATAGAAAACTGGGGAAGAAGAAGGAAGGGAGGGACGTTGGGAGTTACGGCGTTTGTCTTCCCAAGTAACCGTTATGTGTGACGGAGCCCTGCTTTCCTGGAGATGGCTGAACACCTGCCTGCCGATGGGAAGTAGTGAATGAATGCCTTGTTTTACTTTGCTTGTGTGCCTGGCTTTTGTTCTACTTATTAAACTGTCTTTATCTCAACCCACGAGTTTTCTCACTTTTCACATTCCCTCCCCCACCCCACTGGGGGTGAGCGAGCAAGAGGCTGAGTGGTGGTGCTTAGTTGCCGGGTGGGGTTAAACCATGACATATGCCCTAACTCATACGCTTGTGTCACCGTAACTACCAAGCTATAAGCCTGTAATTTTTGCGGATGGATGATTTTATTCCATCCTCCATTTTCTCCCCACCAATGGACCTCACAACGCATTCTTTTTTCTAGCATAGTCAGAGGCAACAAATTGTTGAGCAAGTTGCTCAGGTGGAAGGGGAGTTGGAGAGCTATATGAACCTCCGTATCTCCCCAGTGGTTAATGCAGTCAGCAGTTACCTTTGGCCTCTGTGAGCTCAGCATTTTCCAGCTATTCATCTTCACTTCTCTAAAGAGCTCTATAAAAGTTAACAGCACAAAGAACACGCTAGAGATTAGCGCAACTCATACAAATACACAGGAACCGACTGGCAGTGTAACGATTTTTCTCTGCTAGGGTAGGGTCTATGGCAGGAGAAGCCTTCACAGACCTTTGCGTAAATCTGGTCCTTAAAAAGACATGAGAGATCATTGTCATAATTGTCAGCGCACAAAAGTTAACAACAGTCAGGTCACCAACTGTTTGTGATGCTGGAAAAATCATTGGGAACAGCATTTGTGTTTCAATTTCTTCCTTGGGACAGACTTGCTCTTCTCAGCAGTTTCCCCTTGAGTAACATTATTATAAACAACTGTCCTATTTTTATGCAAATTCATGTTTTACAGGAGATAAGACAGTAATGATAAATTCTTCCCATTTCCTAACACTAGATGAGAAAAACTCCACTCCATAAAGAAGCAAAATTGTAATATCAGAGTGTCATTCTTAACGGGGGTGAAATATATTCCCTTATTAGCAGGAACAGAACATCATTTGTTCTTGTAACATGATCTGGTTGTCTGGAAAGAAAAATCCTAGTTAATCATTTTATTTTATTATATTTTTTCCGATGACTGAAATTTACACAAATGAAAATAACTAGGGATTCATCATGGGTTGACAATACTTTCAGATTAATAACGGGTGGTGTCGCATCTCCTCTAAATTACTAACTACCTTGACAGACAGCTAATAAACACTGCAGCCCAGTGCAGCAGCCTCCTACACATTACATTGTCCCCTGGGTGTTAAACAACACAAGATGTGCAGATTAGGAACGTTACTCATTTGCATAAATTAAGCCCCGGCTCTGCCTTACCTTGTCTCCTTGTCCTTGGGCATCGCAGGTGACCCATAGCCAAAAGCCTGCTTGTCGACTGGAGAGGGCACCGCCTCGGCCATGCCCGGGAGGCCGAGGGCGCTCCGTGCTTTCGCGTCCCCAAACACAGGCGGTCCCGGCTCCTTTTTGAAGGACTGGCGGCTGGGGGAAGACCTGTCAGGCTGGATGGTGTGGGGGAGAATGTGAGCACTATGGTGAGGATGAATATCGATCATTCTCATGTCAGCCACCCTGTGGGGCGAGGCAGGAGGTGTTTTAGAGCCGAGAGTGGGCAAATGGCTCTCCGGGTACTTTCGTGACTTTGGTCTGTACAAGGACTGCTCCAGCATTTCAGGCTGCATAGAGGGGTTGCAGTAAGTGCTTGACGACCTCATGGCACTGCGATGGTAGGCTACAATGTGATCGGGGGCATCAAGGGGGTGTCCAGAGTGGGGTGCAGCCACACTCATCCTCCCCTCGTGAAACAAGTAGGGGTCACCGTACAGACCTTCATTTCGCATCAGGGCAAGGTTTTTGTTACTCATGTCCTCATCTGGCTTCACGTCCCGTCTCTCCAAAATGGCGCTTGGGCTGGGTGATATCGAGCGCGAGGCTGGCATGCTGGAGAGCCGGTCCCTGGGGATGGTGGCATTACCTGGCACACCCATGGGCCGGCCCCCGCCGTAGGGAATCCTGGACGGAGAGGGAGGCATGGAGTGGGGCACCGGGGTGGAGGGCGGAGAGCTGGGCATCGCGTGCGGAGGGTGCGTGGCAGATCCGGGGCGGGAAGCACTTGGGCCATCTCGGCCCATATAAGCAATTTCCCTCTGCATCTGGAAAGAAAAGGAAAAACATATAAGATATAAAATTACTGACTGAGCAAAACATGATGTGGGTTGTGACAACCTTGACATCTACAGAAAAAAAAGGGAAAATACCCAAACCCTCAAGACCAAATAATTTGTCATCTAAATAAAACACTTTGGGACCTCAGTGCCTAAACAAAATAACAACCATAAACAGCAATAAAATGGACTGCATGTTAAAGGAACATGAGAGTTTTAAAAATGTTTTTACTTATGCAAGTACCATCTTACCCTAATCTGATATTCACAGCTAGCAAAGCTGAAATCGGGGGGTTCAGTGCCAGGTGTTCTAAGTACATGTAGCCAGTGACAGACTTAAACAGTTTATTGATCAGACACACAGGGTAGAGTTCACTGATTCCAAACCAGGAAGAAAATGCTGATGCTCTGGCACCACAAACAGACCTGAAGTCCTTAGACAAGATACATAAACATTACAGCTAACTGGCTGTTTGCTTCAGGGCAGGATTATAGCCTTTTGCTAATAATTTGATGTGGTCTTTAATACACAAAGGATACACAAAGCACAGGAGAACAACGCTCACAAACATTTATTGACTGTAACACAGTCAAGTTGCAGGAAAACAGTTTGACCATACAAAACATGTGCCATGAGTTTCCTTCATTGCAAAGATAACAGTGCTTCAGACAGTTTGTAGAGCATGCACTCAGAAAGCCACAGAACACTTTATCACAGTTTTGTAAGCAGCAGCACTAACTGCCAGCAGTAAGGAATGAGCAATCAAGGAAAAGAAAGGGAAAACTTCCACAACAACTTATTAGTGCTTTCCTAACAGAGGCCTTGGCAAAAATCTGCAACGGATACTTGTGCTTCCAAGGCTGTAGCATCTCCCTCTGACCTCTCTAGGTGGCTGAACACTGTCAATGACGGACACAGGAGAAATTCTCCCTCTAGCAAGCATCACGTGCCTGCTCTGGTGCCGCTAGGGTAAGGTGGATAAACAGGGAGATGAAAAAGTCAGCTGGGTTCCACTAACTACATAAGAAAAAAACCTACAGCCTCTGAAATTTGTGTTGGGAATTTCAACCTCCTTCTCCATTACTTCCAAGGGATTGTAGATTGAGCATCACCAAGCCTGACTACACATTCCTAAAGTTACAGAGCACACACTAATATTGACTGGGAGTTGCCGATCTGAAATCTTCACCCTTTTTCTCCCCTCTCACTTCTTGCTCTGACAATGTGACTGGATTCACTGCAGTTACAGTGATCCAGGGCTGATGAAGCAAGAAATTACATTCTACTCCTGCCCCACCACAGGTTTTTCCACCGGTAAGGGAATTGCGATGGCTGTATATAAACAATAGCTGCTCTCATCACGGCAGGCTCCACACTCGGGAATTACAAATGACGTTCCCCAGGGCCAGAGATCAAAAGTCTGGAGTATCAGGTATCAGAAAGAAGAAAGGAGATAACCTGATTGTGGCAGCAGCAATAATAAATAAGTATAACAGAACAAAGGAGCGCTCTGGGATGGGTCATAAATGAGCCAGACAAAAGTCATCAAGCCAAAGGGAAACATGGAATAATTTTTTCATTTGCACAGAGAATTACTGTAGTCTGGAATTTAAAATAAAATATAACTAAACAGTATTAATAAAATTATCAGTGGGCATTCAACATAGTTTTCTATCGCCTTGAAGAAACACTGTGACATACTGAGCTGTATTGTGCATTCAGACTCTGGACCTGGGCCAGCAGAACGAAAAGACTCCTACTGAGAAGCTTTGGGAACATGCCTCCAGGGACAGGCAGCCACAGATGTTTTGCACTGAGAGAAGAGCCCGGAGAAAGAAAATCCTCCTTGGTTTCTACTGCACAAGCTATACCATGCCCTGTTTAGTTCCTTCAGCTAAAGCTACAACAGATGCAATAGTATCTGGCACAGAAACCATAGGCACGGGGATACGCTGGGTTGCAGTGAGAGGAAAATTCCAATGTTACCTTGTAGGGAGGAGAAAATTTCCATGGGAAGCTTTGAAAGCAACAGGTTTAATTTCCCCTAACTTCTGGACTTCATATTCCTGTATATGCTCATTCTTTTCTCATAAGTTAAAGAAATCTGTCAGAGAAAAAATCCTATTTTCCACCTTAATGTGGCCATACTTTAAGATGGAAATGAGGATTTCAAACATGGGGCTGAGGAATTGCTCAAAACCCTGTCTGAGTATTGACATATATAATGCTATTTGCTTTTGCTTTAAAATAGCGCTTGGAGTACGTAGTCTGAATCAAGACCCCATTGGGCTGGGCAGGGCGCAAACGCCTGGGCAGACACCCCCTTCCTGAAAAGTTCACTTTCTATTTTAAGCCGTGACTCAGCCCCCGGGTGGAGTGTGCGGAAGGGGAGAACAGTCGGAGCCACAGAGTCCAGGGTGCCCCGGGAGGTGCACTGGGGCGGGTGGGCTGGGCAGGGACATGAGCTGGTGACCAGGAGCCAGGCAGCCTTACCTGGATCACAATGTCTTCTGCCACCTGGTCGATATTTTGCCTCTTTCCACTTTTCTCTCTTCTCCAAAATCTCCAGATTCTTTGCTAATAGCAACTTTAAAAATGTGAACGATGGTCTCTTCTTGCTTCTCTCACCTCATATTCAAGGCACACACTACTCTCTCTCATATATACCCCCCCTTTCTGTGCTGTTTTTCTTATTCTGTCCTCCACCACAAAACCCCCATGTTGCTCAATGAAAATACATACTTGAATACGCAGGCTGTCTTGAGCCACATGTTCTTGGACTTCAACTGCATGACTCAGGGACAGAGAAAGAGGATATTTGGCTTATCTGAGCCTCTAAATACTAGGTGCTATCACAGCCAATTGCTTTGAGGGCAAAAGGAAGAAGATTTTTTTTGTGCAAGGATCATGAGCTTTTCGACTGCAGCCATGTAATACATTTGCCTGAGGGCGTGGTTTTCTTTAGCACATAGCTCTTCCTTGTTCATACTGCCTGTAGACTTTACGTCCTCAAAACAGCAACTTGTTTTGTCAATCCTTAGGTTAAAATATGGCAAACAGCTAGCAAGAATCCCTGTATAAAACATTTGAGGGGAAAAGGCATCACTGAGAATCTTTCACTTTCTGTAGTAAAAAAGATCATGCCACATTTAAACCTGTGGAGGTTTTTGGTCAGTCTAACAGCACTTAAGTCTGTAAGATACAGATTCGGAATTTTTTTTAAATTCCGGAAGAATATAGAGAGACTGAAGAGTGTCTCTATATACTGAAGAGCAAACATAAACCCCAGTTATGTTCTTTATTTCAAAACTAGTAGGCATACTCAATAACTTGCTGTATTTTGAATATGACTATAAGCAGAAAGGTAGCAAACCAGCTATCCATCCACCCAAATGGATGACCAGTCTTGCTCCTGGTAGCTCACATAAAGGGCGGGCGGACCCAGTGTCTCTGCATACAGCAGGACACAAAGCTTGTGGCAGCTCCTAGCCTCTTGAACAGCACGGCTCCCCTGAAAGGAGGACAGAGTTGTGCTATCATAAACCTTATGGAAAGCAAAGAGCAATCTGCTGTTCAGTGGTTCAACACCTGGTGATTTCTGAAGTACAATCCAGTACGTCTTGTTGTCCATCAGGACCACTGCAACACTACGCTGATCTGTATTCTAAATTTGTTAGGTCTGTCCTATCTCATAGGTCACTCTTGTGGTCTATCCCAACACGTGCATCTCACAATGAAGAAACCATCCTTACTTCTGTGTCTCCAGCTGCCTCAACACATCATTCGCACCCGTGGCACACATCAGACAGGGCATGCGGAGCCGTGCCTGCATTGCACACCAGGGCAATGCCAGCTAGCACTAAGCTCTAAGCCTACCACTGATTCATGATCACCACACCAACCCTTCACCTCACCACACAGCTGGATACCAGAGGTACAGCCTGACTCACGCCATTATCTGCTAACATCTCATAGCAAAACATGGGCAAAGGGAAAAATAGGCAGACTTTCTGACCTGGCAGCCCTTCCCATTGCTCTCCCAGGCCTTGTCTACGTCAAGAGAGAACACAGCAACTGGCTTTGCCCCAAGGATTTCAGCCTGCCAAAATACCTACACGGAGCATGTTCCCTAGATGGAGCTTATCCATGCACCCTTTTGGAGACACCCCGGAGTTCCCAGCGGACTCCATTAATCACCTCTCAGGCATGTGAATCTGGTACTTTTTTTACTCTCCCGTTGACACCCTGTGTTCCCCTGAGGAAGCTGCACCTGTGCTCCTCAAGCTGGCTCACCCAACAGTAAACAGAGGACACCTGCAAAGAACTTTATTGAGAGATTGGAGAGTCTTTGATGAGAAAACTACAGAAATGCTAAGTACTGATACAATACTGATAAGTTCATCTCTCTGTAATGAGACCTTTTATGGAAATTGCTCACCAGAAGAAAATCTTCTAAAAAGTGAGGCAATCCTTCACTTTTGTAATCAGGAATGACTTAATTAAAGAAGCGCAAATCCAACAATGCAATCCATTAGTTTGTTCTTTCCTCACAAAAATAAATTGACAGCTTTACTGTACTAGTTATCCAAAACCCTCTGTTTAATCAGTAGTTGCAGTATATGATACCACTTCTGTTATGACTTGATCTTTCATTCAGATTGTGTTTGGACAGCTGAAAGCACAAATCCACTTTTGCAAAAAAACCTGTCATATATGGTTTTAATATTTCTAAAATAATGTAATCTACAATAAGTAATAGTGCACTTGAAAACTACAGAATTGCAAAACAGTCTGAAACTGAAATTTTTAAAATATCTGTACCATGATTATCTGTCTGAAGTCAAATCCTTATGCTGTCAGACATCACTGAGAGGTTGTCACACTTGTCTGTTCTTGCATTCTCATAGTATGCCTTTTAATTCCTATAAATTTCCCCATTCTATTGGGTCATTAAAGAAAAAAAAAAACAGGCTGGCTGCAGCTGCGGGTTCCTCCAGCTGCCCAATGCCGTACTTGAAAACTGCAAACACATTACTGTAATTTTTAGCTTTTTCTGGTCAGGAGCTCTCCAATGAAAAATACTTTCAGCAGACAATGCTAATCCAAAAGAGCTGAAATGTTTGTTAAAAACATCAGTAAAGACAAAAGTTGGAAAAAAACACCCAGCAGATTTCAGTCAAACGCTGACATTATTTCTTATCAGACATCCCTGGAGTGCTCTAGAGCTTTGGCTTTCCAGATTCATAGACCTGGGGCAACTTGGTCAGAGTCTGCCCTGGGGTAGGGAGCCTGGCTCTTCCATAGTCTCTTCAGCAGAGCTCGTACTTGGTAGCTTTGGGGTAATCTTCTAGACCAAGTAGGAAGACATGCCAGGGGTTTCAGTGTCCATCGCTCCTCAGCAGTGCTCCCAGACTAGAGGTTTATTTGTTAGTTTTGGCTACGAATGGGCCCCCTAATGCCCAAAAGAATGAGTTCAGCCCATGAAACAGCTGACCTAGGCTAAGTTGGAGACCTGGCCTCAGCTGAGTCTGGCCCCACAGTACAAGGCTCTAGGAATTGCCAGGGTTCACAATTGTGTTTCATTATGGGAACCACATGCTGATAAAATAAAACTGATTTCAAATGTTCAAACTTCCCATGAATGGGGAACTCCAAGACCCAGCTAACTGTTAACATGTCCCACATATTTCTATTGGTTTTTTCCTGCATAATTTTCCAGACAAGGAGTTGCAGAACCCCCTGAGAAATCTTAGCATTTATTATAATTAACTTCCCACTCTTAGCATGCATCTAGGTTTCACTTCTTTAGCTCCTTTTGCACAGTTTTGGTATATGCCCAGCTGTAAAATCTCTGTATTATGGTGAAATAGGAGTTCAGCTAAAAACTCAGAACATCTATGAAACCACAATTTTCTGACTCTAGTGACTGATTACACCAGAACAGGATACTTAGTTGGACATATATGGATACGGCAAGAGAATCACTGGTCTTTTCTTCTTCCGTTTATGCTCTTAATTCTATGTTTTTTCTTTCCCTTGATCAACAATGCTGCAATCAGACAATATAAGATGTTTCTTAGGATGAGCCTGTGAGGGTAAGTGATGGTGAATCCACGCAGTGCTCCAGTTTCTATGTTCATAGACTTTTTTTTGCCAGGCTCAGCTGGCTAGAAGCTGACATGAACAAAATAGAAGAACCAGAAGATGATGTTCACCATCCTAGGAAGTGGAATTTAGAGCACATAAACATGACCTTCCAGAAAGGAGGTGAGTGAAGCTGAATCAGGTGTTGTCACTACTCAATATCACTGCAACATCCAGTCTCCGCACCCTTCTGACAGTTGTGCAGGCGTACACAAAGGTTATGGCATAACCAGTATTTCATCCTCAAGAACAGAATTTTTAGGATACCATACTGTAACTGCCCATACACTGGCTTGAAGCTCAGCCACAGCATCACTTCCCTTTCCGTGCCACAGAGGATCAAACACATTCTTAACATTATTGTCCCTTATTTTATACCTGTATCTTTAATGCATACTTGTGCATGACCCCAGTCCCTACAGTGATCCAAATGTTTTACCTCAAGGTATTTTACATGTCTCAGTATGTCCTTTTATATCTCCGACTACATATAAACTTAATTCATACCATATCTTAAAGGTCCCATGGGGAAAACAAAGAATACCTAGTTCACTTTTTACTGAATGTAAAACAGATCCATAAAATTCTAAGCTAACCACAAAACAAATTTAATGATAATATCAAAAATAATGTTTGATTGCTTCACCTTGCCTTTAAGTCAATGAGCATGCTGAAGATGGATCATGCAAACAAGCAGAGAGGAGAGTTTCAGACCAAATCCTACGCAGTCTGCTCTTTCAGACATAATTGCTTCAGCTTTCCTGATGCTACTCTAAGTATTTATTTCTACAGTTAAAACCAGTAGCACTCTTATTACACTCTCAGAAAACATTGTTACCTACGGACAAATAAAACAATCTTTGATAAGATTTTTGCTGTGAAATAATTAAAGCCACTTACTGTAACTTAAGGAAATCACCTGTATGGCTACAGCAGTGAGATGAACATTTGGTTCCACTTCTTCTAATAAAGGACTTTTTGTTTTCAGCCTTGAATCTAAATCCTTAGTCTACAGTATAATATTTTGTATATCCGTGCCTTCTGGGAAGAGGTTTTGAAACAGTAAAAATGTTCCTGGTTCCCTCTGCTCACAACAGGGGCAGGCCATCTTGCTTTACCCGGTCATCTAAGTAATGCTGCTTCAATAGACTGAAGTACTTTTCCACATGACAAGCCTGCAATTTCTCCTCCCCTTCGAAATTAGTCACTAAATAACCTCCTTGGCATGTGACCCAGTCACAAACTGTGCAACACTATGTGATTCAATCGCTCAACCATTTTTTAATGTGTGCCTATAAGATGTATAGAAAGGGACTAACATTATGGAATGAAGCACAAGAGAGACTCACAAAGGGGAAAGCTGTAAATAAAATAGGGAGTAACCTCCGTTTGGGTAAGACAGTGCATTTCAAAGGCAACAATATGAAACACATACATATTAATTCCCCAACAGGTGAAGACCTCCAATTATTTAGCAAACCCAGTACATACAATTCTAGAAAAAAATACAGCAGTTATAAACCTTAGAAGCTTTTCACGTACTCAGATCAGTAGTGACACTTGGTAGAAGGAAGCGCAAGCCCCTCCCGTGGGGGAGGCTGTCTACTCATTAACCAGGTACCTGAGCTACTTGGCTAACCTGAACTTTGGGGCCCCCATAAATCAATTTCATTGTTATCTCTGCAACACACCACATTAGCCGTTATGACTTGGGTGGTGTTTTTTTTTTTTTGTTGGTTTTTGTTTTGTTTTGGTTTGGTTTGGTTTTTTAAAAAAGGGAACAATTGAGAAGGCAAATTTAAAAAAAAATAAATTTAGAATAGGAAGGATGCTTCCCTCCCTTCCATCCCCTCACCCAAAAAGATCATAGAATATATATATATATATAAAAAAGAATGTCTTCTTAAAAATACAGTATTTGCAGTCTTAAAGAGATGGCACTTAAATATCATAGGGGGAAATCTCATGACATGAGCACTTCCCAGTCCTGTAGTTATTGTCTTGGGGGGGGGGGGGGGGGAGTGTTTGCTGTTGGTTTGGGGTTTTTTTTGCTTGTTTGGGTTTTTTTTTTTTTGCTTGTTTTTGTTTTTATGCCAGTAAAAAATTGCCTATATCATCATGACTGGCATTCAAAGGAATGAAGATACAATTTAAGCACATGACCATGAACTAATATTGCTGTAAAGAACCAGTTATGGTGTGACCTTACTGGAGTAACATTTCTGTTTCACAGTGCTGCGCTCAGTCTCTCCGCCATTAGTGAGGGAAGCATCACTCATTCCCACTACAAAAGGGCAATCTGACACAAAGCATTTAAGTAACAAGGCAAAGATCAGAGCAGATGTGGTAGCCAAAACTAAAACCCCCGGTGTTCTACCCCTTACTACACACAGCCCAACAGCAGAGAAGTCCTCCAGCTTTGTAGACAGCTGCTGTGTATTCTGATTTGTAATGTACATTGTAAATTTCTACGCCATTATTGATCCTGATCAGAACTTCACAAAATTTATATGTAGTGTAATATAAACAGTCTTTTCAGAAAAGTACAAAATATTAATTTTGTCTTAAATGTTTAGTTTTATAATAATATTTTATTATTTTAATAATATTTTATTAAATATTTGCACTAGAACTATAATAAAGTATTATTATGGCACAGAAACAATGCTAAACCTATTTATTTTTATTTCAAATTTAATCAGTCAAGGCTTGTTTCTTCCAGTATAAGAGTAAAGCAGTATTTACCATTGAAGCATCTGGTTTATATTTGGCAGGTTTAACTAACCAGTCAAGCATCCCCTTTTAATGAATGGATGTATATATTTGACCTAGTTAAAAAGCTGCTTAGGTCTGCTGACCATCCAGACTCAAAAACATCAAGAGTAAAAAATACAAGCAAATTATCCTGGTACACTTTTATGCCACGCATGCTTTCCAACAGTTGCACAGTATATTCTCAAAGTATATCCATGTTCTTCCTTACAGGCTAACAAACCTGCAGTGAGAAATCACATTATTATGCTAATATGCAGGATAAAAAAAGACCACTATATTTCACTGTAGTTTCTCTGCAATGAATTGCAAGCTGGTAGGATGCACATTTTCAGTAATTGGACTCTAGCATGATAAAGTATATCCCAGAACATCAGACATACTATAACTAGTTCTCCATACATCTGGCACTATATGCAAAAGTCTTCAAGTATGTCTGATGCATACGAAAAGTTTTTCATGAGAGGAATGAATCTTCTTTTAATTTTAAAATACATCAGGCACAACATCATAAATATTGCACAGATATATCATTACCAAGACTGTAATTTAATTTGTAGGTTCTAACAATGCATAGAAACTATTCAAGCATCACTTTCCATTTCAATTACTTTATCAGAACCCTCAAACCTTGTCTAACTTGCCATGTATCATCCCATGTTTAATTACTTGTCATATATTTGTTTATAACATACTGTACAGAACAAGAGTTCCTTTTCAGTTTAACCCGCTGCATAAACAAAGGGCATGCCCCTAAGAGACCCAACACCCTATGCTTCACTGAGATCAACCCTGGAAGTTTAGGTTAGCTTATTAGTTTAAAATCAATGTTAATGTCTATGTTAATGACAGGCCTAAGTTACCACTGAGCTAAATCGCTAGTCACCCTACTTTCTCCTGCATTATTAACAACGTTGTTCCATTGGACCTTTCCATCAATTTGCCCATCAAATTAATTTATTTTCTGTTTGCTTCCCTCATTTTTAAGCAGAAAAAAGGTTCGAGACACAACATCAGTAAAAGACACGATTATAAAGCCAGAGAATATTTTGAAGTCTACTGTAGGTTATACACATGTGGCATAGATGTAACTTATTGCTTGACTGCTGATCAAAGTTCTTTCTGTTCCTGATAACAGCTCTTTTGGTTCCTATTCCCTTAATAATACTTTCATGGATGGAAATAATTAAGCAGTTAATGCCTTGTACTGCTGTAAACAACCATTTCCTTGACAGAAAACAGGGAACCACTTACAGGCTGGATTGCCTGTCACTAACTCAGGACTTGGTTTGGTTCTCAGCACTCTGAAGCAAACCTTGTGATGGAATCAATGGGGTTTTGCTAAAACGCAACAAGTTAGTTCAGTCCAGCGCAATCCAAATGGGAAGACAGTTTGCTGATGATGGCTTTTACAGCTGTAAAGAAGCACTATTTTCTCTTGTTTTTTGAGGGGGTGGGTTTTTTGTCAAGGAAGGTCTCATGCCACCTCACCAGTCATATAGCTCACCCAGCTTCTAATTCTGATCCAAGAAACCAACAGTGTAGAAGGACAAAGACCTATGCGTGGAGCTGTCTGCAGGATCTCCTAAATCTCCAGCCTCTGATACACATGACTGACTCTTGAAGGCAGCTGCAGAACCATCATCAGCATCTTTCTTCCCTCTGCTGAGGCAAGCACCATGACAGAAACCCCTCAGTGTGGTTATCCACTTTCTGCAATAAAAGGAGAGAGATCAACCCCTACCTTTGCCTCCAAACATTCAGCGGCAGAAGAAAAAAGTAGTCATATCCAATCCTGATCTCCGTCTCAGCTGCTGCCCCGTGGCACAAATGGAGGAGCAGAACCTAGCCCCCCAAGTCGCTGTCCTTCACAAAGGCACTGTGGTGACACACACCCCGGCACCCAGCCAGGCTGCACTGGTGCCACCCTGCACTCCACAGTGCTCTCCATGACCCTGAATAACTCTCTCAAATTTGCCTCAGCTTTCCCACATCAGCTCTCCAGCCCACTGCCTGTATTTATACCTATGAGGATGTGTGTGGTGTTTCCCCGAAGACTGAAAATCCTACAGAAGCCCTTTGAATTTGAGAGGCCAAGCTAAATAAACAGGGAGGGAACGGAACAGTTCTGGCTGCCTGACACATACTGGATTTGAGATTATTTACAGACTATACTATCTTCTCCTAAACATACATATTGTTTGTTATTCCCTCTGTTTACTAATTCTGAAGGCATGCAGTGAAACAGATATGCCTTGGGGTAGACACAAGTACCATAAAGTTCTGTTATACTTATTCCAAACTCCCTAGTTCTTAAAAAAAAATGCAAACAAACAAACAATCAAACAAAAAGCCCTCCCACACCACAGAGCACATTACTACTAGCTAGAATGAACCACTATAAAGGGGATAGGCAGCTCTACAGCTTCACTGCTGGCAAAGCAGCACACTGGGTAGACCAGCTGGAGCTTGTGGTGTGGAGCAACCTGTATACAAAGCCTTTGAACAGGCACACGAGTGAGCATCTGAGCTCCAAGAGAACAGTGCTTCATTGTAACACGTATATTAACATTACATATACATGCATACATACATGCATATATGTTTTGCATACCAGCAGTACGTCTTTGGCCTATCCTTTGGTGATGGCAGATCGACATAATCAGGAATTTTAGATTTTTAGGGACTTAAAAAACTAAAGGCAAGCAAGTACAAGTGGGAAATCCTATGCTGGAAACTCTATAAGCCTCTCAAAATGTATTTTAAGTTTACTAGTACAAATATAGCCAACTCTCACTGGAGTCGCATGAAGAAGGTTCTGCAAAACTGAACTATTACGTCAGGTCTGCAGTCTGTCTCTCTACCCTGTAATTTAAACCTCATGCTTCCCCCTCATTTCTGTACTGATTTAAACAAAGACATTTTCCTAGCCATAGGAAAATATCACAGTATGTATAGCAGACGTACATGCATTAAGCACCTCTCAAAAGTTAAGACGGCACTATTAGTTGCTCTGTACTGAGGATTTGTCTCACCTAATGTTGCATTAAAAGACAGTCGGCCAGGCACCCTCCAGGGTCAGCTCATTCCCTCTACAGCCGGGTGGGACAAGCTGCCCTTTGGTGTTCCCAGCCTCCTGCCACTGACTGCAGTGGGCGGCAATTTCTACCCTAAGCTTATAAGGATTAGACTTTTTTCCTAATTCTCTATTGTGAGGCTGCCCACATGTCTTTTCATTTAGCTCACTCTCTGCTCTGTTTTTCATCCTAATTTTTTCTTCTTTATAAGTAAAGCTGAGATACTATAACTAGAAGGTATAATGGCAGCTTCATTCCAGCTGCTGCTTGCTAGTCTTGCACCTTAGTGGATTCAACCTGGCCTGTGGTTCCTGTTTGACTATAGTTTGGGTTAATATTATGAGGTTTTGTGGGTTTTTTTGCAGGGTTGGTCAGACCATGAGGGTGGTTTCCAGGAAAGAAGTGAGCAGAGCACTTCAGGTAAATGCCAGCTGGAGCAACCCATGAATGCTTGAGGTCGTTCACGGCAAAGAAGCTACGACCATCACCTATCTTTGCAATCCACTCTCATAGTCGAAGCCAACATATTTGAGATGCACTCCAAAGCTACGAATGGCTTTTGAAACCTAGCACTTAGTTCAGCCATTCCCACTGAAGATGTAGTTAAGGTTCAAAACAGCCTCATCTCCTTCAGACATCGCAGAAAATAACAGCTCTCTACAAGTCAGGCCTTAGTGCAGTATCTCTGAGACTTAATGTGCAGTGGGACTGAGTGATGAGAGATAACACTGAGGTGGCTGTTACCCTTTGTATATGTCTGATCATTAGTGGGGGACAACAGAAATTCTGGTTTGATGAAATCACCACCAAGTTCTGACAACTGGTGAGACACGTCATATGTGTGTGTATGCACGTGTGTGTATGCACATGTGCATGCAGCCCTTACTTCTCAGAAATCTTTTTCCCGTATTAATTCCATCATGTATCAACACCCTGACCACACAGATTTATGACCCCAAGCACACCTGCACATCAAGAGCTCTTGGGCCATCATAACGTCCAATGGCCCTTACCATTCCTAGACTAAGGCCACCTTTTTTCATTTGTAAAACAAGAATCCAACAGAAAGATAAGGGGAAAGCAGTATTACACTTCTTGCCATAAAATGTTGAGCTTACAACGTGCATCAGCTAAATCTAGCTAGAGGAGCAGGCTCTATATTTGGACTAGGCTGGTTACACCTGGACTGAACCTGCTGACACTTCCTAGTTGACGTTGTCACTGATTAGCTGTCAATGAGACAACTTTGCTGACACACTGGGTGAACTCTGATTGGAAGAGCATCCTGGCACCTTGCCTCCTGGCTTGTATCAGAAATAGTGTGGCCAGCAGAACTAGGGAAGCAATCTTCCCCCTGCGCTCGGCACTGGTGAGGCCCCACCTTGAATACTGTGTTCAGTTTTGGGCCGCTCACTACAAGACAGACATTGAGGTGCTGGAGCGTGTCAAAAGAAGAGTAATGAAGCTGGTGAAAGGTCTGGAGAGCAAGTCTTATGAGGAGCAGCTGAGGGAACTGGGGTTGTTTACCCTGGAGAAAAGGAGGCTGAGGGGAGACTTTATCACTCTCCACAACTACCTGAAAGGAGGTTGTAGCGAGGTGGGGGCCAGTCTCTTCTCCCAAGTAACACGCGATAGGACAAGAGGAAATGGCCTCAAGTTGCACCAGGGGAGGTTTAGATTAGGTATCAGGAAAAAGTTCTTCACTGGAAGGGTTATCAAGCACTGGAACAGGCTGCCCAGGGAAATGGTTGAGTAACCATCCCTGGAGGCATTTAAAAGATGTGTAAATGTGGTGCTTAGGGACGTGTCTTGGTGATGGACTTGGCAGTGCTAGGTTAACGGTTGGACTCGATAATCTTAAAGGCTTTTTCCCAACCTAAATGATTCTATGATTCTATGAAAGGAAAGGAGCACAAGGTCATGTAGAGCCTGACCCGGAGCAGTCCCATGAGGGCTTCCAGTCTAGACACAATTTAGGCAAACTGAGCAAAATGATGCATGAGATGCAGCACATTTTGCACTGCCCTGACTGAAATCACAGTGCCTCTGTGCGGCCGTTTATCCCCCAGCAACATTGCATTGTTTGAGCTATCTCCCTGCTACCGATCTGTATTACTTTACTCCTGATCAGCAAGACAAACATCCAGATCAGTGAACAGGCACTCATTTATGCATATTTATGAGCATATTTCATTTCCTACAAACAAATGGAATGCGAGAGTTAAAAAAAATTGTTAAAATTATCCAAATAAGCAGAGAGAAGTTAATAAATCTCTCCTGCTTGATTTTCCTATGCTCCCTTAGTGTACTTTCCAGACAGAATAGTGTGATGAGTACGCTAAGAAACCTCTTGGCATTTCAGCCAAGATTTTTCAGGGTGTTATCACAAATGACAAACATATAAACACACTGAAACATAACACATTTCAATCCTAAAAAGGTCGGATTTACATAATTACATCATTGGTTTGCCAATATCCACATTTATCTCATCAGTATAGCATGGCCCACCCATCCCATAAGCTATTAGACTGTTTGGATTGAACATGTAAAAGCTGTTACTGATTTTATTTGTTTAAAGTTAACATTATGACACCCCTCATAACTAGTGCTGCGTTCAAATTGGTTCTTTTGCTTTCAAACCAACTGTTCGTTTCTTTTGCTTTTCCACAGCTGCTTTTCAGGTAGGGTTTTCGGAGAACGAACAGGAGTCATGTAATTCATGAAGATGTAGCAAGCACCTCCTGCCCCAGTCCCCATTCTCCTTGAAGAGATCAAGCACATCATGTACATAACACAGACAGCCACCACCAATGCAGGGAGCCAAACCCTTCAGACCAGTCTCAATTTCAGCACTTCCTCAGGGCACCACTGAACTGATGGGGTCATCCCTTTTTTTTCCAAAAAAGGAATAGTTTCAAACATGTACAGTTTTGGTACAGATCAGCATTTTTATTTGGTTTAAATATGCTGTATATCATATTTCTGCTCTTTAAAAAAAGAAATACTGCTAGTAACTGCACTCATAAATCAAAATAAATGCATGGCTTTCTGACTCGCTGTACTAACGGCTCAGCTCTTATTTTTGTTCCATATTTGTATCTCTTCTCACTGCACTGAAGCCAAATAAAACTGAACAAGTTGATATGGTTAAATGAACATAAAGGAAAGCATGACCCTTGGTCTCATCTGGCATTACCAAACAACTGAGTCAAAATACAATTTCTATTACAGATATATAGAATGGGTTAGGAGGTAAATAATATAAAAATGTTATAAAACAGAGCTGTTATAATTAAAAGACCTAAGCAGCATGTTTACACCTGTAGCCAGCTGTTTCTTCCAATATAAGGACGTAGCAAATCAGAAGAAATAAGTTGCTGTGCTGAGATTTGGAGTCAGCATTATCGGCAGGAGAAATGGTCACGGAAGCCTTATATACAACCGGATTTTGCAATGTAAGTGTCCGAGCTGCACTGCACCTCATAGCTGTAAGACCCAGCTGTATTTGCAGTTGTAAGTACATCTTTTGCAACAACAGAGGTGCTATCAGTGGCCCATTTAAGAGTCTTCTTAGATCACAAACTTCTTCCTATACTGTTTGAGCCCTACATTTTCTTTTCATTTTACTTCCTTCTATCCAAAAATAATATACAAATTGGTGAGCATGGCTGAAGTAAACAATCTTGTTTATCCAAAGGTCAAACTATCTATAGTAAATATTACGTGACTGAGGGACTAGTCCTTTACCCAACACACCCTTTTGGTCTTTTCACTTAGTCACACAGAGTTCCAATTTGCAATGATGTAAGAAAAGCATATATGCACACAAAAAATAATTTCAGCATCACGTCATATCTCATGGAGTCCTGTTGCCTGCCGATATTTGCAACTGTCTTGCTTTTGCCAACTGAGGCTTTTTTTAACCCCAGATCTTAACATGTATCCAAGAAAAGATATTTTTACTGCTCATATTTTCAGAGGTCTGATTAGTTTTCCAGAGCCCTTATTAGAAAAAGAACAATCCAACATGGAGAAGAATCAAAGTCCTCAGATATGTAGCTGTGTTCTCACAGACACAAGGTACTGGTTAACTCCTCTTTGTTAAAAGAAAGACACAGACAGAATTAATTCTCCTTCGTATTCATTAAGCTTATCTAGAGGTAGGTAACTAATAATATACTGAAGTGAAGACTCAGTGGAAAGCAGAGAATGTGGGTCATCATCATGAAGTATCACATTTTGGATTTATGAAATACTTCTGTGGAAAGCTACGGTCCTGAATGACAAGTGAATGGCAGGTTTGATGAAGAAAAAACATTACTTCTAACTTTACTTGAGTTCTAGAAACTGTGGTACCAAAACACCCACCTCTGCAAAGTGATTTGTAACCCCTGTTCAAGTAACAGCTCATTCGGAAAGCTAACTGGAAGTCATAAAGCTTGGGTGGACTTTGGCTTACGGGACTCCAGCAATTCAGATAATCTACCTGGTTTACAAAGGAGGTAGAGGAGGACCTCCCCTCCTAATAAGGGAGGTCACAGTCATGAGCATTTTTATCATCTGTCAACGTGTTTAGGGAGCTCTGGCAACACATGGCTCTGCCAGCTTCCTAGTAATTTCAAGTAAACAGCCAAATTAGTGCAAATTGTTCTACTACCAGCAAGGGCAGTGAAAAAAAAAAACAAAACACAAAACAGACCAAAACACCACCAACATTTCAAGAACCGAAACAAGGAAACATTATGTAAAAGGAGGTGGAGTGAGAATAAAACCAGAAACTAGTAGACAATAAAAATGGACTCAAATCCAATCCTTATGTTTTTATTCAGGGCGAGCTCCCACTGAAGGCAGTGAAAACTTTCCTGAGAACCTCAGACTTCGGCGAGAGATAAGACTTCCAATTTTAATGAAGGGCTGAAGAGACCTTCATACAAGATGAATCATATGTTGTCATTAAGTAAATTAATCAGCTACAGGGCAAGCTCTAAGCAAACCTCAACATGAAAGGCAGGCTAGCTTGAATACAGGCCTGCTAGGGGGTAATAAAGAACTCTTCCCCCTAAAAATTCCACTAGAACAACTGTATTGTGGTTGCAAGTTGATCTGTTTCCACAGACGAAACTCTCTGGGAGTTTCCAGGTAACTGGTTTGTGATATCTACCATATGACACTCCTCTTAGACTAACTGGAAGATTACTGCATGGGTGCGGCAAGCTCATGTTCCTTGAACGGTTTAGTATCAAGAACATGACACTTTCTTTCAATGGTCAGCTTGATATAAACTTTAAATCCATCTGCATTATTTGAAAATTGAAAAAAAACGGTATCTTTTAAAAAGTTGATGTGATATTCGCATCCACATGGTTCTATTCCTTACACACGATGCTTGTGAAATAAATATAATACACTGAAGCACAAAGCCATCATATTAAAAAAGCCACAATGCACTATCCATCCAACTGTAATGCAGGACCTGTACCTTTAAACAGACCCACTTTTCACGAGGTAACATTTGAGATTTATATATTGTTTTATGTGTAGCTACAATTAAAAAATTATTTTTTTGTTAAAATTCTATCCACTTGCCCACTAACTTAGGCTTTATACAGCAGTAGGTATTGTATATCAAAGGGCATATGAATGAAAGAGAACAGGTACATTTACAGTCTTTCATCACAGTCTGATTTGATGCAGCTACTTCTCAGCGTCTGCAGCTCTGTAGTTGCATAAATAATTGGCAACTACTGACAGCCCATTCAAAGCAAAAGTAGTAAAATCTGTATCAGTAAAAAAGAAAATCCAGAAGATCAGAGACTTCTTTTACATATTTTGTTCAAATCTCAGCAAGATTGGTAATGGCAAGTTGGAAAATAAGTGTTTATGTTTAATATGCAGGTTTGAAACTAGACATAAAATCTGAGAGTAGAGTTTGGTGATTTAGAGAGCAATTAAACATGTATTTGCTCATATGGCTCAAGGAAGAAGAAACAGTTTTCATTGTTCTGATTTAAAGTCCCAGTTAATCTGAAAATATCTTTAAGTTTGAAAAAAAAAAGAAAAGAAGAAAAGGAATTAGATATCTTTCATTATTTATAAGCATCACCTTACCTTACATCTCTTGGTAACTGCTGTTTCTAGATGACTTTGGCAGGTATTTTAATTCAGAAATAGTTTCAGCAATACATGCCATTACATCTTCTCTTTAAAATAAAGCACTTTTTCTCTTTTCCTCAGACAAAGTATGTGGGCTAAAAGAGCTGCAGCGTCTCTGTTCAAGCGATTTCATGGACACTCAGAGGCTTTCTTTCTACTGTATGAAAGTTAAATCTGAGTAAGGAAGGCATTTTTCCTGTCCCGGAAATCACTATAACCAAAACCAATGCTGAGCTAATGAGAAATGTTTCTTCCATGTGTTCTGTTTGGCAGACACTGCAAGTCATATCAAGGAAACACGTGATGTTTATAAATACAATATGGCTCATGTTGTCATAACCTCTCAATGACAAAAAGAGCATTAGAAAAAGCAGACAGCAAAACAGCAGGAAAGATGAGATTTATATCATTTGGAAGGTCTCTATCAGATAATAGAGGTATTAGCATTTGCTTTTTTTTTTTTCTCTTCCCAAAAGAAAACAAAGTTTTATAGTAATAGGATCAGTAAGGCAAACACATGGCAATTTATATAAACGCTGTCCTGTAGGCATCCTAGCACTAAAATGCATTCATCCAATTTATTGCTTGACTACTTTTCCAATAAATACTTTTGTTCTAAATACCTTTACGTGGTTGAAGGAGCTGTTATTTTTTTTCAGCCATACTATGCAATGCACAAATGTAATTTTGGCAGCATTTGCAGTTTTGATGCTTATTGATGTTAAGATCACAAACAATCCAATGACAAGAAGTTAAACATCTCAAAGAAGCTGGATGTATGTTTACAGGTACCCTAAGAACACAGAAGGATGATCCCGCTTTTATTATCTCTCTATCTTGCCTGCAAACCATCACTGAATTTCAGACCCCTTGGATGCTTTAAATTTGGGGGGAGTTGTTTGAGGGTATCTAGCACTTCTAGGGTTTTTTGAAGTTCACATATTGCTTCTAACTCTAGAGAGTTAAACTGTTAGCAACCTGCTAGCCAGGCACTTTCAGGGGAAAAATGAACAGTTGCTGTTGCGCAATTTCATTAATAAAAGCTATTCAGCACAACAGCTTACCCAACATATCAAATGCCTGTCTCATTTTACTGTACAACTCACTTTAACTCATCCCCTCACACTTTGGCAGCCCGACCCCCCGTGGCTGCCAGGAACATCATCACCTTTTTGCCATTCTAACTCCCAGAAAATGTGGAGTTTCCAGGTACCCCCTGCTCCCCCAACTCAGCTCTGACTCGACTTGCCCTAATTGTTCTTTCTTGGAGAAAGAGTCTCTTAGAAAAAAATCCAAAACACCTCAAAGTGTATCTCGATACAACTGCAGCCACAACGCGCATTCTTTGGGTGTTCTGGCCTCACCCACCCAGCAGAGGTCTGGGATAAAGCACTGACCTGCTAAGCTTTTAGGCAAGTCAGGGAATTAAACAAAAACATGGTGGGTCCAGGACATTTTAAACCAAAGTGTAACCCACAGACTTTAGTGCAGGTGGTTGGGAAGAGAAAGATTGCCAAACAAAATAGCCACCGGGTTGTTATGAAGTAAAAATTCCCCCCTGATACTCAAAACCGGCAGGCAGATGAAGCCCAAAACAAACCACTGCATAAACCAACATTATTAGTATCCAACTGTGCCGCCAGAAATGCAGACAAGTTGCAATGACAGAATGGGGAGATTATAATTTAGGATTCTTCCCCTTTCAGACGCTCCATAAGAGCAGGGTGTAGGGAACGAGGACAGGAAATAGGCTGTGCACATTCGATGGGGGAATCACTTCCGCCTGGGTCACCAGGGGCTCACAGCAACAACCCAGGATAAAAGGAGCTGTGACACTTCCAAAGAAATCCAATTCATTCAGCAACATACAAAAATCTGCCGTCAGTTCTTTAGTGTCATCTGTTGATGTTGAGTCTATACACCATCGCTGAATGGGAGAAGAGAGGCAACCTGGACCCTACACCTAGTAAGTCTGAGAAAGCCTTCTCCTCTTCGAATCTATGCAAATCACAAATGTTAATTCTAACGGCACAGACCAGCACGGCTGTGTGCATGCATTTGCACTGGAATTCAAAACAGCGCCAGAGAGAATAAAAAGATGTTCTAAACATTTGGACACGAGACAGTATTTTGCCAAAAGAAAGTATTGTTGCACAGAGAGCTAGAAAGCGCTGGTAAACGTTACAAGCTCAGGCGAAGGAATAAATGAATGAAATGCAGAAATGCGAAGACCTGTTTTTCCAAAGAAAACAGCTGCTACAGATTTTCAGTGTACATTTTGGGAAAGGAATAATAAAAAAAGGCAGATCACAAACACAAATATTCCGTGAGACGGCCCTATGTGGCTACCTCTTGCTTGAACTGCATTCAACATGGCAGACCTGTCAAACAAACCATGCTCTTCAAGATGTAAACGGCCACGGCACAGTATCATTAAGCAAGTAAGGCAGTCTGAAGGATTTCAAGAGAAACGGTCCTTTAGAGCTTGCTTAGACCCTGTGCAAAATCCCTTTTCTCAAGCCCATCCAGAAAAATGCATGAAACAGAAATAAGACCAGGAAAATTAGAATTAATGGACATGAAAGCTAAGTGGATTTGATAGGAGATCTGAAACTCACAGATCCAATATTCCTCTTGCACATTCTGAGTCTTCTTGTCCATATGGATAATACTTAATACTTCAAGTGTTACTGCCAATTCTTATACAGGTCTCACATCTGTTTGGTAGTTAAAACAGGTGTCCAAGCTGGCAGCTAACATTATTTTCTGAGATTATTTTGGGTCTGTTACATGGAAATGATTATAAATCACATGAATAGAAGCCTGAACATCATCAAACCCAGGGATAAAGGTTCCAAAGGGACAAGAAGGCAAACAGTAGAAAAATCTGTAAAGGCAAAACTTTCCCAAACCTCAAAAAAACCCAAAGCTTTAACTCACATATGGCAGGAGATACAACCACATTCACAGTATCACCGTGGAAAAATGTACTTACAATGACTAATTCATGATATTTTAAATACTCTTCTTTCAACCAGTCTGACAATAAGCTGCTTTTCTGTAGGTTTTTTTGAAACAGTTAACCACGATGCAAAGCACAGTGTTTACAAGAGTTACTCCCTACTTTCGACTGTCGTGAATTTAGCACTCATATATCACATGAAATGGAAGAACATCGATTTACCCAATGCAAAGACACACAAACACAAAAGGAGGGATAAGAAGCAAAGGTTTTTCAACAATCTTTTGGGTACCATGCAATACCAGTACATAAAATGTACACGTTTCTCACTTAGTCCCCCAGCATTTCCACCCCCTTTAATCCGGTTTGCTATGGAAAGAGGGACAGGTAATCCATCTGCTTATTGGTGGTTGTCTCCTCTGACCTAATAACATGTGAATCTGCAGGCAAATTTCAACCAGATTTAACCAAAGGGTTAAATTGTACGGACTACTGTGTCCATACAAATTTTGCAAAATTAGAGATTTGCAAGATGACTCTAAAGTACTTCTGTTGAATAGATGAAAAGCTGCAGCGTGGGCTCCAGCTTTTTAGACTCTGGAGGATGAGCATTGGAGAGAGCGTTATTACAGCCCTCTACTTTGGGAAAAGCCTCAGTTAGGATCTGAGCATTGCTGCACGAGGAAGAACCCAACCAGAGGACACACGTCCTCAGACAAACAAGTTTCATTATTTCCGGAGCTCAAGAAATCACTTGTTTCCATGCTCATAACTTTGAAGTGCAGAAGTTCACATAGATCAAAGGGAAAACTTTTTGCATGTTTCTCCACAAAGACCCTGTGAACATCCTGGCTCTGTCTTCACCTCTCAGACCAGAATGACAAGAAATTTGCCAATGCAAAGGAAAAGCCAAATGAAAAAATAGCTGTTTTGTTGGATGTACAGAATCTTGAAATGGCATCTTTGTCGTTTCAGCAAGCAAAATACAATATTCTACCATGAACCACCACTTCTGCAAAGATCATCACTTTGTCAGCAGTATTTCTGAGTTATGGCCAATGAGAGGTAACTCAGCCATAATCAGGAGATGTCAAGTGTGCGTCTCTGTTGTACAACACCATATTTTATAATAAGCAATACAAATTATTACAGGTTTTGCACAGAAGCAGTGCCTCTATTCAAAACAACTCTGTTAGGCAGTAAATGCCTGGAAGAGGGCCAAAGAAGTAATCTTTACTTTTCAATATATGTAGCTAACACAGTAGTCAACCATCTCTGAAAACAGGTCTAGAGCACACAAATAAAGCCACAGCAGATACATTCAGCATCCACTGCACACGGAACAAGAACAGTATAGCATAACTTCATAAAGCCACAGTGAAATTGTTACATGACTTAATGTCGTAATGCACAATGATGGTATGTTGTGCCTTTGAATATGAATGAGATGTATCGGATACATCCAGTTACTGCTACAGGAATATAACTAGAATTGAAGAATTTCAGGACCTTAAAGAAGACCCTAAAAACTATCACATTGTCCCTTTGAAGCATAGCTATTTGCTCTCTCATGTTGTGTGTGCAGCAGTGCGAATAATCAACTAATTAGATTTCTGACCTATCAAAAGGACCATTTTATAATTGAAGTACATAAATGAGAGGTGGTTGAGAATACTGCCTGTAAATAAACTATTGCAATCTTTCTAAAATAATGAGGCCCTAAACTGTTGAAACAGCAGAAGTGCTTACATGAAATATTAATAATAAAGCAGTGAGACATGCTCAGAATTGATAACGAAACCAAGAAGCAAATGTACAATTAAGCAAATCGCTTCACAGGAAATTTTCCGTGCAGTTGAATCTGCTTTGGAGCACACATAAAAGCCACAAAGCAGGTAGGACAGTAGTGGCACTCTCTTCTGGCCCCATCAAGCTCATTTGGTTGTAGCATTTCCTGGGGACAGACCTTGGATGGGTGGGGAGGAGATGAGGTTGTGTAATCTCACCACCACCATCCCCTGCTTAACATTAGCTGTGGGTAACACGGTGGAAGAGGTGCTGCACAGCTGCATCTCCTGCCCTCTCGGCATCAAGGTGGGAGATAACAGTCCAGCAAAAGACAGGGACAGTGACGGAGAGAAATCGAATGTTTCAAACGCCTTCTCTATAATTCCCCACTACAAAATGTTCACTTGAAAATGCAAATATATTACCCCTTTTTCATTACAGGTAGAAAATTTTAGACAAAGACCATTTACACCACAACGGGTATTTATCAGAATTTCCTATTTGAAACGGTCATTTACAAAGTGTTTCAATAGACTTCAGGCTAGGTACATCTGCTCAGCCACTGCAAAGCAGCCCACGCTGAAGCCTTGCTGGAGTGAACTAACACCATGCCATACTTCGCTGTAAAGGGTTTGGAAACACAAAATAAGAAGTTGTATAAACTCTGAGCACGGTCTGTGTCCCAAAATAAGTAATTAAAGGCTATGTTTTGATTCACATGCTTTAATGCTAGTAAACAAGAACAAAAAAAAAAAAAAAACCAAACAAAACAGCTAATGCTCAGGGCAAGTAATTGAAAAAAGCAAAGCAGTTAAGAAACATTACGGTAAGCATTATCAATTCCCTCTTCCGTATACGTGTTGTACACATACCCCCGATTTCATGAATTTGTTGTGTACATGTTACAGTTAAGAATTTAAACATTTAACATAAAAGCTGGAGAAAATAGGAGTATAAACGCAGCACTCGTACTTACCCTTATATCTCCATTTACAGCTCTGGAAGTGTGATTAAACGCGTGTGCAGGATCTTTGTTGTAAACTTTAAGGAAAGATCGGTCTTGAATATTCCTGGAACCAAAAGAATCAGCAATGATAACAGATGAAAGTAGCTTTATTTAGTTTGTTGCCCCAAAGTTTCAGGTAACAGACAAACACAGTAGGTCTGCAGCTGACCTATAAGAAAAACCTAAATGCCATAACTTAGACATACACAAACAAACAAAAGCCTACTTTGATTCTCTTTCCCATGGGAAGTATCATTCCTTCGCTACAACTCCACACCCATAAAAATGAGATAGTGTTAGTTTCTTTCAAGATCCTGCCATAGAGTGAAAACACTTTGAAGACAATAGAGCTTCAACATTTACACGGCACTCAAAAGGATTTAGTTAATATTTACATGTTTTATTGTGTACTCAGCCCACGTGAATTTTTCTATTCTAAGAAGCAAGAATATCAAAAGAAAAGCAGTCTTTCTAACTGCAATTATTCTTGAGGCAATTCTAATTATCAGCTTGCTCACAAACCTGAAAAAAAATCCACAACAGCTAAAAATTCAGTAGCAGATAAATCCTTCCACTAAACTTTGCCTATAATAAAGACAGGGTTTTAAGGTAAAAATAGGAACTACAAAAACAAATAAACAAGCAAAACTTTTGATGAAAGCTACCACAAAAATTGTTCAGGTGGAAAGCCCCAAGAGAATATTTTTGTTTAATTACGACCCAAAGCTTTGTCATTGATTAGTTCGTATTTCAACTACTACATTTAGGAAAGAGTTACGTGACAGCAGTTTTCTATTTTGTTTCAAAACCTACCTTCCAATATTTTTATGGCTTAGACACTTGCAGTGAGTTCTGCTGATTGCTTGTTCACATTTAATCAGTAGCAGAGCCTCCCATCTACGCTCACTTCCATCCTTTCAAAGGTGCGATTCCTTTCATTTCCCAGTAGTGATCTCTAGAGAATTTACTTACACATGTGACTGAATTCCTTTCCCCCAGGTGCAGCTACAAGCCTAGCGAACTGATCTTAATCACTGGGATTATCATTTAAAAATGAAGGAAAGGATTCTTGGGCAGGTCCAATTTCTTTCTTACAATGTCATATTACAATCCGTGATTGCTTTGAATGGGTAGCTAGTCAGAACTTGCGCTGCTGTTGTAGATGTCAAGCAGTTATTAAAGAAACCCCACAGCTTAAGAGACAGATCAGTGCCTTCTGTTTAAGCACTGTAGGGCTGATGAGAAGTTTAGTATTTATGAGTGTTTACTTGTAGACTGCATAGGAAAATAGCTACCCTGTGGCAAGTTCAAGTTCTTCAATTATTTATGGTAACATAAACTGTTTTCCATCTTGCAAACGTGACCCTTTCACTTTGAGACTTGCACTGGGAGTCTCAGTTACCATTTTCTGCCTCAGACTTGAAAATATGTTCTTTTCAATACGAAGCAAGCTCTCTCATCTTCAGTTCAAGAAACAGTATATTATTCATTTAAATAAATTTTATCATCTGCTGTCTTTTCTGTCTGATGGCTATGAGATGGTACCTCAACTAACTGGAGTTTGTTTTAAGAGCATTCTCCGTAAATATTTCTTGTAGAAACATGACACTTTAAAGTAAAACATTGCTGCAGGCAAAGCACCAAAATACCAGGCATTTGATCTCTGAAGTTAATTCTATTTCACCTCATGTTGCTATTCTAAGATAAACATTACTGATAACAGGTATATATTACTGTACTTTTATTATTACTATTATTTGCATTACTGTAGCTCCCAGATGCCCTTGGCATGTTCAAAGGCCTCATTGATCTGTGTGTGCTGTATAAACACCTCAGGAATACAACCTCTTCACCAGCTCACAAGGTGAAGAGAAGACACAAAAGAGAACAGGATAGCTGCAGAAAGATAAGGGAACAAAAAGAAACAAGAAGACCATATTGTCTCCAGCCAGAGGAGCCATACACAGAACCCGGGACCACGGGCATGCTCTGAGTAGGCAGTGCAACAGAGAGAGCGGGAAGGTGGGACTGGAAGGGGACCAGCGCAGGGGCTTTGCGGATGTCAATTGTTTGAAGTGCCTGCGTGAAGGCACTTGTTTGAAAATTAAAGACATGTAGAATGCATGTTGGCATTATTCGCCAAGTGGAAGAAGGTGGCACTTGGTACTGAACAAGAAATGAAAAGTAGTATTGAAGTGGGCTTAGAGGATCCCTCATAATGAAGACAAGTAGTTTATATTTAATGAGATGGAAAAGATGCAGCCAGAGGACAAATGAAAAAAAAGCATGTGAAACAGTCTGCTTGTCAAACTGGGAGAATTTGCTGCTTCATTTGAATGGGTAAGAGCGAACAAGATCACCTGTGTCAACTGCCAAGAAAAGACCATTACAGCAGTTGCTATTAAAAAGCTGATGAGTTAGCTGAGTGTTTTTTCACTACGTGGTGGGAAAGGAAAGGCTGCATCATAGGGATGTTATGCAGAAAAAATCTGAAATCTACACTGGATGCAGACCCTGAATCACTTTAAGAAAAGGGGCGGGCTATCGGCTTAAGTAGAAAGATAGTGCTTCGACCCCAGTGACTTAAAAAGAAAAAAAGAAAAGGGGAAGGAGTGTGATGGCCTAATGATGGAGAACATAAGCTAGGCTGACACTAATGGTCCATGAGACTATATTAAAAGAGAAGATAGTTTGGACAGAAGAGGTAGGATTCACGTCAGCCAACTACAGACATTCACAAGGAAGACATCAACAGCTAGGTTTTCTGGCATGTATAATTTATCAGACAATTTTATAGGATTAGTCACAACCAGCTCAAAATGTGGAAGTAAAAATCTCCATTTGGTCAGCTGAATCCCATTCTAAAGGGATGGAAACAGATTAGCAATGTAAGATCAGTCATAGAGTAATAAGTTAATAAAAGACAAAGCAAGGGAAGCAACGAAACAGATGGAAAAATAAATAGGAGAGTGACCCAAGTAGATACGATAATTCAACTAATCCACAGGGATAAGATGATGGAGACAGGTACAGACGAGGAAAAGGAAGGAGGACAAAGCCCTGAAAAAACACAACAGAAAATCAATGTTTGAGAAGAGGACCTCTCAAATGATACCCGAAAGGAGAGGAGAGAAACATGAAGAAATCAGGAAAGAAGAGCAATTGAAACAAAGGGAGAGCAACATTTCAAGAAAAAAACATTGAAAGTAAACATTGAAAGTAAATGAGAGATCTGAGAGAAAAAGGGTGTTCACAAAAGCCGGCCATTTGTTGACTTTGACAATTGCAATGGAACAGTAGGGAACAAAAGACAAGATGGAATTAGAAGAACAAAACCCCAGACAGGTTGGAAATGGGTCTAGGACAGAATTAGAAGAGAAAAACTCCAGCCAACAGTTGTAGTGATTGCTCAGTGCAAGAGAGAAAGGTGCTGGGGTGGGAAGTGGAAATGTATGTTGGGTTCAGGGACAGTTTTGTAGGGACGCACGAAAACATGTTAGCAATATAAGAGCAGTCATGGAGTAATAAGTCAATAAAAGACAAAGCAAGGGATGCAAGGCACAGAGGAACGTGAGACAGCCTCCAAAGAAGGTGGAGAGCTTAAAGAGGTGACAAACACCTGTGTTTAAGACAAGGAAGAAAGAAGGGAATTGAAGGAAGACATGGCAAGTAAAGGAGAGAAAAATCATACTTCATTTCATCTGTTCTCTGAGGGGAGACACTGGCAAGATCTTGTGAAGAGTAAGGAACAGAAATAAAGAAATTGTTGTGGAAATTATTCAAAACCAGTGAAAATGCAGCTGTTAGTGCATTCTTTGGACTCCATTAAGCTGGAATTGCTGACGTTTCCTTAGTGAGAAGGGTGGCAGAACTGAAGGAGGGAATTTTGTTATGGAGGAAGTCAGCTGGGTCGTGGGATTTCCTCTAGAAATGCTCTACAATGCAGCCATAGGAGCAGAGGAAGCAGATGTTGGGACTGAGCCAGGCCTGAGGTTGGCAGAGTGACGCCTGCAATGGGAGCAAGGGAAAAAAAGGTGGAGTGGTATTAAGATAATCAACAACCACATTCTCGGGGGCAGGGAGGAGATGAAGTCATAAACTGTTAGTCTGAAACTCAAGGGAAGATGGAGGGATAAAGTGAGATAGAAGGAGCCGATGGGCCAGATGACGGTTGGCAGTAATGTGCTTTGCAACAAAGACGTAGTAACCCGTATCTTGATTTAATCAGTTGATCCAGTCTTGTGAATAGACTGTTTGATGTATAAGAAACTTGAGCACATGATGAATGATGCTGCAAAAAATCAGATGGGTCTTAACATAGGCATTACAGTGGTGAAACAGGGGTGTGGGAGTCTGCAAAGCAAGGAAGATAAAAAAGCAGAAACTGAAATCCAAGAGGCTGGCTAATGACAAGACACTGGATAGACAGCCTGAAGAGAGCAAGACAGAGGAGAGAAAATCGAGTGCGGTGCTGTTCAAAGACTTAGAGGAAGAAAGAGGGAATTGGAAGTGGCAAGGCTAGAAAAGCTCAAACTTGCTTTTTTAACTGCAACATGATATGGAGAAGCACCAGAGCCACCAGATCTCAGGAAGAAACAAGGCAGCAGCGGACGGTACAATTCTCTTACTTTCACATCATCTTCCTGCACTAGTGGTAGACTGGCAGAGAGAAAACACCTTTTCTACTTTCTCCTTCATCTTCTTACGCTCCTCGGTCCATTCTTTTCATCACATAACTTCTTATGAAAAGGATGGCACAAAGGCCCACCATATTTCCTTGCATAATTTTATAGGGCAGAACATGTCTGAGGTGTGCCTGAGAGTTTTGTTGCTATGTGATGTGGGACTTTCTAGGGACCCTAAGAACCTGGTCCCTCTGCTCGAAGAGCGCAGACATCAGGACTGAAAGAACATGGTTAATTAAGCAGCTGCAATCCCACAAAATAAAGGATAGAAAGATGCACCCAGATGTTAGTCAGATCATTTATTGACCAAACTCTGAATTAGTGATGGGAAGTGACTGCATCAGTTGCTGCATCCGGACATAAAATAGGAAGGTGGTGGGGGTGCTGCAGCAGCGGACACCAGTGTCACGGACCTTTAGCACTGTTAGATGATGAATAATGGGCACTGTTGTGAGGACATCAGTGACATTTGTATTTGTAACTTCAGGCTCACAAGGATCAGGCTTGACAGCAAAGAAAAAAAGTTTTTCTGTAAATGTTTGTGTTCCATATTTTAAATATTTATGTCTCAGTTAAAATTCAATGAAATATTAAATATGTGAACCTATACATATTATATGAATATTTGAACAAGGTACGGTATTTATCAATGGCTTGTGCAACAGATATTGCACCTACAGCTGAAGGCAGTGTCAGACCAAACCTCCCATATTACTCAGGTACCACCGAACGTGCCTTTATGTGTCAGGCCACTATCTGTCCGATACTTATCAACTCCACTCCTTTTTATTCTGCAAGTGCACTACAAAACACCCCAACAAACCCAACAGCTGTTTACTTACCTCACATCACACAATTCATAGTATATGTTTCTGCTCTCATCCTTGATGTAAATGGCCACACTGGGCGACTCCAGCATTTTCATCGTCAGCTGCTGGGGGAAGGCACTTACAAAAAGGGCACGAATTGTGTCTGTGCTTGTGATTTCATTCGGCATCCTCAACTGCTTTGTTTCATCTCCATACTGAAGGTATAAAACACCTACAAGAAAAATATAATAACAAGTTATGTATTCTTAAGTGCACAGAAATGATCTGGGCTTCAAAGCCCATGGGGACACAGACCAAGCCCATAACAAGTAGAGAAAAATCAGCTCACACTCCTTACTCATAAAGCACATACAACATTTTCTTTTTCAACACGCTATTGGACTAGAGCGTAGACCAGTGATACGGTTGTGCCTTGATAAATATGTTTGCTCCAGTACTGCACTTTGCTTGGAAGTCTTTTTTTACTGTTCTTCAGTTAGATAAATCGGAAGTTTACCTTAAGAAGGATAATGGAAAATCCCAAACACACCAGTCTGCTCTGCAGTGGAGGGTGTTGGTAAATCACAAGGTGGGGTTTTTTTAAAGCAGTTGAGGGAAAACTTTATACTTTTATATCACCCATTTCCCCCTAAACATAAATTTTGCATTTTAACCTCACGCTTACCCAACAAAACACCCCAAAACCAGATTTCTATTTATCACTAGTAATTTTATATTCACAATGCAGTTTGCTGGCATTATATAGTATAAAGCCCTAGGTGAAACTTCTAGCAGGAGCAAAACTGAGGTCTCACACAAAATCAAGAGCAATTTTGGATCCTTTCAGTTTCACAGCAGTGTTAGTAGTCATCCTTAGCACTTGGGGAGAAACACGAGTAATCTTAGATGCTGAATTGAAAAATATGGACATTTTTATTCACTCAAGACAAAAAAACCCCACCATTCTGATATAGCTAACTCTATTTCAAGGAACAGGAGGCTGTGAGATGCTCGGTAATGGAAAAAAAAAACTATGGATAATATAGACCAGGGACTCAGTGAAGGGATACTAAGTACTTCTTCCATGATGCCTGTGTAGGCCCTGCCAGGGCTATGCTGATTCCAGCAGAACCAGTGGGTGTCTACTCCACTGGTCGGTACTGCACAAGCGTGACTCATTAGCTTTGCTACAGCCCAGTCCCACACCATCTCACACTACAAAGCCCTCCAAGGACTGATGCACTGAGAAAAGCCATCTCAATCAACAGTAGAAATCAGACTGGACTTGACGGGGTTAATTAGCTCTGACCATGCTGGGTCTGGCTCCTAAAGACTACCAAAAGGTCTTCTCATGAGCATCTCCAATGTGGGAAGGCTCATAAGGACCTGCACAGCAGGAAACAGGCTGCCACAGGATTGCGGCCAAACTACGAAACTTCCTGGGATCGCCAGCACTAGGGAGTAGATGCAGAGGCAAATGCTCAGCCGAACTACTCTGGATACAAAGGAAACAGGAACTGGTAAGCCCAGCTGAGCCTACATATTCAGTCCGTACCCAAGGCACGGATATCCTGCCTGGGCATGGATTGATGAGAGCACACTGTGCTCTTTCTGAGCCATCTCAGGTGCCTCTGTACAACGCTGCGTTGTGCCAGGAAGAAATACCTTTATTCTCTTGCCATCTGCAAGAGATGGAGCAGGTATAGCTTCTGCAGCGGTGTAAAAAGACTACAATGGCAGATCACAGAATCACAGAATCTTTGAGGTCCGAAGGCACTTGTGGAGGTTATCTGGTCCAACACTGCTGCTCAAGCAGGGACACCCACAGCCAATTGCCCAGAATGGTGTCCAGTCAACTTTTGTGTATCTTCAAGGAGGGACACTCTACAACCTCTCTGGGCAACCATTGCCAGTGCTTGGTCACCCTCACAGTGAAAACATGTTGCCCAGTGTTCAGAGGGAATCTCACATGTTTCAGTTGGTGCCCATTGCCTCTGGTCCTGTCACGGGAAATCACTCAAAAGAGTTTGGCTCTGTCTTCTTTGCACCCTCCCTTCAGGTATTTTTATACATTGATGAGATGTCCCCCTGAGCCTTCTTTTCTCCAGGCTGAACAGTCCCAGTTCTCTCAGCCTTTCCTCATAGGAGAGATGCTCCAACTGAGTTAATCATCCTTGTGACCCTTTGTTGAACTCTCTCCAGTATGTCCATGTCTCTCTTGTACTGAGGAGCCCAGAACTGGACACAGCACTTCAGGTGTACCCTCACCAGTGCTGAGTAGAGGGGAAGGATCACCTCCCTCGACCTGCTGGCAATATTTTGTCTAATGCAGCCCAGGATACCATTGGCCTTCTTTGTTGCAGGGGCACATTGCTGGCTCATGGTCAATTTGGTGTCTACCAGGATCCCCAGATCCTTTTCTGTCGAGCTGCTTTCCAGCTAGGTGGCCCTCAAGATATAGTGGTGCATCCACTTTTCAGACATTTTGCAGCTCAGAATGAGATGGAAGAGAAAAAAAATGCAGAAAAGAAAGCAAAAAATACCACTGAAGTTTGTATTTCCACCAGCTGTCTGAGAGGCACTGCCACAGCTAAATGCTTTGTAAATGGGTCAAAAGCTATCTAGCCATTGGAAAGTATTTGGAAAAGGAATATAGTATCAGATCTGCTCAAGAATTAGTGATCACAGAAACATCTACACTGAATTCACTGCAGCTCATGTAGATATACAGTCATGGCAGTTTTACACCTCCCAGTTTGGATGCTGCTAGTGACATAATGGGAGGACAGCATTCAGGCTGAACTAATCACTAAAGTCTTTTATTACATTTTCAGGCAGATTTGGGGGCCTGAGCAGATTCTGTGCTGCCATGCCTTGGCATCTACCAATAACCAATACAGGTGGGCTACTACTTTACACAAACAGAATTCACCATAGTAATTGCAGTGCAGGTGCACTGTATGTTGTTCTCCCATGGCCAATATAAACAGCAGGGTTGGGAACACAAGGTCCTCAATATGGTTACCACCAGTCATTACCAAATCTCAGCAAATCACAAAACTTCAACGGTAACTCAATGATTCTCACTTGAAAGTCATCAGCAATGGGATGGGCAGTTGATAGTCCTGAGATACAAACACTGAGCAAAAGCAATGGGAAAATCTTAGGTCCTAGAATACAAAGGCATTTAATGAAAAGAAAAGAAGGCATTTTAATCTAAGATGAGCCCTCTTTCCCCTTAGTCTTTACTATTTTTTGTCCCTATATTGTCCATAATTGCTGTAGAGGAATGAACATACACATAGGCAGATGTTCTTACAATCAGTGGGTAGGTAATTGTGCTTGCACCTAGGGAATGAAGATGTTAATTTATACTAATAATACTAAACAGACTACTCAACATTACCTAACCATTACACAATATTAGGCCAGTTTTATAAGATGGAGCTGTTAACATCATTTTCCTACTATTATCAAGAGCTGATACTTTTTCTTTCATTAAGATTGCAATCAGACCCTTTATGAATCCTACTACAAACTTCCATTTTAATTTCAGTGGAAAAATGATTTCAGACTGAAAAGTCACTAGTTTTCTTTCAAAGACTGAGGAGAATTTTATTTTTAATGCCAATATTTAATGGGTTATTAAACTATTTTTCCTTTCTTTCTATCTTGAGACATCATTTATTTCTTTATGTTCTGGGTAAAACTGGCTTTTTAGTGTTCATTCAAATATTCTATGAAGATAACATTCTTTAGAATTCAGAAACTAACTATATTTGTAAAAAAATTAAGTACACATGTGATTGTATTTATTTCACTGTTCCAAGAAGTGCATAAACATACTCATTTTTGATCATAGCTTTCAGTTCTTAGGAAGAACATAAGGAACCTTCTACATTTTGGCATTTGAAACTTTCTTGGATTAAATAGTGAAAAAAGATTTTTTTGGCTAAAAATATGGACTCTGCATATCAGCTTTGCGGGTGTGTGTGACTCTCCTTTCTGCCCAGTTTAAAAGTTAGTGCAGAATTCAGAAAATGCTGGTTTTGCATTTCAGACCACTAAAAATATGCTGAATATTGAGCTACTGAAACCATTAACTCAAAAGAAATGGTAGAGTTGAAAAATCTTCCTTATACAGAAGTCTAAATCATTTCAGAACAGTCTTGACTCTGCCTGTCCTCCAACAGTCCCACAAAATATTGATCCAAAACAAAATTACAGTTATCTTTGGGTCTTGGCTTTTCAAAGCAAATATGAATGTTATTCAAAAAGATCATGCCTTAAAATATACAGCTTTAATGTACAACTCAGAGAAATGTTTTGGCCACAGTCTTACTGTAGGGGTAAAAGACATTTTCAAAGGCACAATAAATTCTTTTTTCCTTACTCTCCCTTAAATCACATGCCTTTAAATAAAACTACTGCCTTTCCTCTTGAGTTGTCTGATCCATATCATGATAGAGCAATGCTTTAGGGCATTTCCCATTTGACGAAACTAACTGCTCACTTCTAAAAATCCAGCTTCAGCATGACAGGATAAAGAGACTCAAAATCCATTATTTTAAGTCATTGACGTTATTTTTCTCCCACACATTGCTCTGCTGAAACTCTGAACACTGGCAATACCCACAGGCCCAACATCATGGAAGCTGCTGCAGCTCTGAGGTTTGTTTTACCTTCAGCTAAAAAATTACTCCCATGGAGATTTAAAGCAAGAAGAAAGAGAATCTAACTCAGACATGGCTTTAGTTAGGGCACAGCATATATGCCAGAAAAGCTGCTGGAAAGAAAGTTAAACACAACGAATGTTAATGTCTCCATGTACCCTGAAGCCCCTCTTGCACTTACACTTCTGTTACAATGGATTTACCCGAAACATGAAGATTGTGATGAGTTTTATAAAACACAAAACAAACAGGACTGCAAAATGCCCTGCTACTCTAGAGGACAGGTATGAAGATCAGTGTGAACGAGGAAACTACACCATGCAACTATTTTGAAAGTCCAAGTCAGACAACACTGAGGCCACCACTTCTAGGTGCTGCTAGATACCACCAGCCCTGAGCTTTCCTACAGCTACAAGGCAAACCGTGATGTTAACCTTTCCCCTTCACCATGCTGGTATAACTCAGTTTCAGAAATACCTCTGGAGTTTCTGATCGTTCTTCACCCTTTGGGCAACAGGCCACGGCATTAAGCACAGGCCATAGCTGAAAACATTTATGTGTAAGCCAGGCCTTAGAAACTCAAACCTCTGTACAAATTGCTTCACAACATTCCTGTCAACAGAAAGGTATGTTTTATAGTAGGGGAAATTAAACACCCAAGAGGTGAAAGGTCATGTTCAACTAAAGGTTTACAAGCACAAAAACCATATCTGATGATGATCATGCGAACACACCACATGATCACCCTTTCCTTCCCTGCATACAGAGCTCTTTCAAAAATAAAAGACTTTCTGCTCCCTCTTTACCAAGGGTCAGTGAGAGCAGGACTTGTGAAATATTTCGTGATTTCTCTCAGGGCTGGTCTACATGAAACACAATACAGTGCAATGAAAGATGCACTGTTAACCTGATTTACATAGGCAATGCCTCCTGCACAAGCTGAAGCCATCAGCGCTGGGCTTAGAGGGTGCCCAGAGCAGCCATCCTACACCTTCAGTCCAGCTGGCCCAGCTTTGAGGACCGCTAATGCTGCGGCTGCAGCTCACGCGGCTGCACCAGATGCATAGCAAGACGCTCATCTCAAACACTGCCCCTGGGCTGTAAGACCCACTTGGCAGCTGAGGATGCGCCCACGCAGCGCAATGGTGAACCATACCTGAACTCATGGGGTCTAGGCTGGCTTTAGAGCAAGGAGCTGCACAACCAAAACGGCTCAGCACTGCACCCATACCGGTAAGGTCATAACTCCTTAGTTACAACTGGTAAAGGTTTAGTCCTTAAGGCAAAAGTCAACATTATGCCGGCAGCATGACACCACCCAGCTCACATTTCTCAGCACCTCCACCTAATACACGGTGCTGACCTAACACCGAATAAACACCACGTTATCATGGTTATATTGCTAACAATGATCTCAGTGCTGTGCAGCTCAGATGCTTAGAAGAGCTTTAATCACAACTGACTTTTATTTACAGAACAGGAATTATCCTTGCAAAGTGGTGATTTAAGAGAGAAATATGAAGCACATAACAGCAAAGAAAAGTTAAACACCTGGTAAATCAAGAATAAGTTTTAACACACGATTGAGTCATCTTCTGTGACCTTTATAAATATCAGTTAATTCTCTCATACAATGAATTTTAAATGGAAAAATACTGGTACTCACATAATCCTCTCAGCATTCTCTTCTCATAACGAAGAAGAGAAAACTGAGGCAGAGGAGCTAAATAACTCCTCACTGTTATGAAATAAAATACAGTCAAAGCTTAAATTGGAGTTCATGAGCTTCTTTCCTGTGAAACTTCAGGACGCTCTCCGTGTAGGCAGAAATGCAAATTTCTGCACTGAGATATCTACTGACATTTAGCAACACCTTAATCCACAGGCTCCTGTCTGAAGAGAAGTATTAACTGATTATAATATCTGCATTTGTCTGATGTTGGGTGCTTGGGTGCTAGAGCTTTGAAACCTTCCCACAGAACCAGAAATCACTGGCATGATTTCTGCTAGGTACTGCTACTGTCTTCTGACCCAGCCACTCTATGTATCCTCTGGAGATTTCATGTCCAATTTGAAAATTTCAAGTAATTAGTAAAGCCGGTTGGGCTACAGCAATCAAAACCTGGATGCATTGGGAGCTCTGGAATTTCTTTAAATCAAAGGTGCAAAGCTAGGTATAACTCCAACGGGGACAAAATACTTACAGATCTTGTTGGGTGAATAATAACATCTAAAATGTGTATTAGTATATTACGAATTAGTACAGGGTATATAGAAACGGTATTTATGTAAACTAGCAAAGCAAGCTGTCTCTTAAGTTGAAGAAATAGGGAGCACATGGTGAGGAAAAGAAGTGAGAACTGCCAGAAATCACGTTGAGCTATGTTTTGTAAAGTAAATTAAATAACATAATATTGAGTTCGAGGTTGGCAAAGTTGGCACTAGATTTGTTTCACTCTTTACCTGACCATCAGTTAACCATCTCTTTTTAAGATGATGGATAATCTTTGTTTTTTCATGCTGGTGTAGCTTGATCTTCCACCGTATGTCCATTGAGTCACGGCTCTGTCTGCACTTTCCCTTACGCTGAAGTCAGCAGCAATACCAACAAGCAAAAGTGAGAAAATGCACCCTTGTTTCTTCCTCATATTTATGTCAAATCCTTAGTTGAGACTTGCATCAGTTTTAAAAACTAAGGATAACCTTTAAAATCTTGATAATAGCTATTTTTCTTGGGACGCTTCAGGTCAATCCAGAGGGGGTCACAATAAAAACTGCCAAGCATTTCTTCAAAATCCACTTTACAATTTTTTTTTTGTTTTTACCAAAATGCCAAGATCCTTGCAATTTTTCTTTGATTTTTATTTGACAAAATTGTAATATATAAGACTGTAATGGTGGCATAGGCCCATATTGTTCTCCCTCCCCCCAGGTATCAGATAAACAAAGATAACGCACAGTTGGTGTCCTTGTCACCAAATTCTGCAAAAGTTGTGCAGACACAAGTTCACTAAAGTAACAACTCTTGCAGTGTGGAAGAAATTCCTCAATACACAGTTCTTAATTTCCACAGCCTCAAGACTTGACTCTCTTATTTTACCATACACATTTTCAACTAGTCTGAGGTCATTGCCAGATCCTCGTGGTATTTCTAGCCTGAAACACTCGTACTAGCTTCCATTACCTACTCCCTGCTGATACTCTGTCCTCCACATTCAGAAAATGCCTATAAATATCCTTAGCTGTCTTCAAGTACTAAGAGAATCAAAAAGTAGATCTTTTAATGAAATAAACCCAATTATTTATTTTATGTCATTTTCTTACAGAATAGCCTGAAGAGTTTTGCTTAAAGTATTAAGTTGTTTTATAACAATTTCAATAAACACAGGAACTTTTTAATTTAGTCCAGTACTACTCCTTACTGCTATTTCAGCCTTTTCTGCTATTTACAGTGACTTGCAGTAATTCTGCAATAGATTTATTACCTAATGAAAAAACACATGGAAAATTCAGTAGTGTCACATAAAATTTCTATCAAAGCATTATGAGAAATAAAGATTTTTAACTATCACTCAAATACTAGCACTTTTCTACAAACAGATACATTTAGCTGGCTAAGAAGAAAAAGCAAAAACCAAAAAGAAAATGGACAACTTTTTTACATAAAGAAAAACTGGTATTTGTCCTATCTGCAGATAAAACCTGTGAAATAGCCTATTGCCAAAAGACAATTTTGTACATATACCTATGTCAGTGAGTCCATCAAGTGTAGACATTTACTTCTATCAGCTAGAAAGTTTGTGGGAACATTTCAGTTTAACCAGTTCCCCAGGTGGAAAACATTGTTCTGGCAGGATGATGTTTGGATAATAATTGCATCTATACCCTTGCTCTTGCCAGAATAGCCCAACTGACCAGCAAGATGACTTCTTCATATCCCTAACTGACAAAACACCACCAGTAAACTTGGAAGGACACAAAAATCCTGTCATACTTAATGAGACAAAATATAAAAAAAATGACAACTGAACAACTCAGTGAGATGAACTAGAAATCTGATGTGTACGAGAGCTGGTTTTCAGAGGACCCATAGGCTCTGCCACGCTGCGTTTACTCCAGTTCACATTCACCAGTTTAGCGCAATAAAATCAGAGAACTACACACGAACAGGCTCAGGACCTGCCTACACAGGCTCTCACAGCCGCACTACCTTTGCCCACCAGAAGCTGAGCCCCTGACCTCTGAAGAAGCCAGCAAGCCATGGCCAGCCGGCTCCCAGCCAAAGGTAGTAAGCTGGTTAGTACAACTTCAGAGGATGTGTCTGCCAAAGACTACGTAGGCATGTTAAGCATTTACGGACACTGTAAGCAAGTATTTTCCATAGGGACATTTTTGTTAGCAACTTTTAAAGGGGAAATAGCAAAAAAGGCAAGAAAACATCCATTAAATTTCTTGGAATATGTATTATTCCTCTTGAATAAACACAAAGAGAGAGATCCTACTCAATTGCATTTCCTTCCTATATAAATCAGCTGTACCAAACACACATTACTTGAGTGGTGACTATTTTTATAAACCCTGATTTTTAGTACTAATTCATGTAGAATTGATGTGTAGAATGTCACCAGTTTAATACTCCATAGTCATGGAGTATTAAAGTCACGTAGGCCATACATGACTTGGTAGTTCTGGTGCATATAGCAGATTTTCTGTATTTACGGTAGGAATTCTCTTCAATACTTCTGAAGCTATTTCATTTCTAAATAGTTCACTGCTGTCATTAGCAAGTTTAGGGGTTGAGCCATCAGCATGTAAGAGCACAGATGGTTACAGCTTCACACCAGAAATCCACCAATGTGGGCTCTGACACGCAGCCTGACTTTTTGTTAAGTCATTAAGGCCTACATTACACAGGATCTTGGACCTGTGAGCTGAGTTAGTGTGGTTAAGGAGAAGAATGCCAAGAGGTCATTTGCTGGGTTCTCTCCAGTTTGTCATTATCTCTTTTGTACAAGGGGAATAAAAACTCATAATACTCCATGTGCCACTTCAAAACGCTGTGAAGAGGGGAATAATCACTTTCCTCAACCTGCTTGTTGTCAGACCTTAAGTCCTTCCTGCAAAGCTGCTCCCAAGGCAGTCTGTCCCTGCCTATGTTGTCACACAGGCCTATTCTGTCCCTGCTGAAAGATTTCATTTGCCTCTGTGGAACTTCCTGAAGTCCCTGCTAGCTCACTCCTTTGGCTCACTGGGGTCCCAGTGAGTGGCTGGCCGACCCTCCAGCATACTAAAAGCTCTCCCAAACTTAGCGTCAGACTTGATCCTGCTGATGGTTCATTCTATCCCAACAGCCAGGTTGTTGATGTTAAAAAGTACTGGCCCCAGAGTCTACCCCTGAGGAAGACCACTGACAACCAGCTGCCAGCTAGACTTTAAAGCATTGAGCCCTACTCACCTTGAAGGCCACCCATATGTCCCCTGTGTAGCTATAAGGATGCTATGAGAGACGTGAAAGGCCTTGTTAAAGCCAAGATAAACAACATCCACTGCTCTGCCCTCTTCCCCTCAGCTGGTCCATTCATCACAGAAGGTAATTGGGTGGAAGCAATGGTACCAAGTGCTTGTCTTTTATAAAACAGTTGAGTAGTTAAAAATTTATCCAGAAGGGTTCCCATCTTGAGAGTTGCTCAGACCATTGTCCCTAATATCCCAACAGAGAACCCTAATCAGCAGCCTATCCACCAGCCTCTGATGTAGTGATTATTCTCTTATCCTGTTTAAATTGAGCTACTCTATAGCCAAACATGCAAAAGAGAGAGAGAATGAGAACAAAAACAAGAGACAGAGTTACATGATATCACAGAGATCACAGTATTCCCCTTTGGGAAGAGAAACCTGTACTCAGGCCCAGCATAGTGGCTATGAATTAGAATCACTGCCTAAATACATAAACGGTATTGGGAGCAATGACTAATCCAAGAGCTGTCCTCATTCAGGGACTTGCTGTCAGCACTGGCAGCAAATCCTAAATACACTGTGCTGAGCGACAGGCTAGTACTATGCTTCTTTGCTTGGCCAAAATGTTACACGTCTTGCAAAGCATGGAATTGCAATACACTTTTTTCTTTGCATGCCCTTGTGCAAAGGGAAGGGTCTGGAGTTTGTGTGACTTACTGTATTAGAGGTAGACTTACAAATTTTACCTAACATGAAAATTAGATCAAATTTGTCCAAGTGATAGCTCCTGTGCCAGATACAACCCATGGGACAGCTCCATCTGGCCTCCTACCTTTCCTCTGAAGGGTAGCTTGGCCTGTGCAAGCTGTTCCAGCTGCCAAATCCCTCTTCCAGCAGACACCAAATGCTGAAAGCCCAAATTGATGCTGCTAAATCAGAATAAGAAGTGGTGGTAGAGCAGGACGAAGACATTGCACCTTCTGTGAAGGCATGATTTGGGGTAAAGAGGAAAGTCACTGCCACCTTGACATAGCTTTATTCAGCTTATCAACTTGGACCCTAATTACCCTACCTCTCCCTTTACCTTCACCGCTTTTCATTCTAGTTTATTCATGTTGCAAGGTCTAGCAATAGGAGTATTTTCTCACTATGTATATAACCCAATGTGCTGAGGTCCCATTTTCAGTCGGGGTTCTTTAGCATGTCTGGCCCAAACCATGACATAGTATTACTGCAGTGCAGATAAATAATAAAGATTGCATTCAAAAAACATTTAACAGATACAGCAGTGACAGATACAGACTTGCATAGCTAATGGTTTTCTACAGCACGCTGTACATCTACTCCAGTATCACTGCAATGAACCCACTGGATCCATGCTGATACAGTCTCCTGCAATGGAGTCAAATTCAGCTCCAGTGTGACACAGCTTCTAAAACATACTGCTCATCAGCTTTTGAGACAGAATGTACTTCTGTTGAAATAGTATGTACTAAATAAGATCTTGCTTCTTTGAAGCATTTTTTTTCAGGTACACACAAGACATTCTCTTATAGGAGGAAGAACGTGTTAATTAAACAATAATTGAGTGCACAAGTGCTAGCTTGGGAAGATCCATATTTCACTCTTCCATATAGCTGTCTTTCACAAATCATGTAAGGGCAATAAATGAAACAGAAAAAACTCCCAGCACTGTGATATGTCAATATGATTGTTTACCTTCTTTTGCTCTTTTGATGCAAAGTATTTCAGGTAAGAGGTGATGGTTTGGGTTTTTTTCTTTCAAAGTCCAAAAACTTCAGCTATAATTTGAAGAAATGTGAAAGAAGATAAAGTCTAGGAAAGTTGGACAGAAAACCTACTATTACCTTAGAATATTTTAATTTCCCAGGATCTGTGTTTCAGTTCAATAATTGGAACTAGTTGTTTCTGGCTGTTTTTCCTATAGACCTGACAGCCCATGTTAATGTATCTGACCATGACAGCAAATATTTACATGACCTTTTTGCATGTTGGCTGTTTTGCATACATTGTAAAAAGACAAGATAGGGAAAATTTCTTTAAGATGACTGAATACATTAAAGCTATACTTAGCCTTAACTTGAAATGCAGTTCCCAGGGAGTTCCTCTCCCATGAATTAAACTGAAGATCCAGCTGACTTCATTAGGTTTGAATCTGGCCCTAAGGGCTCCGAGAGGGCAGTGCCACTCCTCACAAATCACAAACTTTTCTTATAAAATCTCTGGCCATTCACTCATCTTCTGCCTGATTTAACATGCCTATTTTAATTTCTAGCTCGTAAATAGTAAATAACAATTAATTACCACCAATATAAGTTTATCTTTAACATTTATATTTTTCTGTGTAAGTCTTATAGTACATTGCATACACATGTATAGAGAGTTATTTCTACTGTTGGGTGACAGCAACTAATTCACTATCCCTCTCTCTCTGCAAAAGTTTTCCTATGTGTAAAATTTTAACTATGGCCCCGACTCTTTTTTAACAGGCTTTGCAAGAAATGCTACAAAAGATCCAAATGTTACTATTATAATCAGAACAGTACTTCCATAGAAGATGGCACTAAATTAATTAATAAGACACTAAAACCTGTGCCTGCTAAAACTTGGAATTGGGGGTCTAACAAATAATGTTCAGAATATTCCATGATTGTTTAAGACCATCCCCATGCCAATCCTTAATTGGTTGTGCAATTCTACTCCTGTGAGTAATCACTCTGAAGGCAAATAAAATGTAAATGTTGGCAGAATCAGACATTTCTGCAGAGGCCTTTCAATGCCATCTAATTTCAGGCACAGGTTTGCCAACAAGGAGCTAAATCATCCTCTGCTTCTTATTCATATGGACCAGAGCAGCCGGGCGCCCTGGCCGGGACACCCAGAGAAGGCGCCTGCAGCACACCAGCCATAAAGCTTCATCCTCCTCAGTGATTTCTCGAACCCACATCCTTGTGCATTTATGGAAATCCCTCCTAATACCATACTCTTCCTTAATCCAACCCAGCCCAATCCCGGAGGGGGCACCTACAGCTGTTACTGCGATGGGAGGTGTTAATCACACCCTGCCCTTCGGGGCTGCGACCGATCTCCTCAACCGCCCTGACTGCTCCATCACCAGAGGATGCCGGCACCTGCCCTTACGAAGGATCAGGCCCATCGTTTGTACAGCTGTGCCACAAGAGACTACAAGTGAAAATATTTGTCAGTCTTCATTTCGTTGGGGAGGTACCGGATCCGCAGCGAGCTGTGGTGCGGGCACAGGCTAGCTGCTGGCGGAACCTCGCCGGGCGCTTCTCAGGTTCTGCTTCCTCCAGGCAAATTGCAAGTGAAGTTTGTTGAAAGCTATTGAGCGCTTTCCAGGTTTCAGCTGATTCTCGCTCTGACAGTTTTGCTAGATAATTTTTTCCCACAGTTATCACACTGGAAGAACTCCCAGCTTTCAAATAGATATTTTAAATTACATTTCATTTTCTCTTGCACAGTGAGTTAATTTATTTTAATATCTCACTTTGTCTCCAGGCTGCAGATTGACGAGACAAGTGCTGATTTCTGATGGACCTCTTAGCCAAGAAAGACCTTCATTTTGAAAACTGTGGCTGAAATTTTAAATGGGCCCACAATTGGAATACTGTTTTCTGGGCCAACTCCACATGGCGTGCCATAACTTTGCATGTCAGAATACCATGTCCTGTTAGATTAGTCCTGACTGACAAAACCATGATGTTGGGGTAGCCAAAATGCATTAACCGCTCGTCCTTCTGAGGCTCCATGTTAATTCAGACCACAATTTAGAAACAAACTGACTCATATGTAGTTAATAAAATAGGAACCTACAGAAGAATTAGAATTCAAAAAGAAAACATCAGGTTTTTAGAAAGATGGCATTGAGATATTAAATGTAAAATTAATAAAAATTCACAGAAGTTGGTCATTTTCCACACTGAAATTATGTTGGCTGGTGATCAAAACATAATTTATATTTAAATTAGATTAAATTAAAAAATTAATAGAGATGGAAAGGAAGGTGATTACAGACAGCTTGTTTAAAATCATGTGAACAGAAATATTTTCATGATGCTTTTAAAATTGAAGTTATAAACAGTTGCTTGTTTTTTAAAAGTAAACACTCCCCTTGTACTGCTGGAAGTAAAAACAATCCTAACAGGGCCACACTCTGCAGAGAGTCTCAAAATTAAAATTTCAGAACATCACTAATGGTGGTGTTGGAACACACTGGCAGAAAAGACAGAAAAGGACATTATTGTAAAAGAAATATATTGAAGAATAACAATCTAAAATTGAACTATTTTAGAATCATCTTTAGACTATCTTTTAAAACAAACCATTGGCCATGAATAGTTCCTGGAACAATTTGAAAATGACAGATTGCGGGGTGGTGACAATGTATTACTTCCTATTTGGCTAGTATGATGATCCCTAAAGCTACACACATCGCTGTGACCCCTCCTGCAATGCAAGTGGGAAAAGGCTTATTTTGCTCCAATTTCAAATCTAAAACCTCTCAAATCTAAAAAACTCTCAACTCAAACGCTTCATATTGCATTGCTTCCTTCCCTCCCTGCCTTTTTCCCCTGCATTTTGCCTGTTCATGCTGAGTAAGTCAGGGTCTTGTCTGTCGTATATCAAAGACAGGCTGAGACAGGGTGCCTTGCAAGGTCTGAAATCCTGACCATTCAATAAAATTGTATATCTTCACATGGCTCTCCTCCATTAGGACCTGGACAACACGTTTCTGCATATGCAACAGATACTAAGAAAAGGGCTTAAGAGTGGACTAAACAGTGAGCTTCTGCAACTCTGGTCTTCTCATCTCAGCAAAGATACTGTGGAACTGGAAAAAGTGCAAAGAAGGGCAACAAGGAAAATCAAATATCTGGGATGGTTTCTGGGTGATAAGCAAGTGATTACAGCAGCACTTCTCAGCCTGGAGAAGAGATGACCTGAGGGAAATGACAGGCCTACAAAATCAGAGATGGCCCAGGGTAAGCAGATAGTGATCTAATGTTTGCTGTCACTTCCAACACAAGGACAGGGGGGCATGACATTAACTTAGGGCAGATAAGCAAATACAGAACAAAGCAAGAGAAAAGCGATAGTTGGGCAGTAAACCAGCAAAACTTGCTGCCAAAGTCACAGCTGCACTGTTGCGGATGTGAAAAATTTACATGGATTCAAAGGGAGACTGAACAAATACCTGGAGGAGACATCTCTTGAAGGTTATTACACAAGCAGAAACCATAACCACGAAATCCCTAAGTCAAAGGTAGCTTGAGGCTGGGAGACTACTCAGAGGAAGGATCATATGTACACATACTTACCCTGCTCTTACTCTTGCCTATACTAGCAAGACCTAGACTATGGTCTCTTGGGGACAAAATATGGGGCCAGGCAGACTCTTGGTTTAATCCAGTGCAGCCCTTCCTATAGCCTACCAGGCTTATTCATACTGATGAGCACTTATGTCTTTTCCAGAAACAGGGTGGTGTTCTTTTCATATGTACACACTGACAATGAGAAAGCTGTTTCTAGCTCAGCTTTTGGGGGAGAAAACACTGCACAAAGCACCAGTGCATAGCAGGCCACCCCCTTTGATGCCAACAAAAAGCTTTCTGAAAACTGTTTGTCAATTCTCAGCTCACATACAATCATAGAATCATAGAATGGTTTAGGTTGGAAGGGACCTTGAAGATCATTGAGTTCCAACCCCCCTGCCATAGGCAGGGACACCTCCCACTAGACCAAGTTGCCCAAGGCCGTGTCCAGCCTGGACCTGAACACCTCCAGGGATGGGGCCTCAACAGCCTCTCTGGGCAACCTCTTCCAGTGCCTTACCACCCTCAAAGTGAAAAATTTCTTCCTAATGTTTAATCTAAACCTGCCCTCTTCCAGTTTAAAGCCATTCCCCCTCGTCCTATCACACGTCCTTTCCCAGCTCTCCTGTAGGCCCCCTTTAGGTACTGGAAGGCCTCAATAAGATCTCCCCGGAGCCTTCTCTTCTCCAGGCTGAACAGCCCCAGCTCTCTCAGCCTTTCCTCATAGGAGAGGTGCTCCAGCCCTTGGATCATCCTCGTGGCTCTCCTCTGAACATGCTCCAGCAGGTCCATGTCCTTCTTCTGTTGGAGTCTCCAGAGCTGGACGCAGTACTCCAGAAACAGAAGTTCAGAGCTGAGATACCCTACATGGCCTGGGGTAATCGCTAAATGCCAGCTGAAACCCACACAGTGAGGCTGGACTGCGAGTCGCACAGGGACCTGCAAAGCTCAACCCACTTGACATCGCAAACAAAACAAATACGTGTTTTCCAGAAAATCTCAGGATGAAGCAAGCCATTCTGAGGACGCCCTATCCAGCAGTGACATATAGGCAGAGATGAATCCTCTGCATGTATAGTAAACATACGTGCGCTACACACTTGCTCTTAAAAGTGCCACTGAACCAAAAAGTCTTCTCCAGGTTGAAGTCTTCAAAATTTCTCCCCAAAGAGCCTGACATATCGGTGGCCCACAGGGCTTTGGGAGGGCAGCAGTGCCACTCGATGAGCTGACACGGGCAGGGATCAGCCCTTTGTCCCTACCCCTGCTGCTCTGCACTTGCCAGCTCTAGGGGTGGCAGGGACCCCTTCCAGCCCTGTTTTCTTCTCATTTGTTGTGTTTGTCAGATATCATAATATTCTTGACTGAAACTGCCTTAGATTGTTGAGGAACGAGTAAACCACTGTGCCAAGCTTACAAGCATGGTATGATTTACAGCCCAGCCTTTGGTTTATGTCACTCTGTATGTTGGGAGATGAGTCTACAGGAAAGCAGCATTTCAGTTTATTACCTCTGAGCAAAAACCTGTCTTCCTCAGCAATCCGCATGCGAGTTAATGCCACCTTCTTGCAGCAGTTTAACTGCCCTCTGGTGTCCTCCCTCAAAAAAACAGCCTTTAGTAGTATCATCCATCAACTGAGAGCAGTCTCCAGGACTAAATCCACTCTTATAAAAGGAGCTCTGGTTCACAGCTGGGTTTAATTAAACCCTGAGATATGGGAAGAACGCAGGAAGCAGAGACATCCACCTGCGCTAACATATCACCTGTGTCACCATGCAGATGGAAGGGCTCTGCCCCAAAGTAAAGGGCACCTCTGTCAGCATATCCATTCAAATCCTCTGCCTGGAAAGCTACCGCCACGCAAATACCAAGTCTTTTCACTAAGAGCTGGATCTGTCAGGCCATAATCTCTCTAGGCTTCTTCCAACCAGGTCTGGCTTTGAAGAGATGATAAAGTAAAACCCTTGTGTCTCCTGTCTGAAAATGGGTGGGCAACCTTGTACTAAGTTCACTGCCACATAGCGCACAGGCTTGGCAAAAATTTGCAATATCGCGTTTTAACTGTGAGTCAGCATTTCATGTCAGGGTCTATGTCTTTCTCCTTGTCTACCATGTTCCCAGCACACTTCCAGATCTTATGAAAATAATTTCACTGTTCCCCCGAGTTACCCAGTACCCCATACTGAGCCCATTTCCAAAGAACAATGTGACATTAAAAATAAAGTGCTACCAAAGTCTTTAATTTTTAACCTCCAACTATTTAAAGACTGTTTTCCAGGCACAAAGGGAAAACACAGGCTAAGAGCAAAGAGGAGAAGGACTGAAGCAGGGTCTTACCCAGTGATCTTTCCTTCGTTTGGTTTGCTGACCTCACCACGGGAAGGCTTGCCCGCGTGCGGCTGCCCCTCGAAAAGGGGGTTGGAGAGTCGCCCTCGGACATGGCCTCTAAGGAATCAGCAGATGCTTCAGAGAGGTGTTCTGTCTGGTCACCCAAATTGGGCTGTGGGCTCTGGGACGGCTTTGGGCTTCTTGTCTGCAAAACACAGTATTTCATTATTGGTGTATTGAAACAGGAATATGGGGGGGGAAAAAAAAGAGAGAGAGAAGGAAGAAGTCCAAACTTCTTCAAATACTGGTATGCTGAAGGTCACTTCTGTGTAGGTTGTTTAGGAAAACAGGGTCCTTGGATATTCTCCTATGGCTTTTATGGTTGAACACCCATATTGCAAGTTTTGTTGCTAACAAGGCCCTGAGGATAAGGCATGTGCTGAGGAGATCTATGGTAATGCCATTCCTTGCTGCTCAAACCACTGCTATAGCATAGGCGTGTCCACACACACACACTTAGGTTGACAAGCCTACTAAGAAAAAGCCTCTGAAAAGAATTACTGTGATGTAGTTGTAAGCTGTCAATCTCAGTATATTCTGCTGTGCCGTCTGTGAAAAGCACAGGTCATGCAGCAAGGCCAAAATAGACATCCAACATTTCTAGCTGAAATCACATCAATTATTTTGCTTTTTGTTGCATCAGCACAAATAAGAAACATCTTAATTAACTGACCAAATTAAGTAGGATTTTTACTGGGCAATCGTACTAGTAAATTACTAAATACAGTATCTGGAAAAAGCCGACTCCCTCAGGAAGGGAGAGAGATGGTTTCATTTATGCACTTCTACTGACTTTTCATTGTAAGATCTGCCTGATAAAACCACACTCAACAGGAGATACAACGTCCTGAACATTTTTTTGCTAACTGTAAGTGACATTGTAAGTGCTTTCTCCAAAGAGGGGTTGCTTTAAGAAGTGTAGTCAATACTGTTTAGTAAAACTCCCTCAACCACGTTACTATTACTTTGGAAGACTCTTCTCCAGTCTCTCAGGCAAACGCTACATTCACAACAAACTAGAACAGACACTGTACAAGCAGAAACTCAAAGCAAAGCAAGCTTACTCTGTCCAAAACCCAGTATGTAAATATCAACTTTATAAAGGCCCATAATCAGCACCGGGCACAAGATGTCATAAAACATATATGCATTCCTCTCCCCTATCATTTAAGGTCAGATGCTAGTACATTAAAAATCCCCTGTATTAAAAACAACTGCAACTCTAGGTTTGAAGATGCTGTCAAGATCCAGAAAAGATTTTGCTTCTTTCTGGAAAGCCAAGATGACTTATCTTGCTGACATTTGGTTCCTTCAGCGGTTTTTCAAGTGAAATGAGGTGAGCTCGTTTCAGCAATAGCATGCATCACATAATATTCCCTATGTGACCTTGAAAGTATAAAGAACTTTAACTTTTATTAGATTTTCACTAGCTGGCTATAGAGACCTGTTGTTGCCAAGTTGTGCAGTTGTTCACAAACTACTATAAATTAGAAATACCTCACCAGAAAGCTAAATCCTCCAGAACTTTTCACTTTTGAAATGCTAATATTAAAGTATTAGGTATTATCCAATGTCCCGCAGTGAAATTGCTCAAGAGCACTGAATTTTTGCAGGACTTAAAGCTAACAACATTTGCTCTCAGCAAACTGAAGTATGCTTTGAAGTGCCTCTGACATGGTCAGCACTAGTCTGCAGGTTGTAAATACAGGGACTTGTGCATGAAAATTTACAGAGGTGACAAGTGACCTGCAAACACAGAGAAAGAATTTCATTAGTTATTAGTTCTCCATTCAACTTTCCAAAATGGCTTGGGAACCATCACTGCTGAAGTATTTTATTTACACAGGGATATTGCAGAAGTACTACCAAGCCAAGACATCACAGCTTTTTAATTCCTTGTACTGATTAATAACTTATCTGTATGCATCCATTAATAGGGAGCCAGAAGTCACACAGTGCTCACTTTCTAGGAAACCATAATTAAAAGTAAAACAAGATACACCACCACCCCCCCCCCCTCAAAATCAACCTGCAAAAGGTCTTTAACTTTAGAGTTTGCTGGGAAGGGGATTGCTTTTGTTTCTTTAAGAAAAAAGTATTCTTATAATATCAGTCAAGCTTATTTTGCTTTGCATTTGCTTTTTTTTTGTTTGTTTGTCTTTCATTTGAATCCCCAGATGTCATTTGAGACATGCAGTTGCAGGTACATAGTTTATCGACACATATGAAGAGGTGATATTTAAGCAGTGAGGGGTTGGATGCTCCATTACCAGAAGCAATAGACACAGTGTCAGCTGTGCAGTTGCCCAGCGCGCCCTGTCAATGCGCAGATGCAGCCAGCCTCAGCAATACTGCGTTTCTTTGGTTGTCCCTGGGGCAACTCTTTAGGACCTAACATACAGCAGCTCAGATGCCCCTGGATGATAACACCAGCATTACTGAGAAAAAAACCCTCTCAGCTCTCAGTCCTCAGCCCAAATACTGCAACCCCAAGAGTAGTACTGGAGCCTTCCAAAGCAAGGCAGAGGCACAGCACGGATTCTGCTCAGACCTGAAGCCCAGTCCTACTCTTAACATACACCAGTGCAAATCCATAGTAGTTCCACTCTAGTAAGTGGAGTACTGCAAGCATAAAACCAATGAAGCTATTCATGAGATCCGCCATGTATATGCATACCCTTCATAAAAGGTTTAAAACTATTTGTCATGCTCAACTCAGGTAAACATCGCATTTCAGGAGCAATTTGGCATTTTGAACATTAAAAAAACCTCAAACACAGCAACAACAGCGGCTATTCAAGGAACTGAGAGATAGGAGTGCATATTTAATGGGAAAGCGTTCTTATTATTGGCAATGAGCACTAGGCTTGATGCTATTTAATAATCAAGCAATTCCTAGGCAGCACTTCTTAGGAAAACCAGCCCATGAAGTGGGGAGAGGACACGCAACATTTATGGAGCCATAAACTACAAGGACTTGTAAAGACAGTTGAAGAAAGCAGGGCAGAAACCTTCAGCATTATCCAATCCTTGTAATGATCATTCAGCATGTTGATTTCAACAGCAAATAAGATAAGACAGACTGCAAAGAAATACTTAATAAATCGTACCACATATATTTTTTCCACAGAATGTTCACTAACATATTTTTAAATTATTCAAAAACTTAAAATAATATTTCAGGAAGTGTCCCTTTAAATACTCACTTTTCAGCAACTAGCCTGCAGTATAAGCGTTTACAAAACAAATATTCACCATACAGCCCATGTTTCAGGACCCATCAGAACCCAACTAGAGTCACAGTGGCGACTGCTGCTACTAGAGTCAGGATGCCGCTGTAACTGCATGTTGCATAAACCCAGTGAAAGCAATGAAGAGGACATCACTGTGCCTGGGTGGCTGCCTTTTTAATACGTCTGCTAGCAAAGGGCAAAAAACATAATGCCTAACAGATCAGAAAACTCCCACTCCAGATCAGAAAAATGTCCACTAAGGAGTAGCACCAGCCAAAATCAAGATATTTGTAAAGAGATACTCCACACATGCAGGCAAAAACAAGGAAACACCAGCGCTTTCCTGGCCACACCTCTGGGATAAGTGCCAGAAAACAGAAGAAGGTTCAGAACTAGGCAGCAGGTCTCTCCCTACGCCGATACTAATTATGTTAAAATTTCTTCAGTCAGCCATGGTCCTCCCCTCACCCGCCCTATCTTAGGAGACGTCCCCCTGCATGTCTTTTTGTGCAATATGCTTGATTTTTCAGCCAGCCAAATTGAGCTTAACCTCCTCGAGGACTTCTTTGATAAAAGATCTTGCCCTTGCTGGTCCTGGGTAAGAAGCTCAGCAGAAAGAAAAGACCAAAATAAAGATAAACGATTCCGCTGAAAACTTACCTATAATTACATAGTGCATTGAGATTATATTTCATTTAATTCTCTTAGTATACAAGGATATACATCCCTGTAACTTTTTCAGGGTATATATTTAAGTATAACACGTGGAGGTGGCAGCTACAGAAGTCTCCCTTCAAGTGCCACACAAGATGCTGCTTCTGCTCCTCTGCTCACGTTTGCCTCCCCTAATGCCATCGTTCTTTTGTTCTACCCAGTTTTATGGTTTTGCTCTTCATAACATCCTTCCATGCTCATTTCCAGTTATCTTCCATACTAATTTACATAAATGAAACCTTTTTTCCTTCTTTTCCTTTTTGAAAATCTCTCCCGTAAATTTGCTTCACACATTTTCACAGACAAAAAAAAAAAAAAAAGAACTAAGAAAAAAACCCCATGACCTGAAGACGGATTTACTTTAATCTCTTGATCAATTCACACTTTTTCTTTTCTGTCTCTGGGAACTTCCTTTGCCTTTATCTTGACAGAAACTTATCTCTTCAGGAGAAGAATCTTATCATACACATCTTCGAAGTTGCTAGCATTCCTGGCAGTGTACAAATGGTAAACAAAGACATCAAAAAATAATACAGCACTAGTAAAATAACTCTTTCCAATCAAGCGCTCTAAAGAACACACTTAGCATAGGCAAAAAACCCATTTGAGTGTTTTCTTGACATTTCAAATAAAGGAGGAAAATGAAAAGAAAAATGGAAATCTGATTTTCTTGACCTTCAAGAAAACTATTTGTCCTTTGACTTGCGTCGAAGATGGCTACTGGATATGTGACAGACTGCAAATATGCATATAAACAGGCTGTGCTTAATGTATGATGAATTTATAAACTCTGATATATTGTCACAGCATATGAGCATTTATTACCACAACAATAGTATTTCTTCATCACATTTGTGTCAAATTGTCCAAATTAATGTTGTCTCAATGAAGGATCTGCTTTTTCCAAAGACACAGAGTCTTTGGGGTCCCATGTTATCACAACTACAAGGTTTTACTTGTCTGGACATGCTATTAGTGACATATTGCTGTTGGAGAGAAAGTGAATACTACCTACATGTTCTTATTTCTAAACATTTATTGTAACAATGTTTTCCATAGCGCTTTTTCAGAAAGTTAAATGCTTATACATGTCTACATAAACTAAAGTTTATATTACATCTGTGCAATGGATGCATTAGGATACTCTCCCTTACTGGGGGAACTGGGGGTGGGGAGGTGATTCAGCAGCTGAATGCAACATCAAACCATCTTTCATGACAAGCTCACTTTCCTCTGTGTGTTACTTCACCATTATGAGATGCGAAAATCTACGGCATGTTCCTTTCTGACACCATCAGTTGAAAAGGGTACCACGCCAGGAGCAGGCGCATGCCAGCATCTGTGCTCTCGGAAGAGAGCAGGAGGGCAACTGCCCACTTGACACCGTGCAGACTCTGCAGGAGTTATTTTTACTATTCCCCGACGCCTGCTCATGGGCTAGCGGATGTCTCTGGCTCTTATTTCTGTATTTCAAACACAAACGTTTCACTGTTTTCTGTTGAATCAATGACAACGAGTTACAAAGCCGGTCCTTGCTCACAAGAACTCTCAGTTTGGTGGCAATATTAATTTCCATAGTCTGAATGCCCAGAAGTCTTTCCTCCTTGATGAGGAGAGACAGTGCCTGAGCCGTGGTTGCCCACTGTCCCTAGCACTGAACCAAGGGACCCCACTTGCCTGCAGCCTCCCTGACTTCGAGGCATGTTCTGCGCTGGATGCTGCCCGAGCTCCCCCTCGCCTGCCGGCCGGCGGTCCAAGGCAAAGCCTGAGTTCACCATACTCACCGCGGGAGGAAAGCAAGCAGAGCACAAATCACAGAGCCCTCCACGGGTCACATTAATTAGGCAAAGCAACGAACTCAGTGTACGTGGACCTAAGGTACAGCCCCGGTGCAAATCTTTTCATGCTCTGAGGAAGGGAGGAAACAGATCCAGAAAATTTTTCCCAAGTAAGGTAAAAGAAAGCGTTCCTCTTCCCTCCCAGCATGAACAAGAAGGAGGGGAAGATAACTCAGCCAATGGCACCAGCTGCCACAGGAAGGTGCTGCATCAAAACCTGGCAATGCTCAGTCACAGCTACGCGCTACCAGAGCCCAATGCTACGGCGGGGTCAGGACACAACGCTAAGTGGTTATTTTACTGATTTCTATGAATGTATCTGAAGGCAAAACTCCTCTCTGCTTATAACAGGATCTTTATATTTGTATTTGCTGATACTGACCCCAGTTTCTTTCACCTTGCGGAAAAAAACCCACATCTAATGATGTGTCAGAATTTATCCGCCGTATTTTTAGTTGCAATGATATTCAAATCATCCTAAAAATCTGCACATTTTCCCAGGAGCCTTGCTAGCTCCTGTTGGTGGCCAGCTGCAGCCTCCCTGCTGTGGCAAGCCGCCAAAACCCATTTCTTTTAATCCTGAGTGCTGTGAATCACCAAGCAGGACATCCGCAGGCTGCCAACTCCTGCTCGCCCTTTGCAGGACTATGGCTCGCTCTTCAGCAGGGTGATCCCCAGAGTTATCAGAGAAAGGTTGTCATGAAACTTTGTTATAAATGACTGACATGAAGCAACATTTTCAAACTTTGGTTCCTAACTGTAAGCGCCTAGATAAAATGAAGCCTGTTCTTCAGGAAAGCTGTGTGTTTACAGTAAAGATATTCATTAGAAGCAATAAAAGCTGTAGGTGCTCAGCACTTACACTGCCAGACCTCTTATTCAGATGTTTAATTGGAGGAACTTGCATTTGAAAATGTTGCCCTAAGGAACTCAGCAGCAAGTCTAAGAGCAGCTTAATTGGTCCAGACAAGTCCAGACCGAAATATGCAACATGCTGTGGCATCTCTTCGGAATACATGAAATATCAGAAAAACCCAAGCCATCCACGTTGAAGTGTAGAAATATTTCTGTCCAAATCCAAGGTTTTCTCTTTCTACAAATGCCAGCCTGAGATTGTAGGGTAGAAACTGAAGTAAAATGGTAGACAAAACTAACAGTCACCCATTGGTAACAAGCAAAAATCACACTGAGTAAAAGAAACCCTACATTTTAAAATAAAATCACATAACTCTCTGCTTTATTATAATTCTTTGTGACCTGAATTGTTTATTTGTATGGGATAGCCAAATTTTAAAAGTGACTGATCACCTCACTATTTTTCCCCCAAAGGCTTCTATGGCTCCATTAATTTTGCTCACAGCAAAATTTGTTCTTTTGCAGTCTCTGTCATATTCTTGCATCACAGTTTTGTTTTTAAATAAGTTATCCATAAATTCCAGCCTGGACATCAACATTTGTCTTAATTAAAATCTTATGGCAGTTTCAGTTGGAAGCTATTTCTCTTTTCCCTCCTAAAAACCCTACTGTGAAGTATTCATGAGCCAGCATGACCCCTTGTTCCATCCGGGAGATGGCTGCGTTTCATCAGCAGCGGGTGAGGTAACTCCTACCTACACAATCCTCAAAACCATCATGAGAACTCTGCAGATTAAAAGGGACGATTTAAACAAAAACTGTCATTATGCTGATTAAAGGGGAAAGATCTTTACATGCTTAAAACCACATGCAAAAAGGAGGGGGGGGAAAGAATATATACCAGATGCCTAAATGTACCTAGGGGATAGTGCGTTCTGATTCAAGAAAATTATTATCTACCCATCCCTGTTCTCCCACACATGTCCCTAAGGAAAACAGGAGGAGGGTCTGTTTTTGTGGTGTTTGTTTCCCAAAGCAAAAGAAGGCGATGCAGCGGCCCTGGAAAAACCTGTTTTTCTGTGTTTCTACAAGCGAAGGAGGAGTTCTTCATCAACATGCTATTTTAAAAATAAGCGAAAAAAGGAGCCATCAACGTGAAGGCTGGTGAGTGGGAGCGAGGTCTTTGGGGCAGGGTGGGAGCTGCCCTCTGCGCAGGCCGGGCTGGTGGGCGCTGCCAGCCCCCAGCAAGCAGAAACTGCTGGGAAAAGCAAACAGGAGGCAGAGCTGCCTCCGGCAGCAGCACACCCACGCCGGCGACTTATTTTTAGCCTCTATTCATGGAACTAAACGTGTGATGAAGAGCTTATCAGAGCGCCTGTTGCTCCGGCACCTGGGGAGAGTTAGGGGGCTGCTGCAAGAGAAATGCTGCGGAAGAGAGGAGCTCCTCCTGCTCCTCTCTTCCAACTTGTCGCCTTGCCCTTTCGCTTGTTTTTCCCTCCCTCGAGGCCATCTCCTTGGCAGAGGAGGGAGAAGCCTTACTGCGCTCCACACCTCTGCCTCTCCCACCCTTCCCTGTGGTCGGCATGTTTATTGGCCTACTTAAATCCTGTAAGTGGAAACCCTACGAGTGGGTGAAATCAGGTGCAAATAAGCCACTGTGCACTCCGCATGCTCCAAAGCCTCATTCCTTGCTTGCAGCACGTGTTATGGGGCTTTTGTGATGGCGCTTTTGACTGCAGTAGAAACCATGCGCCTTTTACCTAGGTATCTAAAAGGCATGTGCACATGCACTGCCTGGGCGGGGAAAAAAAAGTAATTGTAGTAGACATCCAATCTTTATGGCGTTACAAGTCATACAGAAATGGAAGATGAGCTCAATAGGAAGAAAGGTGAGATACAAGTTGACTTCAGAGGTGCACAGTGTACACATAAGATCATTTTGCAAGTTGCAGAACTCAGCCTTTTTGCATGTCAAATACAAAAATATTTACTCCTGTGCCCACAGAGCTGTCCTTATCTTTGCAGCAAGACTTTTACCCCTTAAGGCAGTTCCAAGTATGTAAAAATACATAAATAAAGTTAGAACTGGGACAGCTGGTAGGGATCACTTATTTATCTCGGACCTCCCACTGAATTTTGGTGGATTTCAAAGCACATAAGGCAAGAGTGTGGACTTCATGTCTATCATGCCATTAAAGGTAAAGTCAGAATTAAGAAATCGTCAAAGGATGCACATGCATCACACTCCCATATGCAGTTGATCTATACGAATGACACTTCACTGCTGTGAAATACAGAGGGAAAAAGCATGCAGATCCATATTTATTTGAGAACGCTAGTTGTGAAGCAAGACACACACAGTTAAAGGGCAACAAACTCAATCCACAGCAGAGTGCAGAAACAAGAAAGTACAGTACTAACTCTCTGAGAGGATTCAATTTTCATCAAGTACCTTTGAATGTCAAGTTCTGAATGAAGGGAGACCAACATGCACTGCAAAACCTGCGGATTAAAGAGAGAAAAGAAGGGGAGGGGGAGAGATAATTGTTAACAGGAAAAGAAAAAGGAGAACAATAGAAATCAAAAGAGAATAACTTGTGCATACCGAAAGTATACTGAGTAAGGGAGAGGAGAGGAGAGGAGAGGAGAGGAGAGGAGGAGAGGAGAGGAGAGGAGAGGAGAGGAGGAGAGGAGAGGAGAGGAGAGGAGAGGAGAGGAGAGGAGAGGAGAGGAGAGGAGAGGAGAGGAGAGGAGAGGAGAGGAGAGGAGAGGAGAGGAGAGGAGAGAGGAGAGGAGAGGAGAGGAGAGGAGAGGAGAGGAGAGGAGAGGAGAGGAGAGGAGAGGAGAGGAGAGGAGAGGAGAGGCCCTGAAAAATAATGAAGGAAAAGGCATACATGGCAGGGAACAATATGGTCTATCAATGCTTAATATGCAATATTCTCAGGACCTGCTGGACTCAGTTTGGATGCACTGCGTGTGGTGGTGCGCCAAAGAAACGGAGAATAGTCTTCTAATATAAGAACAACGGCGAAGTAGAGCCATGCAGATTCAGATATATATCTAGCAACCGTTTCTGACAAGAAATGGCAAAATAAGCATTCTTCCTAAGAAATTATACAACTCTTGGCTGGAGTTAGCAGCAGTCATTACACTTCTGTGTTGGTTTCACACTTACTACAGAGACATGGAATCCTTCAAGCAGAACTCAGAAATACTGTATTATTCTTGATTAACCACAACTTTAAAATGAATAAAGGGTAAACTATGGTATGATTAAAAAGTGTTCTCCAATCACATCTCTCTTTACTATTCTACATCTGATCTTAAAGCACACAGAATGTGAAAATGTGCTAGAAGTGGTTTAAGGGCCAAAAGAATCCAAATGCTTTTTCCTCCAACGCATGAATGAGATGCAAACTGGGGGGGAAATTGCCTACTGCTGTTTGAGTCCTTATAGGTGGAGGTACTATATTTTCCTTAATCTTCATTTGCCTGTGGGGTGGAGGTGGGGATAAAAGAGATTTTGTATAGTGCTCTAAACAACCTTCTCTAAGCGATCGATCCCTCCTTCAGCCAGCGTCAGGCTCCCACGACAACTGCTGCTGCCCTGTTCAGAGCACGCAGCTATTCATACCAGGCAAAGAAATGCAACTGCTTTGATAACAAGGACATCATTGTTAAAGAATCTTATTTAGCAAGTAATTATAATGCCAACATCATAATTAAGAAGGTAATTCAAAGAATCTTTTGAATTTTACAAGCCCAGAGGATATGAGCATATTGAGAGCTGATTCTGGGGATGAGATAAGCAACATATAAGTATGCTGTGATTTTTCATGTTTTTGTCAATTGGATACTTTGGAAGGGCAGTACCATTTTATTTAAAGAGAACAATAGATCATTTTTCTCCCTATGATAAATGCATCATTTAGAATTGTTCAAGTAAAATGTGATTTTTACAAATAAGCTATTTATGCAAACACAGTACAAATTTAATGTAGCCTTCCGGCAACAACTGGATAAATTCCAATTCCAAACCACAAAGACAAAACAGTCTGTTGCTAATGTCTCAGCAATACTGAAACTGTATTAGGGTTTTTCTTGTTTTTATAATGTCACCACCCCACACATGCAAACCTGAGAAGTTCTATTTGTCCTTTAATTAACCTATTCTCCTGATTAAAAAGAAAAAAGTTATGGATTCTTTAAGGACTAAATCCCATCTCAATGCCAAATACATGGGACTTCCAACAGAAAGACTCATGCTGCATGTTTGCTTGACATTCAGGCATCATTACACATCAAGACCACATTTTGGAAGGGACACTACTCCTCACAATGGCGCCACTACAAGAGTGCAACAGTTGCCCTCCCTAAAGCCATCGCACAGGATCAACTTGAGCCACTTAGTTTCCTCAAACCCTGTCACCTCATGGGGAATTCCAACTGTGTCACTTTTCTCTGGACTTTCCTACTCCCAAAGGAAGTGAAACATCAATTCTGACCTAAGCGCGGGTAAGGAAATGAGGATGCTTGACGAAACCAGCAACACTTCCCACCCTCAATCCAGGGAAAATGTTGTCTATATCCTTACCTCTCCCCCTCCTCTTATCATAACATGGTATTTATTTTAATTTTAAAGCAAGTGGATAGATGAGGATTTGCACTTAAAATATATAACACTAGTCCATCTAGATCCAGAAATCTCTCCCTCTTTTTATGAGAGCTGATCTGAAATCATACGGATGTGACGCAGGATTGAGAGTTAGCATTCTCTGAATAAACACCGTCTTGCAGGAAAAAATGAACCACACAAACACAGAACCACAACAGCAGTGCGGCAGCCGGCTTCACCGATTCCTGCATAAGGTAGCACAAGAAAGCAAGTGAAGCCTCCAGTGTTATATAGCAAACTTCGGAACACCCAAAGAAGAACCAGACATGCCAATATGGGAGAAACATAATCAAGATCACTACTGCAGCCCACGTAAAGACTTTATTATGAATGAAATTTGAAGACATTTGGGTCTGAATCCAAACCTGAAGCATGGCTTCCTTTGGAACTTTCCAAAATATTTCTTAACTTTCTATATTCCTTTCCAAACTCAACACCACACTGATGCCTTCATCAGCACTCTGATGACCTCAAGGGTATTTAAAGAGGGAAAACAATAATGATCTATTTCTTCCTTTCCTCCTAGATTGTAGGGGAATATTATTTTTTTTCCATCTGTGGGCATGCATGAGGATATATATATAGTCCACAATGATGGGAAATGAATTCAAGGAGAGCTTTGCAATTTCCACATGCAGCAAGGACTGCAATCTTGCCCACCCCAGGGACAGGTTCCTGGGACAATCCCCCGTCTCCTGCTTCCCTCATCGACTCCGTCATTGTTCCAGAGACGTGAGGCATCAGAGCAAATACCCAGCACGAGGGGAGAAACAGGATGTTGGAGCTAATCCCACAAAAAATTAAAGCCCTGGACTTGACTTACTAAGAAATAAAGAGCTGTAGAGTGCAGAACACTCAACTAACGTGCTCTGAGCAACCTCTGCTGGCCAGCAGATAGGATCCCAGGCCTCCTCCTAAACGGAGTTGTACAGAGCCTGTGATTTCATTCCCATATATGAATATGTATGGACTGGACTGAATGAACATTACTCGACCAGCTTGAACGGCACGAGGACAACCTATAAAAGGTGGACCTGCCCCAGTGAGCTGGAAGAATGACAGGGATTTCCACTGTCTGTTACCAAATACCCTGAGAGCAGAGAGGCTTCTGTTGAAACTTGTCTTAAGTCTTCATGAGTTGTGAAAGCAAATAGCCAGAATACAAGAGCTACCAACTCTGGTCCATGTTGGATTGGCATGCAGAGAAAGAGATTAATACAGGCAGGTAGACATAAAAAGTAATATGGAGAAAATCAACAAAAGAGCATAAGTAATTTCCTCTGGAAAAAAGTGGAAAATGTTACAGGCCGAGGAGGAGACTGGAAACACGGCACGCAGCTAACGGAATGGTTGCAGAGCCTCGCTAATGGCAAGTATGAGCAGGATGGGGTGTTACAAGGAGAAAACTATTTTCAGAAGCCAGCCTTTATTGTAACGAGAAAGGTATCAGAGACAAAGGAAACAGCTGCCAAACGTTGCTTTTGAACTTTAAACCTAAACGGAGTGAGTGGTGGCCCTGGAAAAAGCTGTAGAAAGCTAAGAGTCATAGGAGGAAGCAAAGTTGCCAGGAATGTGCTGAATGTCATCAAACGAAGTTATAAGAAAAGTCTAGTGTATACCTCTTATAAGTTAGGTCCCAAAGGATTTAAGTTCAGTAACTTAGGGAGGACAAGGATTAATATCTTGGGGCTGACTGAGTGTATTAGTCATTATCCCAGGGCCTTCAAAACAAGGGTGACTGAACTGTAAGTCTGCCTCGTGGGCTCTGCTTGCTAAGCAGATCAAAGGAAAGTATTCTCCATTTTAAGCAGGATCAGGCCTGTTGAACACTGAAATTCTAAGTCTCCAAAGGAAAACGCGGATGCTTGAGACATTTGTGTTGATGATTTAGCAGGAGACATCTGTCCCTCCGAGTCAGACTGAAATAATGTCACAGAAGGGTGTTAGGAGCTCAATGTGCTCCCACTGGGGGAATGCAGCACTGCTGCTCTTGCTGGCAGTGACCACACAAGCCAAAGTGCCTTTCTGCGGAAGTGGAGAAACTGAGGAACACGTTAAGCTTTCCCCCTTTTTTCAGTTTGTCTAATACGCCCTTCATTTATGCTTCTGATGGATTTCAAAAGGGAAATCCTTACAAAGGCAGAATACAGTAAACATGTTGCATTTATCATGTGTCACCCAGGAAGATGATACAGCTGATGAAACAAGAAGTGGCTAAAATTAGAGAAATGCCCAGGTACGGTAAGAAGCAAAGCTGGGTTAGCCAGGACATTACGATGCCAATTAGCGCTCCCCAGTCTCTGGGCGAGATCCTCCAGAGGCACGCAATCAGCCGATGCTGGAGGGAAAAGATAGTGAAAACACAAAGGGCTAGAGATGAGTATGTAGATGATGATATACAACTAAACGAGATGCTGACTCATAAGTCCTCTTAAACAGCTTGAAACTGAAGGAAGGAAATGAGGATCAACTGCCTATTTCCTGTGCACAATGGGTTTGTGGGGAGGATGCAAGAAAGTGATATTTCTCAACAATGCTGGGATGGGAAAAAGACAGGATGGTAATTCAGTTGGGTTCAGGCCAAAGAGGTTCTTCCCAACAAGAAATTTCAAGCGCGCAAGTGTCTGCCAAAGAGGGGAAAGGGTGAAGTCTTTCATCACATGAAAATACAGAGCCAATGTACAGGATCAACTGCAAGCAATCCGCAAGACAGCATTTAAGCAACTGAGAAAACGGAGATAGCCAATGACAAATGGTTCAAAAGGAAGCACGGAAACAAAAAGAGCAGTGAAATGTAAACCAGGAATGCAGTCAGAGAGATGAGAACAAAGGAAGAGGTCTGCACAAAACATTAGGACTTCTTATGTTTCAGGATTTACGTTTTCCAGCACACTCTATATCTACAGCATCCCTCAAACTGTATATGTTCTTTGGCTGCAACTCATGCTGAAATGTTGAAAATGACGCATGTGTTAACTTGGCAAACCTTTTTTTTTTTTAAATTTCCAAATAACGAAAAAAAAAAAAGTGAAGGGTCCCCTCTTTACTGTTGTTTCTGGTTTTTTCTCAGTTTTTGTCAAAAAAATCCTAAACCCGTGCATTTCATTTCATTTTACTGAGGATTAAAGCTAAGATAATATTTTATATAATTCCTATAATATTTAATAAAAATTAAAATAAAAAATAGAATTAGACAAATTTTAAAACAGCTCAAGGGAAGCCAGATCATATTCCAAATCATACTTTTTTAGAGACATAAAAAGTTACACCTTTAAAGTAAAAAGTAGTCTGGTATTCAAGAGGTCCAGAAGCTTCCCAGGGTCACATAGCCTTGTCCCTTTTGTTGCCTCTCCACCCATGTGGAGATGCTATGTTGAAGCTCCATATTTTTGCACTATCTCAAGAGAAATACAATACTGCATCTATACTCCAGTTCACGTGTAATATCAAGGAAGAACATAACCTCTAGTTCACCTTAGATGACTTATAAGTTTAGAGTTTTTTAAGCAATATCCTGCAGGGTACTGTATATTCCATTCTTGGCTCCATCGTGGATTTATGCATAAAAGTGTATAATTAAGCACAGAATTCAGAATAATCATATAAGAAGTCCACGAGACTATTTGCATTAACAAAGTTAGGCACAAACTGATCATTTGGTTGTTTTTGAGCTGTAAAACCTGTAGTGGTGAGCGCTTATCAGACTCTCTGCTTTCCACATTTCACATAAAAGTAACCAAGAAAATAAATAAAATCAATTATTCCTGTATTTATTATTTGTCTGTCCCCTGCTACAGTATTTAGGTATCACTGTGCAATGCAACGTGCAAACCCTGACTGGTTGGTGCAGGCTGGAAAAAAAATGATGATTAGGTCTTGTTTCTCTAAGGTAATCTGAACCTGGTTTGAACCTGTGAATCTGAACCTGCATCACTCTTCTGCGATGCTTAATTCTGTATGCAAAAACCCTACATTGTACAGACATGGGAAACAGAAAAAAACATTGGCTGAAATCTCCAAGTTGGTTGCCTAATGAGGCATACAGGTCTAGAAGGAGGTACCTTACCGCACTTCCCACTAATTCTGGTAAGATTTGCAGGGAAAAGAGCAATTTTGAATTAGGGGTTCAATTAGGGGTTTTCAGCCACTGACATGCATCATCTGAGATATCTGGCAGTTCAAATATGGGTTCAGACACCAAACCTTACTATGTTAAATGGCAAGATTATTGTCTACCATCTTTCTGTATCTGTCCCACAGTTAGAAATGGGGACAGTTAGACAAACACAGTATCTTTGTTTCCAATGGCCTGTCTCTCCTATTATTCATTCCCTTCCTCCTATTGTTATCATCTCTTCTTGGAATCACAATATATTGCTGAAGATAAACAACAAAAAAACTATTATGAATCTTTATAAAAGAATAAAGAAACAATGATGACCTAAGAAGGAAAAGATTTTCATGAGCTGTCCCCAGTATTTTGAAAAGTAAGTAAGAATAATAGAGAAAATATGATGTTTAAAGAATATAGCTGTTCCACTCTCTCATTTTTCTGCAGTATTCTTCTCTCAACTTTATTTAAACAACTGGCTGCCCTGGTTATTCACACAATAACCGTCACTGAAAAGCACAGTATGGTGTATGCAATGACAACTGATGGTCTACTGAGAACAACCTCCTCTGAAATGCAGAAAAACGCATGGCCTTGTCATCTTCAGATTTAATTGTAATGTTTCTTTTATAAGTTCTTTCTTTTTAGACTTGGTTTTGGCCTTCACTATTGATGAAATGTACCTTATTTTCTAGGCTGCGATCAGCTCCTCCAATTAAACCTTATAAAAGTTACTCAAAGTGTTCAAAATTTGGATTATTTCCTATTCGAAATCATAAAGTTACGGGAGTTGCTCCTTCCTCCACTCCAAAAGGAAAAAAAAATTATATATAGTAATTATTCAGAGGAAAACATAAACAAAAATGTGGCTGTACACACATTTTGTTCCACCTTTCTGCTGAGTTCTTCCATAAGACATAACAACATTAATGGACGGGTTTTCTAACAACTTAAACCCCACAACTCCAAATGATGGGAAGTGCAGGTCTCTGCAAAGAACCACCATTTTAACTACTGCCCCAGACAACTGTAGGGGGCTGCACCCATTTGTGCTCAGCTCTTATGGAAAGCCATAAACGACTTCATTTATGGGCTTCAATGGGCCTAATTTCTTTTAAGAGCAGAAACAATTTAGAGAACACCCCTCAAGGGTAAGACGAATCAATGCAGAACTGCAGCAGCAACCTTACTCCTTGGTGGGTGTTCTCTTATCAATTATTTCTTGATATATCAAAGCATTGTTAGAGAGCTTTCGTTAATCAGAATTCTCTTGACAGCAGGTAAATGGATGAATAAATTTGGTTATGCTCACTTTAACCTGTATACAGCAATAAAATTCCAAAGATGCTCTAATCCTCTCCCCCTCCAAAATCCAGTAGCTTCAAAAAAAAAAAAAATCCAAAATCCTTTCTTGTTTAAGCGGGTCCACAAATATGTCCAATCATAGCTTTCTATGCTCCAAGAGTTACCAAGCTTTGGTTCCCACTTCAGTCCTTGTAAGACCACTTTTCTTGCCCTTGGCTCACCATGTAAAACAGAATTGACAATACCTATCTACCTTACGAGGCTTCTATAATAATTAACTCGTGAACAGTTTCTAGCACACTATAGGGAAAATGCTATAGAAAAGCATCACATTTATACACCACATTAAGTTTGCTCTTAACCTCTGGTAAGGATCACAGAGACTCAGCACGGTAGTGAAGTTTTGTTAACCACAGTCTCCTAGATTTTCTCTTAGAAGACCTAAAACTTTGAACTACAACATCAAACATAACAAGCCTGCCTGTCTTATTATTAACTGAATTTATTACCTTCCACCCTTTCTCAAACACATACCTGTCACCTACACAATTACAAGAGAGATATGAGCTCAGAAATGCCTTTGTGCAGCATATACCAGCTTACACTTGAATAGTATATAGAGTAATTAGAGTGGAATCCAGCTGAATAAGTCAGTCTTATTATATCATAGTATCAGTTTTATCACATTAGTGAGATAAATATTAAGTACATATAACACTACACACAAACAGTGAGATTCTGCGAGGTCCTGAGTGAATCCTGGTTTTGATACAATCAGATATCACGGCTATGATACTGGGGGCTAATTAACACCAGCCAACGCCAGCTCTTGGAAAATTATCTTGACATCACTATTGCAACACAACACTGTGAGCTTTCATTGATAAGAAAATTTAAATATTAATTTCAATTTCAGATTTAAAGAGAGAGAGAGAGATTCAAATAATATATATTGTTCAAGTGTCCTTATTGCAATGTGGTTTATTACATATTGCAAAACCTACTTCTTGAAATGATCTACTCACATTTAAGGCATACAATGAAAAACCAATAATAAACAAACGATAATGTCAGCTCATTCATCAGAAATGTCAGTTCAAATATATCCTATTTGGAAACAACAGACGGATGCTACCAGCTTTACGAGCCTTACAGAGCAGGGAATAGAGCTAGAGCTGGATTTCAAGAGTTGATGTCATCATTGTTCACAAGCCAACAAAGGGCTTTAAAACTGAAAAGAATCTACAGCATACAAAATGGTTTCCAACTTGTAAGGGGTCCAGGCCCCGCGCCAGTGGATAATAATTTGCAACACAGCTTAGGGATTTTTTAGAGGAGAAAATGGGGGAGGGGATATAATACGTTCATGCAGAAAGAAATGTGCAGTTCCATATTCTTACATGGTACAAAGAGAAATGTCTTTCTAAAATCTTGTTTTCTTGTATTGAACACATCCTCTCTTCAAATGATTAAACATTTCTCAAGTTGGGATCTTCACTTTTTAACGTCTTTGTTCATCAAAAAGCTTGCTTTATAGTTATAGTGCTAGCACCACTCCTAAATGACAGTGTGTCAAAAATTAAGAGAAAGCAAGCTTAATATGAGCCAATATATATATTTTCTAGCTATCAGAGGGAGATGTGGTAAAAAGAGTATGTACATTTGAATTTTCTCTTTGCCGATTTACTTTCTTTTAGCAGATATTCTCAGAACTGCTGAAAATTCACCAAATCAAAGTTTAAAACTTTGAAATGAAGTAACCTTTAGTAGACAAAACCAGATGCATAGTAGACAAAACCAGTAGATAGTTTCTTCTTTCTTTGCGTGAACATTCAATGACCTCATAGTCCTCGGTGCCTTCCCTCCCCTAAATTCAGCAAAAGACAGTGTTATCTGTTCAAACAAAATAGACATACACAAATATTTGAAAAAGCTGCGTCTCAGTCTCTTCTAACTACACGGCATGGTCTTCACCAGCCAATAAATACTGTAGCCAGAACATAATGTAGGTTTGTACTTGAGCATTAGCCATTTGCCTGGTTACTGAAACTGCAAGCACATGTGTCTCATGATTTAGAGGTATGCACACAAAAGGAATCCTGCCTCCACAGAAGCTCATGGAATGTGTTGTGCTACAGGCATTAAAAGAGGGCCAGGATTTCATCCCGACAGGGCTTCCCTCTTCTAGTGTCTCTAAGCCTTAAAAATGAATTTGAAAGTTTCCACGTGAAGAAAGAATGGATTCTAACCTACTGTTCTTTTGGGAAGTTTCTCAGAATAATTCACTTTCCAACAGGTGATTCTGTAGGAAATTACTGGTAAAGCAAAACATACTGGCAGGGGTCCTTTTTATATGTGTCTGAACATGGGTGACAGTGCCCAACCTTATGAAAATAAATCACAGAATCACAGAATGGTTGAAGTTGGAAGGGACCTCTTGAGATCATCTGGTCCAACACCCTGCTCAAGGAGGGTCACCTACAGCTGGTTGCCCAGGACTGTCTCCAGACAGCTTTTGAGTGTCTCCAAGGATGGAGACTGTCCAATCCTAAGAGAGGCACAGCCCATGTACATATGGGTCATGCTCTGGATGTATTCTAGAACAGTTCATGCTTCACCTATCAATTCCCCATCTTTTTCCCCCATCTTACAGCACTAATATGGATACTGTCCTGCAGGCTTGGTGGATACTTGTGGATGGTGTGATTTTAGTTTTGGACATGCTCAGTGGCCAAAACTAAATCTGCACCATATAAACAATTAAGAGCACATCACGTGGTACAGCCGCATCACCCTATGATTACACTGGTTGCATAGGTACCATTTGTATCCTTTGCAGCTTCTGTGGCTGACCCATACTGGGATCCAAGCTGAATATCTAACTTATTAGTTCCGTCTTGTCCAGTCCATGCTCTCTTATAGGTGAAATCAGCTAATACAAACCCTCCTTCAGCCTCTTGAAGGGGCCCACGTAATCAGTTTGCCACTGCTCTTGTGGTGCCCGCTCCCAGGGGTCAAAGGCATAACACAAAGTGGATTTACAGTTCACAGAATGGTTTGGGTTGGACGGGACATTTAAAGATTTTCTAGTCCAACCCCCAAGGTTGCAAGGGCTCTCCACCATCCACATACTCCACACCCCTGGACTTTGACAGAAATTGTGAAATCAGGGATTATTTTAAATAATCTATTCAGCCTTCATTGCACTCCCTGAGCTGCCTCGTGACCCTTTTGTGCTTCGGTACCATATGGGCACTGGGACAGGAAGAGGGGGTCTCTGCCTGGAACCACCTCATACTCTTGATTTACTACCCCTGCTTCTGTTTTACTTTTCGACTGGCACTAATGTGTTGATAGACTCTGCAGACATTCTATGGTAGTTTTTGCATGCTCTGTCTTGGTGTTATCTTGGAAACTAGAAAACAATTCCAATTTTGACCATGGAGCAATACTTTTTTTTTTTTTTTTTTTGGTCTTTGTTCCTCATCGTTCACTTGCCTACTTTTGTTGGGTAGAAATATATCTTTACTCTCCAAAGAGCAGTGAAACACATATTCTCTATTTCCAAACATCAAGACCTCCTATTGTATATGTAACTGTTAGTAAGGAAAAGTCTATGCATGGTAGGTTACAGCATTTAAGCGTGCATTGTAGAGGTGCACTTTTTCCCTTCAGCATCCTCAAAAGATTATCTTCTTGCTTGCAACTTGCATCAATTCCAATTGAAAGAGATGATGACCCTGAGATATACTCAGCAGTGCTATACTACTCAACATGCTGTTCACAACACAAAGTGATGACACAACCGTAGTTGGTCTCAGGAATAATCTCCAGGCTGACTAGCTAGAAAGTATACCTCTTATTCCCATCCACACAGAAAAGAGATGCAAAGACAGTTTATGTTGCAGATAATAGATGCATGACAAATATTCCATACTATAGGATCTTTCAGCAGATTGCTGCAGAAGAGAGACTGAGGAACTCTTCTTTTTTTTTTTTTTTTTCCTAATCCTAAAGGTTCTGGGCAAAACTAATTCAAAACTGAAGAGATACTCTGATCTGAGTAACTCAAGAGGGAATACTAAGTTCTTATGAAGACATGAAAATATTCCAGACTCCTATTCACATTGACTGTGTTACCCTAATATCCCTTTAACCCTCTTAAACAAGTTCCCATCATCAGTCATTTTCTCTAGTTATTGAAATTCCCAGAAGCATCATTATTTCTCTATCTCTAAAAATCAAACAGAAAATCCAATCTGACAATGAAGGTGGATTAAGGAGAATTCCATGAAAGCAGATGTTAAAGGGAGTTCACTGAAGGTTAGGTAGCATACGAAAGCCAAGCGGAAAAAAAAAAATCTAGCGGATGATCGTATCGGCTCTGACATGCATTGACTTAGCTTTCAGTTCTGCTTATCTCAGGAACTGCATAAATGGCTAGTAATTTTGATAGTATCCAATAAGGCAAGGGTGTATGTTGTACAGCACTGCTAAAAGAAATAAATTTATGTTTCATTTTTTCTGAAGGAACACTGAATTCTATAAAGAAACAATAATTTGATTATTTCAGAAGCTATTAATAAATAATCTTATGTCATGTATCTTTCTGCCAGAGTTCTAACAGGAGTAGAAATCAGGACACAGCAAAAGGACCCGGCAGCAGCAATACCTAGTTGGCTCTTCTGATTCATTGGTGCAATTCAAGAAATTTATGATTCCAGAGACCCCTTTGGGATGTGAACTGAGGGACTGTTTGTTGATTCCGTAAATAATGGTTTATATTCCTTCCTAGTATCTATTGCCATTTTATAAATTTCCTTTAAATACGCTTGTCTGGAAAATTGAAAGCTTTTAGGAAAATTCTTGTGGAGGAATTTTTGGTTCTAAATGGTAATAATTGTTAGGACAGCGTTTGCTGAATTTCAGAACTCAAAGGCGTGAAATTTAAATGCATGTGGCTATCTGTCTGCAGGACACAGAGCTAATTCAGAATCAGATTATATGATTTACAAATGAATAGTTTAAAGCTCTATAAAAATTGTTTTTTCATTAAAACGATAGACTCTTCTTTAGGAAAGGTTTGACTGATAAGAGCAGACAGAGGTCCCCAGCAATAGTGCCTATGTTGAAGATTACAAAGATAACTTCTGTGCAGAAGGAAAACTGAAATTGTTCTACTAAGAGGAATGAGAGAATAATACAGGGGAAAAAACAAAACAAAACAAAACAAAACATAAGAGAAGACCATCCAGAAAAGTGTGCTGCTGAATGCTGAATTAGCTAGATATTCTTCTTTTTTCTTGCCTGAAAAGCAAATGAAAATGAAAAAAAATATGTTTGCGTGAGTACAAAAAGACACAGATGTCTTTAAAAGCATTTTGTAGACAATGCTAATTTGGAAAGACACTCTCCCATCATGAACCCTTCCAATCTAGTTAATAGAGCCTAGAGCCTGCATGTCCTGTTTACACGAAATACTTAATGGAAACTTGGAACAAAAACTATTCTGAAAGTGGGCAACTATCTCTCTACGCCTTAGTAAATACTAGACAAATAACAATAATGTATGGTCTAGAATGAATCATTATTAGATTGCACTTGAAACGGAGAGGGGGGGGGGAACAAAACAGTACTTACCCTTTCTTCTGAGGACCTACGATAGATACCAGCTTATTAAAGTCTGCAACACCAGCTACAGTATTTATTGTGCAAGGACTGAGAAAGGTGTGTTAACAACATGGTCCAAGTAACAGGAAAAAGATTTCGGAAAGTCCTGTTACTTTGTCAAATGTATACCCCGAGCAAGCAAGCAAACAAACAAAAAAAACCTACCAAACGTTAACCTTCACAAGGTAAATGAACCGCTTTTCAGATGAGCTCTCAAACTCCGGACCACACTTTAATAGACGGGATACGCCCGATTTCAGTTGCAGGGATGACAACGGCAAGTAGCTCTCAGCCACTTTGAACATCTCAGCTCCGGGAAGCTGAGGCCATAAAAGCCATGTTATGGCTCCGATAAGTTAAGGTGGCGCCAGAGCTCTCCTCAATTGCTCCACACTGGGCAGTTTGAAGGAGGCTACGAGCAATGCGGGAGCACAGCTCCAGCCATACACCCATCACATGCCGGGTGTCACCTACAGAGATGGGTATGTTTAACTCTGTAGGCAAATCTCCGAGCAGCAATCTTTGCTAGATTACTTGGTTCACGTTGGTGCAGGGCAGATCATCAAATGAAACAAGGACCTCTGGCCCACCGCACGGCAGCTCTTCCAGTTGTGACCCCTGTGATGGCATCTCCTCAACCGCACTTGCGTGACTCACTTGCATCAAATGTTGCAATTGCTTATATGGGAAAATACTATATGGCAATACATAGAACACATTTAGTTTCATTTAATTCTCGTGCACGAAGAAGAAGAGTCAGTCCCACGTGAAGAGACAGGTCTCTCTCTCTCTCGACTGCCACAAACCATCCATGGGCCACAGCTAAAGAACAGCTGACAGACCATACCCAGCCTTCCCATATGCCTTATGAATTATCTGGTATTTCCTAAGTGTTTCTAATATTTTGTCTTTTTGGTTAAAAGGAATAATAAAGTAGTATTTAAAAAGTGCAATCACAACATATTTTAGCACTTGAGAAGTTCTTCTAAGTATCTGCTCTTTTTGGGTACGATAAAGTGCGTCTCTTCCATAGTCAAAACTGATGGCAGCACAAAGAAGGGAAAACCAGTAACTGCGTAAACTTAAAAATCTTTACAGTGGGTATGGAATAGTGGGATCAGGGAGGGTAACTCTTCCTTTGGGCAGCATAATTTGCGAAGACTATTTTCTTTGCCAGACAGGGGTCTTCCACTTCTTTATCATGGGATACGAAATAGCAATAAAAGTAAACTGATAAATACCTGCAGAAAATGCTATGCAAATTGTTGCAAGTACAGTCACAACCTACCACCTCAAAGTGCTGCATTCCTAATGCCTGAATGTGCTATTTCACAACATCCTGTATTAACAGCAAAACACGTTTCCAAATCATCTCTCTCCATTTCGTGTGTATTCTTTTCGGACCAGGCTTAACTCGTTAGAACTAAGAAAATGCCTAGAGGCAATTTAGATTTCCTCTGTCTATTGGAAAAATAGAAGCCTCACAAGAAACCTTTTATCAGTGTGCTACTGTGAAAAAAAAAAAAAGCTGGGAGGCAGAAATGGGATAAAATCCTTCTAGACCTCCTTACAGTTGAAAATTGGCCAATCCAAAGAATAATTTCTAAAGCAACAGACCATGCTTCATCTCTTTTCCAATTACTATTTTCTGGTTAATAAATATGACCTCCCTAGCAAGTACAGCTTTCTTAAGGCACTGTGGTTTCAAAAACAACAACAACAAAAAAGGCATTTTAGTATTTTAGTAAACTTAATGGCAAAAGAAACACATTTAAGTATTAAAGTATAAAATCTTTGCCAACTATGTTTCAGGTTATCGTTCCTTTTCTTGATTTTCTTATGTTAACTGGAGTGGTTCAGAAAAGAGCACAAAAATGCTTGCTGTGAAGCACACATCTTGCTGGAAGGAAGAAGTCAGCTATTCATACAGTTGAATTCAGTGGCACAGAGCTGATGTAAAATCTAAAGCACTAATGCTGTATTTGTATAAACTGCAAACAAAAGCTTGGAACTCTGAAAATAAGTAGTTTGAACAGTCTGGCTTCTAAAATAAGAGTCACCAAAATGGTGTTAACTACCAATTATTAGTTTGACGCCATGGGGAATAAAAGAAATAATGTGGACTATTACCAGCCTTTACTTTGAATTTTCAGTGGCTGTTTTGTTTCTGACAAAGAGCTCTTACACTAATATACCTTAATTTACTTGCTAAATAAAGCATGTAGAACCCATCGTATTATTTATGCTTCAGCTGTAACCGCTTGCCTTATCCAGGACCAAACAAGACAGGCCCAATATGCCAATAAATATCCAGATCTTGGAGAAGGAAAAACCAACAGCTTGCTATTTACTAAGCCAGAGACTGGGTGGTAACAACAATGTACAGGAACTCAAACAGAGACATGTTTTGGTTCTCAGATATTGTCAAGCAGTCAAGTACTGCTAGCTTAACTCATGTTAAGCAGTGATTAATCCCGCCGTAAATCTCTCTGAATTTCTAGCATTGAAAACAAACAAACAAAAACAAAGTCAGAGTGCTCACAAGAAACGATCCAACTACTTTCAAGTAGGTGGAGGCGCAGCTGGTGGTGTCAGATGTTTAGGGGATTTCTTCTGCATATTTTGTCTTCACAGTTGTATATCTCTATTTTCATCATTCATCATTACCTTCATGCTCCTCCCTGTATTTTCAACTGTTGATTCTTAGGGCCACGTCCTACCCCTACGACACCGTGAAGACAGGCAAAGTAAAAACGTCCCATGCATCTGGTGGCTGCCCATTCCCCTAGATCACGGAGATAAGGGGAGAGGCTTGCCACAGAAAGTAGGTCACTGGCAGCCGGCACATGAAAGTGACCCTAATTTTCAAAGTGAATTGCTATTTTCTCTAAGGATTCACCTTTGCTGGGAAATGATGTCCCCACGCCAGCTTTCATGGTGAGAATACGCAATATCCGATGTTGGGTGCTTTACGTGACTCGGTTACCACTCTGGTGGCACCTGGTGTACCACAGGAGCACAGGCATCTGGGGAGGGAGACACCCTGCCCTCAAAAACTTCGTGCTCAGTGCTGAATGTACACGGAGCCACACGTCGCAGCTATACAGGAAGAAGTGATCTCAGCCAGTTCTGCCGGCAAGCTCTACCAGACGTGTTTGTAAAATTTTCAAAAGATGAAACAGATACAGAACACTCTGTTACTAATATTGCTGAAATACTTCAGATCTTTAGCACGGCTGAATTATTCCGCGCTCTGTCCCTCAAACGGTCTGAAACCTTCCGTGTTTACACAAAACCAGATACCCCTTCGGGCAAAGAGCGCTCCACATTTCAAAGCAAAGCCAAATACCAAAAAATTATTCATTTGGAACCACAGCGAAAGTTCAGGCATGTTACCGAGCAGATTTCACTGAAGGCTCTAATGATCTAATCAGGATGACTTAATTGCATTTGGCTTTGAAACCAAAGCTCTGCACCCAAAAAGGAGAGGGTTGTTCTGCAGTACAGTAGCAGCTCCCAGCCATGAGAGGATCCGTGTGAAAAAGGATCCACACAGCCCACAGATAACTCCTCGCGGAGGCTCAGTTGCCATAACAAGATCATCTGGAATTGCAAGCACAAAGAGTGTGCCTATTTTTGGAAGTACGCTTGATCTATCGCACATGTGGGCATCTGAACACCTTCTGAGAGAGAGAAAATGATGAGGTTATGAACATTTGCACAACAATTTGTTTAAAAGCTCAGAAAACTCATGAATAATAATCTGGGCTAACCTTTCAGTAATCGCTTTCTTCCTGCTGTATAAAAATATATTATTTGAAAACCATCACCACTGCTATCTTTCCGCGCTCCCTCTTCTCCAATATGTATCTGACAATTACATTGCAACTGCGCTCTGAAGGAAGACCTGAAGACAGCATTTGAAAATTCTCTTTGTAAACCTGTAAACAAAAAAGAAATAGAAAAACCCTACGGCCCAAACAGCCCCTTCTATTGACTAAGGTGGAGAGTAACGCTCCTTTTATTTTAATTCAAAGGGTTCAACAGTTCTTTTCTTATAAGACTATTTCTCCAGTCTGCTACCCTATTATTGGCAAGTTTTCATCTCCAAATATGAAAGAAAAGCAGAAAAGCTAGTATCCCACAAACTGTTATTATAAATTTTCTAATTACTTAAATAGGTGAAAATTAGAAATGCTCACATTCCTCCTGAAAATTAAAACACACAGACCAAGATTAAGTTAAGAGGAACCTACTAGTCTGGACCCAGGCAACGGGGCCAATCCAAATTAATTTCTGTTAGAATAAAGCACCTTTTACAAACAAAAAAATAGAATCACTTTGAGTAAAAAGAAAAAGAAGAAAAAGAAAGAAATCAGTGCTAGAGAACTCCTCACACCCCTTAGCTAGCTACTCCAGTGGATAGTTTTTCTCATGTAAAAACACGACTCCAACCAGCATACGTCTTGACTTCCAGCTGTTTGGATCTTGACTAAAGTTGGGAACTCCTCCTCTGATGAACAATCTTCGCAGGCTATTCACTAGAAGGCTTTTCTAGGTCTTCGCTGTTTTTCAACAGTCTTTTTGAATTGGGGAAACAGAACTACAAAAAATCTTGCAGTAGTCATTCCTTCAATGCCAGTTGGGTAAGTAGCATAGTCTTCCCAGCATTACTCAAGAGTACCCTCAAGAGTACCAGACCCCAAGGCCATGCAGCCTCTTCCACTCCAAGTCATATTGGGAGGTCACCACTGGTTGAACATCTAATGCCAGCTCTCAGTTTCTTCTGAAGTCAGTGCTTCGCAGGTCCAAGCCCTCAGAATCTTGCACGGCCCATGTTCTTTGCTCCTGGATGTATGCCTTGGCACGCAGCTGCACTGAAAATCACATTATTGCTTTGAGTTCATCGGTTCATCCAGCCCATTTTGCACTAAGAACCTTCTCTACTTCCCCATCTTGTACCATCTGCAAACTTTCCTCACTAGCCGATTTTACTGTATTCTTCCAGCTGAAACACCAGTAAATATCACAGACTATCCAGAGCAAAACTTCCCATAACTACTGGACAAATGGAAAATTAGCGTGACCAGCCTAGAAAACTAAGTGGAGTTGATCACATGCCCTCTGTTCTGTGCAAATGTTCTGGAATACTGGACATGTTAATTTATAATGAGATAGTCCTTTTATTCTCCGTCTTCAGCTGTTAAAATTATGTAAAAAATTATTACATCTGTATCATTTAAAAAAAAACAAACAAAAAAAAAAAAACCAAAACAAACAAAAGCCCACAAAGGCTGTAGGAAGAAAACTCCCTAACCTGGACAGCAATCTGTAAAAGTAAACTCCTCAGACCAGATATCATGAGTATGAGAGCAACTTAGAGAAGGGGGCACAATACTGTCCCTTAAAAAATAAAAACCAAACCACCTTAGGTCTGGACATACTGCTCTAATAAAATAAAATTTAAAAAAAAAAAACTAAAAAGCAAACCAACAACAAACCAAACCAACAAACAAAAACATTACGAACAAAGATAAATAGTAGAATATTGGCTCTAAAGAATAATGATTCTTTGGTTGATAAAGCAGATTATCTGCCAAAAATGCTATAATCCCAATCCCAATCTCAAACTGCATAGGGCAATCAGACTTTAGACGTGTTTCCTGGACCTGATCTGCAAACAATATGGTAAGTCTTGAAAGTTTGTTATAAAATAAAAATCTGTTGTTTCAATGCAAAGAAACTGGAAATGCCCTGACTGAAAGAACAGATAACAGAGGAGAAAATATTGGAGGTAAAATGTACCCAGCTACTGTAGGTGTCTAATGAGAAGAAATTCATCAATATTTACTTTTGCAGTATTCATGCCCTAAGTGCCCCATTAGGACATACTTCTACCAAATATGCAATTATTTTTTCCCTATTTCTACAGGGACTATTTAATTAACCAGGTTCATCACAGTAATCCTTTACCACATCAACAAAGATGCACAAGTCACTTTACTGGAGCAAGGAAAGATCTCTGAGTATGTGTTGTCATAAGGAAAGTGTGCAACTGCACGTTCATACATATACAGATAACAGAGCCAGTACCTGCTTGTTGGTCCATTAAATAGAGATGTTTTACAGGCAGAAAACAAAAACATTGACAAAACACAAACATATAAACCCTCAGTCCTAAAGCTGGAACAGCTGCTTTTCACTCCCTGAACGCCAAATGCTTGGAATTCACACGCATGCGGAGCAAGGTGAAAGAGGTGAGACCTTCCTGTGGGAATTTCGCACATACACATGGTCCACACAGACCTATCTGTTCAGCATATTGGTATATTTATACATAGAACTCTATACTAATCAGCGTATATAATGATGTGTGATTGCATTAATATCTACCCTCCAATTTTTATAGTTTTCACTTGTGTATCGTCTCTAACTTTAATTTGACAGGCAGTCACTTTGAGCTTTATACCTTAGTTTCTTTGCCACAACTATCAACAAGAAACCTTTGAAAAATGTCTCCCTGCTGAACTAGGAAAATAAAATATTAACAGACAAAGTTTCTTGACCAAAGAAAGTTTAGCCTGTTGACAGATACTCAGTCTGTCTGCTGTTGAACTCAGCCACATAAGAAGATGGATCATTAAGCATAAATCCATATCTGAGTGTATAATGATCTCTTTTCTGTCTCAATGTAGAGCAGGTCAAGTACTATCTTTTTTAACCTATTCCAGAAAAAATAATGAACGGGGAAGATAAAAGAACTGCTGAAAGTTTCTGAATAGAACTTTCTGCTTCAGATCAACATTTGAAAATCATTCCCAGCTGTTAAATCTGAATTCTTAATTGTACACAAGAGGTTGAGGAGAAAATAATCAGCAGATGCAGCTACAGTTTGTTATATCTGTGATTATCTATTCTATACATGATTTACGGTTTTCAACCATTTTTGGAGAGACAGGCACCAAATTTATTCTTCCAATACTGCTATCTGTGCACAAGTGTTTAATTATAGGCTCTCTCACATTTTCTGTGGAATAATTCTTGAGTGCAGAACACTATATTTCAATTTCTGGAGCTTATACTCCCAGAGAACAGGAAAAAAAAAAAAAAGACATCAAGGATTCGTGGTGGCAATCCCAAGACCCTTAAAGCTCCAACCCACTCCCTGTGCTGTTCTGCCCTCTAGCACCTGCTTTCCCCAGAAACTCAAATAAACCTAGCCATAAGGAGAAAAAAGAAAAAAAAAAAAAGTAAAGTAAGAAACGTCTGGGGAAGAGAGGATGGGGAGGGAGGAGGGAAACACAGCAGTTTGGGTTATCTCTTCTTTTTTCCATCACCTCACATATTCCATCTCCATACCCCGGATCTCAGACAAATCCACAAAATTATGCTCTACATGTGCTTCAACATGTTGGCTTAGAGAAGCAAAGTTTACAAAGAATTCAAGCCTGAACACTTCTCCGCGTGCAGCCTTTAATCATACTGTCTTCCAAGCACGTGAACCTGAACACTAGGAATAACATGATGCTTCCAGGTGTGCTGAGGTGCGCCGGGGTCTCCTCCTGTCTGACGGAGCCTGCAAGCAGACAGTGGGGGTGACGGTATGGACTTTCAAGCTCACAAATGTGTTAACAATTTATAGTATAGGTCTATCACACTTTCATGTCAGAGAGGCAAGAAAAATGGATATTTAACCCAGTAAATTGTGTTGCTCCGTAACACAGAAGCAATTACAATATGGATGAGATCTGGAATCTATTAAAAGACATAATGGAAAATAAAAGCTAAACACATAAATAACTCATCCACTTGGAATTTCTTTTAAAAATATTGAAAGGCATTAGACGCAACCAAGATTAAGCGTCTGTAAAATACATTTTTAAAAGACACACATTTTTTTCACCAGGGCATATGAGACCAAAGCAGCATCTAAAACCTCAACAAAGAGAAGCTTTATTACTTCTGCCTAGAAATTTTAGGCTCCAGCCTTAATTCACTTTGTTCCTCATGGCTGTGGTTGGAAACTATAGCAGTTTACTTGGCATGCACTTTATCTATTCTGGCAAAATATTCGCTGAGGGCTAAAGATGCCCAGACACTGCAACACTGAACCTTTCAAACCCAAGGACTAAATATTTCAAGGATGCACTGAGTATACATTGGACTGCGGGAGTAGTTCCTTCTTAATGACCAAATATCATGTATTATTCAAGAAAAGGTCTCTTTAAAACAGATGGGTCAGTGGTATGGAAAGGGTTCTGCACAGACTGAAAATTTTTGACCATTAACCATAAACACGCAATGCAAATTAGTTCCAGCATGCTGTATTTCATGTCGGACAACTTACGTCTCATAAAACACTTAAAAATACTTTTCTTGTTAAATTACTCTAATGGTCATTTAGCTATCTTTTGGAAGCTATCAGAATGAGAAATGTACATGTACGTAAATTATGTATTTATACTATGGCACTGATTCAATTAAACCTTTAGCGATGTGTTTTAGCTGAAATAGCTACATATGGAAAGCAGATGAAGCAAGCTGAAATTATTTCTTTAAGTTAAAATCCTAATTAAAAAAGCATATATTCAGTAGAAATACATCTTCTGTTAAATATACCTTTGTTCTTCAGTGAACTGTGGAGTATCTCTCTGATCACACATGCATTCTATGAGCACTACACTAAGGCAGAAATCTATAGGACTACTTAAAAAACCACAGTATATAAGCTCTCCCAAAGGCACTTTGTTTATAATAATTTATAGTTTTAACATTTCCAGACTACACAAAGGTGGTGGGTTAACATACCAGCATAGCTCTGGACTTCAGACATTTAAAATAAACACAGGGTAATGACACCATAGCGTGGCAGTGACTACAAGCATGAAAGGGCCACACAGTGAGCGGCATTCTCCCCTGCAAATGCTCGGGCAATGTTTGAAGAGAAGATGCCTTAGAACAACTCTGTTAATTACGCTTAAAAACTAAAAAAAAATTAGGAACCTTATGATCGTGGATGGATGTACGGCGGGAGGGCAGGGTAAACAAACACCGCCTAGCCAAAATGCATATTACTGTCTTCTTCAATAGTCTCTTGTAGCGGTGGACCACTGGGTGGATGGCAGAAGGCAGGATCCCAACCCAGCACCTGACCCAGCAGCTGCATCCAACGCCTCACCAGCCGAGCCAAGGGACTGACAACTGGGCAAGGACATGGGCTCGGTCCGGGCAGTAATTTAAGATTTTGGATGGGACCCTGGTTTCTAGACCTCTAGAGATTGATGTATGTTCTGAAGAAAAACAAAACAAAACAAAACAAAACAAAAACAACAGTCCAAAATAATAATCAAAAAAGCCCCAGGATCGGCACCAGCATCTTTCCAGCTCCAGCTGCCTGAACAGGTCCTGTCATCTCCTGCCTTTGCTTCCAGACAGAGCAGACACGAAGGACCAGTCCATGCTGTGAGGTAAATCTGGCTGTCCACGGGGACCGGGAAGGGGAGAAAGGGGAGATCCCCTTCCAGGCGAGACCAGTGCTTGCAGTTCCAAAGTGGGCTGCAAAGAATCAGCCGTGGGCAGAGAAATAACCAGTCTCCCAAGCAGAACAAGGAACATCCCAAGGACTCCTTTGCTACAGCAATATTGGGTGATGGGGAAAGGTAAAAGCATCAAGTACACTCAAGCAAAAACCATCTGCAGGTACAAAAGGCAGCAAAACGCACATCCTGCAAAGAGGACAACCTGCTCCCCAGGAGATGCACACCATCTGGCCCAACAGAAGTACACACAGTTCCTAAAATAGTTATTCTTTTAGTGTAACTACTAGGTGAGCTTTTCTTTCTAGTACAAAAGGTTCCATGATGTAGATCCCATGCCGAAACTTGACCCGAGCCCCCTATCTTTATGGCAGAGACAAAGGAGCCACAAGAGAGGACTGAGCAAGTCCTGTGAAACACTTAGCCGTCAGTGTTCTCCAACATAAAAATCAAAAGATGCTTTAGGAGACTTGACAGGACTTCTAAGGACTGGAGAGCATCTGTCTCCAACAAACTGGGGTCTGACAATTCCCAGTGAGGACACAGAGGTGTTGTAGGAGCTCAGGCACTGGCGCACAGCAGGATCTACTGATCAGGGGATGCTAAGTCGAAGGAGTGCCAGAAGTGAACCACAGGAGACAAAACAGTCGCCGGGAACAAACTCGTAAGTGCACACTTGGACGTCTTCATCTTCTGCTTCTTGATCTTATTTTTTCAGAAAGGAAAAATATGATAGTTTCACAACCTTAACTATCAGTTGCTATATAAATAATGAGATAAAAGGAGAATACATAATAAAAAGCACTTAAACATTCACCTCATAAGCTATTAGTGAGGAAACACAGGACTATGAAAACAGTAGGCCTGGACACCAGCAGTATTGTCCTGCTCCACGTGCCAAGGAATGCAGATCTGTTGCATGATGCAATTCATGCTGCCACAGTCCTTTTCGTGCTTTGATAAGACCACTAACCTGCGCAGGACTGTCCTAAAAACATGTATGATGCCCCGCATATAAGGAAGCACTTTCAGAATAACATCACGATGGAGTGACATTAAATATAAAACATTTATTCTCTTAAGCAGCCCAAGGAGAGTGAACTAATAGGTCGTGGACTCGGTGAAACTAGGTTCAGTACAGGTATATCAACACCGGGACCTTGGACAAATTTGTTCCTCAGTTTCCCTACTTCAAAATGAAAGAGCACTTCCCCACACTGTAGGGGTACGGTAGGACTGCAGTTCTTTACTGGCCATGACAACTGTCAAAAACCTTAAGGAAATAATAAATTACATTGCTGATTTTATGATTATTGATATGCCTTGCCATCAGGTAAAGAGCTTTACTTAGTAATGTAAGCAGCTTTAGCAATGTAAAGAGAGAATTAAAAAGCTAAATAAAGACTAAATTAGTTGAACTTTTTCCCACCTTCCATAATTAAGTTCAAGAAATCTGGGAGACCTTTGCCAGGACTGCCACTGACAAATGACATTCTTTAAGTTAATAGTTTAAAAACCACAAAGCAACAACAGAGCATGAACTCCCAATGCTATGCTGCAACCAATGAATACAACCTCTAGATATATGAGGGGAATTCAAAGTAACAGTCAGAAAGCAGCATTACTCCTCTATATGGCTCTGACAGGACCATAAAATAATGCAAGGTTAGTTCTGGTGTGTGTATTTCAAAAGTAATGTTGAAAAACTTCAGCGCATTCAGAAAAGAGCTATAAAATTCTGAATTATTGGGGATGCCAGAGAAGTTCTCCCTGCAGGCTTTATCCAGAAGAATATGAAAAAGTTACTTGATCATGTAATATGGGTACCTATGAGAAATTTCTGATAGAAAAGTACACTATAATTCAGAAGAAAAAAGTATGTGAGACAGGAAAAAAGATATTATAGCAATCAGTTTAGTCCTAAAATGTACAGATGTACAGTGTTTAATATTAGATTATGTTTCTGGGGGTGAAACCCTGGTTTTAGTTGATAGAGTCAGGACTTCAGCAGGACAAAAAACTGGAGGGACAGGATTAGCTTTAAGAACTGAAATTTGTTCATCATGCTTTCCTTTGTTATTTATTACTAGGTCTGGTTGCCATGGTATTAAAAAAGAAGAAAATTATAATGCAAAACACACAGGAAATAGTGGCTTGCAACATTTGAACTAAGGTGTTTAGCAAGAGAAATGGAAGAAAGTCCAACAAATTTGTGCTTTTCAAGAACGTTGTTTAACACCACTTAAAGGTACTTAAACTAACAGCTTTTAGTAACGTAAGAGCTGCATATTCCACTGAACATAATCAGAGAGAAAATACATTGTAAAGAAGGATGCTAGGTCAGCCAGTTGGCCATTATTGTGTTTTTGTCACAACTATGACTCGACAAAAAGATACTATGCAGGACCATATCGACCTTCTCAGCTGGTATCGGGGCACCGCCTTTCTGGCTGAGTTTGACTTCAGTGGGAACTAGTGACATGGTAAAAAAGGATTCAACAAAAGCCCCAAATTTGTGCATTGTCCTCTTCAATTCACCGCGACTAAGAACATTCCTCATCAGTCGGGCTCAGCAATTTTCTACTGCAAAAGAAGGCCCTGCCTGGGTCTGAATCAGTTTCTGTGATGCAAGGTTACACTGAGTCTAATCTTAATGGAAATGTCAAAGTGAAGCTTAACAGGTATTTCCTTTGCATCTGCATCACGCAAACAAGCCTCTATGCAAACAGAAGAAAAGAGCTAAAGCTTTGTCTTATTAGAAATCGGTCAGGACCTGATGAGACAGAGAGAAATTTCTTTTGAATGTAGATGTCTAAAGTTATCTGTGTTTCAACAGCCTTGTGGTTGCAAATTGAGTTATCTTGCTGCTATTCCACTGGCTGCGTCATTAACTGAAAAAATCGTTAGACCTTCTCCTATCTCCTGGCAAAAAAAACCCAGTGCAACCTGCATATATGTAATTAAAGCAAATGCCACTCAACCAGACACAATAATCATCCACCCAAACTCCACTTTAGTAATGAAAATGAAGGGGAAAAGAATGCTTGTTGGGAAAACCACATTTTCATCTTTTTAGATGACCTACATAGTGAGAACCACAGAAAGGAAAATTCGGCTTGTTCTGTCCCCCACATCACTCCAGCAAAACCTAGCTGGTTTAAATCGGTAGGACTGCAGAAGTCCCACTGAAGTCAGGGACTGTATGAAGTCATGTCTGACGGTGTTTTCTCTAGCAGACTATCCTGCTTGAAAAAGTGATGGGGAATCAACAGAGTTCACGCTGAAAGGTCAAAAATAATGATTACTGTGTAAGCAGTATAGCTCACAAACATTTGTATCCATGATACACACTGTGTTTAATTGGTCTGTTGATGTGCCTTGCCCTCAGTTTTATGAGCTTTCAGTCTTGCTCTTCAACAGCCGCAATGAGAACATTAAATCTCCAAGCAACCCAGCTCTTGAAAGCCTGCCAACAACAGTACCGCTTAGCTCCAGATACATCAATGTCTAATTGCCACAAATATATATTTGTTTTTATCATTGCTGGCAGTCCACAGTCCTACCACCATCTATGTGACAGCTAAAAACACAGCCATGAGAAACCCTGGAGCTGACTCAGCTGTTCTAGGAACTGAACAGAGAAATTTCCAACTCACTGTACATCCTGCCTGCTGGGCTCCTACAGAGAGGATAAAGGGAGAGAAAATGTTAGAAATTTCTGCGTTTCATCTCACCCATTGCTAACAAGCCAAAACCACCCTATTTGAGTTTTGAAACTAAAGAGGAATTTCTTTTTACAGTCCCCTAAAAATGTTCCAATGGCAGTCCATGTGCAGCAAATTGAAGCTTCACAAGAGCCTTCTTCCCTCTCTTAGAGCTTTGGGACCCAAAGGAGTAGGGTCCATGGCTCACCCCACTCTGCAAACACAGCTGGGATACCAGGAATCTTGTCCACAGAGGACTGAAGGTAACATCTGGCCGTGACCACAAACACAGTCTTTGGGTGCTCACTGGAAATTTCATTTAGTTGAGCTTTGTAGATTTGAGTCTTGGTCGCTACTCCAATGCTAGAGGCTGTTCCAGAACACAGGAGAAGGAAAGCTGGCTGCAAAAACCAGCTGGCACAGAAGAAGCCACGAGAGGTGAGAAAGGAGGTGTCTACGCACACCCGGAGCAATTCTGAGATGTGATGAGGAGAGTGAGGCACACAGGATGTGCTGTACTCTGGTGAGCTTAAGATAGTCAGGCTCAAGGACCTTAAAAAAGACAGCAGTTAAAAAAATCCCTGGAGCTGCTTATAGGAGCAGCAAAGATCACGTGCAAACCATGCTGCTCAATGACCCGGGAGACAAGAGCTACTGAATTTAGCAAGAAAGAAGCCGCAAACAACTGATATAGCTGATCTCCACACTATTAAAATACATAGAGGACATGACTGGTTAGAGACCCCAAAATAATATTTTCCTGATAGACCTCTTTTTTTTAGATGTTCAAAGCTGAAGAGAGTTGCTTCAGAAACATGTAAGCTGCTTACGGTTAAATATTTCTCCAATACCGGAACAGCAAAAAGAAAAAGGTAAGATTGATTATCACTGCAGATGATCGGAAGTACTGTTTCCTCCTTATTTAAAGCTGTGCAGTTCAACAAGTACTCCTCTCTTAATGAGGAAAGAAGACTGTTATTTAGGTCCTGCCCTCCTTCAACCTGCTTAGTCTGCCAGGCGCACGTGGGCTTCTTCCGAGGCAGCAACGCATGCCTGGCAGAGCTGGCCAGAGAAGGGGGAGGGCAGTACAAGAGCGTTTCATTTGGAAACAGAAAACAGAGTTAGTACCTTCCTAAATAAGTAATTTCATCAAAACTTGGGTTGTTTGCTTTTTTTTTTTTTTCTTCGAACATACTTGATCACTATCACTCACAAGGCTGTTTGGAAGATCGCTTTGGTGGTGCACCTGGTCTGCCACACATGGTGTCTCCATGGACTCCCCCTCCACCAAATTATTTTCATTCCCAAGTCAGTAATTTTCTTTTTCCAGTCTCCCACTTGCCAGTATGGTATGATGGGAAACATACTGCAATATCTGTAACATCACTGGAGTTACCATTTTCAGCACTGCCAAAGTGTTTGTTTTAAAAGAAATTTCTCTACCCTCACCTTTATTTGTATTAAAGAAAGTTCTACTGTTGCTATTAGCAAACTGTGATACATAGACCCTCAAGACCCAAACAGGAGAATCCAGTATTTTTTTTAATAGAAGTGTAATTTATGAATTAAATGACTAAATACTCTGTTACTTTACTTTTCCCGACTGTCATTACTCCTGTTTCCTCCTTCAGCTATCCTACACAGGCATCCCACACAGTACGTATTAAAACCACATAGTTCCTTTTGAAGGCAAGAGCACAGGATAATTAAGGAAATGTTGCAAGTATGGCTAGTAGCTATACGGATTTGGAATGAAGAAATACACTGAGTCAAAAATTATAAATGAAGCATCCTGAGAAAAATGACCAGAAAAAACATCAGTAAGCAGAAAATCTCCAGACTCTCTCAGTAGCACTGACACCACCGCCACTGCCCAGGTTAACGGCAGCAGCTCAATGCCCAAACGCCCCCTCCTGTCTCCCCGGTGCACCAGGACGGCATTTTGACTGGCTACAGAGTAATTAAAAGCTCAAACTAAAAATCATAAGCTGCACATACACCACTGAACGACAGACATCATAAGCGCATGAAGAGAGAAGAAACAACTGCCTTGGCTAAAAGGCAAGTTAATGGCCATTGAAACCAGTGACCTGGTCAGGTCACTGGGACATTTCACGGCTCTGAGATGAACCCAGTGGCTGAGCTGTCCCCTGTCTCAGTGAGACCAGGATTTCACCTCATCAAGACTCTTGCTTATCTGGTAATCATCCCTCTCTTTTACTTTCCGAAATAAATGAGACATGCTGAGAAAGGTAGCGTAACGAAGTGATGACTCTGTATCTTTTCCAGCATCAGCCTTTTATTAAAGGGGTTTGTTTGCCAGCTTATTTTTACAGGAGCTCAAGAGGCCCGACTGCATTTTTGAGAGCCTGCGCTCTGCTCCAGTTTTTGATGACAAAATGCCAAAGTTGAACGTGCAATGCCAAACATTCCAGAAACCTGCAGCACAATAGCCGCTTTAAATGATGTCTTACTTTTCCTGCTCTGCGAGGCATACAGAGAAGCAAAAATGTTCTCATCCCTTTTGTTTAAAATGCAGTAACACAGAGTAATGGTGTACAGTTACCACTTCAACACGGGAGAGCAAACAGGCAGACCGGCCCGGCCCTTCAATTCCATGTTTTGCAAAGCTACTAAGATCTGCAGCAATTTACACACCTTTCAAGTAGGTTAGTGTGTACTACAGACAGAGACACGCCACAAATCAACCCCCTAATCCATACACACAGGGATTCGTTTCCTATGCTACATAGTGGATTATTTGTAAAACATCACTGAATTGTGTTTCCCCCAAATGAACTGCTTAAAATAGCCCCCAAATCACCGTAAAACTAGTATGTCGAATAGGAACTGAGAAATAGCAGCGAAACATCTTTTGAATGAAGACAAAATAAACCCCAAAACATTGAAATATAATGTATTTGTACTGTTAGGAATTGTCCTCAGTTGGGGACTGGGTCTCACAGTGCAAAGTGCTGTACGCAGACACTGCAAAGCCTGAAGAAGGCAACAAAATCCACTCAAAAGCAACAATAAACAAAATGCACGGTCAAAGAGAAAATCTGAATATACAAAAAGGTTGCAAGAAAAAACCCCACCACATACCATTACGGTCAGTTCAGCAAGGTAGCAATTAGCATACCGGCTGCCCAGTCATTCGTGAGTGCTGTACAGGCAACCCGACGGACCCAAGTTAGACAGAGCAGTTTGAAAGAGGCTGTGTAACCCACTTTGAGGAGAGCCTAATAAAAAAGGGAAGAAGCACGTGGGAGTTTGAAAATGTTGTTGTAGCCTAGGGACTTTCAGCGCATCTGTCCCATAACTGTCAGTGAAAATGCCATAATGAAGCACTATGATTCACAGCAGAACAATGCAAATCCTTCTGAATCTAAAATGCAGTTGACCAAAACTGTGTAAATTAAAGCAATTATGGAACGACCCCACGGCACTGTGCCCCACAAAACCTTCATACCCTAAGTAACTCATCTAACAACGAACAAATTTGCTGGATGTCTTTCTAATGACTGTGTTGTATTGTCAGCCACTTAAAAGAAGTTTCAACGAGCCACTTCACTCCTCCAAACCAATGTATTAACATTTTTTAAGTTATCAAAAATGCTACCAAAGCAGAATGCAGATTTTGTGTTCACGTGCAACTGGGAAAAAATGGACGCAAGTGGAATCATCAGTTAGAAATTGGAAACTGCTGGGAAACTGAGGAATTCGAGTCAGTTTGGGCAGCGGAGTATCTAGGTGATAGATGAAAAGGTTCTAGTTCATGTAATAGTTTTCACTCAAATGATGTTTTTTCCTTCAAAAAAAAAGATAGAAAGAAGAAAAAAGCAAGCAAAGAAACAGAAGTAATTCCTATTATGTTTGATATTCCATATATTGCAAATGAGAATACATACACCTCTCTCATCTCTCTTGCTCACAAATTTGCATTTCTTTCATCCCCACATACTAGCAATTTGCCGCCTTCTCAGTTTTTACCCGGTCAAGATAAAAGTTGTTTTTCTGCAACATCTCCGGCTTATGCACTTCATTGTTTGAAAGATGCTCCACCTTTCAGATTCCTAAATTGAGAACTAACAAACGCCAGCTAGCATGAGTGCCTGAGGGTTCAACAAGGTGTTAGTACTTGCCACGCTCACATACGCACCTTCAAAGAATACTCACAATCACAGGGCAAGAGGAAGGTAAGTTCTGATACGTATTGACCCATATAAAAATGAATACATAAACGGACATAAGCAAATACATGAATGCATAGGAGCTGCAGTTACACTGTGTTCCAGAGACCTATGAAGACCAATGTCTTAAGGCAGGTACACAATATACACAAGGTACACACTGCAACCAATTTTACTTTATTAATTTTTGGTTTATGGGATAGTCTGGTATGTTCAGGTACTCCATTTCAGTATGGAACTCAAAGCAAACACAAGATACCAAGTAGTACAGTACAAAGAGCTCACTACTGCAGTATGATTGAGTTAGGAACTCTTAAATCAGACTAGATGACTGTGAATCACTCAACAGAAAAAAATCCACCTAAATGGTGAGCTGTTCTAAGAAAATAAGTGATACATGTTTTTTCATCAAATAGATTTAAAACTATTTTACAATAAGCTTTTTTTTCCTTCTGTCCCTCCCCAACAGGAACAGATTACGACGATTATATCCAAGATTTGTTATTCAAGTTCTAATTCGTTGATGATAACACACAAAATCCTAAATTATGGCCAAGAAAAACAGCCCTGCCCACATAACAATGCAAGGCATTACTTCACACGTCTGGAAGAATCCCAGAGCTTCTACTTCAGTAGTTCTTTCAGATCCTTTATGGTAGCATATCCAACTATGCAGTATCTTGTCTACTTTTATAAAGCTTTTGTAAAGCTTCACAAAGTTATTTGCACTCTTTTTTGTCGATTTTTAAGTGCCTTTGTTCGTGGCGCTAAAACAATTACTAAAATCTGCTTTCCAATTAGCTTTAGAATCCAAATGTGTTACTTTGCTAGACTTAAAAGTGGAACAAACTTCTTATGAATTTGTCTTTTTTCGTTGGAAAAAATTTCAAGCAATCCCTTATCAGAGATTAAGAAGTTTCCTATTTTCAATTAGGTTCTTCTTGCTGCTTGTAAAGGCTGCTGGGCATACTGAGATGCTTAATACAAGTCCTGTAGTACATAAAAGCTTTATACATGGCACCCACAAGCATCTGAGAGCATCTACATTAAAAGTAGTCAGGGACAAAGTTACATAGATATTTAAATAGGTTATGCCACCTTATCCATGTTGTTAAATAAGTTTAAACTAAAACTTACCACGTGTAATTCTGGAAAGCTCATATGTTAATTTATCCACTGTGATTAGTTTTGCAATATGCTGACACTACACAGTAGTAGTGTAACACCACTTTTTAGTGTAACACTACACTGTAAGTGTGCACTACAGTATAACACTGCAAAGGGCCTTTTGTCAGTTTGCTCCACAGTTTCACTGGCCAGAAATGCAGTTTCATGCTTGAAACTCAACAGAGGTGTTGCAAGAGTCTTCATATAGATGGTTCCGTGCCTGTGCTAGTGACTCTGGAGCACAGTGCTACCGCAAAGGTCCTTATACATCTGGCTGTTTTCAGTGAAAACTCACCGACTGATGCACAAAACACAATTACAGGGTTTTGCATGGAAACAAGATTAATGCAGAAGTCACAGTGAATAGTGATTTACAAATTCCCTCTGCAGCTGTTATCGTATAAAATTTAAGTATAAGGTCTATTTGCAATTAATTGTATCTACAGCAGACTCCATCTATGGTCAGTCTACTCCAAACAGGGCATGGAGGACATCAGGCCATGAACACGGATATACTTCCAAACAACCTTACCTAAGGGATATAGTGGGTGCTAAATAGTGTCTTTCACTTCCAGCTTTACCAGCCTCTGCAGGAGAAATACTGCGGTTTGCTGTCAAAAGAATTCCTGCCTTACAGGTAATGTCTATATTGGTCACAAAACGCCCAAGTCCAACTTTTTTTACAGTTTGATTAATTGCAAATAAGGTAACTTTACCAGAGATAAGGAATGCAGAACTGGCTGCCAGCATCAGCAGCTGAACCCCGAGGAGGAGCTGAAGGTGGAATTAAACAAACCTCAGACACGACAAGAGCCACAGCCGTGTGCGGTTTCCAGGAAGACAACTGGTGGGCCAGGTTTGACTAGGTCATCTCTCTTTTGCAAACAATAACAATGTTTTATTCTTCCCAGAAACCTGACAAGAGAAAGCTTGAATGGTTTTCCTTCCAAGGCAAACAAAGGGCACGACTCTTCTCTAACACACATCAATATGAAAAGAAAATGCTCTTGATAATAACCATGTGGTGATAACTCACCTCATTATTACCAGGGCTTTGTCGTTTCAAGACTTCTCATTTCCTTAGAATATCAAAGTAGATAAAATATAAAAGGTCCGTTTGTGTAGCACAGCAGTGGTTAGTGTTCACTACGGAAGGCAGAAATAATCCCTTTTTTTGCTGCGGTCTACACGCCGCTGCAGTAATTGGCTAAAAGGCCCCTGGCTACTCTACTCTTCCTGTGGAAAAGAAACTCTTCCTCTCATGTCTGCAGGGCAGAAACAGTTGATGTGGAGAACAGTGCCCATTTCTCTTTGGGTTTTTTTGAGCCCAAAATAAAATGGGTATTAAATAAAGGAGCTTGTCTCTCGCGGAGGCACCATATAAGCACTAAATGACTCTCTCCACTGCGCTTGCGGGCAGCAAAGACTTCGCTCAGGAGCACTTGCATGTAGGACCTTTCTCCTGACACACACAGATTGGAGGGGTGGGGTGGGGTAAGCAAACTGGGCTACAGAGGAATCCCACCCACCAAATAGAAAAGAAAGACTCCCTTATAGAAAAGAAAATAAATAATAAGGGAGTAAACATTAGAACGTAATTCTCCTTTTCATCAGTAACATACCACTATGATCTAATTTCTGATTACTCCCAGTACATCCTTTTCTCCTACCCTAATTTCAGGCACACTAGAACCATAAGCTTGGCTTACAAGATCAAAGAAGAACTATGACTTTTCTCCTCACTCCGCTGGTCAGCCAGGTGTCTGCTTGCCACTGCACTGCCCTCTTTACTGTGATATATAAGAATAAACATATTTATGCTCTGATGTAGCAGACAAAAGGTGCTCATAGATCAGTCTCCAGTGCATTTGCTGTCTATGAAACATGTCTGCAACCTTCTAAGGAGCATTTCATTTCTCACCTCTATTGAAAATGAAGGTATTTGTTATTCAGATGTCAGCCCAATGTCTCCCTGTCTCTCCTTAAACTTTGCAGAAACACACATATGCTTAACCTCAAGAAACCTGCCTAACATCCGTAGTACTATCATACTGGTGCCTTTAAAGATAAACACATGTACAGGAGCCCGCAAAATGAGACTTTTAGGTAAGACCAGGAAAAAGTGTAGAATGAATGAAAAAGTCTCTATAAAGGAGTTGCTAAACCCTTCAAATAAATAAGAGGGAGCAGTCAGCACATCAGTAGACAGTCTTGTGCCTCCTGCACATCCACAAATAATTTTGAAGGCATTGAGAAAATGGCTACACAGGGAACAAACAAAGATACAGACAGAACATACAACTTATTTTTTTCTCAGCTCATAAGCGCCAGCTTTAAGCAACAGATGAACCAACACAATACTAGATATTCCACACCAACCCAATGGCAATAATTGAGCACAAAAGCTGTTAAAATTATATATTTGGAGTATTTACGGGGGCTTCCATATTGTTTTATATCTCCAAGGACATTAAACTAATTACCATTTATGTATGGGAATGTAATACGTACTCGGCACTGATGAGGCCACACCTGGAATACTGTGTTCAGTTTTGGGCCCCTCAATACAAGAAAGACATTGAGGTGTTGGAGCGTGTCCAGAGAAGGGCAACAAAACCAGTGCAGAGTCTAGAGCACAAGTCTCATGAGGAGCGGCTGAGGGAACTGGGGTTGTTCAGCCTGGAGAAAAGGAGGCTGAGGGGAGAACTTGTCGCTCTCTACAACTACCTGAAAGGAGGCTGTAGTGAGGTGGGGGTCAGTCTCTTCTCCCAAGTAACAAGTAATGGAACAAGAGGAAACAGCCTCAGGTTGCACATGGGGAGGTTTAGGCTGGATATTAAGAAAAACTTCTTCATTGAAACAGTTCTCAAACATTGGAACAGACCGCCCAGATAAGTGGTTGAGTAACCATCCCTGGAGGCATTTAAAAGATGGGTAGATGTGGTGCTTAGGGACATGGTTTAGCGGTGGACTTGGCAGTGCTAGATTAACGGTTGGACCTGATGATCTTAAAGGTCTTTTCCAACCTAAACAATTCTATGATTCTATGAATTTTCTTCAGGAAATAAGTCTTCTAAGTTTTATTGCTGTATACTAATAATCATTATTTAACTTATGAACTATTTTCTCGTCACTTGCTTCCATCAGCTAGTGCAAATGAAGCTCACATGCCTTTGCAAAGCACAGAAAAAGTTGCAAATCAATTGTTGCTATTGATCTGCCACCACTAGACAACTCCTAAATAAATGTAATCAGCCACTTCAGCAAAGATCATCATGTTGCCACCGTTCAATAGAAGGCGTTGAAATCACATGAAACAAAACTGTTTGGGGGGGAGAGGGGAGAGGGAATGAGGAGTTCCACGAAGCACACAACTCTCACAACTCTGAAGCTCATTTTGGCTTTTGTTCGTATCCTTTGGCCCCTAACCCCTTCTCACCTACCCACCACGACAGTGTGAAACCCACCCATGGTTCCTCCGCCATCCCTGTTGAGGAAGGAAAGACTCCTGCCACGGTTAGTTTGGAGTAATGTCCGTGCTGCGTGCTGTCATCTGCCTGCAGTGCTGCCTCCGCTTCCCCCGCAAGGTGGGCTTGGGGCAGCGTAAGGTGCTCACTTGGGGTTGCCTCCTCTACCCGGTGACCGTTAGGTTAGCTATTCTCCTTTCAAACTTTAATAAAATTGTCCAAGACATTTTTGCAGACAAAAAGACACACAATTGATCATATAAGCTCGCTCCTACTAGGAAATGAGTCTCAAAGCCAAAGAAGCCAGCGCACCTGATGAGGTTGTGTACTACAGACAGGTCAGCAAGAAACAGAGAAGTGGCTTTGGGAAGGAGATGAAAAAAGTAGGCTGACAGAGAAATGCAGCTGAGTATATTTTATTATTGTCCCAGGAGCTGATCACATCATCGATGGCTGCGGGGGAAACAGGAAATCCCAAACGACTTACTTTCTTAGTAAATTAAGACTCTAAGCACATTACCAAAGAAATCCTGGATCTATTGAAGTCAAGAGGCGCTATGACATTAATGTCAATGCACGTACAATTTCACCCTCATCTGCACTAGGATCCCAGTATGTGATTTATTATTACAGCCTGGATTACAGGGTTTTATTGGGTGTATTGGCTTTCATTTAATTTTTAAAGCCTGATTTAAATATAGCAAATAAATTGTAACTCTGTATTAAGTTTCCGTGAATTTTAGTTCATGATGTAGCATTTTGGCACAGGACCGCGGACTTAACTCTGTCTCTAATTAGGTGTACAGCACTCTCATTTACTTAAATGGGATCTACTCATGTGTCTCTGGAGGGATGAGTGAAACAAATGGTTATACTTGTATCTGAATAAATATTTTTGCTATTAGTAAAAGAGCTTCAGCAATGACTCCTTGGGAAGAGCAAAAATGAAGGATTACATCCTGAACTAATTTAAGGCTGAAGACCCATACTTATGGCTTAGCTAATCTAACAGCTCAGCGCAGCTGGAAGGGGGCGACTCCTCCTCAGTCTCCTCCCCGCATCCCAACCATATCTCCACATCTCCCTCCCTATGGATAAGCTGAAACAATCTGCTTTCTCCTCTCATTCCCCAACACCAAGGTTAATTTTCTCCTGTTTCAGTGAGTCTTTAACCAGTGCATGGGAAAAGAGGAAAAGAAGGATAGTGGGTTGTTAGATCAGTATAGCCATAATGTGCAGTTTTACCCGAAGCTAGCCTTCCTGCAGTAAATGGAATTAATGGAAACGGCTGATTTATACTTATTGGATAAATGACTTGCCCAAGGTCACAAAAGAGGAATCCAGTGGCCCTGGATACCCTCATCTCCCAGCTGGCACTTACATGCTTCAGTGAAGCCTGTGCTTTTCTCCTGCAACAGATATATTTTCATAGCCATTTGCCTTTAAGAAAGTAAAATCCGGAGAGCTCTTTCCTTAACCAGATGCCATTACCACCGGCATTCACGGTATTCCTCATATCAAGTACAGACAGAGCCACCAGGAGCCACATCCCGTCTCTCAGCTTTTCCAGCTGCCGCCTCCAGCTTGCCCTGTCCCCCCATGCCCACCTCTACCCTGGCCTCTGCAGGGACCTCCGCTCCTCACCGTGGGGACCCCCACCTCTGCACCCCCTCCAGGGGACACAGGGCACCCCATGGACCTCGGCGCGTTCACCAGGCACATGTGCAAGGGCGACAGATGCAAACGGTAAAGCCAAAAGGAATCCTGTATCTCATGCTTCTCAGCAGAAGCTAATGGCTGAGAAAAGAATATAATGATACGGTACAGGCACATAAAGTTGACGGAAAATTCACCTAAAACCACCTGTAAAACTATGTTTTGTTAGTGATTTTCCGTATCCGCATTATCTGCACAGATTTATGGACTGAAGCATTTCCAACAGCAAATACAAATGCTGAGGGAAAACACTGCGTCTAAGCTTTTATGCCAAATCCAGCCTATAATTAAGTTTGCATAGCTTTGACAGCTGAATTAAAAGATTCTGTAAATTCCCCAGATCGCGTTTCAGATGAGGACTGATGGAAAGCGTGAGCAGTACTCACGGAGGTGTGTGAACTCCTGCCCTGCTGAGGCGGACAAGCCCCACGCTGATGCCAGCACTTCGGCGGTGGCACCGGCTGCTGGTGCAACTTGGCCCCATCAAATTCGCTTCATGGGCAGACTGGGTTGTAAGGCAGAAGGTTTCCCAGGGCAGCCTCTAGAAAACTGTGACGGCTTTTCCATCATCCAGCCATATCCTCTCAATAATCCAGTCACGTATTTACTGAGAAGGACGGCACCGGCATGGCTCAGCTGTAACAGCCATGAGAGCACGCAGGCATAACGACTTTTGCTAGATTATCACATCCATTCCTTGCAGGCAATCAGGCATAGGAGGTGATTGATTTTTGGAAGCAACCTCTTTGCTCGCACTGCTCCAGAACAGCGTTCCAGCCACCCCAGCAGCGAAAGCCTCTTGCCTAAATTCCCTCAAGCCAACGCGTACCAGCTGGCCTTACGCCAGCACTCTCCTTTCCTTTAACCAGGCTCTCTGTGCCTCTCTTTTTCATCCATCTAATAAATTTACAGAGAACAACCAAATGCCTCCAATTTCAAAGCTCTCTCGGAAGAGCTACCATTTTTTCAAGATGTGTTGCTTTTCCCCCTCAGCCCATGAGTTCCCAAGAGGGCCTCCATGCCCTCCTCTCTTTGGGGTGATCTCTCCCATTAAAGTGGACAGCTAAGTTAGGAAACGTGACCTATCACCCCTGAGTCCCCTGCCAAAGGAGGGCAGGAGAGCGGATGTCAGTGGGGCCCCGGCCCGAACCCGGCCTGAAAGCAGCACGGCTCCTCGTCCCAGCTGCTAAGCCGGAAGGATCATGCTGGTGTTTTCCTGGACGTTTGCTTAGTTTCTGTTCCTGACCCATAGATATTCATTACAGGTGAAGCGCCTTCCCTGAACTGTCACTTTGAGGACAAGAAGACAAAATTTCTTCCTTTCTGTGCTTCCCACGTCACGGGTTGTAGCTACCACAGGGGCACACACATCCTTCAGGACACACTGTGCCTAGCTTTCAAGTCTACCACTGCCACAAAGTGCTCCATTGCTTGTTTGTAGCTGCTTGAGAATGCTCTGGGCCACACCACTGTTCAGTCTGAAATGGAATGTTGTTCTGCTGTTTCAATAGATCGATAAAATTATAAGTATGGTCTTCCCACAAAACTAATGAGCTCTGGACCGGCATTATGTTAAATTTCAGTGTGAAAGGTATTTTCTGTTCAAACAGTTTCAGCATTTGATTAAAGGCTGATTAGACATTAACATAAAAGATGTTGACATTTCAAAAAATGCCATTGTAATTGTGCCAATTTACATTCTAAATTAATACAATTATCTAAACGAGCAACCTGTAGCATAAAACTGTTAGCTGCTACTACTAACCAGCAGCTGTAATCTGACTTATTAATCAATTACCTAGATAAAGGTAAAATAGTCTCAAGTTTCAATTATACGTAAAGAAAGTTTCATTTCAAAAAAATCAATTTATATGCAAGTCAAAGTTGCACTGCAGGCATGAAAGAGTATTATATTTTGGATAATTGGTTTTAGGAAAAAATACAAATTACAAAAATATCTCCAAAAGAAAGTGTCTTTAATTGCATATAAAGTAGTTTATGATTATTTCCTGTAATTAAAGCCATGATTTGCTGGGACTAAGCCTTTTTGCAGATGAGTAAGGTATTTTTGATTCACACAATCCTTACTAAACCAGAAAAGCAGAGTAGTTGCTGTATTTAAATGCATGATCATAGACTAGGCTTTTCATGTATTATTTAAATCCAATCCAAATGTAATTACAGGCCTTTGTGCAAGATCTGCAAGGGCCATGACAAGGCTGACCAGCTGGCCTCTTCCTTGCCACAGCACTGACGCTGGTCAGAAACCCCAAGTTTACTCTGGGTCTCGCTCCCAGTCTGTGCGGTCCCTCCAGTGAGATGGACACAGCAGCCGGAGATAGAGAGGACTCTCTATGCCCCTGGAGCTGCTGGTCCCATGGAGCCAGCTCTGCTCATGCCACGGTGCTCCCCTGGGCTACGGAGCAGCCCCAGCTCCTGCCTTCACTGCCGCTCCCTTGGAGTCCTTGGGCAAGGCCACAAACTCCCTGATCTTTGTCTCTGTGTTTTTTAAGAGTGGATTACAGGCCACCCGTCTTCCTCCTGGGATTCTCTCAAGGTGGGTTAGCTTCTTAAATTTGGTTAAAGAGGACACTCTGGGGACATCTGAATGAAATGGCCCAGGGGAAATATGTGAGATGTATTTTTAGCTAGTGCGGAGCAGTCTAAGACACAGTGGGCAAGCTTCTCAATGGCCAACAGATGCTAGTAAGTTTGAGGACTTGCCTAGTTTGAAGAGGGAACCCCCTCCTTCATTCTACCTGCTTCCAAGATCACTGAAAATTGATGGCCTGTTTTTATTCTCTTAACACAGATTTACTTGTTACACTGAAGCTAAGGTCCTAAAATTTAAGCTGCACTTTACTTTCTGAAGAACACTGTGAATTAGAACCTTCTACTTCTCTCCACCTAACGCTGTGGTGTCCTGGTATTCCTCTTCCTTTCCACATGGTCCATGACACGCTAAAGCACATTTAAGCCAATCCTGTCATCTTTTAGTGAATGAGAACCCCAAAAGAGGAGGAAGCAACCTTGTTGTGTTCTCTGTGTAGCATCCTCCCAAACCTCGTGTCACTATCTCAGGGCCATGGCGCGCTCAACTGCTACGCAGATCAACTATATGAAACATGGCTGCAAAAGAAGAGTAGATCTTAAAATCTAAACATCAGGGCCAGGACAGCACATCTTGAATATTGTATCTGTGAGTGAGAAAGAAAGAGATCAACTTCCAAATCCTTGCAGCCACCTTCGTGTCAAGTGAGAGCACCGTCCCTCAGGTCTGCATCAGCATTGGAACATCTCTACGAAACTGGAAAACCAAGATGCTTGATTCTCACTCAGCAATACCGTCCTTTACCAACACTTCAGAAGAGACACCAAATTTCTTCTTTAAAAGCCCAACACTTTGCCAGACACAGGAATATCCATCCAGCATGAGATACACAAACAGGAGGACAGGACCAGCAAATGCAGCAGTGTCACGTACAGCCGCTTCCACCAGATATTAAGTTTCTTGAAGAAAGCGAAATGCTAAGTTCCCTGTCACAGGCCTGAGTGACAGAGCTTGCCTGCCCGCTGTGTTAAACCATCCCCACTTGTGCTTCTGCTGCACATATCGTCACTTCAGTGTCCGCGTCCTTCCTCAGATGAAGGCAGGCTCTGGAAAGGCTCCCGGCAGCAGCTGCAGAGGAACAGGAACAGGGGTGTTCACGCCGGGGCAGGGAGACACTGACCCGCCACTCGGCCACCAGGTTTGCAAATCAGAAGTGACATGAGTAAATGAGGGGCACAGTTTCATAACCACTGCTCAGCACTGCACCAAAGGCAGGCAGCGAGACAATACGGATGCGTAACTCCATTTCTGACTTGCCTTTTATTTCCACCCTGCAGTTATTGCCTTTCTGCTTCCAACACTAGCAGGTAACAAAGAGGTTCACTCTTCACCCTGGCTCACAGCACTACGCAGAAGTACGTCCAAGCCTCTCTTTTTTGATCAAATCAGCCGACTTTGTATTTACACCTTGCAAACTGCAAAGCTAGCAAAGCCACAGCACATGGTGCCATTTCACCTTGCAAATGCTCAGAGGCACAAGGGCAAAGATGAAACGTCTTCAGGAACTGCCTGAGGAACCAACCGATGACTCACACAGTGCAGCCAGGCTGTGTGTTATCTGCTGCTACAAAAGGATTAAATTTAACTTGTTTTAACCACAGAGCCTATTTGAAGGCTCATGTTTTCCCTGAAAAGTTTGGGTTTGTATTTGCTGTGTACAACGGTTACACCTCACAAGGAATGCATTTATGGCATTTCCTACTGCACAGAGGAGGAATTTCCCTTCGTGCAGTGAAGCATCACAGTGTAAGCTGCATCCTCTGCCTATTTTCTTTATTAGAAAGACTTTCCCATTAATAGAGTCTGTAAAAAATATGTAAAAACTTTTATAACACCCTCTCTATACGATTTAATTTACTGATTGCTACATTTCTTTGCTGTTCCTTCCCCCCCCCCCCCCCCCCCCCCCCCCCCCCTTCCAAAAAGACCTGCTCCCCTGGGAATGTTATATGGCCAAGGGACTGGGCTGAGCCTATATCTCTTGCCGAGGAGCCAGGAACCAAGCGAGGCAGCCTGTCCCTGCCCTCTGCTCCTCTCTTTCATGCAAAGGAACTATTCAGGATGACTGAGCCACAAACAGCAGGTCACAGGGCACTTTTGTTCTCAGGGCACTTTTGTTCTCAGGGCAGGAGGAAGAAAGCAGTTTTAAACCTGGGTATCTTTCCATTCCTTCCCTCTGGGTCTACCTTTCTGTCCAAAACGCTCCTCACTCCACGCCACTAAATTTGCTAAACGTTATCTAGCTTAGCTCTTGCTTCTGTGATGAGCTTTATGATTTATGTAGTGGGAGAGGTGCGTTGATGTAAGTGATGGCCAGCCAGCCAGGCCACGCGGTTAAAGGCTGCAGCCACTGCTGGAGGAGGAAGGAGCAGATACACAAGGCCCCAACAGGTCTGGCAAAAAGACAAGGAGAGGAGTGTGCTTCTTTCATTGTGTTCTTCCAGAAATGGGAAATACCTCAGCTTCATTGGAGACGTGAGTAGTAAGTCTTCCTTCTTACTGTTAATCTAAGAAAAGCTGGCCAGAGGGATGCTGCTTGTCCCAGGGGTGAGATTGGAGCTTTAGTGTGGGTGATTAAACAGTGCTGGAAATAAGATGCTGCACGCATGCGGGATCAGTGCACTTAAATGGCGACATTCACAAGAGCTTGGACAAGATTTCCAAGACCTGGAATAGGGATGGTTTCTTTTTCTTTCTGAAAACTAATTTATCATTTTCTTTCTCCCTCATATCTTACTGCACCTCCTTTATACATCTCACCAAAGCCTCCTTTGGTTGAGATGTCTTCTGAGGCAGTCTCAGGAAAAAGAAGCTCTGGAGTTAGAAAGCATCAGTTCAAGAGCCTCATGCAGGCAAGAAAGGTACAGCGAATGCGCTCAACAACAAACTCTATTTTCAAGTTGGAATTTGAAGAAACCATGTGAGGATCACACCAAGAATCAACTTTGCGTGTAGCTTATTATGTTCAAGTAGCAAGGAGCAATTTAAACACAGCTGAAAACTGTCCACTTCTGGATGTAATTACACACTAAAAGAGCCAGAATTACGATCTAACTAAACTAAACTATATATCAGACTGCTGTCAATTTTACATATTTTCATCTTTTTTAAGGTTTGACACAATGTTCTTGATCACTAAGAGCCAACCCCCCTACTTACTCCCTGCTGGCCACAAAACCTCCAGGAGAGGGAACCAGAAAGGCACTTGGCCACAAAACCTGAAAAGCACCTGAGACACACTCCTCTTCCTTGTTCTCCAGGTTTACAAATCAGATATCTCAGGCAAAATGATTCACGAGTAAGCAGGCCATGAAACACAAATTTATTCTTTCTCCTCTTTAGTTGGACTAATTTCTAAGGATTTAAAGTCCACGTGCTACTCTTTTCAACCACTATCAGAGGAAGATTTAGTTCACGAGCAAGTCCATAGAAAGAACGAGATCATAGGTCACAACTAAATTCTTTGCCCAGTTCATGTGGGTTTCAATGACCTTCTGCAACTAAAACAACATACAGCAACAAAGTGCTGAAAATCAGCAGAGAGGCACCAAGAGCATATCCTAGAAGGAAAGGTCTTTCCCCTACTAAACAAGTACCCAAAAGTATACACAGCTTGCATGTGGATAACAATCTTACTGAACAGTTACAGTATTTAGATAAATTTATAACAAAATAAGTTTTCTATTGCATATGTTTGCATTCTTAGGGGAGAAACAGAAGTCAGACCATCGAATCCTATTAGCATTAAAAACATACATTAAGTAATGTTAGCTTATTCCAAATTGATAAGTATTTTATAAGTATTACTAAATAAGTAATTGTAATTACTTGTGCAAATACAGACCCTTCTCTAAATCAGTACCAATACATACTCTTTCAATAGATGTCAACAAAGGAAAAGTAGTTTAAGACTACTGGGTTACCTATTACTGCTGTGGATTTACAGTTATGTTTTCTTCTGAAAAAGAAAACCACCAAACCAACCAAGAGATGAAATATTGATCAAATGTACAACAAATGTCAGCAAGAGGGTAAATAAGCTGAAATAAAAGGGATTTTTTTTCTCTAAGCCTTCTGTCTAATGATTTCATTTATCACTTGCAGAATTTTTTCAAGACAAAGTGCAAATTCTTAGTCGATAGTATTTCTTTAAAGGCAACAGCAGCTACATATCGTAAAGCTCAAATTTAATAGTATGGCCAACTTTAACTTCTGCTCTTCTGCTGCTCTGACCTCCTCTAGCCTTCTGACATTTAAGTCTCACAAGCTCAAGCTCAATTTAGCAGGACAAAGTCAAAGCTCATATGTAAAATGATATAAGCTGCATGTCACTAAGTAGGTGAGAGTTTAACTTAGTGAGACACAAGTATTGATGGGGCTGGAAAATTTTCAACAATACACTCCTGCCTCCCACTCCTCCGACTTTCATACTTGGAACAGAGCAAGCTGGCTGCATGCAAACAGGCTTTCATTTGTCTCATAGACCAGCTACTGAAAAAAAGGAAAAACTGCTCCTCCAAGTCACGGAAACAGATGGTCGAAGCACCCTCACGAAACAGTTCAAACAACAGCATGCCAGAAGAGAAAATACTGACATGAAACAACAATATTCTGGGGAGAAGAAAAACTACTTGAAGCAGGATATCGGGGATCAGTTGGAGAAAGGCAGCCCGGTGAGATTTGGAGAGCTGGAGACGTTGTGAACTCGGTGCTTACGGCAGGGGATTCAAATGGCAAAGTCTTCCCTTTCCTCCCCAAACCTGGTGCTTCCCCTGGTGTTATGTTGTACTTCATCCTAGCCACCCAGGGGTTACTGTGGCCTAGAGATCACTTTGGGAATAAGACGGACCAGATCAAAGGTCCACCTACTCCAGTAGCCTGTTTCCACCACCAGCTTGAAGTAGATACCCGGAGAAGAGGTCAAGAACAGGGATACAAATAGTGATGTTTCCCCAAAACTCTCTCCCGGTCCCTTGAAACTTGCAGCTGTGTAACTTGCCTATTCTTCCCCCTTCTCACTCAGTCATCTCATGTCTTACTGTGCTGACTTGTCCCTGGAACCACTGCCTAACTTTGATCATTGGTGTCCTCCAAACCTCCTCCCCCAGCTCTAGTACACCTTTTTGGTGTTGGAGACACCTGAACTGCGCACACCACAAATGCCTCATGAATTTATAGTGGCAGGTGTTATTCTCTGTCCTGTTCTCTGTTCTCTTTTTCTAATAGCTGCAAACATCAGATCTGCTTTTTTGATTATTATTAAACACCGTATTGACATCTCCATGGATACATAATAACTTCCACATCTTATTCCTGAGTGGTAATACTCAGCTCAGTGCTTACCATTTTATACATTAAGTTAAGATTAGTCTTCCTTATGTAGTATATTTTAGTTATTTAAATCGAGCCTCACCTGCCATTTTAACATCAAGTCTGAAGATCATTTTGCAGTTCTCCACGGTTGGCCTTTAGTAGTTACCAATTGTCGATCATTTTGAGACATAACCCTAAAAAGTCATTACGTAGCTCACCTTATGCATAAGGAAAAAAAATACAAATTTTGCTCTTCAAAATACCAAAACATTTTACATCTACAGACTGGGATATAATAGGCTAATTATGACGTTCATAGAGGTTCAATCTTTTGGGTTACTATATCCACTATCCCCTGTACCTCAATAAAGCAATCAATTGAAGCTATAGTGACCTGTTTGTGTTAAACTGTATTTTCCACACCCTAGAGACAATATTTTCCTGATTAGTCAAAGCTGTGAGAATCCACTCAGATGACCAATATGAGTAATGATGTAGCTTAGCATCTTTGTTTAGCAAACTTCAAGTTTATACAAAACATTATGCTCCCAGATTTCAATCCCCTTGCAACTCTACACTGGACAAAACCATCCCAATTGAAAGATCAACTTATATCAGGTTATCAACTTATATCAACTACAATTGCCTAGCCTCGAATTTTTTACAAGAGAGTGGTTACCATGTAATTGCAATTTAATGGATTTGTATCTTATAGATTTTAATACTTTTATAAATAGATTTTTCAATTATTTGAATCTTATAGATTTCAATCTCCAACAAAGTCTATCTTTTAAAGAGTTTGAACAAACAAGACACCAACGGACAACTGCAGCAATTCTAATACTGTTGTACCTAAATATCAAGCGAGTATCATACTTCACAGTGCTCTCAAGCACCTACCTCATAGGGAGAGCTCAATAAACATTTGTAATAATCTTTACTTTTTGTACAGATATAAGCATACACATCTAATATATAGGCAGATAACATATAGATATAGATAGTAATTATATATTATATATATGTAAAAGATTTCATATGAGCACTTACATTTAGTACACTTTAATGAGTTATTTTACTTCAAGGATTTCCAAAGGTCAAAAGTTCTATGTATAATCATGGTTGTTATCCAGACTTTATGTAGCTTTTCTGTGAGTTATCTGCCCTGTTTAAGAATACTTACATATTCTTATCTGGATTATATTAGAACAAACAGAAGTGCAACCAGTCCCCAATCAACAAACACATCTAGCAGAAACCACTGTGGCTATAAAGTAATCGTCTTTCATTGCAAGCAGCTGTTTACTAATAAACAACTACATGAGAAGCCCTTGAAGGAAAGGCCATAGGAGAAAAAAATGTTACTTTAATTCCAAAAAAAAAAAAAAAAAAAAAGACATGTAACTAAAAGCACTTCTGAACTGAAACCATAAGTCTTTCTGGCGTCCTTCCCAGCTACTATTTGATTCTATGCCCTGTGTGACATTTTATATATCCTCGTAGCTGAACTACCCAACCGTATCTTGTTTCTTCCTTCTACTGGTTTTTGAACTACTGCCACTATGGTGTCGCTACACAAAGGAAACGTACCATGCCACAGTGCTTTATGCTTTCTATTTGTAATCTGATTGATGCAGCTGTTTAAAAACTGTAATTTATCTAAAAGATCCTCAGGTATCTCAATATTTTTCATGAAACAGGACAGGATCCTGCAGTAAGAATTCTGAATTTTGAACTGAGATTTGTAGCCCTTGTGTTGCCCAGTAACACCTGTGGTTTTGTGAGACTTAATCCCAAGTTCTAAAAATTGTTATTACCCTAATTAGTTAATTATTAACATCATGACAGTATCCACTATGCATTATGCACTGGGCAAAGAAGTTAGATGGTAGATGGCCACTTCCCCACACAGCTCAAACTTTAAGAAAAACAAGTAAAGGATGCCAACGCACTAACTCCACTAATTAATTTTTTTTTAAAAGACAATATTATTCAAACGCTGATCTTCCCTAACCCGGGACACCTACACTGTGGATTCCCACAGCTGAGCTTGTCGCTCTGGGTTCCCTTAAAAATCAGTGAGCATTTTTAAGACACATGTCATCTGATCCATTTTAGATAACTCCTTCAGGGTGAGTACTGAATTGTAGATTCCACTCCCTAAGGGGAGCTTCTATTAATTAGCAAGACTGCTCGCGCTAACCAGTCATGCAGCTGCACCGGGTTTGTCCACAAAGATGCCATGGTACGCACAGATCTCACAGAGGAATGTGCCAGTCTGCAAGAGGGATTTAAGGGCAGAATATCTTAAGGGACAAACTCATTCAAGCAGCCTGTTCAGGGCTTAACGGGTGCACAAAAGAAAATGAAAGCAGCAAGCAGAGAAGCATGTTGCAAAACAAAGGAAAAAAGTGTAATGGAGTGAGTAATAGTAAATGATCTCTCACTATTAGTTTGCTGGAAGTAATACTTGGAAATGGAATGGAGAATTTCAGGGAAATGCCTAGCGCTACGCCCTGTTCACAAAGAGAAGACCAAAAAAGATCCATCAGGAAATTATTTATATTTCGCTAAGCCATCCCTGTAAAAGAAAAAAAAAATGTGCTCACAAATATTATCTGAATTACCTTTGCATACTTAGCTTAAGCAAGTCATCACCCATCCGAACTTACTGTGTGCTGCACTGCTACCTGGGGATCGATCGTTCAGATCCTGTAAAATCTGAAGAATTGTTTAAATAACCGCAAACTCCCCAATTTCTCATCATGTAAAAAAATCAGTGCCATCCTTCCTCTTTTGATCGTCCCTCCTCAGCGCAAGTACACAGCTGTCCAAAAGGATCAAGTTTCATCTTCCTAAGCCGTTTCAGTTGTGATGGATCCCATACTGCAGTCTATAAACAGCCTTAGGTACATCATTGGTTATGAACCGGTACGTTTCCTAACCAACATCATTAAAATACAAGGCAGTTCACTGAACTTGGAAAATACCAAGAAATTACTCTCCAGAGCGTAACATCTGGTATAAAGGAGGAGAAAAACACTGTTTTCAAGTGCAAGACATGTAAGAACTGGAGGCTAAAACAAAACCCATTAATCCATCTCCACCCCCATGTTCCAAATGAAAAACAGAAAAAATACCCTTTGGTGCTTCACACTAAGAAGACACAAATCTGAGATGTCTCCCATCTGTTTTGTTTGCTGTTTTTTAATAAAAAAGCAAAATGACTCTGTCCTTTTTTCTGCTTTCAATAGAAATCATGAAGGATATTTTCACACTTGTTAGGTCCAAGGCTTTTATACTATTCTCATCCCATTTTATTTGAGTGCCTGTCAAATATAACTATTCTGCCTTGTTGAACCACTATCTGAGCTTTTCAAATATTATTAAAATTATCATGACCAAACTTGCACGAACCACAGATCTGGCTGAATTTAGGGAGCCGAGTGGGGAGGTAACTACCTCTGCGCCCCTGTAACAAACTCTTGACCTGGGAGCCCTGGTACAACTGAGAGTAGCCCATGGGCTTTCTAAGCTCCTGCTGTGCCCAGGAAGCTGCCGGTAGCCATGGACCACCAGATGGTGACAGCACTGGCCATGACCCCTCTGCCTCATCCTGCAGTACCGCCATAGGAAATTGGGTCGAGTTGGGCATATTGGCTTTAAACCACCTGGCAATTTCCTTTCACTGCAGAAATTCCTGCTGTCTAGTCAGAGCTTATGGCTTATCTGCCCCATCAGAGGAATGAGTCAAAACCCCACCCGCAATGCTTCGCTCACGTGGGTGTGTTGGGAAGGCTGCTTGGACAGTGCCCTCAACCCTCACCGCACAAATATCGCTGTACACAATTTCAAGAGTTACCTATTGATCCCGGGTGAAGAGCTAAGACAAAAATTGTCTTTCCTGGGGACAAGAAGTGTTTGAAGCTTGCTTGTTGATGCCCTTCTCCCCATCCAAATGCGTCCCCATTGTGCTTACAGCCCTCAATATACACCTTTGGCTTAGTTCTATCTGGATGACATTTTGTTCTATTTTTCCTTTTATTTTGCATAGAAAGCCTCTGTGCCATGGCCCATCAGCTGAATGAGTGGTAGCTCGCTTCACAAAGCTTAAAATATTGTCTGTAATAGATGCTACTGTTCCGACATATTTAAAACTGAATATAAAGCTGGTTACCACTTCTAAGGAACATAAAAATGTTATTAAAACCCTTGTGTGACAACATCAAATTCTCTGTGATTCATATGACTTCAAGCCCTAACTTTTGGATACGCATGGACTGCAAACAAAGGCAGAAAATGGATTTTAATATTTGGTTTTGCTTTTCTAAAATGCTGGCTGCCTTCATTATAAACAAACACCACATATTATAATACAGATCTCTTTAAAATTCTCCACCCGTTGTAGGTGTGGTGGAATATGTCTTGGCTTTTTTTTTTTTAAGATATTGAGCAACGTTCTGACGTTCATTTAATTCAACTTTCAGTGAGGAAAACAATTAAAAGTAAACACATTCTAACATTTGTTTCCCACAGTGTAGATTTCCTTCTGCACAGTTGAGTAAATAAATGGCTCTCCATCCAGGTACAAACATGATCACATAAGTTAACTTAAATAGTGAAACCGTAACTGTTCTTCAGCCTCCTGCCAACTTTCCAGGCAAGGGGCTTGAAAGTTATTTCAATCTTATTAGAAAGAGGAAAATGTTTTCAAGGTCTCGAGTAAAATGTGCTATTGTTTTACTCTTGCAACACAACAGCACGCAGACATTCCTTCAAGTAACATTTTCAGTATTTAAAAGAATTACATGAACTTTAAAAGTGGTATGAACTCTGATGTCCTCATCTTAGCATCTTATTAGCCAAACAGCATTATGCTGTGCAGAATGCTTCACTGGCAGTAACCATAAACATGCTCCCTTAGCATAAACAGAGGGCAAAATTCCTCTCCTCTCCAAGCCTGAATACCAGAGACTTCCACATAAATGCCGCGGGAGAAAGCTTTCCCCTGGGAAAGGTCACACAGTGGTACCACTGACCCTGGCTGTCCGAGGGACGCTGAAGGTCACTGCTGCCCAGTCGCGCTTGGCTGATGGCACGCATCCATGGGCTGCCCCCACCGCTTCACCAGCCCCATCCGCACTCTCACAGCCATCCCTCCCCTCCCCGTGCTCTCCAGCCTCCAGCCACAGCGTGGGGAGGCAGCAGTCCTTTGAAATTTTATGAAGGAAATATAGCTTAAAAGTACCATTTCTGTGCAGAAATGAAAGCGTGAGTTCAAATACACAATATGCTTGCATTCCAGAGAAAAACTTGGCATTCAAGTGTTGCCCTCGCTTGAGTGCTCCATGCAGGATAGAGCCACGCAAGGCAAGCAGAGGTCCCAGAAAGAAAAAGTGCATCCCACTCAACATGGATCCCTTCAGACCATGGAAAAATGGTCAGAAGCCTCCAGAGATGATGAAACTGAGGCTTCACCAAGTGGTGGAACAAAGCACAGGGTGGGTATTAGTGGAGAAGATGGTTAGTGAGATTGTGCTGGGTCTGTAGCAGCAACAGAGTCAAGGGGATACTTTTGGATGAGAAGAAAATTCCTTCACAGCATTTCAGAAATTCTGCTTCCAAATCCAGGAAGTACCATCAAAAGAAAGACCTTTTTTTATTTTTTTTTCTTTAAAAAAAAAGCATGCAAATTAAAGTTAAAAAAGGTACGAGCTGAGGCTGGGACAAAGTTGAGATTGATTTTTATTCTTCATTGAACTGATTCATCAGGCTGAAATTTCAGGAAAAAAAAAAAAAAAAAACACAGGAAAATATCTTTCTAAATTCTTGGTAACAGCATTTCTTTTTTAAAAAAATCATCTCCTCTGCATTTAAACACCAGCGAAAGCCTGGGGATGAACTTCTCTGCTTATTCTGCAGAGTCAATGCAGCTGACAGTGAGATTGCAAACCTTTGTGGGACCACTCACACAAACCCAGAAGGTCCACTTCTACCAGGGGCATGGGGAAAATTTAATTCTTCTGCTTTATTACTGTCGAGCTTCCTACGGTTTAATGCAATAATGGGATATTTATGAATGCAGGCTGTCTAGACTATACAACGCATAAACTGGATAGAGACAACTTTTCTTTTTTTTTAAACTTAGGCTATTATCAGCTTTTATTACAAATTTGGTTTTGCTCAAAATAGAAGCCAGATCTAAGAAGAAAGAGAGAAAGACAGGCATTACAGAAAGAACGCAGAGCTGGATAGCAACTTTATGACTGACAATACTACCAATTTATCCCTCACTTGACTGGAAATTACAAATCACAAAAACTTTACATTTTGATGATGGTTTCAATAAAGAAAGTTTTACAAGAAAAGTATATAGTCATATGTAAATGCAGATACGGCTCAGATGATGGTCTCTGGAACCATTAGTCCAAAACCCAAACTATCCATACAGTGGAGTGAAGATCACCTCCCCTACTTCCAACCGGGCTACACACACACAACCAAATCAAAGCCTAATTTCCCCAGGCACAGACATGCAGACCTCCTGTACCTCATTCCAGCCATCCTTCCCAGCTACTAGAATTAAGCTCCTCAGCAGCTTTGTGCAGCGCTGGTCTCAGCCACTGGGTTCACAATGCTCTTCTCCTGCTGCAATCAGCTCTGCAGCACAGCAGGAGCTCGCTTAACCCCTTCTAAAATGGTGTGTGCCTTTCAGCAAGATCTATGCTATGCCTCGAGCCGATAACACTACATACGCAATACATTGCTTCTCTTCCTTTTTTTTACATACCGCTATGATTATAAGAGCATATCAAGAATTATTTTCCGCTTAGAGATTTCCCATATTACTTTAGCAAACATAGTGTTTGCCCTTTTCTTATTTCTGGCCCAAGTCCTACCAGAAGTTCCTCATTCTCAGACTACGTCACTTCATTCTCATTCTCCCTCGGAAAACTCATTCGGATTTCTGTCACCTTCTTCCTCAAGACAGACTCCCATTTCTCATTCTGCTCTGCCAGCAAATAACTGTCAACATGGTGCAATGTCCCATTTTCAGGTACACTTCTATGCATTGTTGAACATTGTTGCAGTGAAGTGGTTTTTTGTCTCTTCCTTAACCCACCATGCCCCAAAATAATTTGGTTGTGGGTTATTTCTTGATTGCTTTATGCTGTATTGTAGTTTTGTAACTCACTGTAACTAGATCCATTACTTGCAAGCGACAGTACACAAAGCAGTGGGGGACTTTGGTGGTACCTTACAAAGTACCAATTTCAGAGTGCTCTAACATTGCCAAAACTTTTATTGATGTAAGCAAGAATTTTCCTAAGGAATAGCTGAGGAGAAATTCAAAGTTTTGGTCAAAGTAGAACATTCCTCTGAATTAAGGACATCTTAAATCTGGGAAAGTTTTGAGGCAGTGATCACTCAGACTTTTCTTCTGCTTGTTTATGATAGCTATATATTAGTACCCTGACTGGGATACCAAGAAAAATATATAGGATTATTCTAATTATAAATGGTAAATTCTAGTTACCTTAACTCTGCCCTAATTCAATTCACTCTGATTCTTTTTCTTGTAATATTTCACTTACAACTCTTATTTGTATCTTAAATTTTCAAGTAACCTAAACTTCTAAATACTAAAGCGATTTTTTATAGCTCATTCTTGTTACAGTGCTGTATTAAAAAGCAGCTGGGTCAAACTCAGTTCCTTATGAATAGTCCTTGAAACATTAAAATTGCATGAATAGCCAAGAGCCTCAGTTGCATAACCAAGGCCAAGGAGGAGCCAATAAATCTCTGCCAGTTAGCCCTATTCATCAGTAACTTTTGTTTGACTAAAGCACATTGGCTAGAAAAGCAACCTGTCATAGTTCGAAGATTTAGAGAGATGAAGAACCTCTTGCTTCCCTTGATAATTTGTCAGAATAATGAATCATTTCTACGGTGAAAAATGTTGTGCATTACTCCTGATTTGAATCTGCCCAACTCTCCAGCCATAACCTTTACTTTGTGTTACGATTTTCATTGCAGTTCTAAAGAGCCAGTATAAAACCAGTATGTTTTCTCCTGCTTCAAGAGACTTACTTACATTTCTTAATCAAGGAGGCTCTCCATTTTGATAGGGCAAATGGATTTAAAAAATCATAGTTCTCAGAGAGAAACAGTTTCATCAGAACTCACACCATTTTGGGTGACTTTCTCTTGCAACACTCCCATGGTTCAACATCCCTTCAACAATATTGAGTTGGAAACTACAGCATGCTTTTTTGTCACAGTGTGCATCCAGAGGTAATACTAATCTTGGGTCCTTATCAGTCTCTTCCTGGAAAATAACTCCTTCTCCTTTTACGACAGCATCACACTAGGAACTCTTGTGAACTTCCAGTTCAAAAGTTCCTTACATCCCTTCCAGACCTACCATTTTCCAGTGTATAGCTTACCTCATTCCTGGAAATTCCATCTGGCTATAAGAAAAAAACAAACTTCACCGTAACAACAATAAAAAACTGCAATACGTTGCACAGAAAAGTGGTGGAATCTCCCTCACTGGGAATATTCAAGACTCGGCTTGTCAGGGCGTGGATAACCTAATCTAAATCTCTGCTTCCTACAGCAGTTCAGATGGTGTCTGGAGGTCCTTTCCAACTTGGGTTTTGCTATGACACATGATCACATGCTTGCTCAAATGCATTTCATTCATTCTCCATTGAAGTTTTCAAAAACCCAAGGCAAAAGCTTACAAAATCCTTTGGTCTTGTAGGTTTGTAATGCCACTGCTAGTTCTCTCAATACCAACCCGGTATCTGCTTCTAAGCTCTTCTGCGTGAAAAGTTTGATCCATGTAGTATTGCAGTACAGTGAACACTTCTATTAGATACATCGTGTATTCACACCATGCTCATGCTCATGCTCATTAATTGGCTCGACTCTTTACCACCAAAAAGGCACTCTGCAGGCAGCTGCATGCTTCTACACCACCAGCAGCAGATTCGGCCGCACAGGAACTCTGTTCAGGGCACACGCTTCTCTGCGCACAAACACGTGCGCACGTCTCCTAAGATGGCTACTTGGGTCTGACAGTTCACCACCTCTGGCTTTACCTTTCAGCCCAAAGGATGTGTTTACACATCTGACTACAATATGTCCTTGCCTGTTTTATTCGTAACTTTCTTTGTAAAGTTACCATTCTAACAGTTCTCTCCCTTCACACCTTTACCTAATTGCTTGCCAACCTTTCTTTGTGTATTTTAATGATGAAGTATTCAGGAAATAAAAGATAATCTCATATTAAAATATGCTCTCTGGCGTTGGGATACAGTCTGATTTTGTAACGAGATACTGTGTACCTGACAAGACGATAAGTCAAACATCTATGGCGAAACATTGCAATGCAATTGTTTGGCAGCCTAAGCAGAGTGAATTTCTTCACCAAAGTCCAGATCCCATTCATAAGCTACATTTCTATAAAAGCTGCTTTTTTATATATTCCCAACAACTGTTTCATCAAGAGGTGGCCACATTTAACATTCTTCTTTATGGAAAATCTTAACTTCCAGCTGTATTTACCTCCTCCCAAATGAACTCATTTCACCACAAATTTACAAAAATATATAAAATAAGGTTGAGCAACCAAACTCAAAGTTCTCTTAAACTCAAGCTGGCAAACCAGGATGAGAGCACTTTATTACAGACCTTTGGAGCAATCCACAGATTTCTACAAAGTTAAATGTCACCTGCTCCTCCCTCTGCTAGTCCCAAGGGGCAGCAAGTCTTGCGGCACCCTGATCATTCTCCTTAAAACCTCCTTTGGAAATCATCCAGATGATGGCCTTCCCCTGCCTGTGTCTGCAGGCAAAGCACATTCTTGATTTCAGCTCTCCAGAAGAAGTAGAAACTATGCTGGTATCACTGACCAGCTGTTTCCCAGGACTAAAACCATGGCAGATGACCTGTTCCAATGGTTCAGCCGCGCCGGAGGCTAATACATCTCCGGGTCCTCTGCAAGAGGGTGAGGTTGGGAAGAATCTCTATCTTTTTGATATTTCATCCTTTAGATCATTTCCTGGATGCTACAATAATCTTCTCTCTCCAGCTATCAAGACAGCGAGCCCTAAGCGCTCGCTACTACTAGTCTTTCTGTAAAGGTCGCCGCACTCTACAAACGATTTGTGGCAGGCTGTAACGCAGGAGGGAAGACAAACAAATACCCCGCTAAAGAAAGAGAAAGCAAAACAACTGCATCACGGTTTGCTCCCGTTTCGTTTGTCTAACACTGCGGCTGAACAAAACTCTTGAGGAGTTTCGTGGCCTGTGAAACAGTATCTGCAAATCTTTAACCAATGAGGTTGTCCTTAATGGTTGGATTAATTCAAATTGTATAAAACTGCTTAGATTAAGACTGCACTGCTTTCACGTGAAGTAGCACAGCAACAACGTGTCAGAGAAACAAACACAGGTTTTGTCCTGTTGACTCTCAGGCTGCTAATTATGACAAAGGGGGGAAAAGCCCTGGTACGTGGCCTGTGATCTTATCCCTTATCCTTTCTGACCAGCACAATCTGGCAGAAAAGAAAGAGCGCTACTGATAAGAAGGAGTATCTCCCTCTCTTTTAAGTGAAGGTATAGTAGCTGCTCTCCTTCAAGTCAAGCAGAGCTTGTAGTACAGTATTTATTTAAGAAGTTTTCCAATATGATGAATTATTAACTTGTTTCGATTGTGTCTTTTTGGATTAGACTGAGGAAAAGAAGTACAACTCCCACACTGTCTCCGGATCTCAGCATCACTTTTCTTTTGATCAGTGCACTTTGGACTCACAGAAGCAAATTGCAGTCATATTATCAGTCAAAAAATGCTGCTGAAAAACAGCACTTGCATTAACAATTTAATCAGATGCTTTTGAAATCATTTACAACAACAGTTAACCCAAACATCCACCTGGGATGGTGCAAGTCAGTTTGATGTTTGTATTTTCCTACTTACTGAGACCTTCCGACAGGAAGAGCTTGGTTATTACACACCATCTGCCTTGTCACACATTTACACGGAGCTTTTAGGAAAGGCAGTGGGGGGGAAAGGGTGCCTTTATTACACTGCTGACAACCAACTTCACTTCCATGGGGGATATTTGAGCATCATGCCGAATGTCTTTCTGAAGCAGGGGCTTAGATGAGAAACAACTGGCCGATCCTCCTCTTAGATGAGAACAAAGCGACAGGAGAGATAACAGATGCCACACGGGCTGTGGGGCCGGGCAGATTTGTTCTTAGCAATGCTTCTTGGTGCCTGAAACGTCAGATGATCAAATAGCAAAGATATGGTTATGACGGCTTCCCTGTCCCAGTTATTAACAAGAAAAATGGAAATTCTCCCTTTATTTGTGAACCAAGGTGGTCCAGACACACAAGAGACAAACTATGTGCTCTCGTTGAGCACGATACCACAACACACTGGTAACCCAGCATTCTGCGCCGGTCATAAGTTTTCACGAGGATTTTAATGGTTCTGCGCTTAAGTGCAACACCCAACACGCCTAGAACTGACTCAAGACGTACTGCTGCGATACCCGCAATCAGAAAAGGCTCCTAAACTATCAGCCTCTGATTTAAAAGGCAAAACATTCTCCATGGCTAATCAAGGCTTTTCTTCCCCACGTAACTCTTACACAACTTTCCCTCTCTCTTACTTAAATCCGCCTATTGCGACACGGCACCACCAGACTCGGCTACTTCGCTGAATTTGGGTTGAACAAACGCAGGTGATTTTGTGGGTTGGCAGAGCTATCGGTAGGAAATCAGGCTGGCTGTTTTAGTTAAATGAGCAGTAAAACGATACGTAAGCTTAAGTTTCCAAATATATGTCCCTGCCATACATTGAGGTAAGTAAAACTAGCTCATCACCCTCATCTCCACTGAAACTATTTGAAGGCAGAGCGAACATTTTGAAATGATGACTGCATTTTAAAAGACCTCTGAAAGAGCACAGAACCCAGACATTCAAGAAAGTTTTCAAACCACAGGGAAGATAAGACAAAAACAAAGCGGCAGTGGCTAGACAAACCTCACTTGAAAGGCTTGATAACTTTTGTCTGACTGCTTTTTTCAGAGGAAGTTAGACATTAGAAAAGCTATCCTGCTCTCAAAATGTAACAGTGTGGTCCTAAAATTTAAAAAAAAAAAAAAAAAAAAGAGAATGACAATGACAAAGGCACAGACATTTTGGCAGTATCCGGGGAAGTCTGGCAGGCGGCAGCAAAAAGCACAGATCAAAAGAACACGTAAGTTCTTTTATTGTAGAAAATACCTAGAATTCCATGTTTATCTTACCACAATAAGCTACTGAATGGTTATCTAAGCTGCTCTTGTTTTGCCAGGCGTCTCAATACATCTGTAGGTTTTACCCCATGTTAGTTGTAGTCTGGTGTGTTTGAAATGCTACACAGCAAGTAAATCTAATCTAAAAGGTTATACGCCTCCTTAGGAAAAGCAGTCTTCACAGAGAGTGATCACCTCGAACAGAAAATCTTTTTGGTAACAATTCAGAATTATCTGCCCCAGTTTCTACAACTAAAATCACATAGCTGTGATATATCACAAAAAGCCCAACTCCTTCTCTCTCTAGTAATACATTGCTAATAGGTATTGCGAGAAATCCACAAAAGTACATTAAAAAACCACCAACCCAACATGAGAAGCATCTCACAAGTACCTGTTTGAGTACTTGTGAACTTCTTTTTTTTTTATTTCCTCAGTTCTTTCATAAACTATTAAAAGTTCCCCTAAATTCCAAGCTGGCTTTGCCTATATAACACAGTCACAAAGAAATCCGTCTAACATATTATAACTGGAACTATTCTTGGCAAAATAATGTCTCTGAGACAGGTTTAAGTCATGCAGAAACAAGACTGAACTTGTGAGTTCACTGTTTCTTTAAAACAAAGCAACACCTGCTGTCACAGCATGAGGGAAAAGAAGCATCTGAAAGCCAAAACATTACAGAGAAGCAGAAGATGACAAGGGAAAAAAAGTAGCTCGCTCATCTTTGCTGTCCGGATTATCTTCAGAGTAGAGGTCTACTGTTTTCTAACCCCTTCAATTCAGAAGAGGCCCACAAAGTAGCAGTTACTCCAAAGTCCTGGAAGACTTCCAATAAATAGATTACACCTTACACGTAAACACTCTCTATAATTAGAGAAGAAAGCATCTTGGTTTTTGGACAGCGCGTGACAAATTTTGAAACCATGAGATGAAATCAAATTGTATTTTAACGTGGTTCAAGGGAAGCCTTTCTTCTGTAGACCGTCACTCTCCCTCGCAGGAACATCTGATAACTACTGCAGTAACCTAAATTCATTTGTGCCTTTCAAAATCAACCTAGAAACACCTACAGACAATAGGGTAACAATAATGAACACTTAAGGACATTCCTTCTTACAAGGAACAGTCTTTTGAAAAAAAAAAAAAAAATCTACCCAAAAGTTTCCATTAACTCTTACACAAGCCCCACAGAGGAAAGCCCTGGCGGCTCAGCGGAGCTGTACCTGGCTGGCAGAGGAGCAGCAAAGAGCTGAGAGGCTCCTTTTTCTTCTCGGTTGTGCCATGGGAGCATGAGTGGCTACCTCCTCCTCAAAATCCATCCCCTCGGTAGCAGACTGTCACCAGCATGGAGCGACAGAACCAGGAGCCGCACGAGTCCCTCTTCCTCCTGGTGCAGATTTTCTATAGGTGTGCATATGCAGCAGAGCCCCATCTGATGTGAAATTTTGTTACACATCCGGGTGTATGAATGACTCACATATTAAAAATACAGGTTTCTCATGGTTGCATGCTTGCATACGGGTGGGGATTGAACAAATACACATTCGCACATGGGCTAGAACTACCCTTCTGTGACAGGGTTAACACCCGAGACCAGGAGGTCACGATTTAGCAATGAAAAAAGAAGGTAAAAGATGCACGGTAAAGAGACATACACAAGAAGCGCGATCAAAGCTATACAAATGCCTAATGCTACGGTGAAATCTCTCGTGGAATTAAGCTACGGCAACAACCAAGGACCACCCGTGACCTCCGCAATGGCCCAGGCACTACTGAACGCTATTCACCGGCCTCGGGAAGAAACCTGACTCCTACTTGCAGTAGGGTCCCAGGCTCGGTATGGGATTAACCCAGTTGTCCAGGACGGGAATAGAAAGCTGTGGCCGGGAGCCGTGCCTCGGTAGCAGTGCCCGTCAGCTGCCGGGCGCGAGGGAGCTGTGGGAGCGCGGCGGCGTGCCGGGGAGCAGCAGCGGCAGCAGGTGCCGGCAGGACCTGCCCGCGCGGGACGGACGGCGCCCGCCACCGCCTCCGGTGCGGAAAACACTTGGTAAAAATAAAATCGAGGGGAAGTACACTTGAGCCAGAAATGAAACGCTTGCATCTGATATCAGAGGAAGAGCGCGTCGGTCAGACAACCTGCTGGGGGTTCGAGCCAATTGTACGCCGGTCAGCAGGAACGTTTTCATCGACATCAATACCAGTGCCAGGAGGGCCAAGAAAAACATTTTGTGAACTGCCCCTCCTCGCTCCATCCATCCCACCCCACCCTTTTGCGATGTTCAGAAGGGAGAAGTTCTCCGCTGATTTCCAGAAAGCTTTTGATGCTGTGTCTATCACATGTTTTCATTTAAATTCTCCAGCGACAGACGCGGACTGATTGCCTGCGGTAAACCAGAGAGGGACCCCGGGCTGCGGAGCGCAGAAACCCTTCTCGGCCCCACTCACCCCCACAGGAGTATGCCAGGGGCTGGCAGAAGGCACCGTCCTGCCTGCACCCCCAGCGCTGGGCTTCTTAATATTAGCCAAAAAGGATGGCTGATCCTTAGTAAAAGAATGCTGATCCTTAGTAAAAGAACCCGGAATGCTGCCGGCCGTTAATGCCGGTATCTGCGATAACACGGTGATTCCAGTCCAAGTGCAGAGGAACAGCGAGGTTCTCCCATATCCCTGGGTAGTAGATGTTGACATAATATTGTCTTTTTAATGCAAAGCTATCAAGCAATTTTAATATGAAATAGCTTTTTCGAAAAATAAATACATGATATGCATAATGAGAGAGTGAAATTAGCACACATCATCTGTGAGGTTTTGGAGGTTTTTGCTTTTTTTTTTTTAAAGTCTTTTAGGGGAAAATATAGCCTAGATCAAGAATTTACGGAAATGAGCATTTCTCTGTAAAAAAAAGGGAAATAAAAAAGCTTCTTAAAATCTATAGGAAATGTTATGAATTTCTTAGCTTTTCAGGTATGCATTTTTAATGGAAGTGCTTATGTTACATGTATATTTTTAAATTAATTTTTTTACATTATGCTAAATAATTCTTCTCCCTTCCAAACAATATTTACTGTTATTTAAATCAACCCACCTATGTCCTTCAACTATTTATTTATTCAGCCAATGGGAAGTAAGTGACATTTCTTATTACTTATTCTAATCAAAGTCAAACATTTGTTCCTTCTGTGACTAATTTATTACTAATTACAACAGTCTGATGTATGGTATTTTGTGTTACTAAAAATAGGGCTATAAATGAATAAATACAGCTAAAATTATGCTTTCAAAGCACAACGGAAGAAAGCCCAAAGCTCATACATAGCCATTGACAGCAGGTCTGTTTCCAGACTTTAGACACCCACATACCCACAAAATAGGTGTAAATTGGAAAAGCCTCTGCTTATTCATCTGGCAGTAAGTGTATCTGGGAGTGAATACATCATGTAAAATTTAAAATCAGACTCAACTGCTTTCAAGTACAAAAAATATTTTAACTCTTTGGGTTTTCGTTGTTTACTTCTTCCTTTTGCTGCCTTCCTCTTTCCTTGGAAGACAGACGTCTGTCTCCATACTGAAAAAAATACTTAACTTCAGTAGAAATTGAATTACAATTAGTTTTTCTATTTTGAATGAAATCAATGCAAAAGCATGGAGACAGTCTATTAAATGTATATGTAAGAAATGCAAACCCCTTAGAGGCTGAAATATTCTTAAAACTTAGTTGAGGTCTGGAATTTACAGTCATGAGACATTAACATAGTCAAGAATTTAGCAATCCAAACCAGAACTGGACATTCATGCGAGTATCAAGAAGATCCAGTCTTACAACTAACAGGAACATAATTGTGGAAGATAAAAGAAATCTCAAGATGTGGGACAACATAATACGTAACTACTGAAGATCAGAATGCACATGATGCGCATGGCCAATTATCCAACATCCACCTCCTGAGAGGTTGTTAGAACCTCCTTAAGAACCTGTGGCAGAAGCCATGGTGAAAAATATACTATTGGTCTTTCTGGATTTCTAACATAACCTAAAAGAATAGCTTCGCTATTCCTTTCGTTAACAACTAATCTTGATTTTTAGGTTATTTTTTTTTTTTTTAAGTGAAGTGCACCTATGGCAGTGAAAAACTTTCCTAAACTTAAATAAATGAAAATGCTCAGTGTTTACTAAGGCAGCAATCTCCTAGTGAATGAATGGAATCACTACAATCCACAACACAAGAGCACGCACAAAATGCAGCAGCACAAAAGGTACTAATTAATGACCAAAAACCCCCACAAAACCAAAAAAAGACCCTTCAAAATGTAATCTCATCCCACAAAAAGTCCCTGTGTTGGCTTGATGTGTCAAGATGCAAAACTTAATACCACCAGATTCTGAATTTACTGAACTGACACAATGATAGGGTGAACGTTAAAAACACACATCTTGGCGGCTGCTGTCAAGAGTCACAGGTGTTGGATGCAATTTTAACAGCAGCACTGTTTCTCATGGCGTACTCAACTCATTAGAAGAGAAAGGAAATTGGAATACATGTTCATAAGAGATTTGCTCGCCTTATTTACTCTTGTTCTCTTATTTGAGCCCAGAAAGGAGATTTAAATCCCAGGGATTATGGTTAAACCAAGCCAGTTAATCAGGTGACTTTGGTGCAATCTGCCTTTGTTAGAAAAACAACTGAAAAATGCTGTAATTCAGCAGCAATGGTCCAGAGGTGCATTTACTTTGCTAATGACTGCCATAAATATGTGCTCCCCTCCCAAGTGACAATGTGCAAAGAGCACAAAAATGTTCCCAGTGGGAAGCTAACAGGACTATGCAGCTGAAAAGAGAACAACCAAAGCACATTCACAACCATTTGCAGGGAAATGATCTTGAGACACAGCAAATATTCATAAATATCGAGGCTAATCACAGGCTACAGAAGGAACCCCTGACCAATGACCATGGAAACTATGCTGTAACCTCAGCTCTACCACCAGCATGTTCTTTTGCCCATGGTCTTTTGACCAAACACCTTTGCCTGTCTGTGATGCTCCTCATCCACCAAACTAGCAATCCTCACACCTTCTGTAACACACATCCAGAACTACAGATCAGAGAGAACACCTGTTCAAAAACAGCACAGCCAAAGATGTCTGTAGACCAGGGCTTCATTTTCACTTCTGTCACAAACTTCTTGTGCTCTCATAAGTGAATAAGGCACTTGAAATGAATTTTGGAGTCACTGACAAGCCTGATCTAGAATAGCGCTCTGAGGACATCTACTATGCTGCTCACCCCTGAGTGCGACGTGAGGCACAGCAACTTGAGGTGCTTTGGTTTAAAAGTAGAGTTGGAAGAGGAAGCAGTGCCAAAGCACCCTTCATACACCAATCTACTTCTGCAGGGTTTGTAAAGAAGGAGGAGAAGATTTGGCTTTCTGGTTGCCTAAGCCTGAAGGACGTTCAACAGCCACATCTCTGGGCAGAGGACCTTGATAACCAGGCTACAGCAACATGGGGCCAGGGCTTTCCACCACTGACTCCTGAAACTTTGCTGCTGCACCAGGTCCTCGTGGCCAGGGAGAGCATGAAGAGAAGAGCTCAGTTCTGCAGTCCTGTGATGAGGATCATTCAGCAGCTGGCCTGAGGGGCTAACCACAAGGCTATGGAGGCCAAACCTTGTAACGCGTCATTGCTCAGTGGCTTGACTTCAAAAGGGAAAATGTAAGGTCTGCCTATCCCAAACACCTCCAAGTGTCCCCAGAGGAAGGAGGGCACCAGGCACAGGTTCAGAGGAGGCAGGAGGTGCCTCTGCCACAGGGGTGGTCACTACCAGGCCACTGTGCAGGACACGGGGTCTCCTCTCCACCACCGTTGAAGGACTTAGTTCTGCACTGAACCCAGCCATCAAATGAGGCCCTGCTGACTACTTTGGTGCAGTTTTTGGTAGTCATCTACAGAGACAACCAAAAAAGCACCAGTACTAAACTGAGTATATGCAAAAACACATCTATAAAAGCCACAGGATATTTTTAGGTTTCTGAAACGTAAGGAATTTCAGGTGTCTACAGTAACTGGGAGAGGTTTCCATGGGCAACTCTCTTGAATGCAGCTGCCTGAACTCTGCTTTAAGGGATACCCAAGTCCTAGATTCCATAAGCACTGAAACAAGATTACTGCAGGCATTTATTCAGTCAGCTGAATACAAAGTATTCTAAAAATAATTTTCCTTGTCATAAAATTAGGTTAAAAAAAAATACACGTACAAAACTCACGTGAACAAAGGTAAGGATACAACAACTACCCGGGACTTCTCACTTGCAAACAGTACGTGCTACTTAAAATGCAGAGGCGCTGCCACAGAAGAAAAGTTACTAGTCCTGTTGGGGCAAAGTAACTGCACTGGTGTGTGGTTTGCATGGGGAGAGGGAAGGAAAAACAAAAGGAGTTGCTTTATTAGCCTTTTTGCAGCTTTGTTTTGTTTGCTTTTTCAAAATAACAGCTTTTGTATTACTTTTAACTGATAGATATAAATGAAGAAACTTATGTTTATCAAAGCACGTATTAGCACTCTAGTTAAACTCCACTCACTTCCAGAGAAACCTTAGGGCTAGTAGTTTAATACCAACCTTAATACGTTGCCTTATTTTTTTAAAGTAAAGGGTAAAATCGAAAGACTTTCCACTGAGACGTTCTACTAGGAATATTCTTCTGCCTCAACATTTTCACTTACAGTCAATACAAGCTAAATCCACTTTACTTTGCTAATGAACTAACTCTTTGTTCATTTATCTATCAAGCTATTTATAAATATCTCACAATCACCGCATTATCTGGGGGCTAAAGAGCATGTTTCAACTCAAAACAAATGGACATGTCATCTCATGTCCTTCCATAAACAACAGCTAAGGGCTCGGATTCCAGCAGAGGTTTAAGCTTATAATCATGTTTCGTATGTTCAGTTCATAGCTTCACTTAGGTGCTTTTAACAACGCAAAACAAGAGCAGTTGCCCTTAACATACAGCAGCACTGGAAAGCAATAAATTGTTGCACCAGATGGCACATGAGAGAGGGGACACGTGTGGGTGCTGCGGAGGGTCCTCCCTTCCTGAACGTGCAACGTGCTCTCTTGGGCTTACAAAGACTATCCGGGGAGGAGGGGGAATCGCCATCTCATTTGGGCAAGGAGATAGTGCCCATCGGCGGAGAGGGGGCAGGAACTCACAGAAATCTCCTGAAACTATTTCTGAAACTTTTTTTTTTTCCCCCTGAACAGATACCTACAGCCTACGCTGGCACAACAGCAAGTTCTAGCTGTATGACACTGACCTCTTGGATAAAAATAGGCATTTTTTGATGACACATTATATACAGCAGTATGTGAACCAAGTAGTAATTCAACAAAATGGATTTTGTCAACGAGAAAAGTCTGCAGCAACATATATCCAGATTAAAATCACATTCTTCACAGATGCTGTGTACATTTTAAAATCAAATGTAATTTTTTAAACTCTGGTTTTTAACTGGTACAGACCAGGAAAGTATTCACACAATATTAATACTACATCAATTTCTCCCTACACGATTCCATGGCATGAACCAGCAACAGTGTAATGAATGCAAAATACGCTAGTTCATTTGACACACTGCCATTTGTACATATTCTAGCACTAAATAATTAACACTCTGACTTTGGAAGAAAGGTTAAATTGAAATTAATTCTATAATATTCCCATTACTGGCTTAGTTTCAAGATATAACTAGGAGTGTAAAAGCAAAAGAGCTGTGACCGAGAAAAATTAGTTAGTGATCTCTTCACTTTGTACTCCTTTCAAATCCATTCACTTTAATAATCAATACATGTTCCAAAAAGTTTATTTAACCTTGCCTAATCAAGCAATGCAGAACGTCAGAAATCCTTTATACACTGTTTTTTCATCTGGAATTAGACAATGTGCTTACCATATTCTGCAGCCTCCTCATTCCCGAAATCCTACCGAGGATTTACATTGAGCTGAAGTTTTTCTCAGGTTTACAATTCTCAGGTGTCTTTAGGCAGAATCTACGATTTTTCTCTTTTCACATTTTTAAGCTCGGACATTAACTGCCGCAAGCCCCCACCCTTTCCCACTTAGATCCAACCCGTTTTCAAATGAAGCGATTTGAACCAACTAAACTTTGTAGCCCCAAACCTGCTCCCCGTTATCGGATCAGAGCGGTGGCAGCGGGGGGGCTATCCCTTACCTACTGATGGTTACTTATCTGTCCTGATTGATGTAAGCAGAGCAGTGGTTGCAACTAAGAACCCAGGGATTTTACTCTCTCTCCAGAGGGACTGAAAATATCCCCTTTTGTTTATACCTAAAGCCCCAAACTCCCAATAACGTTTCTATTGCTGGACTTTTACCTTCAAATATGTTTATATTTACTCAAGGAAAAAAAAAAAAAACTATTAAGAAATGCCCCAGAGTTACCCCGTGATATCGAAGCATATACTCAAAGTCTGTTTAACCAACCAATACTATGATTCGTTAAAAAAAAAAAAAAAAAGCCTCGGTATTTTTGCAGATATCAAATGCTGGAATAAATGCTGTTGTAATGTTAGGGTTCTATTTTAACAGTTACAGGAGAGACATCTGGCAATAATCTACAAATAAATACAGTGTCTCCATTCTTAGTTTCTCCTCCAAAACACTACCTAGGACATTTTTGCAGCATGATTCATATAATCAACATAATACATTACAATGCCTTTCAAATAATTCCGAATTCTCAGTTCATTCAATAAAGAACTCGCTTCTGAAAGAGAAAAGGGAACATGCCATGCCAGAAAACTTGCTTTATTGACTCAGCCCTGCTGCCAGGAGGAACAATGCGGTGAAGCAAACTCCACGATTTCAACAGCGTTTTTTTACAGCGAGGGCAGAGAGAGAAAGAGGCTTATTTACCGAAATGTGAGATTCCACAGGTGAGGCCAGAGACGGTCTGAAATCCTCTTCCTTTAGTTCCAAAAGTTTTAATTTATGGTGAAGCCTGTAATAATCCTTTCAAGCTGCCAGGTAAAACGCACGCCATATCTCAGCCGTATTTTCTTTCACCCTTTTGCAGCGTAACTTTGTTATTTGCATAAAGCTTAGTTCTGGCCTATGGGACTTTTTGAACATCTACATGTTAGATTAGCTGTCTTGACATGCTCTATCAAGCATGACATCATGGATCTCCATGGCAACCTTAACCACACCTGCCCAGATGCCAGACTTACCTGTCATGTTCAGACCTAACTGAACATAACAAAAAAAAAACCCTCAACCACCATTTTGCAGGCACTCAGCCTTCCACAGGCACCGGAAGCGTGGGTTGGTTTTTTTTTAAAACTGGTGGAAATCTAATTTCGTTTGCCAATAAATTTGTCCTTCACAGAGCACTGGCTGAAACGCTAGAGCTGTTGCCGACCCTTCCACACCTCCCGGTGTATCTCCGAGTCAAACACCAACAAAAGAAACCTGTGGCAAACATCTTCCAGCGCACTTTCTAAAGTGCGTGCTCAAAAGCTCCAGCTCTGAAAAACTTCTACACCCTCATTTTTGCTCTCCGCCCCTCAGAAAGGGTTGGTTTTTTTTAGCGAGGTGACTTGTAAAACAGGTTCACAGCAGGGATTACCCCCCCCCCCCCCATGGCCAGGTTAGCATTTTAACCTCTTAATTGCAAACTCTTGTTCATCCCCGCAGCCGCCGGCCCAGCTTTTATACCTGCTCCTGCTCTTCCCTTCGCTGCTGACCGGACTCAACCCCACCTAAGCGGGTGACCGTGTCCTGCCATGAGCTCAGCGGCAGATGATTCACACCAACTCGAACTTCAGAAGACTGAGACTGTTTTCCTCCTTCCTCTCTCTTTTTTCCTTTTCTAACTTTCCTGGGGATTACGTTAGCGCCTTGCTTTCATTAACCCAGACGAGACAGCCTTGGCAGAGGCAAGGTATCCAAAGCTCCTGCAGAAACTTGCATTACCTATTAAAAAAAAAAAAAAAAGAAAAAAAAAAAAGATTTTTCTTCCTCGGCTTTCCAGGCTGCCGGGTGGAGGGAGCTCCGGTGCCCGGCTGCCGGGTTGTGTTGCGAGGGGGCAAACCGGCAGCGTGAGGGCGAGCGGCCGGGCTGCGGGTCGCAGAGCTGCGGCCCTGGGGTGCTGCGTTCCCCTGCGGGCATTTTGGGGTGCACAAGGCACGGTACGCCTGCACACCCCCCTCCCATCCCCGCTGCTGCAAGCTCACGCCCCAGTTTACCGCACAGACCAGTTCAGCTGCCGGGTATTTGCCTTGTGGCAGCATCCCAAGGCCCTTGTGCAAATAAAGACGGCCCCTGTCTCTGTGAGCTTTCCTTTGCAGAATAAGGTATGGCGAACAGGGTAACAAACCTGCGGGCTGGAGGAGGGACGATCTGTGTGCACAGCTGGGAGGTTTCAGGTCACCCCCTAAGTTAACCATCAGTAATCCCCAGTGGCATTTTACCTGCCCATGATTGTGCTTCTGATTTGCGGCAGGTTATCAACACTAGAAAAGGGTCCTCAGGAGGCACAGCCGGGGAGGGATTTATCTGAATAAACGAAGCCTGGAGGAAGCCATTAATACGCAGTGGAAGATATGGCCAACATTCAGAGCTGACCTTGCTGGTGGAGGGGATACAGTATGATCTAACAACATCAATTGTTTTTTTCCCCCGATCGTTTATTTTCTGCAAACCAGGGGGAAGTCTGCCATACTCAGCTACTGATGGTTAAAACGGACACAAGAAGAAAGCCCACGAAAGAAAGACACAGTTACTTATCTTGATTTTCTGGCCCATTTTTGTTGGTTATGGACCTGACAGGGTTTAGAGCAACCTGGAAGACAAATTATATGATATCCAAGGGACTGTCTCCTGACTGCAAATATTGGGGTGTTTTATGTTCCAGCTGAACCATTTGACATAGAGATTAGGAAATGGTGTTGCATTAGCTACTATCCTTGATAGATCTCCCACAGTGGGGAAATTCCCACCATGGATAATTTTGCCACTTTCCAGATATTGGAGCAGCTGGAGAAGTAAGACAGGAGGAAAGGAACCTGGAAAATAAATCGTGACATTTAAATTCATGTCTTCCCATACTTCTTACAGATTTTGTATGTGACATATATATGCTACATACACATACCTACTACACGTGTATGTAGTTTATCCTCTATACCACTGCTACACACATACATATATAAGGGGGGGATAAAAGGAACTATGTATGCTAAACACACATATACACCCTCTGAAGCAAAACTGTATTGTGGTCTCACTCGTGGAGCTGCTAAGTCAGTGTGCATTATGCATACACATATACAGACACATATAGATATGTATGTATACACACATAACCTATGTGTACCTATACACAGAGATACGTATACACACACACACAGACAAACACAAAATACACGCATACGTGTGTGTGCACGCATAGACACAATTGGTAAGAAAAAAACCCTCTAAACTGTAATACCATGACCATCATAATCTTACTGCATCTGATGAGTCAGACTGTTGATACATTACATTTCAATGAAGCAATTTTCTTACAATCAACAGGTATAACTTATTTCTGCATGGTTTTAATGTGGCTTCTGTTCAGTTTATCTTTTTTTTTTCGAAGTTATGCTGAATGGATGGAGTCTTCAGTCTTTCTGATTCCCAAGAAAGGCAGTTTGATGCTCTAATAGTACTTTTGAAGTTATTTGTTTTAAAATTATTAAAAAACTCATTAACACATTACATACAATACATATGTCTAATCATCAAAAAATAGAAGCAGGAGACATTTGCATGAATTTTACCCTCAATAAATTAGAAAGGATGACACATTTTAAACAAATAACAGGAACAGTTACTGCATTCCTTCTGTAATTTATTGCCTTCAGAAAAGACTCAAATTACAAAATGTGTAGGGTGCAATGCTGTAGGCTGTTCAAACTGGGTTTGCAGAGTCTGTAACACTGGAACTAAATATTTACATGACTCCAAAAGATCTAATCTCTGGATTTCACCCCCCTCCCACCCCCTTTATTTAATTTGTATGCTATCTTTATCCACCACCCAGCACATTCCACACAGTCGCTAAAGTTCATGGAAGAGATAAGTGGGGAGAAAAAAAAAATAATCAAGACTTTCAAAGGAGAGGAGGGAAGCTGTTTAAAAATAAGGAATAGATCATCCTCGTTAGAGCTGAAGTCTTGCAGTAATTTTATCGGAATACATATGGATTCTAGCGGTTGTGTTCCGAGGCAGTGATAGCACCTGGGATCTCTAGAGACTCTCTCAAAGAGAAGTTGTGCGGGGGGGTGTTACCAAACGACAATCTTTCCAAACCTGTAACAATGGTCTGATCTCCAAAGGTTTAGAAGGCTTCAAAAGAGGCTGGGAATTCAGTAAGAACTCCCATAACGGAGTACAATATTGTTTTTACTCCTTACTTACAATTAATTTTCTGTTAGTGCTGAAATACCTAGAAAACACTAAGAAAAAAACCCAAAACTTTTACAAAAGGTTTGCTGTCAATCATTTGTTAAACTGAGAATAACGGGCACGAGATATTTCAGCCTGAACTCTAAATTCTGCCGGTTGATTGAAAAAAAAAAAAAAAAGAATTATGGAGTAGAAGGTAGATTGGCTGTAAAGCTGAAGAGATTAAACTCTAACATTGCACCCAAAACCAGAGCCCAGAGTTAGGCTGTGAAGAGATCCTTGCACGGCATTCCCTGAATTCAGAAGGTCGGCGTGATGGCAGCCTCCACCTGCTCTGAGAAATACATCAGCGTGTCACATCACCTCTGACCCTACATCTACTTTTCGCTGCTGAAAGGCGATTGCAGGCAGGCGAGAAGCAAACCACCTTAAGGTACGCTGCTGACAGACCAACGCGGATGTCAAAACAGCTTGGAGGAGGCAGATACCTGTGGATAAGTCCATTCTGTTTGTATTAAAAGACTCAAAAATAGAGAAGAAAGCAAATGAAAGGGTAACAGAGCCAGCTAAAGCATACAGACACACTCTACAGATATTTTCTTTTCTCCCGGGCGGTGGTGCCAATACTGAAAGTGGAACAGAAGTTAACAGCTGTTCCATATTTTCCCTTCAGCTGCGAAAAGTAGATGGAGACCTATATACTAAGATCAAGAGTCTCACCTTCATCCCTTTCTCCATGTATATCCCCCCAAAAATGAAAAGCTCTTCAAAAATGTCAGTTTCAACAAACAATTCCAAGGTAATATTGAATAGTTTCATTTTTATTATTGTTTCTTTGAATTTCAAGGGAGCAACTGAATCTTAGGCTACATCCAAAAAAAAAAATCTGCGTAATGCTTTGTTACATTCTCACCTTTTGTAATGAGGTAACACTCAATTTTGTAGGAGTTATAAGGACCGTTTAACAAAAAGCAAGATATGAATTTGACTTTCATACCTGATCTCTCAGTCTCTCCTGGTGTCCCATTATTGCTGTAGCATGGTGGGGATATTTCTGTTTCAGATGCTCAAGAAAAGCCTCTCTCTTTCTGTCCATTTCCGAGGTTTGCATTCCCAGTATTTCTTTGGAACTGCGAGGGCCACCTACTGTATGTCTTCGAGGGATGTTGCGGGTGGACTTTGAATTAGAAGAAGTGTGACTGTTCGGGGTCGGAAGGAGCTCTTTAGATCGGAGACATTCTGCATCATCTAGCGATGTTACATGCAAACTGTTTTTTGCCTGATCTGAAAAAAAACCAAAAACCAAATAGTGTATTATAAGAACTTCATCCCAACATTCGCATTAGTAAGAAAAAGAAAATAATCGATATAAAAGCTCGGTCCTTTTAAAGGTCTGGCAGCGTTCAATGCATGTTCTGCATCATTAGGCATATACAGGTTGAAAGAAGTGGCCCGGAAATAATCACTTATATAAGTTATGCCCAGTACTTATATACTTTTAACACACAACTGCAGTATTGCCTTACAGAAAAGTGAACATCGTTAAAGTAGATGTTCCTTTTATATCATCTTTACCACTATGTGACTTGAAAAGAAGATCTGAGAGGGCCCTTATCCCCTGACCTTTAAAATCTACAGGATGCTTTCCAGGAGAAGAAACACGTTGCCTTCAATAGGCTCCAGTACACTTAATGGCCCCGTAACTAGTATCCTTAAGGATACTAACTGATAAAATTCCTTTGACAAAGCAGATTTGAAATCCTTAATCTTTTTTCAGTGTGTTTTCCACATGCTCTGAAACACCTATGAAATAAGATGAGGGTTTGGGAGGCTTTTTTTCCTGATTTCTGACTGTGGTCTGGTTTTAAATTTCATGGATCTCCCTTGGATTTTATACGTCTCAGGACAGCAGGCTGGAAAATACTACATCACTTTTTCAATAAACCATTTCTTAAGAACCAGAATAGAAGCAAGTTTTGCGTGATACATATATATATTAAAAAAAAAAAAAAACAAAACAAAACAACAAACCTCAGATAAATTTTACAACTTAAAATCTACTTTAAGACCAAAGACCATGACGATGTTTGTAAAGAGATAGGCAGACACGGCGGGTATGTAAGTGCTGGCTTATCTTCAGGTAGCTGTGTAACACGAACCCTCTGGTGCATGAAAAAGTGTAGTCTGGAGCCTTGTTACTTAATACCTTTGAAAAATCCCTCACTCCTTTGTCAGCAAAGTAAAAAAAAAAAAAAAAAACCAAACCCCAACCAAAAACCAGAAGCACTGAAAAGGCCTCTCCAAGTCCGATGTGGCCTTGCCCATCTTTTCGGGGCAGCCTCAGCCACCCCTGTGAGCGTTAACCCTTCCCAGAACCTCCCCAGGAGCAGGAAGCTCCTTCCTCTGCCTGTTTTTAATACAGCTCTATTTCTCTCTGTCCGACGCTTTTCGCCTCAGAGCCCTTTATCCCCCCAGCGACAGCCTCCCCCGCGCGCTGCCATTTGTACGGCTCTGCTGGTTGGACACAGGCACCTACTCGCTTCTTTTTACGGTTCAGTCAGTCAGTTTGACGCCCTGCCTGCCGCTTGCCTCAGGAGTTTTATGCTGAGGATTTTTCAGCTTTCTGGCGTGTGTTGTCGATTGCCTGCCAAGTCCCACGTAACATCGAGCCCTGGTAATAAGGTCAGTGCTCCATCGGCGGAGCCGCTGCCGCTGTGATGTCCCACAAATTTACATGGGGAACCAATTCCCTGGGGTTTCGCAACAGGACTGGGCCCCGGAAGGTCCTCAAAGCCTTTGCGTGTTTCTGTAAGCTCCCTATAATGCTCATGGATTCCAAATTATCAACAACATCCTCTCACGGAAACCTATCCCGAAAGCACAACCGGACACAGGAGCTCAGATTGCAGGTGGCACCACACTTTGATGAGCACAGATCCAGGCACAACTTTGGAAACAGGTCTGGTTCCCGGGGAAGTTTTGCTCTCCTGAAGATTCAAAATGCCACCTCTGATCTCCGCAGCATCTTCTGAGGCCTTCTTAGAAGCACAGTCCTGGTGAAACCTTCAGAGCGGCAGCCTGACATGTACATACACACACATACACACTCACACTCAACTTTTCCAAGCACAACTCAATTACAAAAACATCCAGCCTCACCAAGTACCGAAAATTCAGAGAACCGACTGCCAGGTACACTGAGCTTTTTTGAGAAAAGTGGCAAAAAGGAGAATTTTGCTTGCAAGAAGAAAGCGTGGCTGCGCCAGATACACTCAGTTAAAATGGTTTCGGAAAGCCGCACAGTCACTTCAATGGATTTTACACGGGAGGAGAAGGAGGTGGGATAGGGCTGGCTGGAATTTACCATCTTTAATTTGTTGCATCAAGGGCCGGAGGTTATATCCCTGAGGCTGTTGGAACAAAGGCAGCAGACATAAATAAAGGATTTCCTCGGAGCTGGAGGGAGTCAGAATGAGCATGAGTGACTGAATGCAGCAATTTGGTATAAACCCTTAAAGTATGGTCACAGCAGCAGTTTCAATCACTGAACTGGTGGCAGGCACTTCCTCAAAAAGGCAGGTAAACCCGCACCGACAAACACAACCGAGGGCTCATGAATGTGTATTTCGGGTCCTAAATCTCCCTTGTGCAAAGCCTTTCCCTACTCCACACTTCAGTCATTTCAATGGCTTAAGAAAAAGCTAATTATTTGGAACACAACGAGACATATCAAATAAAGTGTTTTACCACTATTTGTTATCGGGTGAAACCTCGAAAAGGAATCAAAAATAACGCATTTTTCTTACACTATATTAGAAAGATCAACAAATTCTCTTATTTTCCTTTCATATATTTGGAAAATACTGTATAAATACCAGTGAAAAGAAAGGAATGCAAACTATGCAAACTAATCGCTAGCCTTGCCAGCGAGCTGACCTGGGCATTCAGCACTCTCCCACCGCATTACAGCCCACAGCAGCACGTGACTTGCTTTGCACACCAAACTCTCCGTCACGTTTGAATATGGGTCTTTCCCCTAGTAATGGCTGAAAAAGTCTTCCTTGGCCACTTCCTATATAGGGCCAAGTGATTTTGATGGTGACAGCTGAAAGCTGGGATGGTAAAGCCTCCCCTGCGTACCTCGGGGCACATAAGCTCCACAGCTGCTGGTGTGGGCCACAGCGCTATGGGAAGGAGAACCCGAGAGAGGTTTTCTGGATCCTGGAGTTGCTCAATAACAGCATGGGGAAACTTTCCTTATCTTCCAAGTGAAGATAATAGGCCTAGAAAATCAATCCTCACAGATAACTGTGAAATGTGTGAAGGATCATGTGATGGTTTCTAGAAGAGAGCTAAGAGTAGCAAAAGGATAAATTACACAAGCAACCTCCTTGGAAAAGGAGTAAAGAGAAGCCAATGGAAAACACAGAGGTGAGATAAGCTTGTCTCCCCCTCTCCCTCCCTCATATTCAGAAGCTAAAGGCTGAAGGTCTTTCTGTTCAATAAAGTAGCAAGTCTAGAGGGCAACAAAAAGCAAGACTTGCTGATTGACAGGGGAAGGCGTTGGTTGTCCAAAGATTTGGGTAACCCTTACACTTGATTCGCTTCTCTGATCAAAAAACAAATTTCAAGATTTCTTCACATCACCCTTTACGACAATGGACATAACTACAGGAGAGGTTCAGGTCTGCAGCCTAGAAGCAGTATGCCTAGGACTATCAGGAAGGTTAGATTATCATGAAGGATTAATGGCTGTGAGTTGGAAAATGAAAAGAAAAGAAAAAAAGAAAAGAAAAAAGAAAAGAAAAGAAAAGAAAAGAAAAGAAAAGAAAAGAAAAGAAAAGAAAAGAAAAGAAAAGAAAAGAAAAGAAAAGAAAAGAAAAGAAAAGAAAAGAAAAGAAAAGAAAAGAAAAGAAAAGAAAAGAAAAGAAAAGAAAAGAAAAGAAAAGGTCTTTCAACACATCCTGGTATGCAATTCTTCGAAGTCACACCCTCCACAAATTCTACAAAGGTCAAGAAAGTCACTTCGCTTCATTGCTTTAAATGTTGTGAAGATTTTAATAGTCCTGTTTGGTAATCCAGGTGACATGAGAGAGGGACATCTGAACAATTTCAGAAAGCAACGAGTATGGACCTGACCCGTACTGATACTATGAAACTAAGCCTTGAAGCAAACCATGTTCAACACCTGAAGTTTAAATAAAAATACAGTTTTAACAGCACGAGTCAAACCCACCTCCATTATATTTATGCTAGAAGTAAATTTGAGATTATCTGAAATCTTTCTAATGTATTCCAGTGTCTTTACAATTAGCCCTGTTTCCAAGGAATTTTCAAACGTAACTTTTGGATATTGGCCAAGACTACTAAATTTGATTCTGAACTTCCAGCATTCAAAATTTTGGGGAATTGGAGGACCAGTCTGGTCAGACCTCTGTTTCTCTAGCTCCACATATATCTCAGGAAGCTTCATACAACCATACAGAAGAAATATGTTAATGAAGGGTGGGTTTTTTTCCTATTCTGACACATCCTTTAAGTGAAGACTTCCGTCCCACCAAACATAAACATATACAGACACAGATGCACGTGACTTGCACTGCCCAGTATTTTAACTTTAAAAAAATGACTCAAAAGAGCATCAAGCAATTAATGAAAGCCCAAGAAAAAAAAAAAAAAAAGGAGTCTTTTTTTCTGCTAAATTCTCTATGCATCTTTTCTGGTATTAAAGACTTGTAAACTTCTGTGATTTTTCTAAAACCACATGTATCCGAGCGTGCACTGTTTGTTTCTCAGAAGCAGAGCAACACAACTTTTTCTCAAGTGCTTATGAGGAATACAATACACGGGAAGTGGGAATGTTCACAGGTGCTCCACAAATACTATAATAGACGCAGATTAGATTAGGTATTTGTCATGCTGCCTGAATGCTATGCTCCACGTGGAACATCCCATGCAGAGTTCACCAGCACGTAGTTTTCATTCGCTTTTAGACAAAATACATAGTGGCACAGTAACTGCACAAACGGCGCGCAGCTGACCCGCCCCCCAAACCACGCTCGTGATGTCGTGGCTTCGCCCCGAAACAAACCCAACGGGGTTCACACCCGGAGTAGAGTAACCCTGTGACAATCTGCTGCGAATCCCCCCATCTTTGGGAAAGACACTCCGAGAACGACATGAGCCCAAGCCTCCTTTCCTGAAAGAAGGGCTCTTTCTCCTGCCGGGGGTGAAGCGCGCGGAGGGTTTAAGGGGGACGTGCCACTATTGCTGTCGTCGTCGTGTCCCCGTCCCCCCCCGCGGGAGCGGCGCCCTCCGCGCCCGGCAGCGCCCCGTGACAGCGGCGCAGCCCGCTCCCGGCCCCCAGGGTTAGACAGAAACCTCCCCAAAGAGGAAGTTAAACTCACAAAGTCGGACTACTGGGGAAATCTCCAGAGCCATTAGCACCAGAAAGCCATGCTTTAGCCCCCCCCCCCCCCCCCCCCCATGCATTCTGCCTCCAGTTATAAAAAGCCGCAACGAGGGGCACGTTCGAATGTAACTCCATCTTTGCCTGCTTCGCTTACTTACCCTTCATCTGCTTGCTGTCTGCCGAGCAAGCCAGGCACAGCTCAAGTTTCTGGCTTTCGTTTTCCTCCATTGTCCCTGCCTACGGCACAACCTCCCCTCTCCAACTCGCAAGCCGCCAGCGCCCGGACTGTCAGCGCCAGGCTCGGGGAGGAGAAAGGCAACTCTCCCTTCCCCGCTGCAAAGCCCCCCCCACCCCCCCGGTCCTGTCCCCGTCCCGTCCCGTCCGCCCCCCCCCCCCCCCCCCTTCCCTAAGCGCCCCGCACGCCCGCGGTGCCGGCAGCGGGTCCCCCGGCGGCGATGGGCAGCGGCGGCCGCCGGACGAGCCCCAGCCCTCCCCCCCCCCCCGGGCCCGGGGCCCCAACAGGTGATGGGCTTTTCTGCAGGAGAGCCCCCCGAGCCGGCTGGCTTCCCCCGGCAGCCGGGCAGCCTTATGAAAGGGAACATTTCAAACATGATTACAGGCCTGAGTCTCTGCTGGAATCCGAATCCGTAGCCTTTTAAATCTCTGTCATGGGACAAAAGCCGTTCCACGGAATATTTTTTTAAGCTCGTAACCACCAAGCCCACAAACATTCCTGATAAATGCTCCTCTGTCTTTTTCAGCGTCTAGTTTAAAAGTAATTCATTATATAAGCGCTTTGAGGTTTTGTTTTCTGTTGAATTCTTTCAAGCTGCTTGGAGAATGAATTAGGGAAAAATCAAGATACAGGAATTCAACTTTAGTGAAGCCAATAAAAATGAATGGTAGCAATATGTACGCAGGGACTTTGGTTAAGAGGGATTTTGAAGCCTCGGTAGCAAAGCATATAGAAACATATAACTAATTCTCTTTTGGCAGATCAGAGGCAGGAAGCCCGCATGAGAATCAATAGATCCACTGGGCTGCGAGGCAAAAAATAATGTGGCTGAGAAGGATGAGATCAAATCCCACAGATTCCAGCAGATGCCACATGTGTTGATTTAGTGGAGAATATCAGACCGAATTAGTCTATCAAAATCATAATGCAGAGCCAGAGATGGTGGAACAAACTGAGTGTTGAGTTACAGCATCAAGACCAGAAAGTTCCAAAGACTACTTCTGAATTAGGTAAAGAACAAAGCATAACTGAGATACTAATAAAAATATGCCATTTCTCATTTAATCAACCTCACACTGCAACACCAGATAACAGTTAGTACCTCAGATGTCTTTTTTAACAGACCTAGCATAGTTTGGTCCTCCAAGCTTTCTGCAACTCCTACTTCAATATAACATCAGCTAGATTGCTTGCAATGACCTCTCAACCACCCAGACCAGACAGGCCAGGAAAATTCCCCTACGTTTCCTTCTACGTCTCTGTCTGGCAGCAATGTCATCCTGTCTACTTAGATTCTTGAATGCAGAAATGTTTTGCGTATATATAAATTCAATACAGAAGCTCCGGGAGAATCACTCTCCTCACGCCCCAGTCCTCCCCCTCCCAGACAGAAAAACCATTTGAGAAAATTAGTATTAACAACTGATAAATGAACAAAACTATTGCTCATTAGATCAGACATACATATTCTCTAGCACTTAAGAAATATTTATTTTCCTTTTTAACAATTAATTCTATATGGTCTTGGAACCTGGCAAAGGTCCCAGAAATCTGGCACAGAAAACATAGAAAAGATGAAAATACAATCTAAACATTAGTACTGCTATTTAAGGTCTGCAGTACAGTGCTCCCAACAGAATACTCCTATAGTTGCCCTGCAATATAAAGAAAACAGTGTGATACGCATTGTATTTAGAGTAGTGTTTTTACTGGCCTTGGGTTACTCCTGCTCATTCTGATTTCGGGACTATTTTAGGGGGAGAAGTGATGGCCAGCCATCCCACTTATCTGATGTTGCCTTTTGTGATATGGAGGAATGTGCCTTTAACACTGAGGTTTTCCAGAGTCTGGACAAGGGTGATGAGCCTCTTGCAACTTATCTTCACTGCCAGCTGGAAGGAGACGAGAGCTCTTACAGGAATAGTGATCACTGAACACCCCCAACTTCAAGAAATAGAAAATAACTCAGAAACCCCTGATGAGAAAAGAAAGCCAGTGCAGTTGCCTGGAGTAGCACTGCGAAAGCTGTACCAAGACATCACCTGTACACAGGGCTCGGAAACTGAGAGTTAGGAAACTAAGGGTATTTGAAAAGACCTTATCCTGAAATAACACGATGGAAAGCACAAAACATACTTGCCTACAAACGCCTAAAAGGAAGGTGCTTTTGCAGCCTTGCACAAAACCAGGGTTAGCTCTGGAGATCAGTACAGTTTGTACCAAGGGCCTTGATAAGGTGAGAATCAGTGCACTCTAGCCCCTTAGGAGGCTTTACCTCCATCCACGGTACAGGAAAAATACCTAGAAAATTAGTTTAAGTCTACAAAATATATATAAAAATTTCATTAAAATCAAAATATCTACTTTTAGCCAGCACCATTAGTTTCCACAGCCAAGAGCACAAGTCAGAGAGTTGGTCTCTTGACTCCCCCACTGAGGCGTCCTAGGGAGCAGCCAGGTGTCTCTTGGGAGGTGCCGACCTGGTCTCAAACTGTTGCTTTCGTGGCCACAGCAACACGCTCCCACTGCTGAGACTGACAGTAAATGGTATTGCTGATGCTGCTAAGGGGCCTGAGCAACACGGACCCCCAAAATGCAGAGACGACCTAAGAGAGATTGTTTGGTTGTGCATATGTGACTTGAAAACTGGGTGTCACCTCGAAGGGGATTAAAGAGCGTTGGCAAAAAGTGAGACTAAACATGGCACGCTTCAGTATCATCCAAATCAAACAAAACAAAAGAGCCCACCCAGCCTCAGAGGAAACATAATCACCTCTGCCACTGCTCAGGACAGGGGACGGTTGGGACAGAAAGGTCTCATAGCATGTCCTCACTTTAAGGGCAAAGTCCTTGGTCCCAAACGAGATTTAATTAATATGCGTAACAATACCATTCCTTAAGATGTTACCTAAGTCTGTTTAAAAGAATTAGCGAAACTCCTTCAGCAGCTGAGAAACTGGAGACAGCCAGAACCACTATACTGTCAGGCTCAAATAAAGAGCTCCCCAGCACAGTCACTGGGATGAATCACTAACGACAAGTTAAATAAACTTGATTAACCAGTTCACAGCACGAAATCAGCATTTGTTTATCTGCGGGATCAACAATAACAGTGGTTCCTTTTAATTACTGTGCTTAGATCTGGACCCATCAATATCAAAACAATGCAGGGAGAATAATTGCTAACAGGTTATGCTGTTTTAATTGTGTTTAAAATTAATGTCCCAGAGCGACTTAAACACTTCTGGATTTAGCATGTGCATAAAAGGAACAATTAACAAATACTGGCTGTGCTCAATTAGTCAAACTTATAATATACGACGACTCCGTGGCTCTAGCAATTATTCACAACTAAAAAACTTGGGAAGTTAATTATTAATAGTTAAATCAGAAGAAGCATCCCATAATAAAAGACCTGTCTCAATGTCCATGTGAAATTATGTAGCCACTGAGAAAATTGTCCAGAAACAAAATAAATATCAGACCCAGAGTGGGGAAGCAGAAGTTTGGGAGGAATTTCGAGCACTCAAGCGGGTCACACTGCAGCAACTCTTCAAGCCGTTGTGCAACCAGAGATCCAAGAGGATGCTCCAGCAGGTCAGGAAACCTCCCTTCCACGCCAGGGAGTTGCGGGCGGCCATTCGTTACCAACCGGTCAGATTTGAAATGAAGAAAGTAACTTTAAGTAGCCACGGAAAAACAGCACTGAGGGTGGTGAAACTCTGATTTCCACCTCGGCCAGCAGAGAGCAGCTTCAGTGCTGCAGTTCATCTGAGCACATCTCTGTTCTCGTTTGTGCTCAGCGAGTTCACTGCCATCCTCAGTGCGGTCTCTCAGTGCTTAATAACTAAAATAGACTCACTCCTAAAAGAAAAGCGCTATGTTCAGATATTATATTATCAAACATGATATAATACGAGCCGCTAGCATGTATGAGCAAAATGAAGAAAAATCTCTGAGGTATATCGATATAAATCCGTGCAAGTAGATCTGGGGAGAAAAAGGTTTACACTATTTTAAAATTAATTGTTTGCTGATCTGGTATTGTACAACAAGGAATCACAGATTTTTAAGATGCGGAGGGGGGCTTTATGATCATTTGGTTTCTTCTGCTTAGTAAGGGATTTCAGTGAACCAGGTCCTATTTCTAATGCAAGGATAGTGGTTAAACTATTCAGTGGTTAAATTAAAGGAAAACATCTGAGCTTGATTTTAAAATTTACGATGACAAACAATCCAATAAAACCTCTGGGATTATTTATCATGAAATTACCTTGACTTGTGGAGAGTTTCAATATTTATACTCTGTGCATTCCAGTTCCGTTAAGAACTCTCATACTTGTGAGGAAAAACTAGCCAAAGGAGTGAAATGGTAACACTCCAACTGTGTAAAAAAGAAAATTGAGTATGAGCTTCTCTACCCATCTCCACAACAGACTTGCATCGTGTCCGGTCAGATCTACCAGTTTCAGCTCTTCAGAGAAGTTCAGAGACCGACAGTGATGCCAAGACCCACCACCAGCCTTAATCACTAAAACAACTATTAGAAACCGTCACTAAGAGGCTGAACATGAGTTATTCAGGCAGAAGATACATTCATCTTTCCAATTCCATTTCAAATGGAGCTCTGGGGAGCAGCTATAATCACCTGCCATTTGGCATCGCCAAGCTCTCAGGTACGAAGAAGGATGCGTTGTCCTAGCCCACCTCCAGCCAAAAAGCGCAGTGCTGTTAAGTGCCTTGTGCATCTCCAAGTAACAGAGCATCCTTCATTCACACCAAAAGACATTTGGCTCAAGCTCGCAACTCTCACACCTGGACACCTACATCACATTTCAATACGTTAGGTTTTCTGTTTTCCAAGTTTTATTCTTGTTTTCCTTCCCCCTCCTCCATTTTTTTAAATAAATTAAAAGGTCTGAGAGCAGTAAACACTCGTCCATGCCCTAAATCGAACTGAGAAAAAGGACTGTGGTCATCACAAAGAAGAGCTAACATTCCAGTGGGGAGAAAAAAAAAAAAGATGATTCTTCTCTTTCATCCATAACTTTATCTCGCTCTCTAATTTGGGACAATCCCAACAAAGCTAACGGTAGATACACTTCAACATGACTTCCCTTCCCACCGCCCAAGGTAAGACGGAACAGAGCTAAATGAGCGTAATTACAGGATGCGTGTTTCTGGCTTGTGTAATGCAACACCTTATTTCAGACTTCTTCCCCCCCCTGTTGTTTCCATCCCACCATACCAAGGTAACACGGACATTAGTACACTGGTACCAGTGCAGCCAGCTTTGAACTGAAGACCCTGGGCACGCTACAGCTCCTCCTGGTGCCTGCCAGCCTGGCCAGCTCTTCACACATCACGCCTTCCGTACAGGATCACCTATGGGAAGGAACGAGATTGGCCCGCAAACACAGAAATAGAATAAATGAACATCTGTTTTTGTAAGGTACCAAACAAATAACTCTGTGAAAGGGAAATGTGCCTTATACCACGGAAATTTCAATCACTAGAGTTTAATCAAATAAAAAGCAATATGTGGGTGGGAAGGAGCTGTGTAGGGAATTGTTTCTGAGGGAGGTGGAAGAAAGGGAGGGGAGAAAGTCACTTTTAAGTCCATCTGCTCTACATTCAAATTCTATTTTTCCCTAGTGTAAAGCATTTTGGGTTTGATAAGTTCCCTTTTGGACGAATTCACTCAAACAAAGCTTTGGTGAGAGCTGGGATTCAAACTGGTCCAACTTTTTAGCAGTGCCAGAATGATAGACTTAAGGCCTGACAACTGACTATTGCTAGTTTCACGGATGTCTGCAGGATCTGGTTGTAAACGTACGAGGCGGCACGCTTTAGTGATCAAAGGTATTGAGAGTTGCTCTCTGCAAAGTACAATTATACTTAAAAAGAATCGTGAAAGATCCCTTATTTCAGCTGCTACCAAGTACACATGGAGTTTATAAGATTTTCCGGTGACTGCTTGAATTACTAGGAAAGACAAAGTGCCTTTTGATGGAGCTTGGGTCCAAAAATAATACAATAGTTCAAATTATGTTGTGAGTACCATAACTATTTACTTATCAACAGGTGATTCTAATAAATCTTCCACCAAAACCAATGGTTTAAATAAAATAATTAGTAAATCATTATTAGAAATCAACACAATGGTACCAGTATTGCCAACCCACAGCATTCATACAATTCATGACAATGGTCTTTCTTGAAAAGTCACTTTTTGGGGAACGCTATTCATTTTATTCATCTCTGGGATATACCCAATTATATATTCAACTTTTCTCCACAATGTCACTGGCAAGAACTAGATTTTTTCTGAGGCTCAGACTAAAATCACGGGAGATGTCAGCACCACTCTGACTTAATGAGTTGGACATTTTTAATTGTTCTTACTACAGTTTCTCCCTGTCTCCTGCCCCAAAGGCAGTACTACACAGCAAATGACAATCTGAACACCTGAAAAGAGACAAGCAGAATAAAGTCTTACAGCTTCTTTTCCATGCGGATTTTATTTCTAACCCAGCGTGGATGGTCACAGGTTGCTGTTTGCAAAGCTTTTATTTCTGCTCTTTGGAGAACACCAGCTCCTGAAGGCAGATGTAAGAGCAGAGGGCGAGTGGAGAACCTCCTACTTGTAAACGTACCGATGACCTCCCCAAGAGTATGTACATCCCCTTCCTTCAAAAGTGCCTCTCCGACCTTCCCAGACCATGCTGATGCTATCATTAAGAGCGCTGATTAGTTAAGAAAGCAATCAGAGCTGACAGCAGTGGCACTCCTGTTCTTTCTCAGGCCTGCCCAATCTGTTCTGCCGGGACGCACGCTTATTAATTCACTCTTCAGCATTTAGGATTTCTTAGCTTTAGGGCAACAGGGACCATTTGATTATCTTGTCCGACTTCCCATCTATCACAAGCCATTAAATTTGATGTGGGGTCCTCACGCGAAGGCCAAACACTTAAATGAGATGAACAAGATGTTACTGATCTCAGGAGACCAATGCTGCAGCTGCACCAGTGTTTGTTTCAAACCCCACCACACACACGATGAGATCTACCCGGATGATCAGCATAAGAAAGTGAAGGACACCAAGCTCCCAACTGACTTAACCCTGAGGAAAATGCTTTCCTCTGCCTTTAATTTCCCAGATCAGACATCCACCTTAAAAAACCCAAAACTATCCTAACGTCAAAGCTGTGGTGCCCACATCCAGTCACTGTCTAGAGCGCAGCCAGTCTCTTATGCATGAAAATGAACCTGAGGGGAAAAAGAAAAGCACCTCGAAACATACCTAGCCCGTTGTACATGGAGGGGGGGCAAATCCTCCCGAACGCTGCACGTTACCAGCTGACAGGCTGCAGCGCAGCTGTTGATTATAATCAGTCTTTAATACAAAGGTGCCAGCACTACAAGCGTGTTATTTGAGGGCGTTTCAGCACGCAAGGCCACAGAGGCAGCTGATGGAACTGATGGCTCAGGCACACCGTGTCCAGCAGCAGCAGGACCGCCACGACCCTCCACCCTGCAACACCCACCCCAGTAAGCAGGGACTTTCTCCCAGGCACCTGGGCTAACATGGCTTTGCAAATACAGCCATTCTCCTTTCACAGACTATGTTATAGTTAATTGACTGGTGTTTAATTACCCTCAGTGCTGAGAAATTGCTTCCTAGTTCTTCAAGGTGAGGTTGACTTATCTCCAGTTTCCAGCGATCAAACTTATTCCCCCTTTGTCAGCCGGACCCACCAGTGCAGTAGGAGCCACCAGGCTTGGCAGAAAAGCCACCTCACAGCCTCCTCCTCAACCACTCACATCAGCTGAGCTCCCGAAGACTTGTATTATACCTCAGTCTCGGTTTTCATCTTGGATTATCACAGCCTGTTCTTCTGTCCTTAACATGCTAACAGTAATAAAGGGGTACGTGACTGAAGCTTCCCTCTGAAAACACCGGTGCAACTGGATGCTGCACGACAGCACAGAGCCCTCAGGGAAAGGGGTGTGAGGCTGGAGCGCTCTCCCCAGTCAGGACAGGGAGCCCATGGCCACGGCTACCTCTTCCCGAAAAGGGAGAGCAAGCTTCGGGTTTGGCAAGGGCAAAATGTCCAAGCAGCGAGTGAGCTGCAGTGACGTGACTCTGGTGTCATATCCTATTTCTCCTACAAGGGGAAGTCCGCTCCTTCTGTGCGACACTTCTGCAGAAGATAAAAAGGGAGAAAAAGTAGCACTGATCCGTCTCATCAAGCTGCAAGAAGCGCACAGAATTGCCTGGGGTGAAGGCAAGAATAAGCAACGTCAGCATGGAAAGGTGTCATACAAGGTTTAAGCTTATTCAGAGGTAAAGCCTCTGTCTCTCTCATGAATAAATACATAACCCAAGACAATTTAATTCCAACTGTTTTGTATTTCTTACAAAAACTTTTCAAACAATGTGATGACTCACAGGTGAGCTCTCCACTGACAACATAAAATGACATTGTATTAGTTATCTCCTTTTACAAGCTGCAAATCTGCACTGAGATATACAAATATCTCTCATAATATAGCACATGCCGTTACATGCAGCATAGCTGAGGATAGGAAAGAGGCAGTAGGTAGTGACAATGACAGATTTTCTTCACTCCAAAGGAAAAGATTATTCAATACTAATTGGTAACATAGACAGCTTTTACTGCACACACATATACTCCAATACTCCGATTTCCAAGACCATCTGCAAAAGTATAACTGATTTATTCAATTTTATTTATGATTTTCATACTATTGCCTTAATCTTTCATAATTAACATAACAAGGACTGGTGACAAATTCACACCTTTTCCCCTCTTTTGCTTTTTTGCTCTACAACCGCCATTAAAAGATAGTACTTCAAGACTGCAGCTGGAATAATATCTAAATCCTTTTACCAGTTGGAGGAAATTCTGGGCAAAGTGCTGGAAGGAAAGAAGTATCAAAATCTCTTTGAGACAAGATGACAATATTACTTACATACCCCAATTTCAGTTTTATAAGCTCCTATAAATCCTCTCACAGCAGAGAGTAACGCAGGAATGTCCTTGGAAGAGGGCATTGGGTAAGAGGGTTGGGTAAGCGAAGGATAAGTCTGCAACCCATAAGTAGTAACCATTCAATGCTTTTAGTCTGCTTTTTAGCAAGGAGTCTTGCTGTAAGAGCTCAAATCAAGAATAACTGGATCCCGGTAGAGAAGCTCTATCCAGAGCTACTCTCTATCCAGGACTATGGGAGTAAAGCGAAGTGCAGAAGATGGTCTGCAGAATGGAAATTAGGACAGAGGGCTTTACAGGTCTGCCATCACTTGAAAGACCTAAACGAAATTTCCCCAACATCGGACACACTCAAGGGTGCTGGGCCATCTTGCCTTTTGCCAAGAAAAGTTGGACCACATGATCTTTGAGGGCCCTTCCAACCTGGTATTCTATGATTCTGTAATTCAGATCTGAGTAGTTTTCTAAAGAAATGCCTAAATGCAGCCAGAAAATACAGGCTGAATACCACAATTAGGGGATTAAATGCTACAGGCAGTAATTATCAATCACTTTCTTTTCCCAACCATCAAAGAAGGTAATTTGTTTGTTTTCCCCACCCTGTGAGGGAAAGACTGGGTGGTCTTCTGACTTTAAGAGTCTGAGAAATATTCCTCTTGAGGAGAAGGCCACACTGGGCCTCCTGGGCAGCATGAGGTTCTTTTTCAACACTGTCTTACACTGTACTTGATTTTAGTCACAGACATTAAGCCTGTGGCAGTGCTTTGCAAATCATCACTAAATACCTTTTCTTCATAGCTCCATGCAAATCTCAGGAGTGTTTCCAAGACATGAATAAAGCCTCGGTTGTTGAAAGGTAGCATGTTTTCAGTTCCTCAGCTGTCTTCTTCAGCATGGGACTGCCATGCCACAGGGATTCTTTATTTGGTTAAAAACTAATTCCCCTTCGTCTTGCAGAAGTTGTCACCAGTTGCAAGAACATAGCAGCTTTATTCGATACACGATAAGTAACTGTTAATTCTGAGGCTATTAGTTCATTGAGGGAGTGACATCTCAATAAAACATAAACATACAAACTCAGCCCCTTGCAGACAGCTTAAATCATTCATGTTCCATTTATTTTAAAAAACATCTAATACATTGCTACATATTCAGACTTAAAAAAAAAAAAGGAATTAAAAATTTTTGTATCTTCAGCCCCTTCTTAAATAATGTACATCTGATAATACCTGTGCTCAAAGCCATGCCATTTAAAGTATAAGTTGTTTGCTTACTAAAAACCTACGTCATGGAGTGTTCAGTGTTGCAATTCAGCATTCTTTTGCAGTAAAAGGAAAGTAGGAGAAAATGGGGCAGGAACCAGACTGAAAAGCTTTCTGAAAGCTGCAGCTGCAGCAAACAGCTGAAATTTAAAATCAGACATTATTTTCTCTCCTCATCTTGTGGGCTCTGCCACAGTTTTCAATAAACCACAAATTCAGCCACAGAGGCGCTATCGCTCGTAATTTTCTTTTGCTGATGGAGCTAAAATAAGAACCATAAACACTTCCCCCTGACTTCAGAAAGCAGCATCTGTCACTACCCAATAGGACTCCTGATACGTTGCATGGGGACAACGTTTTAGGCAAGTAGCAAAACCCAAATGCGGTCCTGTGAAATTAATAATTCAATGTTGCAGAGAGAACCTGAAACACAAGATCATATGGGTCGAGGAAAGCAGAAGCAAGAACCGCATTTCCATTTCCCAACCCAGTAAGAGAACAGACACGTGATAGCCAGCAGATACGGTTCCCGTAGATTTCCATGGGGCATGTAGCAACATCCCTTGGTAAAGAAACAAAGAGAGAAGATTGTCCCATCAATTAAAAACTGAATAAAGATAGGAAAGACCCCATGGGAACAAAAGCCAAATTTCCCAGGGGATGGCGATTGCCAATGGCATCACAGAGCATGCACCGGTCCAGGCAGCTTTCAGGATTAGTGTGTTGGAAAAGAGGGTATAAGGGAGGTGGCAGAGCTTGCTGAGAACATCACAACATTCAGTGAAGTAAAAACAAGGGCTGATTATGAAGAAGAGACTTCACAAGATTCACTGACTGGGCGGCAAAGTGACAGACGAAATCCCATGTAGATAAATGTAAAGTGATGCACATTGACTTTGAACAGACTATTACCACTCAAAAAGAGAGTTTCAGGTTAGAACCATTTAATGAAAATTTCAGCTCAGTGCTCATTAGTGATTAGAAAACCAAATAGATGTTAGAAAATGCTAGGAAAAGAATAGTGAACAAGACAGATAATGTCATTATGCTGCTGTACAAATCCACAGCCTACCTACATTTTGAATATTGCATGCAGTTCTATTTCACTCCATGTCAAAAAAGATATAGCAGAAACAGAAACATTAAGAAAAAGGCAGTGCGGATGATCAAAGTTATGGAACAATTTCTGTACAAGGACCAACTAAATTATGTAGGACTCTCCACTCTGAAAACAGATGACTCAAACACCTGTTTGAGGTCTATAAACATGAGCAACAGAGAGAAGCTGAATAGAGAAACACTGTTCATTGTCTCTTAATACAGACTGTAGGGTCATCAAATGAAACAAGTAGGCTAATAATTCAAAAATACATAGATGTGAATATTAATTTCACAGAGCACTGTGGAAGTGCTGGCAAGCTGGGGGAAATTCTTGATGTAGGACATCACAGTTGCTGAGTTTACAAGAGTTTAAAAAATAAAACCCCCAAGTTAATGGAAAAAAATTCCATTGAGCACTGTTAAAAAAAAAGGACATAATCCTTGGTTTCTTTCAAGTAATCTCTTAATCATATATTGCTGGGAGCTGGGAGGATATTCCAGAAGTATCACTACAGACCGTGCTTGATCCTGTATTCTTCCTTAGGTAGCCATCACCATTCGAGACAGGCTGTCGCGCTGGACCTCTGGTCTGACCTGCTACAACTGCTCTTACACTTGACAAGGTACAAGAAGACCTGATGCCAAGAGTCACACTTTGTCATACGTGCTAAACATAAAGAAATAGAAGCACTTACATTACAACAGAAAAATAACAACCCCAGACCTAATCAAAACACTCTGCTGTGTAGTGAGAATCGTACGGAAATCTCCTCCTGGAGCGAGGATATGGGAGAGAATGAATGGCATACAATACGTTAAGTCATATCATCTCATCTGTTGTAAAAATGGCCTTAAACGCTTGTCTACACAGGAAAGTTAGTGTAGTGGAAGCTAGAGAATGAATTTGCAGGGCTTCAGCTATTCCGCAGAGGCGGCAGACAATGCAGGGTAAATCTTACATGGCATCAGCATCCCAAGCTCTGTCTACCACCAAGTGTCAGAACGCTATTAAACCTTTTGAACGAGGGATCTGTACAGCTTTGGGGGGCTGAGATCATCTTTTCTCCCTCATTAACTCCCCACTACCGAGAGGCCACTCTGGAGGACTGTAGGTGCCGTGACTCCAGCTGAAGCACAGGGTGGCACCAAGCCTTCCTCACCCTTCCCCGTCTCTCTGGGATTTGGGACCCAGGGTAAGGGCAGGCAAGGCTGTGCAGATCAGCACACGGCTCTCCAGCGCGCAGTACTGGGATCTGGTAGCGGCAGGTTCATTGGCAATTTGCTTACTTAGAAGCATGAAATCTGAATATCTGCCCACACTACCGCACATAACCTCTCCACGAAGGCATCAGATGTTTTGTCCCTGCAGTTCTTTGGAAATTTGCTTTTACTATTTCCTCCTTACCTTATTGAGATATCTAACCACCTCCCCACTTTCCTGTTCCAGGAGAGCTTTTTTTTTTTTGTTAGTCAGGAGATTTTTCAAGGGCAAAGAATAATACACCTTTTATTAAGCAGCTATGCACAGTAAGAAACTTTTTACTAGCAATTTCTCAAGGAATGTTATGACTGGCTGACTTGAAAGAGGCCTATCCAGAATCTCATTAGATTTTCAAGTACTTTAGAAAGCAGTTCTTACTGAATTATCAAACTTGCAGAAAAGCAATGGCAGTTTCATACCTGAGATTATGTACTTTTGTGTTAACTGCAGAAACATATCAGCCTAGTAAGGAGTGTCATGCACTTGGAGCTACTGCAGTAACAGGGAGCTGCTGGGATATGTTGGAGAAGACCCTTTGTAAACACTTTATTTGCCTGATCAAACACTGTTTTGCAGTGATGCACATATGACACGATATACCATGATGTATCTCAGTAACTCTTGACCCAGAATATCTGAAGCGGTTAAAAAAACCCCAAAACAACACCACAAAAGCTTCATGGATGTGGAGCACACACAGTTCCTAACACCTTGCATAAGCAACCTCTGCATACTGCTGTTTGGACAGAGCAGCCCAGTCTGTACTCTGTTGGAGACCAGGGCCCCTGCAGAAGGACCTGCAAAGGTGGCCGCAGGCTGGCAGAAGCGCTGGTTGTTCTAGAACTGGTTTATACCCATCTGCAATATTGACACCGCAAAGAAGAGAAAATCCGAGTGCTATTTTCTAGCTGATGGGATTTCTCCTTAGATACCACCAAAGAATCCCAGAGCTTCCCTCTTCGTAAGGGAAGCAAACCTGCCACACCTAACTAGTCTCAGTCATCGAAAATACGGGCAACTAGTGTAAGCTATTCACCCAGTAAACCACAGGGGTGAAACAGGAACCTGCTGAAGGTTACTCATCCCACTCATTCTAGACACCTATTTTAGGATGGGGTGAATTAGTCTCCTCAGATGTCTCTACATGACTGTAAAGCAGCATACACATTAGACTAAATACCCAACACCTATAGGGCCGGTGTTACAGGCAGTGACTCACACAGAGGCAGAGCAGAGCACTGATTGTTCAGTGTGCAGCTCTTCATTGGAGGCAGTGGTGGTCTCTTGAAAACATTCGCACATATGGCTTTTTGGATCGTATCACACTTCCTTAAATAGTTCTGAGAATAAAATAAAATTATTTTTTTATTTGGAAAAACATGTACTGTCTATACAGGGAAATATCTTCTAACACTCTTTTTAACATTTCCACAACGTTTTAGACAGTGGGTGATTCCCATGTAGACTGTTTTCCTCAAGAGCCAAGCATATATTTAATACTAAATTTTAGACTCCTGTTCCAGATTCGCTGTGTGAAGACTTTCCTATTTCTGTTCTTGCCTGACACTTTTTGTCACGCTGTTTCGCTGCCAGCAGACTAGACAATCAGTTTCTTAAACACTTCTCTCTTGAAACAAAACAACCCATCCCAGAGCATATTCTAAGGAGACTCTCGCCATCATAAAATGATGTTTTACAAGGCTGAGGACTGTCTGTCTTTCCCTTGCACTACATTTCTGTTTGCAATCCCATACCAGATGGAGTTGTTGCATGACTCCTGGCCAGGCTTTGAAAACCAAAGCATGAAGCCTGCTCTTAAACTTCTGTCCATAACACTTCATGAGTGGTTGCTGTGGCTGTGCCAGAAGAGCTGCAAACAGCATTTCCTTCTACACTTTGACCCCAATCCATGTAGACACATCGCGGCATCCACACCGGGCTCTGCTCAGCAGCGCCGGGATCTCAGGTCTGTGCAGCATATGGCACCATGCAGAGAAGGTAACACTTCTTCCTCTCACGCAACCACACACGCGCACAGTGCGGCTGCCTGCTTAGCTGTTTCTTCTCTCATCTCTTGGCGCATCATCTTCAACATATTTTGCTGACAACATATCTTACTTTACCCCACATAGCACCCCTCCCCCGGAAAACACATGAAGAAAAACTATGGCAGTATTAGAGATGAAGGCATAGTTAAAAGGGTGAGATTTCAAAGCTGCTGGTAGCTGGAGAGAATGGATAGTTGGACTGGTGAGAGGCAGAAAGCTGGGCTGGGGGTTTACAGCAGCTGAAAGCTGCTCGACATCAGCGCAACTACCTACAGGGAAAGCGAGCACCCACCTCCTGCAGGCGTTGAAGCTGCTGTCCCTGAAAGCACACAGCCCAGCAGAAGGAGAGGGAAATCGCCTCCTGTCCTGATACTTCGTCTTAAGGCTTGTCCTAGCTTTTCACTTTGTGGTCATCAGATGGCCACGCTCAATGTCCTGCCAATGAAATACATGCAATTTTTGCAAAACTAAACAAACAGCTTCCTACCATGGAAAGTCCCAAAGCACTGAGAAAATAGGTTGATCCCCACCCATTGTCTGTTTCAAAACTTCCTTTGCAGCTTCAAATTACAGCCTTTTAATGAAAGCAAGGGGAAATCAAATGAACGGAGAAATCAGACTTTGCCCATACAGATATTAACAACATGCAAACCACGGGTCGGTTTGGTTTTGGTTTTGCTTTTTTTGTTGTTTTTGGTTTTTTGTTTTTTTTTTTTTTTTTAAAAAAGATCTTTTTGAAATTTTCATTTGCCTCTCATCCTCAACGGAACACAATGAGCACCCTCAAAAAGAAGAACATGCACAAACATGTCCTTCGCGCTCCCTGCGGATGGTAACGGCGGCAGCCGTTCCCCGGGCGGCGGGATCCGTGACCCGGGCGATGGGAGCCGTTCCCCGGGCGGGGGGATCCGTGCCCCGGGATCCGTGCCCCGGAGGGCGGGACCCGTGCCCCGGACGGTGGGACCCGTGCCCCGGGCGGCGGGCGGCGCGGGGGCCGGCAGCCGGTGCGCTGCTGCCCCCTCCCGGGCAGCCCCGTCCGCCCGCCGCCGCGCCCGGCGGGGTGACAGCCAGGCAGGACCTGTCGTGTTATTTCTGGAGAGGCGGACCGTGGCATTTTGTAAAGGGAAGGGAAGAGAAAGGCGAAGGGCCGGCGGCGCCCGGGCGGGGCGGCGCGGCGCGGGCGGCTCTGCCCCGGCTCAGCTGCTCGGCGGTAACTCCGGAGCATCCTGAAATTCTCACCCAGGGTGAAGTTATTCCAGGGACGCGCAAGGCAGGGACCGACGCTGTTCGTTAGCGCTGTAGCTAGCAGAAAGGGTGGGAGCGCCAAAGGAGAGAGAGGGATGCTGAATACGGACAAGCTGCTCCTAGAGAGGTCTCTCTGGCTGTATTTGCAAGACATCTCTCCCATGGCAGAGGATGCACAATCAAATTAAAAACAGACAGACAAACAAAACAAACATTCCCAGCCAGTTTACATCTGGATCCAAAACAAAGTTATTCTCCATAAACCTGTGTCTCCCGCTGAAAACATGTTGAGAGAAATTATTTCTTTGGTGTATTTACTCCTTGTACCAAAGGCTAACACTCGCTCTGAAGGGTCAACGTGCTCAGGTTCCCTCAGACCAGGAGAAAAATCTCTGGATATTTAAATCTGAGGCGTGGGAAGCCTCATCTAACCCCAACTACTGCTTTTGTCCACTGGAACAAAACCAACCACACAGGATGACAAACATGCAGGGCTGCATAAATCAGAGACACTGTAGGACTCGGCAGACAGGGAACCAGCGCAGCTCTAGAGAGCTTATACAATCTGTCCTTGCTAGTCTAGAGCATCTAATGGCCAGCCAGCTCCTGCTTCAGCCTTCGCCTCCCAGGTAACTCCAAGCAAAGTGCTGTGCACAAACCCAAGCCTGAAGTCACATCAAAGCAGATTGCTAAGGCAAGATCCCCGTTTGAGAGAAAAGTCCAAAAATTTTATCAGGCCTGGATAAGAAAAGTTATTCTTAGATGCTGTGTTTGGGAAACCTCAAACTGTGATCTTCTTGAACACAGAGGAGTAGAAGTTCTCCATAAGGCAGGCATTGAAAGAACTTAAAATCTCTGGTCTTTCTCTAAGACCTCATTTATTTTCAGGATGAAGCCGCAGACTGTTGGCTCTCACCACAGCCCCAAAACTGGCTAGACCACAAGAGAATCTGCTGCAAGCCAGTATAATAAGACTGATTAACCACTTAAACTCTACTTAAGATCTCAAAACAGGTCTTAGGTGGAAGATGGTACATTTTACTCTGTAAAAACTCATAACACTTGTTTTTGTAGTTACACTGATGATGCCTGCAGGCATGCACACTTGGCACTTTGCACACTCACTGCAATGGCGTTAGTGTGAACTGCTACGTTCTGAAGGAAAATTCAACTTCTATAATTGCTCTTTAGTTACTGGGGTTGATGTCTGGTTGAAGATAAAAACAAAACAAAACATAAAGTCTTACACCAAATACAAGCTGTGATGCTGGAAGAATTTTGAACTGCTCATATAAAACACCCGCACATGGGACATTCTGCATTACTTCTTAACATTACTGCATTTTCTTCACAGGGATGGGGTTAGACTTAAACCCCAAGAATGCATTAGTGTTGTGTATGGAAAGAAAAATACCCAAGGAATTTATAGTTGATATACCAAAAAAAAAAAAAAAAAGCTTAAACTTGACTTGGCAAAATCTTAACACTTATTAAATAAAAGACTTAGAAAACAGATGCTCCTTCTTACCAGCAGCCAAGATCTTCTAATATCCCTACAACTTGTTAATCAACTAACATATGGTACCACTTTAGGAAAACACACCATTCTGGTTTTGCATTTACATGGTCTGTTTCCTACAGAACTATTGTCAAGATTTAGCCATTGTAATATAACCTAGTAATTTTTATTCCTATACTTTAAAATAATCAATAAGTACAAAAATAAAAAGCGAATCGACTTAAATCCAAACAAGGAACACTCATTTTCACATGGTTTCCAATGATGGATGAATTTTCTCTTACCATGCTGAACCTCACCAGGCTGTATAAAAATCACAATTTGCTGCAAAATTACAACCTAAAAATTCTGTTGACTTTGTCTTATAGACCCTAAAAAGCCAATACATTAAGCTTTTCGGGCAAAGCTAAACTGTCAAGGCAAAATTTAACGTAGCTTGGTAATATCTGCATAAGGTGATTCCCACATATACATAACTTTACTGATGTGTTTTAACTTCTATTTTGTACACATATGAGGCCTTACTGTCTCCCAAAAAGACACCATAATTTACTTACACACAATATAATACTTCTAAACACATATTAGGTAAAAAACTTAGCTGTAATTAGGGTTTCTTTTTTAATGAACCCTATGCACTTATTTAAGTTTTAAACCGGTATTGCTCTGCTGACCCAGTCTCTCTCAGCCTGCCGCTAGCTTAATTTACCAGTACTCAGCTGCTGGGCCTTAACAGCTTCTGCCACCCTGACACAAATTCAGTGCAAGTCCATTCACAAGATGACATACCTTGCACAAACCCACCACCACTCACTCCGGGTGCCAGGTCGTGATTTCTGCTGCTTTGCCACCACGTAGCGATGTGACCAGCCTACTCCCCAAAGAGGTTTTGTAGACCCTGCTTACAGACTGCTGCAAGAGTTAGAATCCTAGAATCATTTAGGTTGGAAAAGACCTTTAGGATCATCGAGTCCAACTGTTAACCGAGCACTGCCAAGTCCACCACTAAACCACATGCCTAAGCAACATGTCTGCAGGTCTTTTAAATACCTCCAGGGTTGGTGACTCAACTACCTCCCTAGGCAGCCTGTCCCAATGCTTGATAACTCTTTCTGTGAAGAAATTTTTCCTACTGTCCAATCTAAACCTCCCCTGGCACAACCTGAGGCCGTTTCCTCTCGTTCCATCACTTGTTACTTGGGAGAAGACTTATTACCTGTGAAGAAGTTCACCCCCATCCACACTGTTTCTCCAACACTTAATTAAACCCAATGTTTTTGCACCACAGGTGGGATTTTGGCTGCTGTGGTTCTTTCTGCAGAGCCACCGTACCTCGGCAGCCCTGCCTGTGCCAGCCCTGGGGCAGGGTGGCAAGGGTCAAATAAAGAAGGCGCAAAGGCACGGGGCACCGGGTGCTCCAGGCTTTGCAGCAGGTGACACGGGTATTTTGCTGTGTCCGCCCGCAGACAAGGTGACATCCAAATAGCTCCGGTCAGAGTGTGGAAGGGAACGACTGTCTCTGGAAACTGTAAGCAAGAACAAAGAAGTTTGGCAGAGAAAGTCTATAAAGTAGTAAAGCTCGTGGAGAAAGCTTAAGGGGGCATTTATATTTTATGTTTGCTATTTAAATTAAAGATAGGCAGTTTTGAATAGATATGTTGTATACATATTCTGCATTTTGCGGCCGTTAGGAGGGCGTGTTTTTTTGTCTGTTTTTTAATGCTTTTAACATCACACACAGATGTAGCACAATTTAAAAAACACTTTCAAAGTACTGTCATATGGAACCTAGTTTACGAGTACAAAAAGCATTGCCTTACAATGCCACTTCTCAGCACTTGAAATGACAATGGATGCAGTTCTATTTAAAGGAAGAGATAATTGTAAAATTTCTGAATACCTGAAATACACTAAAAGCACCCAGCATGCTTTACACACAAATTACCAATTTTCCTTCAGGATTTCCAATGGCAGGATAAAAATGAAATAAAAGCATGTGAATTCCTGAAATTTGTCTAACATAGAGTTTAAAAGTTAAAAAATAAAAATAAAGAAAATGCTACAACCTTTAGTTACTTGGCATTTTTCAAAAAGCTTATAAATTCATATAGATAGGCTGGAAGATAATCTGACATTCTCAATTTCTTCATGATTAAACTTTGAACCAGCCATATATACACCTGTATGCACAAACACATAAAGCTACACCTGCGTGTTTCACAGCACGTCTCTCCCTCTCTATATCGCTCATCATCAATTAAATTATGAACTGTATCAAGAGGCACAAGAATTTCTTGTAGAGCGTGTGGTATAACGGTCCACTGAATTCTGGTATGCGTTTCAGGCCGCTACTCATAATATAATAAATGAGACTTTAAAAGGGATTGCAGAAATCCTCTCTCAGTTAAAAATTTAATTTTCATTTAAAAGTAGTAACAATCTTCTTGAAAGGAGGCATGAATGAAACGAACATTAATGGTTTCACATTTTGGCACGTGCATCTGACCGAGATCTTTAAGAAATCCAAAGCAGGTGATACTGCCTGTGGAAGATAAAAGCGAAAACAAGTCCCACCTGGCCAAGTCCCAAAGCAGAACATGGGATGGGATGAGACACTCAGCACTGGAATGCTTCTTTTCTCAAAGGCTAGCACGTACGTGACAGGGACAGTGCGTGAGGGTGGCACGCCTGGCTATACAGGCAGCTTCATGAGCAAACTAACTTCACACCTGCGGCAACATTTTTGGCTTGAAAGGGGCTGCAAAGAATACCTTCATAAATTATCTGATGGAAGATGTTTCTTCCATCTCCAGCTCCTTCTTTCCTTTTTTTTTTTTTTTTAATTAATTATTTTCTTTTGAGTTCTGCGTGGATGTTTAAGAAAGTTCCTTATTTGCTTACCAAACCTCAGCTCCTAGGGGTGGCAAAAGGAGAACAAGCGTGAATTTTCAACAGTTTAAGACTTTTGGGGTGCAGAGCCCCTGTGGCTTTAGTATAAGAGCTCCTTCAAGAGGCCCATAGGCAGCCGTGGATTCTCAGCCACTGGGATGAAGACAAATTCCCTACGGACAGCCGAGGAGCTGGAAGGAGGCACGGAGCGGGCCAGACCTGGCGGAGCCCCCGGACTTCGCCTCACTTCACCCCAGCCGGCCCCGGGGGGGTGAGCAGGGGACAAGGGGGACTTCAGGGGGTCCCACTCTGCCTCAGCGCACACCCCGCGCTGCAACAGGAGCACCTTCAAGGTGTCATGGAGGAGCACAAGGGCTTTCCTCTCACCTCCACGCCCCGGTCCGCTGCCCACAGCCTGCAGCGCCGTCGGCTTCCAGCACCACAGCACACGCTTCTGGATGAAGTACAGAGTTAGGGATTCCTTGAACACCTCTCTACTTTCGATTGAAGTGAAAGAGAAATGCATCTAGACAAACACTCTCATTCTGATATGCTCACCTAGGAAATCTAACTCTGCCTGGAGGGAGGTTTGGATTGCCATGCTATTGATATTTAAAAAGCGCCCTTGATTCTAAATTGTTGATGGAAGTACCCTAAAGCAACCCAAAACATCTGAAAAGATAAGAACATTACAGATGCATGGATGGGCAAAATTACCTCTCTCTCTTAATGCAAGCTCCTGGATAATGAAATGCACTGCTAATGTCTCTCAGAGGTACCTCATCAGCCCGGGCTGATGCTTTGTCATACAAGGAGTAGCTGATCTGCTATTGTTTTCTTTTCGAACTGAACATTTCACCCTTGCTGTATCACCAAATAAGTATCTACTGAGTTCAAACCTATACACGTACCTACAGTTTCCCCACCCCTTAATAAAAAGATAAAACAGACTATGTTTGCAATACAATGAATTTTATAGATAATAACTAGATGCATAAAATCAAAACTCCATATAAATCTTTTAACTTACTGAACCATTCTCCTCCTCCAGCAGAGCGTTCTGCACCAGCTATTAGCAACAAGAAGGGAATTTCCTCCTCCTCAGTCTATTCTTGAAATAGATTGCAGTAAGTCTTCCTTTCCAACCTCAGCCTTCAACAGCAAAAGGAAGCAACTCTCAATCTACAAGCACGAACAACCTCACAAACTAAAAACAAAACAAAACAAAGCATATAACCCCCCTCCCAAAATTTTGGCGACCACTTTATTAAAGGTCAACACAGCCATTTAAGAAAGATCGCTATGAGCTGTTTTAAAAGACTTCCTACTGCAGAAACCTAAATCATAGCATAATGCTTACTTGCCTTGCCTTTCAAGTCCGGAAAGCTCTTTGTTAAGATCACTTGAAGTAAGGAAACAAGTTTTCACTCACTCTGTATGTGTATTTTTATAAGCCAATCTTGTAAATAAACCAGTGACACTTTATGGAGGGCAATAGTGAACAGATTGCCTTTGCCGTGAATGTTAAATGGAAATCTATCTGTTAGCCGCCACATAGCCTGGCAAGATCTGGGAATTCACCCCATACGATAAGGCCCACAGAAAATAAACAGCAGCAACAAAAAGGCTCAGGTGGCAATGGCCTCCTGACAACTTTACTTCAAGCAGCTATCATTAATAGGCAAGGAAAAGGCAAAATGTTTACCAAGTGTCTGTATATATAATGTGCACTGCACAGCATGGAACGATCTCGTTTCAAAGATCTCAATTAAAGGGAAGCCAAATCAATAGCTAAACCATATGCTAAACCCTGACATCAGCATTGTCTACGGCAATGATGAAAGGTGGGCATTAGCCCACTTGTCAGACTGCTGAGTTCAGTAACTGAGAAAATAGACAGGTTTATTGGGCTTGTTTTGGATTTGTTTTTGTTTGTTTGTTTGTCTTAAAGACACAGTGTTCTCTGTCTCTTCATTTCCTCAGCCTGGACCAGATCCTCTCCTCTCTTAAAGGCTGAGGAAGGGGGCTTTGCACAACAGCTCGTGAAACTCCCTCTTAGAGATCCCTCTGTATCATTACGGGATGTTGACAAAGAGAGGCTGGTGCTGCAGCCCCAGCCAAAGCAGCCTCAGCATCACTTACGATCTCAAGAAGGGTGGAAGGCCAGAATCATCCCTGTGTAGCCCATGCCTTCGCCCCGGGATCCCATAATGAAGCCTGAAAGCTCTGCTGCCCTGTGAGCACTTCAGCCTTGACACAGCCTTCCCAGAACTCTTCTGTGGAGACTGTGTTGACAAAAAAGTTTTCCCCAAGATTTTCAGTAGCATTGAAGGGGTAATCACAGGATCCTTAATACATCATGCCACTCTTAGATTTACCAGACCCTTACTCTTATCTTTTTCTGACCTTGCTATAGACTTGAGAAACAGAGAAACCATGATCCAGCCTTTTAATATTTATATGCGAGACAGAGGAATTGTAACAGCACAACACAATCATCACCTTCCATAAAAAACAAGAGACAGAGAAAGTCCTTCCTGAGTACATACCTTCCCCTGCCCCTGATCAATTTAGGGCAATCTGATCCATGATCAGGAAGACCAAAGTGCTCTGGACTTCTCTATGGAGGTTTTATTTGCTGTATCAGGAGCCCAGGCTGCTCATTTAGGCGTTGAAGTTAGATGACCAAAAGTCATCTTTGAGAATAACAGACTAAACTGGAATTCAGCCCTGACTCAAAGCCTCAATGTACCAAAATGGCTTTTCACAACAGAGAAACACAAATTATGGGCAAATGCTCCATCGGTGCAAAAGAATGATCACAAACTGAAAACAGAGACTTGGAAAAACAAAGTGTGCAGGAAATCCAGAAAGAACAGTGTTGGGGTCAACGTGACAAAGGAAAAGAGCTGAAATTGAAAGATACTCTCTATTGGGAAAAGTATGAAGAAATACAGGAAAAATATTTCCACAAGTTATCTGGCACAGAAACTCTCCATTAGGAAGCAGGGAAATAAAACTGAGCGTGCTTCTGGGAGAAACGCAGAGAGAAGCGTTTGATGGCTTGTGGCTACCTGCCATCTGATTAGCAGCGAGTGCTCCTACCATATAGGCAGAAGGTATGGAAATGCACCAATGTACTGAAATCCTGTCCTGGGAAAGCATGTGACAATACTTTAATTAACACTGGCAACGCTTCCACCTCCCAAAACGTCAATAAAATTTGTTACAGATCTATTCAGTTGATGATGATTTTTATTTCATATGAGAAAATGGAGAACTGTCTCAGACTAATTAGGTTTCCATACCAAAATCCAGGTTCATCTAAATACCAGGCTAAACGCTAACAGATGCTATCTTGATTTCACAATTAAAATCCAAGACAGCGGTTCCCAAAGTAGGGTCCCAAGCTCCATAGGGCCTGTTGCAGGTTACTTACGGCTCTGCAAAATTGAAATCTCGTTTTACAATGCCCAGAAAGCGTCCTTGGGGAGTAAAGAGAGTGCAGTTATGCTTCCTACACCCATGGACTTTGCCCCTGTTTGGAAGAGAGAGGGAAGGAGGGTAGCGGCAGGGCCCAGTAACGGGCGGCCTCCACAGTTTGCATGAAATTGCTATTTAGCAGTGAATGAACTTTCCGTAGTGCTCTTTACCGTATCCTCATTTTACTCATGTTATCTCTGATTATGAAGTTACAGAAGGTGTGTTTGCTGCTGCTAGCACTTTATGGGTTTTTTTTAACGAAAACCATTACTGATTTTAGCCTCAGACGTAGGTGGGGAGAAGCAGCTGCTGCACGGCTCATACACTGCAGCTCGAATGGACGCTCCAAAGTTTCATCCCAGTTTTTCCAAATACTTGCTGTGTCCCTGTTTTGCCTTAATTCCCTTCCAGAAAGTGCTGGTGTAACCTCTGACAACCCACTACGGCTGCACACGCATGTTTTGCCACAGCTGCTGCAGAAATATCCCTTGAAGTCTTAACCTACCACTTCTCAAGAATAGTCCCGTAAATAACGCACTGTAAAGCATTTCGTAAGGGTCCCCTGCGGGGGTAACGTGCCGGTATCATTGGGAAGACCTGTTTCAGTGATGCAGCTAATGATTTTACCTCAGTTACACCATTATTAAAACTAATACGCTGATGCTTACATTTCTGGTTTTGACAATTCTTATGACACAGAGAGCAAAATTTTTATACAGATTGAATTCCATCTTCCAGACAACCTGAGATGGATCCAAGAGGGACACAAGAGATGCCTAAAAGTTAGAGGAGGGAAGAGGCTTTCCCCATATCCAACACGCAGCGATCCCACCACTCTTCCTCACCCTTCCTCGCTTCTTGGACCTCTGTCCTCTGCGCTGCCAGCTGCAGTGGCCCAGTATCAGCAGGAAAAGGGGGAGGTATCAGCAGGAAAAGGGGGAGATATCCCCTCTCCATTATCCTGCAACCCAGCAGCCAGGGCAGCACTCTGCCAAGGGGAAGCCATGGACAAAACAACACAGTCAAAGGAGAGCCCAGTGACAAAAACGTGTGTGCTTATGTTAGTTCTGGGGTGACAACACGGTGCCTGGAGCTTCTCCAGCCCACGAGCAGATTAAGACCAGAGAACAAGACGAAGGTGCTCAGGTCCTTCTCTTGGATTTACATCATTTAAAATGCACCACGGGTGGGTGCTATCACCTATGGCTACCTCACTGCCTGTGCTGGACCGTTTGGCATCGCAAGAGGCAGTTAGTAGATCTGATGCTGAAGACATGGGCGTTACTGGAAGCTCATTACTCAGCATAACAAAGACTGCGGAATGTCAGTGAACGGCATTCACTCCTGTGTCCTCAAAAGGAGGTTTCTAAGGTTACAAGCTTTTTAGAGTCATTTGACTTAAATTCTTGCCCTGATCTGGCTGTGTCTCCGCAATGGACAAGGACGAAATACAGCCGCTATTAAATGACACAGGAGCTGCACAGCACTTGCAGTACCTCCGACAAAGTAAGGAAGTAAAAAACTTGTAACTTAAGAGCCCACTAGAACAGAATAAAGAGAACTCCACCAGTGGGTTCAAGAGCAACCAAAAGCCAAATGCTGCTTTAGACTGATGACAGCTGAAGTAGAACAAAATATTGGAGACTGGGAAGCTGATTGTCATTGTTTCAGCTGGGATGGAGTCAACTTTCTTGCTAGCAGCTGGTACAGTGCTGGGTTTCAGATTTGGGTTGAGCAACAGTCATGATAGTGCACTAATGTTTTTGGTTGTTGCCAGGCAGTCAAGGCCGTTTCTGCTCCTCATACCGCCCCGCTATCGAGCAGACTAGGGGGGTACAAGAAGTTGGGAGGAGATGCAGCCAGGACAGCTGACCCCAACTGACCAAAGAAATATTCCATGCCATATGACGTCATGCTCAGTATATAAAGCTGGGGAAGAACAAGGAAAGGGGGGGACATTAGGAGTGATGGTGTTTGTCTTCCCAAGTAACGGTTACGTGTGATGGAGCCCTGCTTTCCTGGAGATGGCTGAACACCTGCCTGCCGATGGGAGGCAGTGAGCGGATTCCTCGTTTTGCTTTGCTTGCGTGTGCAGCTTTTGCTTTACCTATTAAACTGCCTTTATCTCAACCCACAAGGTTTTCCTCACATTTACTCTTCCAATTCTCTCCCCCATCACAGCTTGGGGGATTGAGTGAGTGGCTGCGCGGTCCTGGTTGCCAGCTGGGTTAAACCGCGACAGTCCTTTTCCAAACATGTCCCATCCCGCCTCTCTCCCCCTTTTTTTTTTGTTTTGAGGTAAAGTACTGGCCATGTTTCTTGTTCAGCAATATCTAAAGCCAGCTGGATGGCTTTCACCTCTACAAACTGGCTAGATTCACCTTGTCCTTCAGCGGCTTCTGCGACTCATTTGTAGGATTCCACACCAACTGCTAGCAAGAAAGTTAACTCCATCACAGCCGAAACCATGACACTGATCCATTAGAAAACAATAAAATGAAAATTCATTACAGTGAAAAAGAAGAGCATCCTTCTAAATGTACAAGACTATTAGGAGGATATTTTTGTAATATTATAATTATTTTACCATGTTAATATACCTTATTAAAAATAAGGAACATTGGGATAAAGATGAAGCTCAGTAGCAAATGTATGATCCAAAAATACAAATTACAGATAAAGAAGTAGCTATTGAAACTTCCGGAAAATGCATACGCATCACCTGAATTGGAATACAAAGGCAGAATGAACACAAAAATGGACCTCTGAAAGACAGTGAAATGCAAAAGCTGTGATCCCTGAAACCATTGGGGTGGGAGGTGGGGGGTGGGGGTGGATATGTTGATGCACAAAACTGCAACATCCTGAGGATGAAAAGTGGAGAAGAGGAAGAATGTCTAATTGTGTTTGAAATTAATATCATAACCCCAGATGTGCCAGGTCTGAGATGGATTAGAATCAGAACTCCTATTATAAATTAATCTCTCAAGAGAGGGCAGAGAGCATAGTAGAGAAAAAGGATGCAGTTCCTAAAATACAGAGCTATTCTGGAACCAGTCAGTGTTGGTCAGAGAAAAAAAGACAGCCGGGCGAAGCCATCTACTTATGGATGTGTGGACGCCTCAGAGGAAGCGCTCAGAGCTACCAGGAGTTTTCAAACATGAGGAACAAGCTGAATGCACAGGATACCAGACTATCTCACCTACCCAGCTGCAAAAGCAAATCTGGGTTGATTTATTATTATTACCTGGAAGTTTGCAGTGCTGTTACACACATGCTAAGAGTGTTGCAAATATTTAGTGCTCAAAGCCATGAATTTACCTCATGAGTGCACTAAAATACAACCGGAAAATGCATGGCTTCATTTATTCTGTCTTCTTTTGCCTTTTACAACAAAACTGAGGAAAAAAAGATTGCTCTAAATAGAAATGCATTATCAGAATTTGGAAGCAGATCTCAGAGACAGCAACTCAGGTCTTCAAGGGAGCAAAAGCCAAATAGTGAGAAGTGAAGGAAGGAGCAGCCACAAACATCTAAAAATAGAAAGTCCAGTAGGAAGTCCCCCTACAGAGATTAAATCTGCTATTGTACTCAGATCCTGCCATTACGAGTTAAAATCTACAAGAAGCTATCATCTTTAATACATCATCTCCTTCCTACTGTTCTTTAAAGCAAAGAAGCTGATTAAACATCCTGCCACACTCCGGTAACCTTAACAGTGCATTTCTTCGTTTCACACTGGAAAAGGTCAGTCACATGTTAAATTGCTCTTCTTTGTGTGAATTTACACTCTGCACAGGACTAAGTCAATAAAGGTTGTACTTCTGGTCTTTCCAACAAACCAAGCACTAAAAAGTAGTAGACAGCATCTCATTTCAGAGAGATGCTAAAAATTCAAGTATTTCTCACTCTTTTAAAAAGTTTGACTTTCACATTTGCTTGGTGAAGCTCCAGATTAACTAGCAGGGTGTATTTTACTAGGATAGGAATATCCGTCAAAGCACTAAAAAAGCAAACACCATTACACTCATTTTGCAAAGCAGGTAAGAATCTTAAAGGTTATCGTTATAGTTCCTTAAAATGCAAGTTTAAAATCCAGAAGTTTTAAGGCTTTTAATAAAAAGAATAGAACCAACAATACAAATGTGAAAATATTAGACCTCTCGCATATATTAGCATTTATTTTCTTTAAAAACTGATATTACTCCATACACACCTTTACGAACAGCTGAAATACTACTGACTGGAAAAAGGTCATTTCTATACAGCTGCCAAAGACCCATTTGCAAAAAAGTTCCTTTTGTTTTTAATTTTATGGCAAATATAGCTGCGGGATCTGTGAAGAGCAGTTTCTGAGATCCTTGCTGTTGCCTGACAATTCTTTAAGGCTTTTGTGTGTTTGGGTACCTGTTGAAGCTGGTGGGAAAACATGTTTGTCTTTTAAGGGCACAAGGTTGGAGCGTTTGCTGGGCAATGCTTTTCACATGGAACATCAAGGGATGGGTCCCAAACAACACTTCTAATTACTTCCCTCTCACCCTCATGAAAAACACACAAGTGACTTCTCCAGATTGTCACGACAACACATGGGGTCAAAAAACCAAAAGGGGATGGGGAGAGGATATTCTCAAACATTTCCCTACAGAGAAAAAGGCTGGCCATACCCATTAGGACGAGAGGAAATGGGTTCAGGTTATGTCAGGGGAGGTTTAGATTAGATATTAGGAAAAAATTTTTCACTGAAAGGGTTATTAAACATGGGAATAGGCTGCCCAGGGAGGTGGTAGATTTGCCAGCCCTGGAGGTGTTTAAAAAAAGGGTAGATGTGATACTTAGGGATATGGTTTAGAAATGGTTTTTGTCAGGGTAGGTTAATGGTTGGACTTGATGATCTTAAAGGTCCCTTTCAACCTCAGCAACTCTATGATTCTATTCTATGATTTCCACCCTTGCAATACAGGAGGTGTTTCAAGAGGGAAAGGTAAACGCTCTTTGCACAGCAGGAATGCTACAATTCTGGTTAAGCAAAGGAGTGATGGACCAAACAGTGTTCCAATATGCACAGTAAGTATGAAAACTGAGCTGGTTTTTGGGTTGGAAACCAGCAAATCTGTAAGTATGATTCCACGCTGCTGCTGTCTGAGGCCACAAGGAGTCCTGGACACAGGAGTGCTCCCTCCAGCTGCGTACACCTAAACAAAAGCCAGATGCCAGAACTTCAGAGCAGCCCCAAGGCCAGGCACGTGGGCTGGGGAGCTCCAGCAGCCCCTGGCACCGTCCCTCCTTACCAGCCCAGAAGGGTTGCACTGCGCGACAGGCCCCAGGGCTGTGAGGCCTGCATTGCTGCGAGGCAGGAGGTGTTCTACAATGAAAGCTATGGCATATTTTGCAGTACTGCTAGGGTCAGTGAATACAACCTGCAGTGTAATAGTGGTTAGCGGACATCCACGCTATGAGTTTCACAGAATCTGTCAAATGAAAGTGAAAAGCAGGACTGACCTTCACAGCAACTCCCTTGGTTTTACGTACCTTAAGTACAGTGGCCCGGATGAGTAAATGAATGGACTCCATGCCACGCTGGAGTACATCAGCTATACCTTCTTACCTGTATTGCAAATGTATCCAAAATCTTTAAAATCCCCTCCCCCTTTCCCTTCTCATTAGGCTTTAAAGCAATAATAGGTACCGTGCTTTGATGCACAGTTAGCTTGTCCCCTTGGTACATGTGACAGTAAGAAAGGGACAGGCAATTATTTACAGTTATCCACATTTAATAGAAGTCCTGATCACAGAGGAAGCACAACCCCCGTCCTCACAGGATAAAAAGGCAATATATCACAATCTGAATACACAATGTACTTATTGCTCTTGGTATTCACATTTGCTAGCCTTTGAATCTAATAATACAACATTAATATTCTATTAATACAGTGCTTATATATAATTTCCTTTCTTTAATATACAAAGAAAAGAAAACAATTCTGTATTGTGAAACAACTGGCCAAGATACTGCTGACACATGAAATCCCTTATTGCTTCTGAAAAAGACGCACAGAACTCCTTGCGTACTGACTCACTGCGTTTCACGCTGTGCAACGCACACATCCACTGCCCAGAGGAACTGGGCACACACGCACCAAGAACGAGAGGTGACGGTGCAGGCTGTCAGCATCCCTGGTAACTCCGTCACAGGATGAGAACGGAGAGGGTCTACAGGAGCCCCCCAAAAGCAACCACCTTTCCAGAGGTAGGAAAGGAAACAAACCAGCCGTGCAAGAGAGGAGCAAACCAAAGGCTGCTTTCGCAGAGCCGCAGCTGCTGAGGAGGTGAGAAGGACCAACCTGCCCCACACAGCTTGTTCCCTCCCAGAACCACAGTGTTGTTCTGCAGTAGGGGAGCTTCAACATGGAAGAGAAATTAGATTTTTTTTTTTTTTTTTAAATTCTGGACTTGCAAGACATAAGCCATAGTTTCATGAACTTTAAGCTGGCATGAGGTGCTAATGTCACTGCGAGAAGCCATCCCTTCTTCCCTCAGCTGCTCGCTTCCAGTCCCTGTCCTCACACACTCCCTCACAGCCACACGCTGAACTGTGACAGGTCAGGGAACTGAGCCTGCTGAAACTAGCCTTTATAAAAAGAACCCCAAAACTAATCTCTTTTTTTCCTTTTTCTGGGTTGGTGGTTTCACTGCAAAACATATCTCATACTGAGACTCTATTAGAAAGGAGGAAACGATTAATTGTAAATTGGGTTAAATACTGAAATAGTGAACTGGTAAAAATATTATTCCACATACTTTCTTGGAAAGCTAACCGTAGTTTTCCCCACCAATTCCAGTGGCAATATGAATATCTTTTTATGCTTTTAAGCTAATTTAAACTTTCTTTGATATTGCGCCTGTCGGGGACACTTAGTAGGTGTGCTGAACGTAAGGCACAGAAGACAATTACTTTGCTCTACTTGGCAGATGTAGCCTATAGGTATGTTGGTCTCACTACATCCAGTCCCGTCTAATCTCAAAAGCAAAGCGGTCCTGAACACACTCAAGTCTGGGTCAGAGCTCTTACACCCCACAAAAATGCAACCACTTCTGGTGCACCATATGGCAGCAATCCTGCGTCAGCAACACTGTACAATAGTTTTTCAGAAGAAGAATGAAGAGCAAGTTCTCCTCTTGAAACCAAAGAGAGATTTATCCCACAAAAGTATGCAACACATCATTACCCAACCCGGAACGAAGGAGGACATCAGCACTTGAGTGTTATGGGAACTTTAATGGTGAAGGGTCAGGGATTCGATTTGATGTCCAAGCAAAATGCCGGTTATAGTTTGCGCAATGCCATCAGACAGACAATGCAGCTTTGCTGAGAAACTATTAATTTAATGTTATGGAAGCAAAATATTCAGCTACGAGGCTCCATTATACTTGGAGCCTTTGACCCTGGTTTATCCTGGAGTTCAAGCCCTGATAATCTGTGTGCTTGAAGCTCATCTTGGTGGATAATGGAAAATTCTGCTCCATTTCCTCTGGGACTTCATGCTCATTAGTCACAGCATACCAATTAAAAGCTTTGTTAGAGAACCAGAGGAATGTGACACAGCACATGTACAAACCAGGAAGCTTCATTCACATATAACATGGATGAATGGCTCTGTATGGAAAGCCAAGCATCGCATTAGCAGGTCGTGTGCATCAGCATGCAAGATCAACAAAAGACGTGCAAGAATTTTTAAGTCAGCACTCTCAATGGATTTTCATTTTGAACAATGAGAGTTACAGTATTTTTCACAGCCTACACCTTCCTGCTAACCAAAGGTAATGTAAAATATCTTAAAAGTTATGTTTTCTTGCATTGTTACTTTGGCAATCATCTGGTAGGAAATCACTAAACATCACCACCAGCTACCAACCGGATTCTTTTCCTAACCATCCGAGGTGAAGCCGGGGTTAGCGCCCTGGCAAGCTACTTATGAACTAGAATAACAACCATTTTCAAAAGGGATTATTGCCACTATGAACCACTGTCAAGTATCTGTAACAGCAATTCTCAATTAAGGAAAGAATAGGACTCAGCGTCTGCACTCTGATCATGCAGTTAATAACTGACTCCGCCTCAATCAAAACAAAACTGGGATTTAACATGCAGATTTACTTTTGCAACAGTTTGTGTTACCATTTTATGTTAAATCACTTATTACAGAACTTGAAAAATAACAGTCAGCTATAGCTGTAAAAAAATTGTTACATTTTATTAACCCTTAATTCTATTCCAGCATTTTCCCCACAGTGAACAATCTGCTCCCAGGAGGAGGTTTTAGGGTTAACAACTCCCATCGACTGCATGCTCTAAACCCAGCAGAGGGAATAGCTCTACCCTTCAACTTTTATTTTCATTTCTACACTTCAAATGCAGCATAATGGTGATGTTTAGCATATTTCTTATATTATAGACAGAATACTTTGTAAAATATTCCATCTGTGACAGAGATGATCACATTATGAAAACTGCAGCAGGAGCGATGCATCACAGAGGAGAAGACATTTTTGAAGGATAAGAAGGTCTTATAGCCACTTGGAATAAGGACCTTTGGGGAGGGATTTGGGACGTGCTGGAGCAAAGTCCTTGTCGAGGCCAGCAGACCTTCTTTGCATTCACCATTCCTACATACCCTCATGCCCCAGTGAAGCCTGTGCCATCACTGAGAGCACCATCTGCCCCCTGTCTGGCACCTCCCCACTCCCGTCCACCTCTGTGGTTGCTCAGACAACTGGCTCAAGGAACCTGTCCAGTGAAAATAATAAACTAGTAATAAAAACCCAAAAATAAGTCCTTGGGGTGACTAGGTCTTGCATGGACCTTACTAATGCCAGTCAGTAAGACTAATGCTGGACAGTAACAGTCCCCATGTAACCAGCTCCCACAGTGACATGTCTGCACTGGGATCCTGTTTGCACACACGGCTATGGCAGCCCCCGTGCCCCAGTGGGGACCCTACGCAGGGTCTGGCCAAAAACTCAGTGGAGTATATTCCTCCTCCAGCCCAGTGGGAATGTCGCTCTTTTCCTGCCCTTTTCCTCATCAGCACATCCCTACCTCCTCTACCCCCAGTGACAGGAACCCACCAAATGGGGCCATAAGCTGAGGCTGTGGCCACGTCCCCGGCACCTCTGCAGCCCCCGCTCTGCCCCGGGGATCCAGGCCCCGGCGAGGGACAGGGACAGCCCCTGCCCCGTCTCACCCCAGCACAGCGCCAGAAGGCAGACAGGGGGAAGGAGGGGAGAAGTGGTCTTGTGCTTCCTAACCTGAGCATCACCAAAAATCGTCAGCTACGGGCATTGGTCCCACCAAGCATAGGACGAATCCAAACTTTTCTGTTAAAAGCTCCCTCTTGCAGAAATCTTAAGTCAGCCTCTTTTCTTTGTACCTACAAGTAATTGTGGCGGAATTTGGGAGCACTTAAACTAAATAATTTGCTAGTATAGTAGGAAGAAAATGTCCACTTGGGTGAAAAAAAAACCCATGGTTTACAAATCCCTGCTGTCAGGAGTGGTGGCACTACGGTGCCTCGCTGAAGGAGCCACTGCGGTGCTCAGGTGGGCTCGGGGGACTCCTTGGGGCTGGGCTGAAAGCACAGCCACCGCCGCAGGCCACAGCCCCACCACGCCAGAGGCTCTGTCCGCCTTTGCTGTGTCACACCCAGGGAAAATCTCATGACAACTTGTGAAGAGGATGGCATATCCTTCCTCCCCAGGGGTCAGAGGAACAGTGCGAGGCAAAGCCAGTGACAATTCAAAGGGAAGCTAAGCAAGGTAAAATAAGTTAACAGGATGAGTCCTTCTCCTCCCCCAGACCCTCCCGGCCCTGACTGACACTTTCTCTAAGAAAAGGTGTGGTTCTCCTCACATTTAGATCTGATGTGAAGCTGCTCAATGGTGTATTTAGTGAAGGTAGAAAGACAACATGAAAAATGAAATCACAAATAGCTTCTTTGTATGAATTCAAAGAACAGGATTAAAGCTGCTCAGAGCTCCTCCTTTTGTCTGTTGGTTTTCACAGAGCTTTTATTACAAATCCACATCCTCCTTGGACGATGTTGGGAGGAGACAGAGTAGAAGCTCTTGAAAATACTCTATTGTATTTTGAACCTAAAGAGCTAAGAAGTTCTTGAGTAGCACATCCCTGTCACCACCACAGTGAAATCCAGAAGAAATTTTGGACTCTTCATTTGCTTTTTGGATTTTAAGCCTTTAAGTTATAGGAAGATAATATTTCCAATTTTTTTATTTTGTAACTCTAATGTTGAGATTCTTTTTTCTTTTCCTGAAATCAAAAGTTTAAATCCCCTTTTAGGATTCCAGGAGCTGGAACGGCAAGAAAATCAAGAGCTGGAAAGGCCGTGAGATTTTTTTTCTAGCAACACCAAAGATGGCTTACTTAAAACAATACATTTACGGGTCCACAGTCACACTAAAATAAATTAATAAGAAAGTAATAAAAAAAATATTTCTTTGCCCAAATGTCTGTTATTTTGGATCAGTCTGATGGCGGCTAATACACCACACTAATGTTAAGTAGTTGCAGGAAAGCAATTTTCTCTTAAAGTTCACCATGGCAGGTCATACACAGCCTCTCACTAAAGTATCTGCTCTTTTATTACTCTAATTTTTCATGTTGCCTTTCTACTTTGTGTTTGATGGGCACAGCCACAAGTAAAAGTTAGACCACGATCTTGAGATAGCTATAGTCTCATTCAATGACACACTAAATATATCCTCATTTTAAATGGAATTTTATTTTGGTGTAAGCCAAAATAATTCAAAAACTACCAGTATGTGCCTATCCCTCTAATCACCCATTTAATAAAAAAGTGGAAAATTACTCACGAGTGAGTGGACGAGAGCTTCAGGATAAAGTATTTTGGTTCAGATACCTTCCTACAGCCCATACCAAAAAAATTTACTAATAAAAAAATAAGAATACATGTATATAGACAGGTTGAAGTAACTTACATATTTTCATTATCAGAAAGGTGAAAATAAGTTTCAGTATACAAAGCACAAGTAAACTAATGAATTGGTAAAATAATTCTTTCCTGTACAGGGAAAGTATTTCACGTTTTATTTACAGTAGCAGAAGTCCGAAGAAAAAGTACTTACTTGCAATTTTCTTGTTAAAATAATCCAGACTTTCCAGTTAGTAAACAAATATAAAGCACCTGAGAGTTATTTTGTGGTTTTTTTTTTTCCCTAGGGGGTAGTGAAATCTTTTGAACTTCTTCACATTACATTTCTCATCATACCCCATTCTAGCTTAAAAAAAATATTTTTTTTTTTAAAAAAAGCTTTTATTAAAAATACATATCTTTCTAACGGGTAGAAATTTAACCCAGCAGAAGCACCCTGAGCCTTTGCAGGGGTCCCTCGTACTCCCAGTGACATTTCTTGTCACCTAGCTCGTGTTATGTTACAGCAGCGTGAGGACATCTGAAGGAAAACGAAACAGGCTCTGAAGCTGTGTGTGCGGCAGGATTTCCTGCTGCGGCCTCCCCACCGAGGTGCGGGTTCAAGGGGGGGGGAATTGCCTTGCTCGGGATGTCTGTTCGCGGGCGCCCAGAGCCCGAGCCCAGCAACGGAGGGATGCGCTGGCTGCCTGGCCGTGCCATCCCCCTGCCCTATACGATGCTCATCCCTAAGGCCAAAGGGGCATTTTCTACCTCCTAACATCTTTCACATTCGGAACTTTGTCGTTTTTCTAATCACATTTCAGTTTATAGAAACACACAAATATATTCGCGTTGCACCTAGAGTCTGTGCTCAGCTGTTTGTTTCTCCTCCTTCCTGTCCACAGACATCTGTCCTTCCCCTCTATCCTTATCTAAGATAAGCAGCTTCAGTTTGCACACACAGTACCTTGCAAAAGCACGGTCTGGAAAATTAATTCTTGAAAGGATTAATATTTTTTTTTTCCCCTCCCGTCACAAATACGTTTCTGCTTCTGGAGACAACGTGTTTCACTTTGCAAACAGAAGGGGCACTGCCTGCTCTGGCATACGGGAGCATTTCTCTTCCCTGCAAAAGGAAAGCTGCGCACAGCCCAGCCGCAGGAATAATTCTAATTGCCAAAGTAATGTGGTCTGTCATATTGATGCAGCTGAAAGCTCAGAAGGTAAACAAAACAATTCCTCTTAAAAAAAAAAAAAAAAAAAAAAAAAAAAAGCCCCTTCTGCAGGCATTTAGGGAGGGCTTTTTTCCATTCTGCAGTCTTTGCAATACCAGCACGGCCATTTGAAAAGAAAGGAAATTTCTACTGCTCATTTAGACTTGTTTTTAAATGCTTTTCCCCTATGTTTTGCACAGAGTTGAAATTACATGCAAAGGCTTGTCCTTCAAGCACAGTCATACAAACCAGGGGAAAAACCTCTCCTCACCTGCCTTTCAATTCATGGTGCAGTGCAATGGAAACCCTTCCAAAGAGGGCTCCACGCTTCTGTCCTGAAGGGGCCGATTCCGTTACCCCATTCCAGCGTCCTACTGTGTGCAAGAATCAGTAATTTTCCTCTTGAGGAACCAGATAAATCCCCTCCTAATTTTTGCAAAGGTTTCTTCGCTGCCGCCAGCCTCCTGGGTCACATGTGTGCTCCTCTGCCTCTTGATCACCCAGACCAGGGCCGCAGACAAAATCCGTCCAGCCATTTGGATTGCTCTCAAGAGCAACCAATTTTATTTTACGCAATGGCAGGGAAATAACGGGAACACCTCCTCACCCCTTATTTTAAGAAAGATGTGGTCTTCTGGCCTCCACAGCACTCAACCTGACTGCACTATTTTTATAGCCATGGACTCGGCCATCAAAGAAGCTTTAACTTTTCACCCCCAGGACCACGTTCACTCAGTCTAAGTGCATCCAAACACAGAGAGTGGTCCATACCACAAAGAAAGACAGGGTAAACATTAACGATAGAAAGAAAAGCACGCGTAAAGAACAAAAGAAAGAGGAAAGACTGAGGCCAGACGCAGTGCTGCAGCAAGGGGAAATAAAAACCTTTTACAGCGGGAAGAGTAAGAGGGGAGAAAGCTGAGGAAGGACAGAGGCAGGATGAGAGAGTAAGATGAAATAAAGCTAGGGGAAAGAAAAATACGACAACAGTGAATAGAAACAGGACGGTTTAATCTTGAACACAAGACAAACTTTGACAGTCAGTGACATGTGCAACCACAAATTTTATTATACAAACCTATTTTCACAGGGTGATGCTGAACTGGATACTCCACCGACACCATATTCTACTCTCCAGGCTGAGTTGTTCAGGGGCTAAGACTATGTAATTCATATATAGGAAGCCAATGTAATTCATAGATAGGAAGCAGGCAAAATGAGAAAGCTGTAAATCCAGATATAAAAGACAGGAACTGACTTTGTTTACGTCCACGAGCGTATTACCTAAAGAAAAGTTATGTAACTCATCATCGCTCAAATAAACAAGCAAGTAGCAAAGCTGGCTATTACAGTTTGCTAAAGTAGGATCGCCTCTATTTATAAATTCCAAAAAGGAAATGTATATCTTTAGATGTCCTTTCTCCATTGCTTTAGGGGGATTTTAAAACAAAAAATAGAACACGTTACTTCAACTGTCCCACTTTCAGACTTGGAGCTATGTAGTACATCTCCCCACACTGACTGCTCTCCCAACTAAGAATTTGCAATCTCTCTCAGTAATTGAAGCAAAGAGAAGAAGATTTAAGCTTTGATAATGATTGGCGAATTTCAAATAGTTTGGATAAGCAACCCCCAAAAGTTCAAAATGAATATTCAGATTTTGTTCCACAGCATGGTCTGCAAATTGAGGATAGAAATCTCAGATGATAGCTAGCTTAGATCTCCTCCAAGATCCTCCGCGTGCCCTAGTTATGTCTAAACCGGAAATAAGACAAAAACACCAACATATTTAGTTATGAAATGCAGAGATGTCTCAACATTCGAGATGAAAATATTGAGGGAAAAGATTCACTGAGAAATCACAAACTCGCAAATAGTCTAGCTTCATATTGGGCCCATTCCTATTCCCCCTAGCTCTCTTAACTAGTTTGCATTTGTAACTCCTGAAATAGGAACTCTTCCACCTGCAGCAGCTTCCACTCTTGACTCATCATTGCCTGCCATAGAAAACCCTCCCCGTTGCCCACCTCCACTGGTGACCTTGCAGAAAGACTGAGTGTAGTGCGAATCAAGGACAAGGCTAGATCAAGTTCTGCGGCTCTCGAGGGGTCGAGCGCTTGCCTTGCACGCAGGTCACCTCATCCCTGCCTGGCGGTGCCCAGCTCAGCAGGGATGCTGCTGCTGCTGCTGCTGGGCAGCGGGGCCAAGCTGGCAGGCGTGGGAGCATCCTCCCCCTGCCGGGGTCCCACACCAGAGTCCCATCTCAGCTACGCCACCACAACTGAGCTGAAAGCGATGAAATTGCGCTGACGTAGCCAAAATCCAAAAGGCAACTATGTGTGAAGCAGGACTACTCGTTTGCAGAGAAAATGCCAGGATAAAAGCAGGACAGCAGGGCGAGGAGCTCGCAGCTGCCTCCCGCCCCGTGGAAGCCATCACAAACGCCACCCTCCGGCAGGAATCATCCTGCTTTTCTGAAAACCCTTGCTCTTCTAAACAAGATGATGGACAACAGCCTAACATTTTCCTGGGAGTCGTTTATTCACCAAACCCGCTAAATCTGTGGAAATTACCATCATTTACTTGACATGAATTGGAAAAAAAACCCCAAACAACCAAAACACTTAACCCAATACTCTAGTCCCAGGAACAGATCACTGTGTCGTTATCTTTCCCCGTAGAAGGCTTCCACCATGTATCACCTCCAAGGACAAACATTTGGCAGAGGGAGAAAGCACACAGCACGCCATCAAAGTTAAAGATTTGGTTTTGCTCACATAGTTATGACTTACACATTTCACAAAACCAACAAACAATTTACGCTATTTGAGATATGGATCTTTTCCATCTCAATGGGACTTAATTCCTTCAAGCTGAAAGAGGAAGCCCAAAAAAACCTGAATAACTAAAGTGACATTATATGAAACGTAGCCTAAGGCTGCCAATATTTCTCCGCGCATTGAAGGAAAGACTGCATTACCGAGCTAGACCAAACGCCATTTCCAGAAGAAACCTTTCCTTCTTCTCTGCTGCCGTGAGGAGGATTACATTACACAGCACTGCACTAAGCCCATTTATTCCATTCTATTTTTTTTAATCAGGCTATAAAAATAATCAGCTCAGCTACTCATACGAATCATAGAAATATTAATACCAGACACTAACTACTCTTTGGCTGTAAGATTTTCTTCTCTATGCTAAATATGAGACCCATAAAGTTTATGCTTCCCATAAGTTGCAAGAAATTGTGTTTTACTGCAGAAAGCTAACATCAAAAATAATTACTGTTATAAACATACAGCAAAATACAGTCACTTGGCACTTATCAAGGTTTTATGTGAAAAATTTAGCACAATGCCAGCTGCAGTATAGTTTTGCATTTTTTCAGGTGGACAGTGTAAAAATCACTTTTACCAGAATAAAATAGAAAAAAATGTTAAAAATAAAAAATGTTTAGAAATACAAATAGGTTTTCCTTTAACAAAACCATCCACATAGTAAAAGAGGGGCCAAATTAGGATAAGCCTCCCCAAACAAGCAGAATTCTGTTTAAAAAGCAATTTTGGTGTGTATTTTTGGAAACACCAGAAATATATGGGGTTCTCCTCCGTTCTGAATCCAAAACACATTAATTTCTTAATTTACAAGAATACCACCACGTTACCTTTAGCAGTATTATTTTAAGCAGTTTTCCCTCCCCAGCTTCCCAGTGTCTCTTTTTATTGGGAAGAGAAATCCTTTTTATTACCAAATCCGCCCCCTGTGGGCACTACATCATATACAATTTTTTCATGAATCAACACAGCTTCATCTAAAAATTAGTCAGGTGCCTTGTCCCACCGTGCTTCATATTTGGAAGCCACCTAAATTTCCACCTCACTGATTCTCATGAGTAGTTTGTAATTATTTCTTTCTGTGCTAATATTGTATTTTATGTGTATGAGACAGCAATTGTATTTCCTCTCAATTTTCTTTTTTACAGAGTCAGACAAAGCGAGGATTTTAATCTCCCCTCATAAAACAGTCTCTCCGCTCCCCAAGGCATTTTAGAAACCTGCCTTGGCACCTATTCTGGTTTGAATTTACTTTTCTTAAGTACACGTGATCACATTTGCACAGGTTTTTCTGCGTTATACTTTACACGTACCTCATACAAAACAGCATCAAGGCTTCCTTGCGTTGGAAACATAACTTCCTAACGCTGCCAGATGTTAGATGATCCATGCTACAATCAAATTTGTCCTTTTCCCACTAATGTATCTCTCTGATGCCTCAATTATCTTGTGATTAGCACTCCAGTGTCTGCCCAGTCTCTCCCCATGACCCTGGTTACAAGACCCCAAGTGCATGACCCTCCACTTCTGCCAGCAGCCTTCCACCCCACTTCCACTATTTTTTTCCACTTCATGTGCTCATCTCATTTCTTCTACATGAAACTCCAGCCTTCCACATAATCCTGCTGATAACTTGTGTCATCAAGATTGTATTTTTTTGCAATATTGTTGGTTTTGTGGGACACTCGCTAATGGAAACACTATGTTAGACTGATCCCATAATCAGTCCTTGGGAGCTCCTTTGGTGACTTCCAGCCAGCCCTCCTGCTCCAGTTTTGCCTCTAGTTAATTTTTTCATCCTCTTTCCTCTCCTACAACTCATTCTTAATTCCCGTGTTAACAAATCTCTACACAGCAGATGACAAACACAGTATTTTTTTTTGAAGCCCATATGGATTTAATATATGATTACTTCTTTTGTTTAGAGAATTAGCTTAGCTATCTTTTCAATTAAAGATATCAGCTTAGTCAGGCGTGACCTTCTTGTGGAGATCCTACATTGTATTTTAACTCATTTATCATGTTTTGTGTCATTTGCTTATTCTTTCCTTAAAACATTCTTGTAAAAGACTTTGCATCTATTGAGATAATAACGCTCTTTAACTGAGTCTTTTTTTTTTCAATTTAAATACTATTTTTAAGTTATTCCCCCAGCTGATACCAATTCCTGATGTGATATATTTATTAAAAGTACTCACTGTTGGAATTGCAATTATATTATGCAAGTTCTTGGGTGTGGATTATATGGTCTCTTCTGATTTAAACAATTACATAATTTAAGTTTTGCTTCCCCCTGGAGGTGAGAATTTCCATTTCTGCATAATCATTCCTATTAGCTGCCCTGCATTTGTCCCAGGTTCAGTAATATTATTAAAATATGAGGAACGCTACCTATTAAATCTGAAACCTATCCATCTATATCACTGCTAAAGTGAAAACTTTCATCTTTTTAATCTGACTTTATCCATTCTTTATAATTTTTCTTTAAAAAAATAGTTAAATTTTAGTTAGGTAGATTCTTTGACACTTAGAATTAATTCCCATGTTTTCTAATTTTTAATGTATTATTCTTTGTATTGGTCAATCGAATCTTTCCATTCCTTGAGGAGTCCTTCCTTATGCTAATACTGTTTTTAGGATGATTATTCATCCAGTGAAATATGGGGAATCTTTTTACAATATATATCAATCATATCTTTATATTAATTCCAGCAGTTTTTTGAACCTTTGACTAAAGATGACCTCCATGCTTGCTTTACATAGTAGTCCCTGCACTTTTTGTTCCAGATTAATTAACTACTCTCTACAACTTCTCAAATATTTGTCTTTTGGAAACCTTACAGACCTATGGCCATTTCCGAGTCATTCCCTCCCTGTCTTTATTCCCATCCACCTTTGACTTACTGTAACACTACTTCAGCAGAGCTTTTACTTTAATTTTTCTTCCAAATGTTTTTTTTTTTGTTCCAGGAGGTTCTATTTTATCCTGTCTTCATTTTCTCAAAGCTTCATGTTTTTAATGTGCACAGACACCCAACTGAATCCACTTGCCAATACAAGCCCTCCTCGACACATTGTCATTTTTTGGATAACACCTCTTTTCCCTTCGGCACAGATAGCCCTCAGGCTGCCACGCACCTGTCTGGATCCTTACGCTGATGCACCAAGGCTTCCCCGATTCACATTGACCTCATCCAAACTCCCAGCCAGATGAGGTGGGATCCTTTCACTAACTATATCTTCACGTCACAATTTATACCAATACTAGGACTTGTGTTTTCTTGCTAGATGTCACCTAATAATGTTGCTCCTTTATCCAATTCTGTAGTCTCATTTACCCAATTTTAATTTCCCTGTGCCCTCAAGGCTTGTACAGGCATCACATGGGTCTCTCTTGCACTTTCTCCTGTATCCCATTTGATCAGTTTAAAACTATTCTCATCAATCCCATAAAATGAAGAAGCGGCATACTGTCCGCACACTGACAATAAGCTTATTTTGTTACTGACATAGAATAATGAAACAGCCCAAAACTTCCTTCGTTGCACAGTTCATTTCACAACCTTCTCATGTCTTCATGCTCCTTTTCTAGAGACTGACAGATCTCCTAGAGACCACCTCAGCTCCCACTGTACCACTCCCCGCCTTTTTAACTGTCACTCTTGATCTGCTCCAACAGGAGTCTCACAAAGTCATTCATACCCAAAACAGCATTCGTAAGGACTTTTCCCATTCCTCTCTGGTCTCTTTTCAGATTCGGGTATCTCATACTCTTGCAGGAAGCAAACTTTTTGCTCTCCAGATCCCCTTTGGTGTTCCCATCTGTACCCTGCAGGTAATCCATAATAATCGCCATCTAAAGCCAATGTGCTTTAATTTGTATTAGACATCCATCTGACATGCAGGAACTCAGCTGGATGCCTGTGCTCACTTTTTTATTTTATTTCCTTATGTAATTTAATGCACCTAAAATGCTGGCAACAGGCGAGTACAACACTGAATAATTTTAAAACAACGGGTCTGTTAATATAGTGTATTAACATTTTAATGCATTAACAATTCCATCACAACAGATGCACAGCCCAACCAAAAATTCCTATCCTCTTTACTTCTCTTTTTCATTATGTCTAGAAGTCCAATTAATGTCATTTATCAGTACGGTCATGAGGTAACTTAGATCTCAAACTATCCCTCCTGTATAGTCTAGACTTTATCAGATGTAATTAGCTGTACAATCCCAAAGCCTTCCCCCATCTCTTGTTCCCCCCAAACCTTACGAACTCTTTGGCTTCTTTCTACAGTTATTCTCTTAGAAGTCCTAGATTTTTCCCTTCTTATCCACTCAACAATTCTCCTCAATAATCTTGTATAACTTTCCAGCAAAATCATCTATTATTCCCCCACCCAAAGCAACCATCCAGCTCATGTTGCACTTGCAAATGCATGCTAGTGCCTCCCCCTCCAGGTTCCTCAAACTGGGGCTAAGAAAGAAATTATATACTCCCTGATTCTAGGTATCATTTTACCTTTTCTGAAACAGTCACATTTTCTACTATTTACTATCCAAAGTACAACTCCTTTCAGATTTCCAAGCCATTTTGATCAACCGAACTAAAAATACTAATTCTTGCATCTATCTGGGCTGGTATGTCCTAGCAGCAATGGCTTCAGCATAAACTCAGCTGTATTCAAATATGTTGACAAAATCTACGTTATACCAGTGTAGTAATATAGACAGAACAGTACAAAACTACAAAATACTGGAATTTTTTAATGGCAAATTTTCTCTTTTAAATGCAGGGTCAAGATGCAAGTACAACATCGTAGCGAATGTAGCCACGCATTTTCCAGTTTTGCTTCGATACAGTACTAAGAACTTCATGTGATTCTTCCTGAGCATTTTTCTTCAAGCTTAAACTCGTCAACTGTGTGATTATACTAGATATCAACTTCCTTTCAATTTTACTATTTAACCTTTTTTTCATTGTTTTTAAAGTAAGTTTCTGGATATTGTGTATGAGGTACGTGCATGGTATTCTCAAGTATGAATACCAAAACATCAAAATCAGAAAGCAAATAATGAAGAACGCAAGGTGTACACATTTTTGAAATATTATACTTCTTAAGCAGTTTAATAATTTTGGTGTCTCTAAAGAATAGCTTTTGAACATTTTATGTTGGCAGCTCTCACTGGTGTACTGGTAGAGCCACTGAATTTTCCTGTGAAATATGTCTTACGGTTCACAGTTTCATACATTTTGCTAACGTGAGTTTAAGCTGAACTTAACCCCACCCTGATTCAATTCCCCGACACCTATACCTTACTTAAGATGATTCATTCCCCACTGAATGTTGGGCTTTGGGCAGACCTTTAAAACCCTGCAAGAGTCAGAAGAAAACCAGTTCCCATTGCGCAGATGAGGAATTAAGTTTGGATGTATCACAAACTGCTCACCGGGGATGCACAAGAAGGGCCACCATTCAACTGGTGACCTTTCACAAAGGATTCCCTATTCCTTTAAACAACCTTTTGTCTTTATTCTTCTAAACACAAGCCCACAATGTTTAATATTGGTTTGATTCTTGGGAGGTGTCTAGAACGTGGGTCTAGAAAACACGGAAGGGCTGCGAGTGCCCACAGCAGTACCACGGGTACCCGTAGAGTCTCAGAACAGCCACTTTAATAAAAACAGTCCAGCTCATCAGCTTCACCTCCAGAAACCCTGACACCTCACATCCCAGCTTCACGGCAGCCTCCTCCATATACATACTAAGACCAACCACAAATATTCCTTCAGCAAATCCCAGTAGCTCCCGCTCCTCATTTTCTTTTGCATTTGGAAAGGAGACTAGATAGAACCAAGCCACCTGACAAGGAAGCAATCTTCAGAGCACACGTTTCTCTAGCTCGCTGCCCCAGTCCAAGGAGCAGCTCTGAAAGAAAACATATTGCTGTCCTTGCTGGCCCCGGGATCACCATTTTGGCTTCGGATGAAAGTGCCACAGAGAACTCACAAGATATACAACAGGCAACCAATATATTTGTGTGGCCTACATGACTCTCTCATTGAAGTGAAATTGTGGTTTCGCTTATAACTAAAGCTGCCCATCACCTTCCAAGGCAAAATTCTATTCTCAAGTGGCTCATCGTAAAGTCCTATATCTACAATGACATTCCATAGGCATTAAACAAAAGCTGAATTTCATTTAATGAGTTACAATTTTTGCTTTGCTATTTTGCTATTATCAGACTAGAGGGGGGCAGGAAGACGGTCTCCATAATGACTTCTCAGGGAGTGGAGATTTACAATGAGAAGACTTTCAAGAAACCAGAAGAGTTGTCTTTAGATGCATTATGCTGAATTGCCCAGATACAACATTTATAAGGCATCTTGCACCATATTGCAAATACCAGAACTTCAGCATAGCAGGGAGGAACGTGCTCCTTCCAAATACCTATTTATTTTAAAGTCAGCATTACAACATTCGTTAAGTGAACTCGGGGAGACTGAATACCCATGTTATTTAGCTGAAGCAGTTTTTAAAAGATGAAAGGAACATTCTCCAGGATGCCTCACAGGATGCAATTCCTTTAACAAATGGCATGTCTGGCTTTAATAAATGGACACATTTCTTTATAAACTGCAGAAACAGTTAAAATGGCTTTCTTTGGAGTCAAACATATTGGAAAGAGGATGAAAGAAATAACAGAACCTTTTAAAGGTAATACTCACATTACCATATTAAGAGGAAATCTTTCATAATATACAGCCATACCGTTAGATTAACCAAGCGGAAATTTTAAAAACTAATGCTAGAGACAGTAAATATACCCTAAGCCAGACTGTGTTATATTATTGAAGACACTTTGATCATGCTGATACGTCGCTGGTCAATGTTATTTACTATCATTACGTACACACCTGCTAGACAGCCACATCCAATAAAGTATTAGTGTCCTCATCGTAGCTCAACCTTGCAGCTCATCAATTGCTCAGATGAGACTGTGGCAAGCTGGACTGGGGCTGCAGACATAACTCATGCTGCCTGTGGGACACAACGCAGAAACGAGCCCTTGCAGCCCTCGGCTGGTGAAACGGGTGTGTGCAGCCATCAGAAGGTACCTGGGCGAGGACACACGCTCCCCAGCTCCTAACCTCACAGGAGGGCTGAAATGGTGCTAATTGCACACAGCAACTGGGCGCTCAGGCTGTCTGCTAATGACAAATGAAGGGTACCAGGGTACCCCAGCTCTTATGGACAGATGAAGTTGAAAGCAAAACCAGACAGATGAATAAGGAATTGCATTACTCCTGCTATAGAAGAATATTTTTTTTTATGGCTAGGAGAAATCATAATTCTTGTCTGCTATAAAACAAAGCCTACGGACTCGGACTTGCCTTAGTACTGAGTCCAAAAATTTTCCTGGTTAGTGAGTAGCGGAGTAACCATTTAAATCAGCGAGGGCAAGTCATTCTTCTTCCCCTCCTTACAGCTGGTTGTCCCACACATCGAGACACATCAAAAAACTGAAATCCACTTATCTGTGAATATTGACAATGACCATTTGACAGAACTGCTGAATACACATCACTTTGATTTAGTAAAATTATCTGATGATTAACAATGTTTATGCGAATGTTCAGTACCAATGTAGGTAGGATGCAGTTCATACTGCGTCATCTAAACCCAATATTTTCTTTGGTTGTTTGGGGTTTTTCGCACTTTTTGAAACTGAGAAGAGCTCTGAAAGTTTCATAGCACTCCCCTTACAGAAAAACGTATAAATATCTTGCTTACCTTTCCCCAGCTACCAGGCTCCCAAGGGGCTTAAACGCACTGCTGATTTTACAAGGCTCACCTGTGCTAAGATCACCTAATATAATAAATGGTGAGGGTGCTTGCTTTCTTTACTTCAAGTCTATTTTAAGTCCAGTTGCAGTGAGCCGAGAAAGTAAAAGAGAAAAGCCAAGGGCTCAGACATACTTCTTTCAATCCTTGGAAAAAGCGAGCATTTAATTTTTCTCATAATTCGGCAAATTAGAGCTGAAGTAGTTAGAATGTGTTTTAATGTTACAGAATGTGTTCTTTAGAAAATCACTGGAGATGGAAAGGTATTTGTAGCAATTTCTGTAGGAGTAATTTAGTGGTAATTTAAAAGAGGTCTTATACGTTATTTTACCATCTTCAACACAAGTGTTATCAGACGTTTATTCAGCTTTTCCATTGAAAGTACAGTAAAGTTGGCTGCATGTATATCAGCCTTCATTTATAAATTTCTGAATCCTTTACAAAGGCTTCAAGTATTTTTAACCATATATCAGCATGGTGAAAAGAAGACACAGATTTTGCCACCAATTCTGACTCAGTTTGAATTCAGCTTCTAAAGAGTTTCCTAACACACACCTCGTCCCCCTCCTTTACAGCGCCTTTCACTTACCACCCAACCCTTGCCACTGCTGGAGTCCTGCTCCCCCGACAGACACCCCGGTGCGTGGCTAAGGTGAGGGAGTCCTCACTGGTCCGTCCACACACACTGTGTCTATATTTTCACATACTGAAGCACACGTTTTTCAAACACATCTTTTGACCAGGGAACCACTGACCTGGCAATGAGCAGACTGCAGGTCGACACTGACACTGCTTGCAGGTCACCTCCTTCTACCTTCATTACGTATCTTCATGGCAGCTACAGCAAACATACGCGTGGAAGATGATTCAAACTGTAAGTGGGTCTGCACCTGCTTTTAATGTCTTTTAATGCAAGCACACAGGTGAAAACCGGAAATGAAGTTACTCAAAATCTTTTTAGAGGGTTAAGAAACTCTTTAAATAGTCCTGTCACAATCTAAGGGATCTTTCATCTCATATATTAGCTTCTTTAACGATGCAAGAATATCTAGTCCCATCAGCTGGTTGCATTTCCTTATTGCTATGAGATACGAAGTGCCTCCTGAAGAGATAAGGACACTTGGGCAAACTTCCTCTTGTATCTCTCCAGAACACTGTCTGAGAAACTACTGAACGCTTAAGCTCATCGGCTACACATCCTATCAGCACCATTGTAAAACGATCAGTAAATGTCGGGTTTGACTTTCAAATACGTAGCATGACAAGGCTTCTGCTTGAGAGATGACATTTTATCAGAATTATTGTATGTAATAAATATATACATTATATAGTATATAAAGATATGAACTGTTACATGCCACAGAGCAGCGCAGAACAGCTCCAACTGTGACAGACACAGCTTAAGTCAATGTAAAGATAAGCATTACACAACTTTTTGAGGAAGATAAAAGACCAACTGGTGTTAAAGTGAAAAGACCAACTGGTGATCAGCAGTGAAAATTAAGGCTGCACCTGCTACGTGTTACCAATATCTTCACGGGGGGCTTGGAAAAATCTCTACCCTGTCATCTACAATAAGACTTGTGCTTAGGGACAGAAAAGAGAAGAGACTAAAGAAATTCAAATTGATGCTTTTAGTTGTAACTTACCGTTTGAAATTTAACTCCTTTGTTGCTACTGAGAGGAAAATACAGAAATCGTTATTAAACTACTACCATAGTTCACATCTGTGGATCTTTGTGGGCCAGCGGTGATGGTGATGTTCTGCTCCATGCATCATGGAAGCAACCTGGAGCTTCCTACATTTCCCTCCCTAAGGCTTTCAGCTTTGCACTGGTGGAAACTTCCCTCTTTTGACTAAAGATGATTTTCTGCATGGTCAGTGATTAGCTAACCAAAAAAAAGAGAAGAGGAGTGCATTTTGACGACTTGCAAAAATTACAGTTTTCATGCAAGGCTGAACAGGAATTACTAAATAAAGAAGATGACTACAGGCTACCATTTTTATCTCTGGATGCATGGTATGGATTTAGCACATGAGTAAAAGTAGAGATCGAGGCTGTTGCCATTGGCCCCCAATCCTTGAAACAGGAGGGTATTGCTAAACGAAGCCCTTGATGATTTCAGGGCTCCATGGCCTACTGGCCAAGAGAGCAACCCCTAATACCCCCAGGGCAAGCAACAAGACCAGTGTCATGTTCGAGGAAGTCATGTCAGTGAGGCACCCAGGGGCATTTCATGCAGCTAGGAACACCGCTGAAATCTCCCATTTACGCTGTGTTACAATAACTTGCCCGTCAAGCAGGAAGGAAATGTTTTGTCTGCCACAAAACATTTCAGTAAACAGCAGCAGCTGCCCTGATGCTAAGTATGACTATTCCCTAATTGCACCAGTTGTGAAGACAAGCGTGGCAGTGGATTAATTACAGTCGCTCTCCAGAACTGTGTCACAATTTTCTAGCAAAGACTAGTTTGTAAGATTGTGGAAAACAACCCAAAAATATTTATGTAAGTTACACTCCTCTTTGTTATGCTTTTGATTATATTAGGACATAGCGGCATTTGAACAGAGGTATCTTTCATGGAGAAATACCCGATAAGCCTCTGAACTCCTCTAAAAATAAAGAACTAGCTTACCTGGCACAAGTATTGTTTGCAATCCTATTCACATGCAGTGATACACATCAAATAGATGATATTAAAACAAAAAAACCCACCAAACAAACAACACTCTATACAACAAAGAGAATAAGGTTTGTTTATATGCATTTCCTCAGGCAATGGGAAAACATTATTTCATTTTTCAGGTGAAATTACCAAGTCACTGTTTTAACTTTAACTATAGACGATGAAAACCTGTTAATCTGATTTCTTGGTTAGGAATGCGACCATTCTGCAAACTTCCAAGAAGAAAATATTAACCCTTCTGTATTTGTCTTTTAAACAGAAAGCTTGAGATTATAAAGAAAATAATATTTTCAATATCTAAGGATTCTGTTCCAGAGCTATTTCAGTGTCCTCCATTTACCTATTACTTCTGTTGTGATATATGGGAGATGAACATAGCAGAAGCTTTCTGCAGCAGAATAAAAAGGGAGAGTGAAAACTCACTGCGGCCTCTGATCCTTTGACTTTCTGGGTCTTGTACTCAACTCAAGAACCAAGTTAGGCTGCGTCTTATAACTCATGTAGCTTGCACATAAACTAATAAGCCTGGTTTTCTACTTAAAACCATCTCCAATCTGATATTTACATAGCAATTACTATCACCACCGCGTCCCCCAGAAACTTCCCTGGGAGCTGCGTGTAATTTGCCCCAGTTGTAGGTGGGTGACTTGTATAGTGGTACACACTGTGTACTCCTGCATAAGCATTACACGGGTGTATAAAGGATGTTTTGGTGCCAGAATGACGTATTTCAACCATCATTCAAGACAGTACGATTTAAACCATTTCCTTGATCCTGAAGGACTTCTGAGGCTGTGTAGAGATATCTTTTCATATCAGTGGTCTGATTTGCCCCAAAGCTGCAGCTTTCCCCTACACGGAGTCTCTTGTCCAACCATGGACAATGCAAACCATTGCAGAACGCGGGGCTGTGAGCTACAGAGCCCTGCGAAGGAAGAGGTCAGCGAGTACCACTGAGGCCCAGGCTGGCATTCCAAGTGATTTTTAAGCTATTCAAGCTTAAAAAACAGGAAGCATAATTATCTGAATTGCAATCAAATGGTCATGTAAGAGGTAAATCAGCGCAGAGCTAAACTGGATCACATAACTGTGTACGCTATACCAATGGGAAATACAGGGAAGGTGGCAGATGAGCCTCAGTTAATTATAAATGGTGTGCATGTGGCCAGTACAAAAAGCAGACCACAGTGAGATGTGCAGGCTGGGAAACGGCCAAGTGTAACATGTGAGTTTACACAGCTAGTGTATGAACTGAACGCATGATTTTAGCACTGCCCGGAACGTCCAGCATGTGGATGAGGTCCTCATCCACATGTAGCACTCAGGGCTTCACTGGTAAATCTGTGTTACAAAACGATAACTGATAGGGCAGCAGAGGGCTTGTTGCACTGGAAACATTTTTAGGGGAGGCTGGACTTTGGAATCAAACTGCTGGATTAATTTTAACCGCTTTGGGTGCCCTTTGATCGCCCACACCAGTGCTATGCTTGGCATTTATCCTCTGCCCTCATGAAACAGATTTGAAAGAGAAACAGGTGCTGATCGCCGGGCACTGACAACCGTAAGTAACAAGAGCGAGGGAGCATCTCCAGCGAGGCAGAACGTCGTCACCAAAAGATAAATCTTCAGCCTCAAAAAGAGGCGATGCGTGTCCCAGGTCCTAACTGCCGGCTCAGGCTCTGCAAGGTTATGGCCGAGACGGAGCCAGGCGGGACAGCTCTTTCTGAACGGTGCATGTTACGCCAGGCAGTGCCTGCGCCTCACACAGCGGGGCTGCGGTCTCACCTTCTCTGGGTAAACCTCCTTCCCTGTGTCTCCCAACAAGAGGTGCTTCCAACGTTTGATTTCAAGCAATTGAATTAAGCCTATCTATCTCACATCTAGGTGCTGCAGATGAATCTTGAGTTTTGGAAGACAAAAGATTGAGGACGTCTCTCTCCAAAGTTTTCACTGCCCAGGGAGCTTCTCATATGTCCGAGCTGCAGCAAAGACATTAGCCTGTTCACAAACTCAAAGTATGAGGCTCAAGACAAACGTTATCTAAACCAGGACACAACTACAGCCTATGTCAGCACGAGATGGCTGTCATAAAAATTCCCCAGTAATAGTACAACTCTGTCTGTTCTTAAATATCTAGATGTTAATACCCCGCATATGTCCAGCCAGCTAGCTGTGCATTCCAGATGTTTTGATTTTTCATGTATTTGCAGCTTTGCCTTTTCTTCTTCCTTTTTTTATTTTTTTATTTTTAATAAGCAGCATTAGTAACTGCTTCATTTTTTTTCAGAGAGAGTAAAAAGGGTGAATTCATGACTGGGCCCCAAATCTTTGCTTAAAATGAGCAGCAGGCCTGGGTGACTACTTATTGCATAAACGCCTTAATAGTCAGAGGAAGAGCAAAGAGAAGACAGATCCATTATTCAGTGGGAAAAGACAGTTTCTAACAAATGGCATGGGGAAAGCAGAATTTTGAATGTCTTTCTCATATCAGACTTCACTAAGAGAGTCAGCTGTGACCATGTGTCTTTCGTAATTAATACCAGCAACAAAATCTAAATACAGAAGGAATGAAACCTGACAGTGTGCTGGGTCTCATGAATCTCATCTTAGGGCACTCCAAGAGCTAAATGATGAAAACATCTGTGTTCTTAATATTTATCTGAATTCACTGAGGATGGGTGAAATACCAGAAGATTTGAAAAGGGCCAATGTTGTTCCTAACATTAAAACACAAGAAAGGATTTAGGAATTAAGATCAGCTAGGATGATCATCTTTCCGGAGTAGGGGGAAACCTTCCAAATGCCCGGAAGATTTAAAAGATGATTAACAGCAAAAATGGCTCTAGGAGTTAAAGAAGCAGCTTAAAACATTACCGTGCCATTCTGCAAAAAAAACTGTACTTGCACAAGGATTTACAAATATTTGTCTGCAAGAAGTGTAACATAATCCTTCCACTGTACTCAGAGATGGAGTACCATGTCCAGCTTTGAAAATCCCACTTCAGAGGAGACGCGGGCCAACCTGAGGGAGCCTGGAGGGTAGCAACAGGACTCCTCAGGAGCTGGGCAACACTGATGTCTGCATCAGCATCACTGTTTGTGTATGGATACCTCAGAACCCAAATTCTGGGAAAGATCGTACAAAGAAAACCCAAATTGCTTCAAACTGAACGCTTTGACTGAAAGGGAATTGGCGTCTGCCAGAGAAACTGATCTGAAAATTTCTGACCCTGCCTGACACCAATTTCTAACAGCCAGGCACAGCTGCGGTGCTGCTCAGGGATTCCCACCATAACACAAGCACCCTAAACCAAAGTCTCTTCTAGAAGATAATTTGAGTTTTCACATTGATTTGCAAACCCATGCAATAGGGCTTCAAATAATGCTGGGAATTTGGATTAAAGAAAGTTCTATCAATCTCATCACGTAATTAGCAGGCAAGAATAACAACAAAAGAGAGGAGCTGACTTTCCAGTCTAGAAGAATGCCGCAGTCCATCTACCAAAAAAGAAAAGATACATAGACATATCAAGTACAAGGGACATTAAATACATGGGCATTGCTATTACTTTTTATCACATTTGCATGATCTTTTTTCCACTTTCAAGCAAGAAACTCTCAACTGTAGAACAGTTCCTGTCTTGAGAGCACACAAATAAACTTACTAAGAACTGAACTCACAAGTAATATTTTAATCTACTAGAATATCCAGAACATTAAATAAAAGCATAAATCTGAAAGTTATGGTTTCAATTAAAACTCTAGCTCTTGTTTTGATAACAGGAGACATTCAAAAGTTGTACATGTTACATTTACAGGGTCAATTCTGGACAGAAAATAACTGTTTGGCAGAAACAACCAGACTTGAGGGGGTTTTGACAGTGGGACTAATATTTCTGAGCCTTCTCATCCAAATTTTGCAAAATTAATCCAGATTTACTGGATACTGTTTGACTGGCATCTATTAGAACCTCTAATACTGGAATACTATGGTTCCAATTCAGCCATGGCACTTAAGAATTGCACTACACTCTTAAACCTAACCTCTAAATTTTGTACATACATAAAAAGTTAGATACTCTGTATGAAATATATACTTACATCCTACACACGGGAAAGTGATATTGATTAAGGTACATTATTAAGGAACAGGGATCTATTAATGGGGAACATTTAAGTACCTATAATCTGTGCCACCTCTTCATTTCCTTAATTTATTCTAAACTTCAAAACCTCTGACTGATTTTAGAGACACAATTTAAAGAAAAATCAGTCTTCAAAAAAATTATTCCTAATTTCCCCCAAAACCGTAGCCTCTTCAAGATTCCTTCATCTAGATAGTTTAAGCTTTTCTTGAGTTGTGGGGGGGAATTGGTGGAGGTTTTTTCCCCTCCTGTATTATTAGCCCTTATAGTATAAGAAATGGAAGATCCTGAGCTTCCCAAGGGGATGTATAGTGCTGTCCTTCCAATCCTGCCAGGTCCCAAGGGAAGAGATTTCAAAGTGCATATACTTTTGCAATTGAAAAATAGTTCTCTAAGCAGTGCAACTACTATAACCTGATTTCCTATGCACCTTTTTTTTTTTTTTCTGTGATTGAATACTGAGTTCATAAACTGAATTATACTCAGGTTGCAGCATGCATTCAGCTCCAAAAAGTTTCCATCACATCAGAATTCACTCAATCTCCTCCACAGTCTGAATTTGCCTTGCTGGAGAACTGTCTGAGCTGTGAGCTACAACCCAAGCTTGTCCCTGGGGTACAGCTTTCATGAGGTCTCACCCACATGTGAACTCTCTGATGTGTAAGAAGAATTGAGCACGCACTGCAGCTTTTCCCTGAACATGGTATTAATCAGGTCTTCCTTCTCCACCCAGACAGCAATTTTCCACAAAATTATAGAATAATATAGACACCTACTAGTTGACAGGTACAGAACTTGTATCCTATACAGCATATATGCAGTATATCACAGAAATGCAGCATTTTTGAGACACTTACCTCTCCATCATAATTGCTCAAATTTAGATAATGGGTCAAAAGGTTACCAATGAAGGAAAGCCTGCCAGGGTGTTTTGACATGACCAATTTTTGCAGGAAATCAAGCTTGAAAAAAAGCTAAAGTGTACTTCGTGCTTAAGTCTGAATCATGATCTCATAGCAAACAAGAACAGAGGTTGGCCTATCATTCCTTACCTAAACAAATCTCCAGACATTCAGTTTTCAATAACCATAACTCCAGTTTACATACTGCATAATCTTAATTGGAAGGAAGCATGTTCAGTTGCCCTATTCATCCTCCAGGTGAAATCATACATCAGCGGCTGTAGAAATAAATGTACACGGATGATGAAAAGAATGTCTACTGTCTTATACCTGGTCTCTGTTTCTGCAATGCAACTGTAAATTCCAAGAGTTATTTTAATAACGGTCTTTTCCAGCTTGAGAAGTTTTTATCCAGGTTTCTTTCATATTTTGATATCTAATGGTCCATGATATTTGTTCCTTTCTAATACCAATATACTAAAATGAAATAATACATTCCTTATCAATTTGCAAAGCTATGTGTCTCGAGCTTGAAATTTTGAACAATTAACCTTATTAGGATGCACACATACCAACCCTAGTTTCATTACAATTTTACAGACTACTGTACAAGACAGTAACATTTCTAATTTTTTTTTTTTTTTAAGATTGCAGTAACAATTCTGCATTTTAAAAGCAAAAAAAAAAGTACTGGCAGTAAAAAAGACAGCTAGTATTAAATTTGTGAGATAATGGACACTTGTATATACAAGTACTTAAAAGATCTGCATTCACTGTCCTGATTAATATTAAGTAGTTGCAGAGGAAACACAAATACTGTAGGCTAAATGCATACATTCTTTGCTTTGCTATTTTAATAATGAACTTCCTTGGAAGGCTAACTCCTAATCTTACATGTGTTCTGTATTTGTAGGTACATCTCTGTCAGGAAATGCTGTGAAATGGAAGTTCCTGACAGATAAAGTCCTTGGCCTTAAAAATTCCATAGATATTACTTGAATGTCAGAAAGAGCCACTTCCAAACCCTGCCCATGATTCAAAAACTCTTTATTTAAAAACCATAGCAAGCTTGGAGATAATTAGTAATACACATATGGATTATATAGTCATTGTTATGTTGGAGTTTGTCATAAAAATAAAATGGGGAAAACACAATTAATTCCACTTTTTATGGTTCCGTTATTGCTTGTTTTGCATGAAGAGCCCATAGATATGAATCCCACTATATCCCTAAAGTCCTTTGGCCCCTATATAATAACTAAGGATGGGGCCAACCGGTTTTGTCTAGTTTTGGATCCAACTGAATATGAGATACCAAGAGTTTTAGTCTAAAAGTATTGGCCTTGCATTCCAATTACCATAGTCTGCAAAGTAAAGCACAGAGGAGAAACCAGGGAGGAAAACCTAACGGAAAAAAATAGAGTGAAAAATAAAGTGATGTGAAGCCGAATAATAAAGCAAATATCAAAGCTCAATAAAATGGGACAGAGAAAGGAAATTGAAAAGACAGTCGTTAGTATATTCTCTGCTTTTCTTGAAGGAAAGGATGGGTGACAGAAATTCATAAAGCTCTCCTATCAGTAACATATCCCAGAGGTGAAAAAAATCGTATTTTAATTGATTCTCTCTTGAAAGAGAGAATGAAAAACGAAAATTTTACCTATCTCCATTTTTTCTTCAAACCAGCAAATCCTAAAATGACGTTGAGTTTGAAAAGACAGTCACTTGCCAGATGAGAAATGCCAAAACTCAGACTGCCTCTGCCACCCTGTTTCCCACATGCTCCGCAGTACAGTCTTTCCTTTACCCCCTCACACGTCATCCTTGACATGGGCGATTGTCCTGTTCTCTGCACAAAGTGAACAGGGCTCATTTCATGCACATGGAGTCAAATGCTTCACCTTGTCTATTCTGGATGCGGATTTGGGGTTCACGTACCGCATACTTGTCAGACCTTGGTCTGAAGACCAAGCAACAAATTTTGTAGCCTGGGCCTCAGTATTCCTCATTATTGTATTAAACTAGGCAAATATTTGTGAAATGCCATTCTCACAACAGTCCCTATAAAGTCCCTACCCCTTCCTCCCTTTTTCAGTAAGATGAGAAGCTGGTATCCAGAGAAATTATGGTCAAACATGTTCACTAAATTCAGGTGAAGAGCAACAGATAAGTACAAGATGACCTTCTTGAGTCCTTTGCATTAGTCAGTACTTCACGCAATAAAATCACAGCTGACACTGACTTCAGTTACTGTTATGGGTGTTCAGCACTGCAAATCAGACCCGTGGTCTTGGACTTGCATGTCTGAAAACTAAAACGAAAAGCAAATCCACACAGCCAGCATTCCCCTGTGAAAGCTGAGGCAGTATGTCCGATACCACACAGAGCTCTGTGGCAGAGGCAGAGACATCCACTCCAGCCTTTAATGGCTTTGGCTATAAGACCTTCATTTCTCTCTGCCACAAGCTGCCTCCCTGCCTATAGAATCCAACTTATCGATTAAAGACAACTCATCCCATGCACAACGCAGGGCAAGGATCCTATATTAAAAAAAAAAAAATGACGACATAAAGTCATAATTAAAATGAGCCACCACGCTTTACTGTCCCATTACAATTGTAACTGCAATTTTGGATTTCCTATCTGTTAAGCGCTGAGCTTTACTGGATGGCCGTCTGTCCACACCACTCACGTGCATGTTATCTCTTTGGCTTTTATTTAAAACAATTTCAAAGAAGCCAGAAATGCCATCACGTTGCTCATGAAGACACACAAAGCTCACTAGTAGGAACTAGTCTTGTGGTCACAGGTTGTTCTCTTGCGTGTGGAGCAGGACTTGCAGGGTTAATGCACACATGGGGCCACGGGGTTTCACTGACATGACACGACAAGAGATGAAGGTTGGTCAAACAGATCCCTCTCTTCCACGTCAGGTTGTTCAGGACCCTGCTCCCCACCTGACAGAGCCTCCTCCTCCCATTTCCCCAGCCCAGCCCCTGCTACCCACCCCTCCCTACAATCCAATCCTCCTTTGCCATTTTTTCTCCTCCAAGCCCCATCTTCTTCCCATGGGAGCTCTCAGCCTCCCCTCACCATGCCCCCTATTTCAGCCATCACGTTCAGCCTGTACCTGCTCTCTGGCACCTCTCCCACATTCCCTTTTTCCTCGTCAAGACCACTCGAACACCCTTTGGCTCATACTCTTGTGTTACTCAGCGCATCCCCAGGGCACTGCCCAGTGGCTTCTACAACCTTCACTGTTTCTTTCAGCTTTTGCCATAGCTGCCGCCCCCCCACCATCCAGCTCTACACCTGCTTCTCACAAAACGTCTTCCAAATCTGTTTGTCCCATGCTTGGACTCCATTGGGGCCCATGCCGCCAGTCCCATTTTCAGAGAAAAGCCACACACTCCATATTTCCATCTCCCTTGTAATACGCTCCTTCAGAAGAATCAATATTTGTTCTTCAACATCCCTTGCAAAAACAACTCACAGTAACATCATGCCTAATGTACGCAAATCATCCCAATGCAGAGAGCCAGTACCCAACAGGGATTAACTCATGCTCCAGAAAACAGCAGACATGATGCTAGAAATACTAAAAGCACACGCCAGGTTGCAGCACTACTGATAGCCACTAGGTTTTTCTTTTAGAGAAATCTCACCTCAAACACTAAGCGGTGAGTGCAACCCTTGCCTTTAGTTGCAAAGCACTATATAGCCCCAAAACATTTAAATAAAATGAGCAAAAGCAGGGCCCAAGAGCTCCATAAAAGTCACGTCCCTTAAAAGGACACACTTGCTATTCTGTAAATCATAGAATCATTTCGGAGATCCCACATAACTTCCTTTCCTCAAGGCATCAAATGAATGAGAAAACACGAAGGGGACAAACTACTGTTTAAAAAGCTTTAACTTGGTGAAAACCCTACTGTTACAGGGTTTTCTATGAAAGTTTCCAAAATTTATAAAACTTGACTGGGAAGCATAATTTACTATAGCATCAATAAATATTTGGTTACCAGGGTAGAAAGCATTGTACATCTGCTTTTTTTTGGAATAAAGGTTTTAATTTCTTGCATACATCACACGATCAAAAATGAGTTTCCACATTACATCGCTAAATAAGCAAGACGGTCTGTGAGTGAGACCAGAAGTTTAAGCCCTCCCACCTCCAGTTTTTCTATTTGCTCTCTTCTGCCTTTAATAAAGTGCTTCAGACCCAGTTTCCTTTGTAGAAACAAACAGATCATCCATCTCCCTGAGTAAGATTAGGTGTCATCACTTCTCCCTTCTTTGTGAAATAATAAAAGTCATACTGCAGGAAAAAAAAATCTTTTAAACCTTATTCAGCCAGGAATAAAAACTGTAACCTTGGATGCCATGTGCGTGCAATGAAAATACACAGTTTCAAGTTACAAAGGTCTGTGATTCACACGTCTTTTTCCTGTGGATTTAGGATGGAGGGGCAGCAGTTTCTCTTCTGCGTTGAAAGGATTCTGCTTCTCATTCATATTTAAATATGAAACCTATTAAAAGTCCAATTAGAATACTACTACTTTTATTTCCTGATGGAATGGCAACTTACCCTCATTTTTCAACGTGCAGATTAAATGGCTACTTTTAAATGCAGTTCTAAGGACTACTGTCACAAAAACTAAGTTAAAAAGAGGCAATGGTAATGTTCCCGCAGCCCATTGCTTAACAGATCAGTGAAAGCAGATCGTAATCTTATATTATCCTCCACATTTGTTTGCAATCTGAAAGCATATAAGCCTTTCCAAATACACTCGATCTGTTCAGTTTTTATACAAGAAATCAACTCACAGCTCCCACGTTAGGACCCACCAACAGGAGTTTTACTTGCAAGGTTGAATGAGATTCTGTGCCTGCACTCGTGTTTATTTTCCCATGTTATTTAATCTTTCTCATGCTTGCTAATAATTTCAAATTATCATTTCACATAAAGCTTCACGATACATGGTCACATTTAGACTGTCAAAGATTGCGATTTAACACTTTGACAGACCGACATTTTTAGCTTGTATACAGCACCCAGCCCCAAATGAACAGCAAAAATGTTTCGAGTCCTTTTATTTTCAAAATAAATGCTTTATGTACCAGAATCTGTCATTTAGAAACAATACACACACACATATCTACACACATACATACACACCCCTTATCCTACAATAATTGATGTTTGGGGTTTATAAAAAAGGCAGTTAATGCAAATGCATTTGATTTTTTCTTTTGCAGCATGAAATAACCGGTTACCTTTCAGGAAAGGAGCCCTCCGTGGCACAAGCACTTCTGTGATTTCCACCTGCTCCTGCTGATGCTGTTTAACCAGGTTTCCTTCGCTGCCAGCTCTCAAAATCTTTTCACCTAGCCTAATTTTTCGTGATCGGCTGTTAAAATCTTCTTTCCTACACAAAGGCGATTTAGGAGCCGCATTAGCCGACAAAGGTCGAGCCAAGCGAGAGGGTTTGGACATTCTGCCTGTGCAGGAATGTACCTGCTCCAACAGCAATTTCTAAAAAAAATCCTTCCCAGCTCACTTTCCAGCACAGAGGCTGGCGAGTTCGTGTGTGCAGCGCAGCTGGATGTGAAGTGCCGTGCTGCCAGTCCGATCAGTTTTAAACACCAGGCGTTGGGGTGGTCACGCAGACAGTTTCCCGGACCTGTGGAATGTAAATGTGCGCCGGGGTAAAACAGATGACTCTGCTCCGGCGCTGAGTCCCAACCGCCCCGTGGGGAGCAGATGCTCTTCCAGGGACTGTCTCAAAGCTCCCGGCGTGCACCGGCGAGGCGCCGGGCAGCACCGGAGCAGAAGGGGAATGCCCCACCTACGCAGGTACGCCGCGATAAACCACCCAGGCGCGGGGTTACCTCTGCGCGCGGGACCTTCCCGCGCACCTCTCCCAGCCCTCTCGCTCAAACAAGTGCTTCCTTGTTTTAGCAGAATTCTTCACTCTGCGCCAAAAACGCACCACTTCAGCGCAATATGGTAAACGCCTGATGTCAAGAATCCATTTGTCTTTGAATTAAGCGCGATGCAAGCTTAAATCAGATTAAATGATGCATATCCTCCTACCATTGTATTTTCTAACTCGCCAAAGTAAATGAAGGGTTGACAGTGAATATCATCTCTTTTTGAAAAATGGCCCAAATCCCTTATTATTAACTGGCATTGCTTAGGAAATAATGCTGTACAGAATATTGCCCATTATACTTTCCTCTTTCACTGGTACATATACAACAAAAAACCCCAGGCCTCTGGCACACTACAGATAACCACGTTCTCTACTGACTCTCCAAAGAAAAAATTCCTGACCTCAGGCTACGTTATTCCAAACCTCAGTTCCTGGGTGCTTTTCTCTGAAAATGCCTAGGCAAAGCCTGCCTGCCTTTCTCTGCCAGCCCTGCGCTTGTGAATGCTGCCAAGAATCACAGTATTGGGTCACATGAAACCAAAATTCCATTCACCGTAATTCTGCAAACAACTTCCAAAGGAAAAAAATGCAGTGTAAACCAGAGAAAACATCACAGCTACAGTTACAGTAAAATCTTCACGCTGAAATTTAAAATGTGTTCCTCGATATCTCAGGCAACCAGTATCAATAACAGAGTATGAGGGACCATTTTATTTCAAAGCTAGAACAAACAGAAGCAAATCGATACTACCAGAGCTAAAGTACTAATAGTTATTTAGGAGAAACACTTAACAAGCAAAAAGACAGGAAAACACGACTAAATTATTACAGACACTCCTCATTTTCTGAGATGGCAGCAAAATATTTTTGCATGCTATTTCCATATTTTTTTCAAGAATCCCACATTAAGGAGGTAATTGTTTATACTTCATCTATAAAGCAGATTGTCTATTGCTTTGTTGCCCCATCAGGAAAGGGAGAGATTCGGTGCTATGCAGCAAGTCTTGCCATGATATTGATAATGTTCTGCATATTATTGTATCAAGAGAGTGATAAAATGCGTGAGTGGGAAGACTTCAACTCTCAAGGAGGGACTTGACGGACAGGAGAGTAACTGGGCTGATTAGCAGTGCGCAGGCACAACAGGTCATGCAGAAGAAGATGGAGAACAGAAACAGGAGTGAAACAAGAAGATGAATGGAGAGTTAATCACGTAACTGGAGTGAGGAATGAGTGAAGAAGGCAGAGAAAAAGCGAAAGCCAATATGTATGTGAGAGCTCGGTTGTACTGAGCCTAAGAAGTACTGTTATTCCCTCTAAGTAACTCAGACTGTTTTGCAAACAGTTATTTTGAAGATCTTCCACTATGATTTCTTTTCTTAAGACTACTCTGTTCTTAAGAAGAGTATTTAAGCAGTGGTAATAATGCCTCTGATACTACATAGACATATTTCAATTCTCCCAAACACAAGACAATTGCGATACAAAATCCAGCTCTGACTGCCAACATAAACAATGGCGTTTCGGTTTTCAAATCAATGCTGCTAAGGTGAAATCCTACTGAGATTACTGCACATTGCGCGTTCACCCGAACTGAGCACCCTTAGCACAGGGTGCTCTTGGAAAGAGCAGCCTCATCTGTGAAGCGGGATTCTAACCGGACGGTCATATTACCTGTAAACTTAAAATAATTTAATTTCTACACAAAGCGAGAACATCATGAGTTCAAGTTTTTCCTAGGGCTCTCTCTATAGCAACATAGCAACAAGAGATAGGAAAAGGGAGACATTATCCATCTGCTCCAGACAGGAAAAGCGCGGGCCCTAAGTCTGGTCCATTCAGGTATCAAGGTGACACTTCTGCGTTGAGACAGCACCAATATCCTGATGAACATTCGTTTCTGACAAGGAAGAAGCTCTTTGTCTCACAGCAGGCACAGCCATGCAGAAACAGGGTGAGTCAAACATGTTGCTCAAACATGTGAAATGCCCAGAATACTCTGGGCAAATACAACCGTTTTCAGTAATATCTTGGTGCCTGAAGAGCAATCAGGTGCCTAATGGCATTATGTCACGTGAGGAGAGAGAGGCTGAGAGAGCTGGAACTGTTCTGCCTGGAGGAGAGAATCTTCAGGGGGTTCTTATGTGTGTGTATAAATATCTGATGGGGGAGTAAAGGAGATGGAGCCAAGCTCTTCTCAGTGGTGCCCAGTGACAGGACAAGAGGCAATGGACACAGAATCACAGAATCACCTAGATTGGAAAAGATCTGTAAGATCATCTAATCCAATCATTAACCTAACACCGACAGGCCCACCACTAAACCATGTCCCTGAGCACTATATCTACATGATGCTTAAATACCTTCAGGGATGGGGACTCCACCACTGCCCTGGGTAACGCATTCCAAATAAACTGAAATAAAAGAAATTCCATTTAAACAGAAGAGAAAGCTTTTTTTTTTCTTCTTTTTTTCAGTGAGGAAGGTCATACACCAGCACAGGTTGACCAGAGATGTCATAAAGTCTCCATCCTTGGAGACAATCACCACACGACTGGGCACAGCCCTGAGCAACCCACTGTAGCTGAGCCTGCCTGAGCTGGGGGTTGGACTAGGTGATCTCCGAGGTGCCTTCCCATCTCTCAGCTGTTCTGTGATTCTGTATTGTCAAAATATATTCAGAGCGTATTTATAATCTGGATGCCTCAATATCTTTAAATCTGTCCAATAGTAGGTGTCCAACCTTCTTTCACCGAAGTCCCAACAATTAAACTATCCCATGCCTGAGTGCCACTTCTGGGATGGCTTCCTTCCCCATTGTTACTCCCTTCTAGCCTTTTGCTGTCTGTGGCACAGCGTTCTCAAAAAAGGTCTTATTTATATATTTGTTTGTTTTAAAGGGTCTGAGATGTGAAGCTGGTGATTCCAGCCATGAGCATTGAGCCTCTCACCGCCCCCCCCAAAAAAACACACCAAAAAACACAAGCCCAGGTTCCACAGCTGATTGTGTTTCAGGCTGGATCTAGACACAATAAATTAATTTCACTCATGGGATGAAACAGCACTAGAGCATCAGGCCCAGGGTTGCTGCCAGCTCCTCCTCAGCCACATCGCGACCGCGTAGGTCCTCTCCCCACCCCAGCGCCCCTGAAGCCCTGGGCACCCTCCGGCCGCCGGGCTGGTCCCTCCCTGCCATCCCGCCCCCTCCACCACAGGTTTCTGATGAAGCTCCCCAGGCAGCAAGGCTTTCATCAGCTCTCAGGCTTTCTGAAGCCCCAAGGTACTCTTTTGAACTTCTTAAAAACCCCACAAAAAAACAACAACAAAAACTAAACAAAAAAAAAAGCAGAAAAAAAAGCACCCAAAACAAACCCAACCCCTTTTCCCTTAGATTTCAGATAACCAACTTCAACTAGGTAGAGACATCATATCGATGTAACATACCATTAAGCAGAATGTAGTTCAGTTTGTCAGGTTTTCATGAAGTGCTGTGGGAAGTTTTTTAGTGCTTTGGGTGAGTGAATAAACTCTGTCATTGCCTCACACAGCAGAAACTGATATTAAGGGACCAACAGTGCAGCCTATGCTTTTGAATAATCACATATATGTAAACAAGTAATATTTTTAGAATACCATACACTTTCCATACACTGTTTAAAACAATGTTCTCTTAGTTTCAAAATACAAGTCCCCTCTTCCCTGCCTAGAAAATAAATTACTGCTGAAATATGATGACAAGAATTTGTTAAGAGTTAGCTAACAGAAGGCATTTTTACCATAGCATATTAAATAGGTTATTATACTGCTATTAGCTTAAGTAACGTTTGTGCCCCCTGGGATAAAAGAAACAGGACTAGAGATGTTATTAATCCAAACAAAGCGTTTGCAAAGCTTGGAAATTCCTTTTTTGGGCATCCATGAAGTTCTAGTTTACATTCACACATAAAGAGCTGGGGAGGGGAGAGGATTCCTCGCCTGCGAACCAGGAAAAATTGGTAGCTGATGCCGTACGGTTTAGGATGTGGTATTTACTCAGCCTCACCAAATCAGCGCCTGTACTTTGGCCTACAACTATCTAGAGAAGAGAAGCATGTGTATACAAATATTTCGAATCCAGCAGGCTGTTTCTAAACTATTGCGAGGCGACAACCGCTACACGAGTAAATGGAAGTTGCAGGTGCAGAAGTTAAAACCGTAAATTAATGAAGTCTTCTCTTTACAAAATTGAGCAAGTAACCAGATGGCATAACATTTTCAGCATGAAATGAGAAATAAATGTATGGGCACCAAAAGAACAAGATCAGTGATGAAAACAATTTCAGATGCAAGTCACAGATAGGTATGTAATGTGATAAAAAAAAGTTTAGTGCTTCAGAGAGGTACATTTTCTAGTAACTGAAGCATGCAAAATTAGTGACAAGTTAATTTTGCAGATGTTAAAGCTTTCTTAGAACTATGTGCCAATGCTTTATTTTTCCATATATGACTTCTGAAATAGTTGCATAATACAGAAGATGCTTCATGTTCAATATATTGAGACCCATTTTAAAACATTTTACACAAATCTAGAAACATTCTTCCTGCAAAAATAAGCCATGCAAAAGGAACCTAGTCAGTCATTCAATGAGAGATGAATCCCCCCAACAGAAAGCAAGCTGTAATTATGGCAAGTCCTGTTACTCTTTAATATGGTCTTAAAAAGAAAAGTCTGTTAAGGGTCCTGCTGTAATATAATAGCTGCCTAGAAGATGCTATAATTAAAGCAGAGTTGTCATTTCTATCAGGAAACCCTGTTCCAGAGATTTACTACTCAGCCATAAAAATTTAATCTCAGCTCCAAGACTTAAAAAAAAAAAGAAAATCAAAATCAGAAAAAAAACCAACCCTTCAGGTCTATTTTAATTCCTTTTCTTCAAGTTTTAGAAAATTGAACCATAGCAAAACCTTTCTTAAAGACAGAAGACTTTACAGCTACGGAATCTGAACACCTTATTCTGCCCTCAGACCAGAAATACCAACAGTAAGGGCAGAATGAATTCTCTTTATTATTTTGTCACTTCTGCATCTTATATTGGGCTTTGGTTCAACACCTTCGAAGTCCTGTATTTGCCTGAGTACACAGGTCTGTGGCCTACTAATAAAGTATTTACACATACTGAACTATATCCTGGCTACAGTTTTTCTAAACCAGTGTAACTACACAACTAGTATCCCTCATCTGGAGGTGTTCCGTCCTCAGGGCTTTTGATGACCCACCTGAAGGGTTATACGAGCCTAAGCACACTTGCACACACGTGCATCCACCCATGGATGGACGGTGCAGAAGAACAAAGCAGTGGGGCGCCTGCGTGCAAACACAGACAATAACGTTCAAACTATTTGCCAAGATTGTTCCTAAGATTTCCAATGGGTGTAACTGTGTTGGCAGGCTTGGGCACCCTATCCTGATGAGATGATGTTAATCACTAAGCAGTTCCAGAAGCAGCAATCAGCTGTGAGCAGCTGCCCATGCAACTCCTAACAAAAACTTTTTTTTTTTGCAGAATGTTACCTTTTTCTATATATCAACCACTCACAGAAGAATACAAAATCAAAAGATTTATTCTATATGTAAATCATTGCTAAACTCTACCAAACAGTGTTCTGTGATTTGGCTGTTCTTGGTGCTATACTGGTTGGCTGTAATGACTAAAGCAGCTGAAATTTATACAGTCTTGGTTCAAAGTTGTTTCACTTGTTCAAATCAAATCAAATCAAATAAGAACTTAGGTTCAATTCGTTCTTAAAGGAATACCCCTTAGCTAAAAATTACAGCAGATCATTACCATTATTATTTCATTATTAAATAACATATGCATACTCACTCCCACATCTGCAGTTATTTCACATTAAATTCTTAAAGCATTTTAAAGGTGTGCATAAAAATATCTTTTGTCAAATTTATAGCACTACGAGTTTTTTAATAAAAGAGAAAAGTGTTGAAGTTTCAAAATCTCTTCTGAAATTATATAAGTGAAACTATGACTGGCTTAATCTTTAACGCCACTATAAAAAGGGGAGGGAGAGAAGCAACACAAAACACTACACTGACATTTTAGTCTACAAAAAATGTTAGTTTCAAATGTTAGTTGCTAATTTGTTTTAGCATATCTGCAGCCTTCTCTAGCTTTTGGCGTAATCATTTTCAAATGACCACCTCTTAATTAAAGAATAACCTTTTAAAGAGCTCTAATACATCAAAAATACAACATGGAGAGCTTGAAGTTTTACAGAAGATAAAATATGCCTTACAGAAAATCAGCCCATATGATGGTTTGAATGAAATCTTGGAATGAAGAAAAATGTAACAGGTAGGAACCAGGAACAGACTGCGTATGCCAGGAGACAAAAGCAAACCTTGACTGACAGAATCCTGCCCATATGGCCAATGCACAGACAAACCAGTTTAATTGTTTCAATATTCCTCTTTTATCCTCAAGTTCTACATCACCCATTTGGGCCAAAAAAAAATAGGAAAAGTAAGCAGAAGTGGTGACTGGACAGCAGACAAACTACAAGTGTGAGGGTAATCCACCATATCCCTCATAAAGAATTCTAGCTATTCCTCATCCAGCGAAGTCCCATCAATAGCACCCTCAGGAAGCGGTGCTGCAGTGGATGCTCTCATAAGCAGGTGCCAAACTCCAATGAAAAGAGAACAATGGGAAGATAATGGTCATCCTCTGAAGAAGGTTGTAAGAAAGAATAGCTGCCGGGGGCAGCCTCTAGCTCTGGCACTCCTGACTGGACTATCACAGTCTTTCTCCACCATAGACCTTGGATGTAAAGAAAAACCCCCACAGGTCTATGGAACTGGGAAGGCATATAAGCAGATTCAAGACTCTTTATAAACAGCTAATAACAACTCAGACCAGAATTCATTTTGGAGCTTTTTTTCTTTATAGAGCAAAAATAACTAGGCATAGCCACTAACTAAACTGCAAACAGGTGCAGAAAGAGAGTGTCTTTTTCTCAGGAGCAGCCCTGGGAGTGATGAATTAGCCAACAGCAGAACAAAAATGTATTTGTCTATTTGTGAGATGCAATTTTTTTTCCAGAGAACCATTAAAGAATTTTTCAAGAAACTAATCTGAGCAGTTTTCTGTGATTTTTGTGGTTGTTTGGTGTTTGGGGAGAGACAAAGGGAGAAAATGTGAGAGTTGTATTTTTTCATGTGTGTCGTTGACCACTGCAGAAGAAAAAAAAAGTCTGTTTCCTGTAAGTCCCATTTAAGATGTGCATCATCATACTACAGCAAGTTTTACTTTTTGCATGGTGTTGCTTAACTCAATACAACATATATGATGCACAAGGTCCTCTTCTGTGTCAAAACTGCAAGTGACTGGTGTTGAATTCCATCCCTTCTGTCACTTATTGCCCTCGCTACCGTATCAAGTACCCCATAACGCTGACTGCACGGGTTTGAGCAAATTGTCTCCAAACAGTCAGCTGCTCAATCCCTTGCTGTCTGAGCAACTCTAGAGAGATGAATATGTTTGTTAAAACAATAATAAAGATACCTGCAACTTGATTTATTTGTATTTATATAGCTATATATGATAGTTCAGGTAATCTGAGTTTACCACTACTCCCCTAAAAACCCCAGGCAATGCATCCTCACGTGCTCAAGCCACCTGGAAAGATATTTCTTGGTTTCAATCTACCCGTATTCGTAGAGACTCAATGTTCTAAAATCTGGAGATTTTATGCAGATGACTTAATATCCTGCTTTGCATATTTGATGATTCATTACCTTATTTACATAAATGACAACAAATGGTCCCAATTACGAGCACTTAAGTCTGAAAAGGCTGCAGAACAGAGCATGCTTTAGGAATGCAGCAACTGCTATCTTCTTTATTTCTGGCTTATATTTGGGGTGGCGTCCAGCTTACCCTGATGGCTCCTCCAGCCTCCACCATTAGGTATTGCTCATCAGGAACATAAAGGGAAAATCCAATACAGTGATCGAACAACAGACAATAGTAGATTGCAACGAAGCAAAGAAAGCTGAAATAGTAGTCTTTCCAGCCAAGAAAAACCTTGAAAAAAACCAATAACTCTACCATTAAAACAGAAGGGTCTATGGAGTACATTATTAACAACCCCAAACTATTTTCTGCATGGAAAACTAAACTGGAGACCATGCCAAGTGCAATATATAAACATAAAATCTCATTTGAAAAAAAGCTCAATGGCCATTTGTGAAGGCAGGTTAACACAAGTTAAAATAAAGAGGACACTACATGACTAGCATTTCCGCCAAGAACCATTAAGGAAATTGGTAAAACAATGTTTTGCATGCATACTCTATTTCCCAAAGAGCACATTATTCACTATGCTCTACCAAACAGTGTTCTGTGATCTGGCTCTTCTTGATGCTATGTTGGTTGGCTGTAATGACTAAAAGAGCTAAAAATATACAGTCTTAGTTCAAAGTTGTTTCAATTGTACTGATGCATTAATCAAGTAAGATAAAAATTTAACTTCAATACATTCTTGATTGATCTTAAAAGGTTAAAATAAAAATGAAGCTATAACAACTGCTACGTATAGAGCAGACAGACATGTGCACTTAAAAACACATACAAACCAAGAGACAGAAAGAAAAGAAAACAGACAAATAGCCCAACGGGAAGGAGAACAGTAACTCCCCTCCAGTAAGCCCTCCTGTGCTACTAACAGGCACCAGTGTGTTACCAGAGAGGCTTCAGCAAGACTGACCTGAATTCCTTGCGCTGAAATACAACCACCAAACCTACCATGTTATTATATGAACCATAAAATAAACAGAATAATTCAGAAGCTATTAAAAATTAATGTTATAAATTCCGAGAGCAACTCTTCATCATGTCCCTCATTTTAATACTCCTTAAAATGCCTTTCAGTGCAAAGGTCTGTATGGGGAGAAGTCTGGCGTAACTTGGGTCAAGAAAATCAGGTTTCTCACCTCAATAAAGACTCCTTTGAGGGGGAGGAATAGGATCTGAGTTACTTCCATATTTAACATTAGAATTAAATGGATCTTTTCCATCTCTGCTGGCCTTTAAAGATCAGTTTGTAAATTATTTGCTCCCACGTCAACATTAAGTTTTGCAACTGGGAATTCAAAGAGCTCCCAGATAATGCATGAACCTAAAGAAAACTACCACCGCCTTCTTTACATATAACAATTCTGCTCTGCAATGCTAACAGCCGTGAAACATAGTAAAAATGGAGGCAGTGACCACAAAGCTAGCTTCAAGCAAGTAACCCCCCCCAGGTCTAAAGATGAGACCTTAATTAATGTATCTTTCACATATGACAATGCCTTCAACTGAATAAAATAATCCCACCCTCAGTCACTCGCCAAGCAGCACGACACACATCTTAATACTTTTGAAGAGCAGTATTATACAACAACAGGAAAAAAAAGAAAAATATTTTTTTAATTAACAATGGTTTGGAACATTTTCTGCCTAAACTTTTCCTCCCAAGCTTCCCCACAATTTTCTCCAGCACAAATTACCCATCTTCTTCCGCTAGCAGCAACTACCTCTGTTCTTCTGTTCTGCAGCTAATAAAACCACAGTCATTTATCCCTTAGAAACACCAATTTCATTCTAGATATTAAATCCACCCATTTAGGGTTCTACACTCAAATTTAATTGCACAGGTAATTTTAATTAGGCAGAACCTAACCACAGAACAAGAGTCTGGTCCAGATTCAGGATTTAATCCTATACTTTCCAAGTGCGCTATCGCATATTTAAATTATCTTGTAGTAGCTGCTGCACTATACGTCAACCTTGGTCCTATCTCAGCTGGTTTCTATCTCAGCCACCAGATCTGCAGACAAAGTTGTTCCTTTGGTTGTTCTTTCCACTTATTCTACTGAGCATCCGGTTTTACTGTGCTAACTACACTACAAAGCCTGTCAAAAAGGAAATGTTGCAGTTTGCAGGAGGATATCACCCATCAGGTGCACCTGAGATGTGATGGTGAGGAAGCCTGGCAGATGCCCGCACAGAGCGGTCCCCTGGGAGAGCCTGGGGAAGCTGCTGGTGACAAAGAGGCAATTTCAGGCAGAGAACAGGAGAAAGAAGCACAGATTCAGCAATCAGAAGGCAGAGATTAGGATAGAAGAAAGAGGGTGAAAATTCTGCCAATTATCATGGCTGCACCACATTAGGCAGATTTTCCAGCAGAAGATAATATATGATGATGTTGTTACAGAAATGGGCTCTGTGGAAATGCGAGAGAGACGTCCATCTGCCTGCTCACAAGAATGCGAGGAGCTTCCCTGGGGATTTTCTTCATCGAGCAGCTTCGACCCTCTCCCCTTTCCAAATGCCTGACAGAGCGTAGGGGAGAGGCCCCCTTCACCCCTCCGTTCCCGGCAGAGCACAGCCCTGAACAACCCTCGGGACTGGTCCAGGTCAGCACAAAATACACGTAAAACGATGCTTAGGTGACACACAAATGTGATCCCCTGAAGCCTCCTTGACCACAGTTGTGATTACCGTCCATTATTTCCAGAAAGTTTTTAATTGGATAATCTTTTTCTTTTGGTGACTGTGAAAACACAAGGTCAAATTTCAACATGGTGCTAATGGACACACACAATCTGCAAAGCACAAATCTCAGATTGGCTCTCTGAGAGGTAAAAAAAAAACAACCCAACCTGAAACCTTATTTAAGGCGCTTTTCTTTATAACTAATATTATTAATCAAAAAGTGTGTTATTTTACCAATGGTCCATAAGACCCTATTAAAATCATAAATATACCAGTTAGACTTTAGGAAACTGTGTGGCTTTACTCATTTCTAAGAAACATACACTATTGATGAGCAAAAACTTTCCTAGCAATACAAATGACAAAGTGGCAGGCTAGAGTGATGGCGTACTTCAGGGTGATTTGTACAGCAAAAACAACAGGTGCAGCTGGCTTTTTCCAGGCATAAATCTTTCCATTTGCAAGCTAATAGTAGGTTGCCAATTCAATGTATGCCTCTGTAGTTTATGTTACACAGAAAGAATTTTTTTTAAAGTTGCATAATTGTCACAGAAGTTTAATTTTAGACGAATGAAGAATTCAAAGAAGAGTTAATTAAACCCTCAAAAGCGATCTTTTATTAATTTAGGGGGGAAATGCCCATTCCATTCACAGAATAGCAATTAGGATAAGGGATAAATCAATACGCTTGCATTTATCAATTACTGTTATTTACCAAGCAGAATTCGGGAACTTTGATAAAGAATCTTCAATTCCTTCAGTCCTTAATTACAACTTATTTACTTTTCATTAACTTCAGGCTTAGTAAAAAGCAACAGCAAGTCTTTGATGGTACCACTGTTGGCAGCGCCCCACGTTAGATTGTTTTGTGAAAGTTATTTGCGTTTAGCCAGTTCTGCCATTGCTGTATCACAGCAACCCATCAATCAATGATAAGAAAACACCTCACGCCTCTTCATTTAAATTGACTCTCTGTACACTTTAAAGCTTTGGAGTAACTTTTAAGATAACACATAACACCACTCGGACTCTTAAAAAAGGGACAGTGAAGTGTGAAAGACATGCCGAGATTATTCAGGACTGCCTGCACTGCCAACGTGCAGCCGATCTCTATCGAGCTGAGGTTTAATGAGTGCTGAGTAGAGGGGGCTGATTCCTCCCCTCAGTCTCCTGGCCATGGCCCTGTCCATAGGGCCTGGGGCATTGCTATCCTTCACTGCCACCAGGACCCGGGGCCCTGCAAGGGGCTCTTCTTTCCAAGAGGTAGGACTTGGTGTTTGCCACTGCTGAATCTCATGAGGTCCCTCTTGGGCCCATCCCTCCGGCCTGTCCTGGTCCCTCTGGACGGCAGCCTGGCCTCTGAGGTCCCCCCAGCTGGGTGTCCTTTCCAAACTCAATGAGGATGCCCTCCGTCACCTCCTCTAGGCCCTGATGTACAGGTTAAACATGACAGGTCCCACACAAGCCCCAGCAGGACCACCCTGCCACCAGTGTCCAGGCAGAGTGCAGCACTAACCACCACCCCTAAGCCTCACCATCCCACCGTTGCCTCACCCACCTCAAACATGGCCCAACTTAAGCACAAAAATATTGTGGGAGTCAACGCAGAGTGACCATTTAACATCAAGATAAACAGTGTTGACAGCTATGCTCTCATCCCCAAATCCAGTCATTCTGCCACAGAAGACAGTTGGGTTGGTTGGACATAAAGACCTGGCTACAGAACTCAACAAAATGAGCAAATACATGTCGCCCGTGGTAATGGCAGTTGAAGGAATGAATGAATGAGCACTGCCCAGAACCAGCTCTTTACACAGCATTATGTATTTTCAGAGACATTTCAAGGCTAGAGTGTCAACTATACGTGTCAATAAAGAGGAAGTGAATTTTAAGCACAAAGAAAAAAACATAAATACTCATATTAAGAGAACAAACTATTTGATGTCCATTTTAGCTATATTAATTTGAGATTATTTTCTCCTTCTTTGGTCCAGCACTTGAAATAACTGCTGTTTATGCTAAATGAGTCTTATGCATACTCCAATGGAGTGAATCACAGTTTAAAAAAAAACACAAAAATTTGATAAAACATACATAAAATAAGGATGTACTTAAACTGATTTTACATGGTACTATTTTTATTTTTCTGAAATCAGATTTTCCATTATTTATGGACTTATTTAAATGCATTGCATATTAAAATAATTTCAAAAAGATTTAAAAATGAGATTTCTACTATTAGAGGAAAGACTTCTATTACACAACTTCTCCTAGACCAGGATCAGATGACAAGCAGTTTTGTGTGTTTGTGGCTTTGGCATTATCAGTGGATGAGCTAGGTTTTCAAGCTAATGATGTAATCTGGACTGTTCCGACTTCCTTGTTTTATGCATGAGTGCGAGAAAAAAAATTGCTACTGAGAAAGAAACAGCTATCACCCATAACCTGTAAAATGTGTAGGTTTTTTAAAAGGTTCATAATTTGCTTAACATGGAACTCAAACATATTAAACTGGCTACAGTTTCTTTACTATGTGGAGTAATATTTTTTCCACAGAACCACAAGAATCTCTTTTTTTTTTTTAAAACCAGTAATTCTCGATAGAGTTTATTCAAGAAGTATTCTTATTTTGCCAGAAGCATGGAAGCACAAGTGCTTTGAACCTTTGTATGTTCAGTGGTTAGACTGTGCAAGTTTTACGAATGCCTTGTTGAACTATGTAGTATAAGAAGATTTCAAAGCATACATATGTGTATAGGTATATAACTGGCATTATTAAAAAATGTGTTCAGATATGATTACCATTAAAACTTTACCAAAAAAAAAAAAATAGAAAAAATCAAGATAAAATAGAACTTATTTACTTATATCTCAAATTAAACTGCAAGCACGACATAAATTGTCAAATGCCCCACCTTGGAACCAACCACAACCACCAAATGTGGCTGCGCAACCACATGCCATAAGTAACTTTCATTGGGGCAGGGAGGAGGCTTGTAGTCCCATGACTCCCAGGGTAACATCTGAACGACAAACTGGCATATAAATGAGTATGTTGTTGCTTTTGTAAGAGTGAAGTTTTACGTTACACTTACCTCAGTGCAAAGGCTGACTGCTGAAAAGCGAGATCTGTTTTCCTCCTTCCTCCAAGACAGACCCAGAACTTGCATCTAATCTTCAAAGCAAGCCATAAAACGTTAGATACCTCCCTTGGTGGCCACCTTCTCACCCGCCTGGCGGGTTTAACTGATTTACCCTGAATCCACATGAGCACTAGATCTAACACAGGGAAGCTGAAGGACTACTCAGCAATGGGCCTCTGTTTTCTCCATAGCCCATAGTTTCATCAAATTAGATATAACATCAGTCTGTTCCCTAAGTCAACCTTAAACAATCATTAAATTCTTTACACCATGATTTTAAACTTCTTTTCTCACTGAGTGCCGCAAACCATACATGCTTTCTCAAAACAGACACCAGTTTTTCCCCAGACAGTTAAACTCAGCAGAAAATTGAAGATCATCCAAGACTATGCATGCGGAAGACCATACAATAAAGGTAACATGAAAATATTATTATGAACACTGTATTACTTCACTGTCTCATCTATTCCTATGCAACATGCACATCTGCACAAATATACAGTGCCACAGAATTTGGATCCAGTTTGTTGCATTATACCCAGAACTTTTCACAAAACCTCCGTGCCCATGGGATTTTTATTCTGTTCTTCAGGTGTCAGCAAATAATAGCCAGACAGAATTTAACCGCTGGATCTTTGCCTGAAATGCATACTTAGCAGTCACCTCAATAAAACATACGATGTTGTACTTGTGAGTAAATCTATGAGGCAGATCAAGTATTTTGGGGTATGGAGCTGAAGCATGTGTGTTGTTCTGGCATGAGGCACCTTCAGAATTCTTCAGGTTATTTTACTTCCCCTGCAAAAAGGGGTCCTCACAAGCCCAGGACAGACAGAAGGGCATAAGGCTCCTGCCACAAATTTGCAGACTGCTTTCTGTGCCATCAGGGCAGCAGCAGACCAGCAACATCTGGTGTGTCCAATCACTTGTTGGTACTTCGTTTGTACCCTTTCCTTTTTTACCAGGTCACTAAGAAGAACACTGACAATAAAACCATTCTGCAAGTTTAGCATCATGAATTTTGGCACGAACATTGCCACTGTTCCATAATGAACCACTGTGGAGGCCATGCTGACAAACTGGAGCAAGGCTCGGCTCCTACGAGCTGTCCCCAGGATCATGTTTCCCCACTAAACAGCTGTCTTCAATCACAAAGACTGCACATTCTTTTTCGGCATTATTAATCTTATGAAAAATGGTCATTTTCCTAGTGGTTTGACATATTCCACGTGGCTGCTCAGCAGCGTCTTATATAGATGGTCATTTAAACCCCTTTTCACAATAAATGCCATATGGGCAGGTTGGAGAAACAGGTGATGTTCAGTTTGAGCCAAACTAGCATGACTTTGACTCCAGTGCTCTGGTGAAAACGGGACTGAACGCATGCTATCAGCTCATCATTCCCACCGACTACACTGCCCACATGAAGCTCTGGTCTGCGGTGCTGCAGTGGAGGATGGGTGAGTCATGACACAGCAGCACTACTTAAAACCATAGATACACCCAAGTAAGGGCCTACCAACTTCCAGAATAGGCAAGAATTCTCAAAGAAGTGAAAATTTCTTGAGACGGTACAGCCAGAAGAAAGAGCTCCATTTTTTAAGGTGTTCCAGAAGAAAGGAGAAGTAAAGATTGTCATGGCAAGAAGAGGAATGCCACCCGAGGACAGCATGTATTTCATTAGCACGGACTCAAAACCTGCAGTCTCAGCAAACACACTGTTTACTTTGAGGCTGCTTGCTTGATACCTGTCATAACTAGATAGTACCATATTTGTTGTATTTCAGTAACTCCAGGAGTGAAAACGCAATTAGTGTATTACACAAAAATAAGAGGAAAAAGAATTTTCATCCAAATAGTACTCAATGCTTTTTGTCTACTTAAAAATTTAAAGAAAGACTCCAGAGACTGAAGCTTCCTAAAAGATCACACCAGATAAAACTGGAAGAATTTTTCCTGCAGCTGACAAGCAGAACAAAAAAGGAGAGCAAGGAAGCAGGAGTAAAGTGAAACACTTCAAATCATGAAGAAAACATGAACTGCAAGTTAGATGCGAGTGTTAGAACTCCAGGAGGCTGTCAAGGAGCACCAATTAACTTACCTTTCCTTGTGGGTAAATAACGAAAAAGTAAAATTTCCAGAGATAGGAAGGCAAACATATCATTGTATATACAGAATGAAATTGGGCATAAGAAGTACTGAGTTTTCACTTGATGCAATCAGCTCAAATTGGTGGTCTGCCACATCTCCTGATCGCTCAGAAAGTTTCTTTTAAAAAAATCATGACATCACCTGCTATTTCCTATCTATCCCTATGAAGCACACAGAAATCTAAGATAATGACAAAGAAGCCATAAATCAGTGAAGGTGTCTGCATGGCCCTTTATCTTCTTCAGAAGTTTCACACAATGTTCTGTTTATTAACAAAAATTGCAGCTCACCCTTGAGATGAAACCAAAGATGAAACCAAGTTCTTGTCTAACAGCTCAATCACAACCCTGAAGTCAAATGAAGGCTTTCTTCCCAGCTTCCACAGCCTTTAAAGTGCCTTGTCCTGAGTATGTTCTGAGTTGTTATTCTGACTCTCACAAGTATGTTCAAGATGCACTGCTTAGGACACCCTACTCAATGATGGTTCAGGCATGCCTTGCACATTGGCTTGTCTTTGCTTTTGTATCACATGAGTCAGAGGCTGGCATGCCTCCCCAGTTTGTTTGGCTGTGTCTTTAAGGAATAAGGATGAAAACCTGACACAAGTCAAGACACCATGAGCTTGCAAAATCTTGACATCTTCTGAACTAACTGAACAGGAACTGAAACACAATCAAGAAAACAGATGGAGATGTTCTACCCCCTGCACAGTGCTTCACACTGGGCAGACTTACAAAGGTGCCAAGAAAACAGCTAGTCAAAAGCTACACTGCACCGTGAGACAGTCTCAGCTCTTCAGATACCTGCTAGCATGAACGGAGGCTTCTTAGGCTCCTGATCTACACAATTAGATGATCTTGAGCACAATCTGATCCAAAGCCCATTCTGACTTACTCCCACTAGGGTTGACTCAGGTCAGTCTTCAAACACATCAACTTAAAATCCAGCTTAAATCACAAGTGAAAAATACCTCATATTTTGTCTACTGAAAAGACTGGTGTCTGATTTTCACAATTCTCAAATCTGATTAAGAGTAGCTTGTTGCAAAATGACATTAGGAATCCAAAATAAAAGTCCTAGAAAATAATTTTAAGAACAATTGAAATGAAAACATTTGTTAGCAAAGCAAAAAATAACTCACAGCCTCCTTATTTTTCCCTTCCTTATTCTTCTTGGAAACCAGCAGCTCTTAGCAATAATGCCGTTACTGCTGAGTTATTGCCAGAAGGCACACCTTGGGGATGAAATCTGTTTATATTACCCACACTCAAACATTACAATAGCACAGGTACCTCACAAAGGGGTTTGCCTGTTTCTATGGTTTGTTTTGCAGATAACACTGTCTACCTATTGCTTTGGGATCAAACAGATGATAAGGAGCCCAATTTGGCACTGGTCTGCAGCTTCTTCGGTTAAAAAAAAACAGGGCAAACCCTCAGAGGGTCATAGCAGCATCAGTTCAAGTCTTCCCCGAGCACATGCAGCTGATCGTGCGGTACCTAAATCACAAAGGACTCAAAAGAAGGCAAGATAGCCTGATGGCCAACATGATGCGATCGAAGACATTATTGTTTCTACACCCCTCCTTATTGTAACACAGCAATGCCCATTTAAAGACAAAGTTAAACAATGAGGTCTTCCAAATGTGGGCGCCCCTGTCCCTGAGGTTGCTTGATCTCAGCCTCCCCAGTAACAGCTGGACCCCTTCCAGCCTCATTTTACTCCCTGTGCTGCTGACTCACTTGACAGAGACTGGAGAGAGTCTCAGACACCCACAGATCCTACCCAATACCCTGCAGATCCTCCGATAAGAATAAGCTGCGGGGGCCCCTCCATGGAGAGTTGGTTAATTAACCCTTTCCTTACGCCACCAGCCCCGGGGCTCATGCACTCTGTCACAGACACTCAGGGTAGATTTAAAAGGTTGCTTAACACTCAACTCCCAGTGACCTCAAAGGAATCTGCAAATACTTATTGTTTCTGACAGGCCATGTATTTAGATTGATACACAGAACCCTGTCAGATGAGAAAAAGGAGTCTCTATTTTCGTTTCAGTTAAAAAGAATGAAAAGCATTCAGCATTTCTTGGTGCCACGGTTAGGCACTTTAATTTCAAATTTTGGCTGAAACGCTCATTAAAGCAATCTATGTCACCTTATCTTTTCCACCCAGACAGCTCCTTCAGTATCTGTCTTTAGATCTTTACCTCTTTAACAACTGTTTGTATTCAAACTAATTTTGTATTCAGTATGTCCCCTCCATCAGGTGACTTACTGAGTCTACTTTTGTCCTACCTGTATGAGAGACAGTTTTTCCAAAAACAAATGCTGCCTTTATATAATCTGCTGCTGAAGAAATGACTAAAGACAAACGTGAAAAAATAATGCTTAAGCTGAAAAATAAAGAATATTTAATTGCACGAAACAACTGGAAATAGACAAAATAAATTCTGTTTTTACAGAAAACACCTTTCTGCAATGTCATGGACAGGTGATTTTTGCTGTTTTGGTTTTGGGTTGTTTTTTTTTAAACAATGTGAAATAATTTGCTTCAAGGAGGGGGCCTGCAGATGTGCTTAGCTAAAGTAATTGCCAGAACCAGAGTGGCATTCACAGTGTGAGTGCTCCAATAAGTGTGCACACAATGGGATAAATTCAGCTATAAACTAATGATTAAAAAATTAAACAAAACAATTAATTCAGAATATGATGACCAAGTTTATTAAGAGCCTGTGAGTAGCGCTGCAGAATCCATCCCACTGCACTGACACTACCTAAAACCCGTGTGATGTTCTGCAGTCATCTGCCGTCACAGTATAGTGTCCCAAAGTCATCTCAGAGGTACAGAAAAATAAAAAGTTACACAGTAATGTCCTTCTCTCTATCAGGACGTTAATGGAGTGTGAACTATATCAAATGAGCACAAGGAAGAACATTTGCTGCAAATTTTACTCAACAGCAGTTCAAGCTATCATACATCAGGAAATGAAAATAAGAGGTGAAGAGTACATATTTTATTATTGCAACAACCTACTGTACTAATGGAATAAAAACCTTTCCTCATAAAAAGACATTAGTCTATGCTGACCGTACACTTTCTCTCTCTCCAGGAATGAAGAGATACACAGCTGAGTCTACTTCAGTACCTACAAAATGAATTGTCAGTTGAAAACAACTAATATTCTTCCACTATATTTCACAGACTTGTTTTACAGCTTCTATTTTATGACTCGCAGGTTAAAACCAGGTTCCTAGAGTATGTGAGAAATTCTTGTTCTATGACCTTGAACGCTACAGAAGTTATCAGACATTTTTTTGTCAAATTTTCATAACATCTGCAGCTAGAATATATGTCTATCCTATCTTTCAGGAATACACATTGATGCTATTGAGCCGCTTATCATATCAGTTTTAAGGCAGCAAAGTAAATACTCTTCAGAAGGAAAAAATAAAGGTAGTAATAAGGAACGGGTGTTCAGATTTATCAGCTCACAATACAATGTGTGTTACGTGCATGGGCTTTCGGGTAAGATCGTTGGACTTTCACTTACAACACCTTAAGTTCGTTTTCAAAAGGCTGATGGAATCATTCTTGGATTACATGCAGTTGCTGAAACTTTTAAATAAAGTAAAACTCTTACAGCTGTATAAATATTATTAAAGTATATATGTTACTCATACACATTTATTTTTTCTCATGTGGACTTTCAGACCACCAGAGGACTCTGAGTTTCTACAACTCTATAGAGTCAGACCAACAGCAGTTCGTGCAGGGATAAGAATTCAAGTCTCAGGATCCCTTTGCTAACCTGGGCCATGCAAATACTTCTCGCTCCTTCCTTCATGACTATTATAAATAAGGATGCGTTCAGACAGACTATGTAAAGCTTAGACTAGGGACTGCCAATATGGGGGAGCCCTACTGTTTGCAGCGAAGTCTTATCAGTAATTCTGTATCAGGAGGGATGACTGAACATACTCCTGTTGTTCCCATATAACAGCCATCCACACATAGTGTCTTTATCAACTTTTCCCTGCTTCAATTCTCCTTTTGATTTCTATCCTTTCTGTCTCTCCCTCCTTCCCCACAAGGACTCAAATACCCTGTGTTTTGTTTTTCTAAATAATTTGAACCTGGTATTTTCTACTGCCCCTTTCCTGCCACTTCTTCCTCCCTCCGATCCCGCTCCCTTTGCACAGCACATTCCCACCTCCCTCCGCAAGCCCGGGTCTTCCTCTCCACCTGCGGTAGCTGCTGTTCAACACAGCACTGAAGAAAATGCCTCTCCCCATGTCTCTGTCTTACTTGGTAAAGAGAGGAATTACATAAAAACAGGGAAGTTAGCTAAAAGAAAACCTAAGAGAGCAATTAAAAGACTAAAATAATCGCACGTGCCAGGACACTCTGTGAAGATACCATATAAGAAAGGCACAGTAATAGCACAGCACGAGAGTAAAAAACACCAAACCCAAACAACAAAAGCAGTCTAATAGGTATCCCCGCACCTCCATCTCTGAAAGACAATATGAAGAAGAGAGAAAAGAAGGTTATCGGACAGGAAAAGTATTCTTCTAAAGAGAAACTATGTCCAAAAAGGAAAACAGAATTCATGAGCAGGAAAAGAAAAGATTATAGGAGTCTCAGCAGTCCAGTATAGGGAGTAAATACAGCAAAGTCATTATATTTAATGGACATTTTTAAAAGACACAAAGTATTATGAAACAGAAATGAGGAAACAATAGAAAGCTTCACTTGTAATAAAATGATGCCAAGTATTAAAAGCCATTGCATCAAAAAAACAACCCCAAAGCGAACAGAAAAATCCCAAGCCATTTAGATTTAAAAAAAAAAAAAAACCAACACAAAAATAATTTGCAGTCTGTTCCACCAAGCAACAAAGCAGTATTAAGATACAAAGGACACGAACTGAAAAACGACGCATGGAATGGAGGAGTAGAAAACATTGAAAGCAAGCATTTCGTAACCTCTCCTAATCAGGCTTTAAGAGCTCCAGCATTTTGTGAAATGTTTGAAATATGCACTGACCTACTTAGGATGTTCACAACCAATTATAAAAAAAAAAAGAAAGAAAAAAGCCAGAAGTCTTGGAGTTGCTCGGTAAAGGCGGTGATTCCCCTTCCATTTAGTGCTGTGATAACTTTGAAAAGTACCGCTTTCCCCACAAACGCTATCTCACTGCAACACTACTAATAACGATTTGAGTTCCAAATTAACCTTAAATACCCTGTTTCTGCCAAAAATGTAATCGCCTTCAAGCCGCAGAGTGCTGCGCTGCTAAAAGCTGATGTCGGCATCGGGCGGCTGAAGGCACGCGTCAGTCTGTCCCGGCACCTCTCCCTGGGGACACCCAGCAAACGGGAGCAGCAGGGCAAGGCAGATACCCCCAACGCCTGAAGGCAGTCCACATACCTCCAAAGGTTAGGCCATCGTGGTCTAAGTTATCAGCTGGGCAAGCAGCTAACCCACAAATTCAAGGTACGGGCTCCGTGCTGACGAGCAGGCTTGCACCTCATGCTGTCCTTTAGTGCCTCTCCCCGGAGACACCGTTCTGTCCTCGGTGACACCGTTCTGTCCTCAATGACATCGTTCTGTCCTCACAAGCAGCCTCTCGCAGGGTAGCGATGAGTCCGTCAGAGCCGGTCCTCCAGCCCCCCGCAGACCAGCGTAACGCAGGGATGATGGCACATGCACACCACTCACAAAAGCAGCAAAGTCAATTTTGAGCTCTACTGATTTCTATATTTTGCCTTTAGGTCAGGCCTGCATCTCTAAAAATAAGTTTCTAACCTCTACCGGGTGAAGGTTTCTAATAGCAGCACTGAAAAGAACAACCACCGAATGTGTGTTACCTAAACTCCTGATGGAAAGATACCCAAAACCCTTCCAGCAACGTCAGGGAGGAAATTTAGAGGGCATCTGAAGGAAGAAATAGCCTGACATCCTGCAGGACAGAAACCCACTGGAGAGTCTGAAATTAGACAGTTATTTCCCTGTGTTACCTATGTCTCACCATCTTCTGCAGTCAGAAATGAAGACTAACGCTTTCAAAACTAAGCTTCTGAAAGAAGCACTTATCAGGGTAAATATTTGGTCATACAAAAAATTAATAATATTTTGAAGCCAATGAAAATTACTGCAGCTCTAACAAGAAAGTAAATACTCCTGTGATCTTCCCAGGTAGATGATGACGAAGCAGTGGATTCAAATGCACAGAAGTTAACTACTGTGTGCTTTTTCTGGGAAAACACAGCCACAGGGATTTGTGTGCGTGGCTTCAGCAGAAGGGGACGGGAGCTGGCCCCGCTGAGCTGGGTGTCTACAGACGCACGGGCTGCTGCCCTGAAGAGGATGCACAATCGGAACACAGGAGATCATCCCCCAAAATACCAGTATAACACAGAAGTGACAGATGACACGTTATACTACTCGTTTGTTATTAGGATGAGAATCCAACATTTTGACTGTCCATGCTGGAAAAAACCCCGTGGCCTGGCCAATTCAAGGAGCATTTCTCCTTTGACTCACTACCGAGCACACACTCGTCCGAAGTGCTGACAACTGTCCTCAGGACAAGGCCTGAAGCAACTAAGGCCAGAGTAGAAGCAGGTTCTGGCAGCCAAAACAGCTCATCAAAAATGTGTGCAAACCACAATTTATCCTCTCCAAACATATTTTAAGCAGCAGCTTTTAAATGATGGACTTCCTTTACTACAACCCCGCTAAAATCTGAGACACGGGTTTCACCCACACAGCTACGTAGTGCCTGCCCAGGTGTCACCATACGCACCAGCACACAGACTGCTGCACCACCAGTTTAATACTCTTACGTTTATTTTTGCCTTCCGCCGGGCACTTTTTCGCACCAGACTGAAGACGGTAAAATCCCAAATAGGCACTGAATATTTTTTGATCACCAGCTCTTCAAAGGTGGCACTGTCACTGAGTACACGTCTGCACGGGGAGCACCCAGCTCCCAGGTTAATGCCATCCCGCACCAGGCTCCAGCACAACGCAGACGCACGCGGTAGGGTTTGCCTTACGCTCGCTGCCAAAAAAATGAAGGTGGGGCACAAGCACAAGAAGGAAGGAGCGAAATTCCCACATCAGCTGCCCCCCTGTTTCCCAAGGGGCTTTGGTGGGCTTTTTTGAGGGCCTGGCACTGAAGCAGCTGCCAGGCCCAGCGAGCTCCTAGAAGGGATGCCCGAGTAAAACCGCCCGATCAATTCAAGGACGCTTTTATTGTCACCTCATTAAAATCCCTGGGCTGTGGTATGGGCTGCTTCTGTATATGGGCACAGAATGCAGTAAAGAGGAACGTTAATTAATTATTTGAAACGTGAGTGATTGTGCAGCCAGACACTGCAGGCTTTAGAGCTTACCTACAACAATCTTGTAACTCCCAAGAGCAAGTTTTATGCATGCCTTTCCTCTCTTAAACCCGAAATCAGCTCCAGGAACTACTCTAGTGTTAATAACGATGTATGTTTTCACATGGCAGTGAAGTTCCAGTCAAGACTGGGACAGTTTTACATTGGACATGCTTCGAATGCTGAAGATCGACCATTTGCCCTGGAGACATTCTACTTTGTATTAGACTGTAAATTATGGGGAAAGGAACAAGAGCAAGGGACTGTCGAGATATTATAGAAGGTCAGTAGCAGTACCAAAAGCAGATCTTGTATCTTTAACTCTTGACCAAACCTCGATCCATTAAAAACATGGATGACTTACACATGTGAATGTTACGAGTACCTTATAACTGCAAATATTCTTGCACGTGTTCAGAGAGTTTTCATTTAATAAGCCTTTCAATGGTTGAATAGGTAAGATGTCACATCGGGCATACAAATGTTATTTATGTGTAATGTTTTTCAGCTGCTATAAAAATATTCTTCCCTGGCTCTACCTAACGTTCCTACAATTTTTCACCCCTTTCAAAATCCAGGTTGCAAAACAAGTATAAATTTGTGTAATAAAAAGCCTGATCTTGTGAGACACTGAGCTTCACAGTGTAAGATAAAACCCAGCAGCACAACCCTTGTTAAGTTGATCGTGGAAATGGAAGCACTAGGGGAACAAAAAATCCCACACCTTTTTCAGTTATAGCCAAATATTTACCTTTCTTAATTTTAAGCAAACCTTAATTGAGTAGACTTAAGCAAAGTATCAATAAAATAAAGTAGCTACCTTATGACTGAGGTACTTCATTTGATAGCAACTCTCCAGCTCCTTGTTTCAGATATAATTAGACCATCTGCATTTTAGCAAATGGTTTTGAGCCTCCAAACCAAGAAGATAAAAATGCGTATACGGAAATATCGTGATACGTTTTATTGAATTCAAACCTGCTTCTCTTTCGAGTTGCACTGGCAACACAGATTATTCTGGCAGCCACAGCCCACCTCCCATTGCATGAAAGCAATTGTTGAATTTACTGCAGATGATGGGGCAAGGGAGAATCCCTGGAAAAAGACAGCTGCAGTGCACTTCCCGCCGGCAGAGGCCAGGGCAGCGGGCTGTGCTGGGGGCCGAGGGCTGTGCCGGCAGCCCGTGCCCAGCGCGGGAGCCCAGCCTCGGGCACCAAACCTCCACGCCTGGGTCCGCTGCCAACCTGCCACGTCAGCTCCGGCACTTTAAATTCTAGCGTTTTTCCTCTGGAAAAGGAGCGCGTAGCCATTTCTCAAATACTTATCCAAGCAAGCAGGGGTTTGGCTCGCTTTATAATTAACAGCTCTTTGAAGCCTTGCTGAGATCTGGAATGTGAAAAATAAGCCTAGTGGCCTAAACACTGCAACTGAAGTTGCCAAAACCTTACAAGTACATATATACCTTGTGCTATTTATCACATTTGCTGCCATGCACATATACATTTATAAAATACACTTTGTACGCACACAGGCAGACCACGGCAAAAGCAACTCAGTCCTTCGCTAACTTATTTACAGCCTCATGTCAAACTGAATCACCCAAGTAACATATGCATGTCTTTCACATTAGGAGGAATATTTTAAAACAACTGTTTTGTCTTAGTCACTCATCTCTACATTCAATGAGCAAACATTTTTATGTTACAGGAATATTCTGTAATGCCAATTTAAATATTTTTCTTGTTGACTTGGATGAAAAATATAAAGCACTGAAAAAAGTCAAATGATACACAATAACTGCTGAGATTTTACACCAGGCAGAAAATATAAATAAGGAAAGATGGCATAATTGTTAGGTCACAGCTGCCAATGATCCACAGACATTAATAGTTAAAAATAGAATAACATTTGGTGGAAACTTGTTTTATGGGTCTGTAGTGACCCATGAAAACTCTTACTTTTACTGTATTGCAAAGAGTTTCAAATCCTGCTTTCCAAGGAAAACCTCACAACTCTCAGCAGAACCTATATTGCCTTCTAGTATTTGTCAGAATATTTATTAACCATGATAACATTCATAATGCACAGAAGCCTACTATTTTTAACTTTCAGTATTCCACTTCATTTAGTTTGGCTTTCTCCAATGATTCTGTTTCTCTAGTTTTATTTATTTTTTTCTTGTCCCAAGACCATAAAGTGCCTACTTTCCTTAAATGTTAAATCCAATGCTCATGTATGTTTATTATGAATGACATCCCAGACATTTGTTTGCCTGCTTGCTGGTCTTTTTTCAAGTGGGCACTTTACGGACAAGTAAACACGACATACCAATTCAACAAGTTTTCCAGTCATTTTCACTCTCTCTTTTTTTTTTTTAATCATATTCCTTTTTTTGTACTGGGTTCCTATTTTTTGAAATGTGTTGAATACCACAATTGCAAGCGGCCCATAAAATTACAGAGATAACAGCGAATGGCTTTGCAGCTAGCAGTATTTCATTAGGAGACAGAATGAAGAAATTAATTCACATAAAGCTTTCAAGAAAGAAGAAGAGAGATCGGTATAGCAACATCCAGATTCTGCCTCAGCATAAGGGAATCAGTCAGAAACAAAGTAGGAAAAAAGAAACCCTAGCAGGTGCAAAGGCAGGGATAAGAATATATTTGTTGAACAACCGTGTTTCCTCATTGACCTGGTCCATGGGGGCAGACTGGAGCGGACCTACGTGTACTACGTGTAACACCTACGTGTACCTACGTGTAATTTGAGATACAAATTTCTCTCACTGTTGCAGTGGTGTTGTGATATTTTTTTATTTCTTTAAAAAATAATTCCTGATTTTATTTTAAGCCATAGGCAGGAAAGAACTGGTAAAACAAGCACTTTTAAACGCTGCTGCCAACAGCAGCTTTGTCCTAGAAGAATTTGGCACCTTTAGCTCTCCAGACAGCTTCACATTTTCATTTGACTTACCGAGTCGTCTTAACACCATTCAGTTTTGTAGGCACTTGAGCCTGTCATCGAGGGAAGGCGTATCACAAAGTGAACGCTGTGTGGACCCTTCTACTGTGCTGCTGTCCTGTACCGCAACGCACTGGACCTAATAAGCCAGGAAACCTCCCTGCCATCCTATGGTACTTGTACCAAATATTGGAACTGCAATAATTAGTGGTATACTAATGTAAATATCACATTGTTCAACTTCTTTTTTTAAATGGAAAAACTGAGAATCTCAGAATCCATGTCAGTGTATCTTTGTAAAATATACACAATAATGTATCACGGTCTCACTGATTTCCGGATCATTTATTTTGCAAATATGAATAAGCAGAGTTTCTCGATACAAAGGTTGGAAGTATTGATTGTGGTTTTCTGACAAATATTAAAATGGAAACACTGCAACAACATTCTTTAAATATTAAAATCTCCATTGAAATTTGTATAGCAATATACAGCTGTACAGCATTTATGAGTTTTATATGTATCTTCTCCAGGGTAACATGCAAGTTTAATGTTAACTGGAATTGTATTAAATTTCTTTGATTTAACATTCATTTAAAAAGCCAAGGTAAATTAAGGCTCAAAAATAATAAAAAAATCTTTTTACCAGTATTTCTGTTATTAGTTCATAGGATTTGCAGGATGGAAATGGACCCTTTTTCACTTACCTTGCATAGAGCCAGCTACAGCACTGGTATTTAAATCCAGTAATAGGAAGGAGAGAGAGATTGAACCTGCCAACAATATCAATGCCACCTTTCATTTCATCTAACAATAGAAACACCAAGAAATAATTAAAATTCACCGACACGTATACAACAATAATAAGCGCTGGAAGGAACCAGAAGATGGTTTCCCGAGGAGGTAACATTTGCACCAAACTGAAGACCGAAACAATTCGCTTGCTTATAATAAAAGCAGTCCCTCCCCAGTTACCATGAAGCAACATTGCCAGAAATTGGCTTATTTATGGGTTCATGCAAAAGGATTCAACAGAGCGAGCTACTAGATCCTGCTCCTAAGCACGAAACTGTGTATTTCTTAAGCCCTTGCACCATTCCAGTTTTGCTACGTTAATTTAGATGGGAAGAGTTGCTTCACTCTCTGTTGAATCACCCACACATTTCTCAGACAAGCACCTTTGGCGGGCAACAGGGTATGGCTGTACGTGCTCTACACTCAGTGTCCAAGAGGGGGAAGCTCCTTAAACCAGTAAACTAATATATACGTTCCTGCACAGCAATGATACACCCCTAGATGAACACACTGTTTTCTAAGAAAACAACCAAAAGAAAAAGGCAACAACAAAATAATTGCAGTAACAGGGGTTTTTGCTCTTTGTATCGCCCGTTTTGAGAATTTCTCCATGGTAACTTGCTCTTCTTCTCTCGGTCAATATGATACATCATGTTTCAGTTCAGCAGATGTTTCCTCTTATTCTTTTCGCTAAGATTCATTATTTATTCTACATTAATGTGTACTGCATTGCATCTGCCATCTGTTAACCTAGGCATGTAAAATATCAAAATCCTTTTATACTCATCTGCAACGTCTCTCAGAACTTACTGCGTCTCCTAAACGAGGTCATCCCCTTTTTAGGGATAAATCCTGGAACCGCTGCCCAGGCTGGGGAGATCCTATCCACACAAGCAAACGTGCTCGCAGCAGCCCCAAGGACAACTCAGCATTACTAAGGGCTCCAAACCTCCCCACTAAGGACAGCATCACTTTCAAGCTCACCTTCATTATTGCTCAGCCAAAATGAAATGGAGAAGCACAGCTGTGAGAAACACTCATATATGTCAGAACCGCCAATACAATAGGAATATGAATAGCATTTATGTCTAGATGGATAGCATACGTGAACATTTCTAGCTTATTTTAAAAACCTCTCACGTTGTGGATTGTCTGGATTCGAAGTTTCATGAACCTGAAGCGAGATAATGGAATGGACGTATACTCTGATAATTATTAAATGTAAAATACAGAAGCAGTCCTGGCAGCAGAGAATGGCACAGATAGACTTTTTCGCTGATTTCTGAGTACCCTGATCACTTAATTCCTAAAGAACTTAACTTAGATGAGGTAGGTTGAAATTCTCTCAGGAAGAGAAAAGCATTTCAGCAAAATCTTACTTCCAGTGTAAGCACTGTAATCACTGCGTTCATGAAGGCACATTTTAGATAAATCACCCTCTTCTGCATTCCCCCGATTAGATAGCAACACCACCTGAAGGACTGTGTCCAGCTCTGGAGCCCTCAGCACAGGAAAGACATGGACCTGTTGGAGCGGGTCCAGAAGGGCCACAAAAATGACCAGAGAGATGGAATACCTTTCCTATGAGGACAGGCTGACAGTGTTGGGGCTGTTCAGCCTGAAGAAGAGAAGGCTCTGGGGAGACCCTACTGCGGCCTTTCAATATTTAAGGGGGGCCTACAGGAAAGATGGGGACAAACTTTTTAGCAGGGCCTGTAGTGATAGGACAAGGGGTAATGGCTTTAAACTAAAAGATGAAAGATTTAGACTAGATATTTTAGGAAGAAATTTTTTATGAGGGTGGTGAAGCACTGGAACAGGTTGCCCAGAGAGGTGTTAGATGTGCCATCCCTGGAAACGGTCAAGGTCAGGTTGGACAGGGCTCTGAGCAACCTGATCTAGTTGAAGATATCCCTGCTCATTGCAGGTGGGTTAGACTAGATGACCTTTAAATCCCCTCCAACCCAAACTATTCCATGATTCTACGATAAATACCAGAGAATCATCTCACCATCAGCAAGCCTCATTTCAACAACAGCATCTCCCCTCTTCACCCAGAACATCAAGATATCAATTTTTGGTGGCTCCTGTTGCAAGGATTCACCTTTCTGGACTTTTGGGGAGGGGGAGTTTAGGCGGCAATACTCCTGACACCTCCGTGTTACATTTGTTCCAAGCCATCAGCTAGGAGGACAACCACACTGGTGGACAGCTTCCAGAAACCTGGCACTCACCTTCACTCATCAGCTTTATTACTGATTTTCCCCTGCAGCTCTTCAGCTCATGATGTCTAACTCTGAAAGCAGGAGACCTCTAAGGCTGAGCAGCAGTCCCTCATTAGGACAGCCCCATAACTACCAGCTACTTCTGGACAGACCTGCAGAGGGTCTCTGGTCATTGTGGCACTGAACATCAGCACTCTCCATGGCTTCATGAAGTCAAGCATAACAAGAAAGAGGTTACCACCTCCTGCTACTATAATTATAGCCATTTAACGCTTCTCCCGAGAGGATCCAGCACCAGGGAGCAGTCAGCAAGCTCATCAGATGAAGAATAACATGCTACTCAATGAAACGCAGCAGCTTTCCCCCCCTATTGGTGGTGTCACCAGGACCACCAATGGGAGGGAAACTGAGGTCTGCAAGTAAAACCTGGGACCTCTCATCATCCACAGCTCCTCAGGAACAAAACTACATGTTTGGTTGGAACCATGACTGTGCATCACTTGGTAACAGGGTGAAAAGCTCCATAGGAGAGTTTCTCCACAGCAATCCCAGGCAGTGGGTCAACAATCCTCGCTGATTCTGGCAAAATATTATGTTTGGGCTTGTTGCATTTTGGTGAGTAAAACCAAAATCTGTGCATTACGTCAAAGGATAAAGAGTTAAAGCAAATTTCGAATGTTACCCTGCTACTTTTCATGAGACTCTGGTACATATGTGATTAAGCAGAACCCAGATTCACAACACAAAGGCCAGGGAAAAGAAATGGCACTAAAAAAATCTTAGTATAGGAGGGAGAATATCGACATTAAGGACCAGAACTGACCTAAAGTGGTGAAATATATCTATTCATGGGAGACATAAGGTTTATCTCCTGAGCAATCAGGCATAAAAACCTGCATAAAGACATGTAACAGAGAGATATGACATCTGTAGAACCTTCTATCATCAAACACAGCACTCTGTCTCTTTCCACGCAGAACCCGGGGAAGAGTCTGCTTCTATCTATCAACCTTCCAGAATAATCTATTAACCAACAAGATGAAGACAAGCACCCGTATTTCTTTTCTTCCTATTCACTGAATGCTCCACTTTAATAGAAGACGCCTTGGATAAAATAGAATTTTGAAGATTGTCATTGAAATTAAACTACATTTCAGCTATAGGCCACAAAGAATGAATGATTAAATTAGTACTTAATTTCAAGCCATGCTATAAACCTCTTCACATCATTAACAGAAAATGAGCACACTGTGGAAAAGGTTGCTTTTCACTAAGTAATATTGTATGCAATTTTATAAAAAATGAGTCTCTAGAGAAGTTAAACTTTACCTCCCTATCTCTCCACTAAATGAAAATTCAACCTTTTATCCAGGTGTCTGAATATGTGTATCTTCAGTTTGCACCATTCAGGTAAAAGTAGTAATCAAAAAGAAACAAAGACACAATGTGTTTGTCCCAAGAGAGAAGCCACCCACCCATCATCCCCAGCTGCCAGCTACATGCCCCCATGCTGCCCTCCTCCCCTGCGTGGCCGGAAGGGGAATGATGTGGTTAGTGTCTGGGTTCAAAATAACCTTGCAAGGAGAAAAAAAAAAAAAAAAGGATCAGAGCAGGAGTGCCTCTCTCAACATCCAAGACTGCTTGCTTAGAGCTGTCTAGTCCAAACCAGCACAACCATTTCTTTATCAAAGATGCATAACCAATTTTAACATACCTACCCACCCACGTTTTATCTCAGCAGACATCTTTCTGGCATATAACCTTTGAGCCTCTCATTCCTTGGCTCGCCAAAAGCAACTCCCCCCAAAATAATTAAATTTACAGATACACGATTTATGCTGGAGGGGCAACAACTGAGTAGAAAAAGAAACATTTATAGACTACTTCTGATAAGCTTCAGGTAGAAGCAAAAAAAAACCCAAACCCTACCTCTCAGCATAGCAAACAACCACCAAAACATGTTCCAAGAATTAGAACCAAACTTTTTTTTAATACATAGTTCACATAGGGTTTTACAACTCAAGAAAAATACATGTCTTAGTAATACAGCGAATTTTGAGCTGCTTAGAAGCTGGAAGTGTTTGTTGACCTAGAAAGTACAGAGAAGATTACTTGCATATCACCTACAATCTGCACTTCATCCATGGAGCACAGGCTTCACAGACACTCTTTACTCCATCATCCAAAATGCAGAAACACAAATGAAGCTCTTCAGAGGTCTTTGTAGGGCATGAAATATCTGCTTTAAATGGTGAAATGCTTTCAAAATAAACAACAAATAGACAGAAACATTTCAGGGGGGGAAAACGGTGGCTTTAGGGCACAAAATAAACGAAGGTGCAGCAGTTGGCCGGTGTACACAAGAAATGGAGGGAGATCCATGTACAAGCTATGGCAGAGAAGTCTACACAGAGTCAGTAGGAGAATGATTTTTCCAGACATTCTGAAGATGAGAACAGATCGTCCTCCAGTTGGGAAGCTCTTGAATATGTGAAACAGTTAAAGCCTGACTCCTGCTCCATAAAAGCTTCAGCAATAGAGGCTGAAACTTGCCATGCCGCAAGGCCGGTGAGCTGTGAAGGAAGCCCAGGGCACAGCCCACACTGCTCTTCTCCACCTGGAAAGCAAAGCCAGAGGTGGACACAGGTTCTCCTTCCACCTTTGTGGTCACAGAAAGGGAGGCAATGGCAAAGGATACAAGTCTAGAGCCCTAAAATGAGGAAGGGCCCCCCAGTTACAGTGCACGTGTTGAGGGAATCCATCATTAGGTTAATTTAGTGTAACCTCTCAGATGGGGCGGGCAGGTGAGCAGGGCTGCAGCACCATCAGTAACTGTGGAGCAGTAACGGCTGAACACTGTCCAGAGATAACCAGTTGTTATTTACAAAAAATAATTCTCTTCCTCCTGGAAAGCAGCAATTGCTGCTTTTTGCTTTACAAGAAGCAGGATATTAGACACGCTAAAACTATGTTACTGTAGTAATGGAACGTTTATGGTTTAATTGCTATGCCAAGAAACATAAAAGAAGGTTCCTAAAGCAGCGTTATCTCTGCTGAGCTCTTGTATAATTTTACACTCCTGCTTTGCCTCTTGCACATAACTTGATGCAAGGGTAGATTAGGCTAGTATCTGTACTACTGAATGCAAGCAGGGCCATAAAACGGGCACACGGGGAACCTGAACCAATTTTGCCACGGGATACTTAACTTCAAGATTCCTTGAATTGTTATGAATTTTAACTATGTAACATTAAAGTTGCATCGGTACAATTTCCTGCATTGAAATACACAGTCATTCTACACAACTTAACATGTCTTCTTGTAAACATCATCATTTCTATCATTCCTCAGGCAACCCATCCCTCCCAGAATCCTTGTTCAGGTTTATCATTACATGAGCATTTAGCCCCAAGGCACCATCTCAGCCATATATCCATTTACTTATAGTCTACAAGAACTTGTAACGCCTTGCCTTGCATGCAAGGGAACATCGCAATAGTTTCACGTAAGTTCAAGGGAGAAAAAGAGAACTCACTCATTTCTTTAGTTTCTTTAGTTAGGATCTACAACTTGCCTCAAACATTTTAAATGGGGTAAGACTAGAGTTGCTATAACTAATATCACACATTTAAAAGGATTGTATCATACTTATGATCACAGATTATGAGCTATGATTATAGTTGCACATGATAAAAAATTAAATTTCTAATAGATGTTTCTTAATATGCTAGGCATTGCCAACAATAACACCTGGGCATCACAAACTTGCATTTACAAATGTACGTAGAGGTTTTTCAGAAGATGAAGCTTAACTGAAGGGTAAATAAATAAAGGTGGTCTTTCCCTTCATCGTCTCATTCTGCTCACTTTTTTGAAACTTACATTTCTCATATGGAGTAGAACCGACCCACTGAAACACACATGAACACATACTGAGGCCATAACACATGTTGGTTTTGAGGTGGTTTTTAAATGTTTATACATAATTTGAGGGGAAAAGAAAAAATGAGAGAGCAGGGAATAACCCAGCCATAACACACCTGGGATTTGGAGAGCACTGGGTGAAGATATGTAAGAATTTTGTCACCAAAGCTTTTAGTGGAAGATATCATCATGTTGACATCCTTCTAATACCATAAGAATGTCCTTTAAATTGGTATGATTCATCAGGAGAAGTAAGGAATTACGTATGAGACGGGGTAGCAAGAATCGAGTTGTCACTTTACGGATCCATAGGAGTTCCATACATTTTCTCATCTGTTTCCTGTCCATCAGCGCACAGGGCATTGCCATGACTTGCTAAGGAAAAGCACAGCCATCCCAGAGGTGTATCTCAGTTCATCACGTACATATTCTGTCACAAAAGACACAGCATGCTATGCAAAACCATTAACAGAACCTCTTGTCCAGTTAGGTTAAGTCCAGAAGTTACTCCAGAGTGAGTTCAAGTTTACAATACAGTGTACGCATTTATATACATGTCAGTTTACATGGTGCCTTTTTCACAACACACCATATAGAGCAGTAATATCTATTTATTGTTGGATAAATCACTGGATTTGAATGCAGTGATATACAAACAGGCCAAGACAAGAGTATTTTTACAAGAAAAAAACTTCTGAAAACATCACCCTTCCTGTGTACATCACATTTTTCAGAAGCAGAAGAGGGACACTCTTTGGAAGAGCCCACTCAAATGAGACTTAATGGGATGGAGTCATCTATCATGGAGAACACAAAAGCACGATGGGGCACAGACAGACATTTGGAAGCAACATAAAATAGTTTAGCCAGCTCAGTTATGGTACTCACACAAGCTAATAAGCCTTTTCCACAAACGCTTCATTCACGCCTTGCCCCACATTATCGCAGCCTTCACCTTCCCAGCCCCCTTCACTGCCCCGCTACAGAAACACGCTGCAGCTCATCTCCCATCTATGGGGTCACACCACCGCCATCTTCAAATACTTTGATTTGCCTCATTATCCTCATTAAGATATAGTTGTTACTTCTCAGAGATGGAGACGCAAGCGGGAAATCAAAGACCAGCACGCCTGCCCCATCTCCCAGCCCCACGAGCTGGCTGCCTCTGGGCTCTCACCTCAGCGGCCGGCTCGGCAGCGAATTGCTCCCCTGTGCCGAGACCGAAGGCAGCTGGGACATGGGAGACAGCCAGCTGCAGGCCTGGGAGGCGAGGGAAGACGCTGCAGGTGTGCCGAACGATAGTTCATTTTTGCGGCGGAGACTCTGGAGACCACCTCAAAGTGAATCAGAGGCACCAACTGGATCAAGACTGTCTAGCTGGTTTTCCTCCAAGTTTTATAACTTGTTTAGCTTGTTTTGTCCACGCGCAATCATTACTTATTTATTATATATAGACTGTCAAATATGGGGCCTTTGTGGATAAGAAAGGGTTTTATACTGCTGGCTGACCTACATTCCCATGAATAAAGTTTCTCTTCCTTTCAAGTTGGTTGTGGTTGGAGAAAATATCCACAGTGTACTGTGTTCAGGGAAATAAATTCAACTGATCCTCTATTCCAATACAGCTGACAATTTTTTCCGAGGTTGTTCTTACACGAGATTTTATTAGTTTTAATTTAGTTCAAAGGGGAGGCCATTATTTGCTGAGGAATTCCCTTCATACTTTGAATTCAAATAATCTAATAGATCTGAAGAACAAGTAATGGTGGATACAGTTTAGGGTACCTAAAGAAGAAAATCTGCAGCAGGACCAATGAAGCAGGATGTCAGTAAGTAGCCAAGGGATCGGAGCTTGAGCGGCCCCAGGAAGCCACCCGTGCTACTGCTGCGCTGCTCGGATGGGAACCATCTCGCCATCCGCGGACACGGTGCTCCAATACTGCTCAGGCATCTTTGGTAGCCTGTCAACTCCGCTAGTGGTTCCCGGCCTGTGAAGCTAAAAATATCCCTGTACTGAAACAAATGGCTTAATTCTTTGGCTTTTTGAAATGCAGAAGCAGGAGGTTTGCTCTTAATGAGCAATCTTCAGTACCAGGAGAGTTTGTCCAAAGGGTGACTCAGTAGATGCTATTTTTGAAAGCATCAAGATAGAAATTCAGAATATTAACTTAATAACCTTGTTTACTGAACTCTGGTATAGGGTTTGTGAAGTGGATTTTTTTATTCTCTGGTTTATTAATTTTTTATATTTTGAAATACTGGAATAGTTGTTAAACATAATTTATTTGTACCTTGTTCTACCAGCAATCAATCCTAACTACATCATCCTTGAAAGGTTCTTATAACAGAAGTTGTTGATCACTACTCCAACAATATCCAAAGGGTGATAGGGTAACACCTAAGAAATTATGACTTTAGCATCACTGCAATCTCCATACACTCACTCATAAGGCTGCATAAGACAAAACTACTTTTCTGTAGCACCCAACTGTATTTACACCATGAATTTCACCTGGAGGGCGAATGTGGGGAAATCCATCTATGCATCGGTGTTTTACTGCACATATCAAGTGAGTTTTAAAGAGGCAATAACGCTACTGGGGATATTTACAGCTTTTCTTTTCCTTAACTAAGGTATAAAAAAACAGTGGCAATTTTACTCCTTCTTCCCAGTCTCCTTCTATAATCTATAATAGTTAATATTGTGCTTCAAATAACATATTTTTTGTGGGCCTGCCTTAATTAATTTGTTATTATTATTTTAAATCACTGCCCTTTTCTTCCTTTGCCACTTTCATTCCCTTTTCCGTATCTATCAGAATTTCTATGTGCTAGTTTGTCACCCTGGCTGACATTAAATTTTTCCTTAAAAATACTTTCCTCTCCTAAGCCTCTTAGTCCCAGGCTACTATAAAGGGAGAATGATTACGAATGATTTGAACAAAATTGTATCACAACAGTCCCAATGTCTGATCCGGTCTCTCTTTGTTTGGAGACGTACAAAATCTTGCAGACTACATCTCTACAAACTAAATCTTGTTTTTTCTACTTAGCTTTTCGTCTGAGTGATATTCTGGCATATTTACTAGCTAAAAAACTATTTGATACCAGACCCTAGCTTTGCTCATACACTATTTCCCACTGAAATCTATTTACGTGATACTTTTTTTTTAAGTTAATACTATTTATAAAAAGTAAGCACATAGAATTGATTGACTTCAGAAAATAAGTGAAAACATCATATTGTCCACAGACCATAATACGAAAATATACATCCTAAGAATGATCTGCACATCAAGGTCTGGTATTTCAACTAATACATTATCAATTCAGGTGACTCTTTGGGTATAATATCTAAGTATCATTTCAAAATCCGATGCCTCAGACTATTACTTTTACTAATATGTACATTTCAGTATGTTATAAATGTTTCACAATTGAAACAGTAATTTTACAGCAAGTAAACTAAGAAATTATTTTTTACTTCAGTGAATCACAAAATAAATAACTTTGAATGATTGTACTACACTCACCCTCGGCTGTTGAACAAGCATGGAGGCACACACACTTCATTCGTTTCTCTCTTTGATGTTGGTTTTAGTGTCTGTGGGCATCAGTGCAGCAAAATGAGAAGCATCTGCAGAGCTGGAACACCCACTCTCTGCCGCTGCTTCTCTTCTTGACTTCTTCCAATTTAAAAGACACGTGCCAGCTCCAGTCACTCCTTTACTTGTCATGACCTGGGCAAGGCAGGCCTAGAAAGCTTGCCTTCATATGACAACAAAGTAGTTAACAATGGGAAAATGCAATTCATTTTCCTGGACACTCTCAGCATCCACTGGTGAGAACAGAGGACAAGAGACCAACCAGGCTGTCCGCAATTCAAGCGATGTCTGTTTCTCAGTGATGGTGTTCACTGAACAGAAAATCCTTTTCCCATCCTGCCATTTTACCCTTTCCCGTCCTTCCCACACGTACATACGATGACACCCCCAAGGCCAAGATAAAAGGCTTAACCAACCCCTTCCTTGACAGACATCAGAAAAGCCAGGAATATCAGCTCAGAAATATCTCCAAGATGTGCCTCACTTGACTATCGCCTGCATGAGAAAAAAAAAAAAAAAAGATGAAAGATCTTACATAAGAAAACTCTAGATAGCACCAGTTGAAGTATACGGTTATTTCAGCTTTCGATGAGAAGAGGTGTGAGTGATGACCAGTAACTTGCTGATGAGAGAGCGAAACCACAAAGTCACCATATGCTAAGAACTCCCCCGGCAGTCCGGAGGCAGCAGAAAGACAAAGCGCCAAGGAAACAGAATACAAAGGTGAAACTTAAAACCTACCTAAGTTGTGGAACAGACGTAATTCACTCATTATCTAGAACTACCTAACCTTCTAGGCACTCAACAGGGCACTCCTTATGTTTCCAGGAAAAGTTCCCTGTGCAATAACCTTAATTACTCGCACATATGCTTATGGTAGATAGGCATCTGCTGATCATCTGTGCTCCAAGACACACAGACTCCAGCAAACAGCTTAAGTTATTTTAAAACGCTGAAAAATGAGATGTGGCCAACACTGCAGTAGTAGCAGCAATGATGGAAGCACATGTAAGCATTTTACACTTTCAATCACTGGATAAGCATTTTAAAAGCAAGAACTGCCTCGGAAACAGGGTCCAGACAGGTAAACACCCTAATCCTTGCCTTGGAACCTGGAGCCACCTTCGTTTGCTCCATGGCTGTTGAGTTCTTGGCTGCGGAGTGGCCTCACCAACTTATAGAGCGGATGGTACTTAAAAACTCCGCTCTCCCTAGGCTGAGATGCTCACACACGAAGTAGCAGGCAGGCATTCATGTCAGGTAAACTGCATGGATCGCTCCCCTGAGGTATTTGTGCTCCTTATGCAGTTGACAGCTAAAGGCAAACACCTAAGGCAAGCAGGCAGGATTGCCTGTTGGTTGTCCCCAGAGGTGCAGTCACCAAAAACTGCCCAGGTGGTTATGCTGTGCTGGGTGGGACTGGATCACTCTCCTGGAAAAGGCATCTAAAATTTTTGGCGAGGCAACGCCTAAATGAGGCACCTAAATAAGGGACTAGATGCCATCCCACAGGATGCCCATGCAGCCCCAGGACAGCTGAGTCACAACAGCTGTGCCTCACTCGTATTTGAAGCTTTAGCTACTTTAACATCTGGAACAGATGTTAGTGTTATTTATCCCTGCTCACACCAAATTAATGTGTGCTGTATCAAACTGTCTTGTGGGGAAATCAATTTTTTTTTTAACATATATTATTAAATGTAGAATAAAGCTAGGATCTCTGAACCACTTTAGCCACAGAAACTGACTGCTTGCATCCTTTTCTAGGTCACTAAGAATATTAATTAAGAATCCCATAAACATAAAATATTGATTTTTTTACTGCAGATTTTGGACTGAGTTTTCAGAGCAAAAGTGTACAATTAGTCTATTGAACCAAGGTTTTTTTCATTTCTACTGAAAATGAGATATTTAACTACAAAATGCTATGAAAAGAGGAAAGTAAAATTGTTTTTTCATCCTCTCTCCCCCCAGAGAAACAGCCACCAAACCTTTAGTTTTACTAATGGACATAATCTGTAAGAGGGCGAGTGAGGTGATGCTGTCACATCTAAGTAACCATTCTTGCCTTCATACCTGAATTTCAATTTTTGTGTTGAATACGTAATTCATAGATTTTAAAAATCAAATAAACAAAATGAACTAACAAGAAACTCTAAAGCATCAAAACAACTTACAAAAGGATTAGCTATTATAAAAGCTAATCTATTAACAGTAAAGGGGGTGTGTGTGTTTAAATCTCACCGTTCAACTCAATAAATACAAGAGACTCCTGCCTGCTTCTTCAGGTAAAGTCCAGATCTGCTCCTTCAACTACCCTCCTCTGCCAGGTCCAGCCTGAACCTGCAGCCCAAACCAACCAGACCAAGGTTTCACCAACACGCTGTAGGAAATGCTGAGACAAGGTGTCTTGATGAAGTAATTACTCTCTGCATCAAGTAATTAAATACTTCTCAAGGAGAGAGAAGAGTGATGCTGTAAACCTAGCGGTTTCCAACATCCCAAGATGTACCCAAGAAAGAGGCCTCGCTTTCAATTTCTGCTAATATTTGTTTTATGGAACGCCTTAGAAAACCCTCATCCCACAGATTTATAAGTGAATAGTCCTGTTAAATACGCATAAATTGGGAATGTGAATGATGGCTGTAGGACACAAAAAATATCTAGGAAGCATTTCCCCCACACAATGGTACACACTGAGTTATTTGCAACAACTTTATCTGCAGCTTATTGAGAGCAAATCATGGAGAAGGGGAGAGGAAGAAGTTTTGTCCAAAGTACAGATAAAGCCAGGCTTTTGCTAAAAAATGTTGTTACAAAATAAAATGACTTCTAGCTTCATCTCTTGTTTAATAATGTCCTTTCCTCTGCTGGTAGTCTTTCTATACCCCTAATGCAAGCGAGGAATCACTGCACGTTCACTGAACCTCAGGAACTGCATTGATGAGGCATAAGCTCACAGCAGGATGTTAATATATTTTACTCCTTTTTCATTTATTTTATACTGCAATCTTTTATGTCTACTTACACTTATTTACAAATGTTTTTCAAATCTAAAGCCTAATAAATCACAAATATTTGTATCTTCATATTAAATAAATACTTAAACACAACAAATAAGAACCCTATCACTGGAAAAAGCAGAAGCAATTAGTTACAGTAATTAAAGTACACTGTTAGCAACAATGGAAAATACCATTTATGCACTTCAGTGAGCCACAGCTCTGTTTTCTATGTTAAAAGACAGACGAATATACAGAACCAATCCTCAAAAGATGCTGAGTGGCTCAGCTCCATTTATGTCACCTGTTGGACTCAGAGTCTGGCCCAGACAATTTGACTTGGGAAATTAAAGTGTGTATAATATTTAAACAGGCAGATGTGTCATTTTACCCAGCAAATGGCATTCACTTCCTAGTATTCTCAATCAAAACATGTATTCTTTTTGTTACAACTCAAAGTTAAAAGGGTAAAAAAATTCTCCTTTCTTGTGACAGCAGAGTGAATCCTGCTTATTAACACAGATAACGTTGGGGTCTCTTCCAAGGAACCGGCCATGTTGTTGCAACTCTGCTTTCCTGAGATGGTCGGCATCAAGCAGCTTCACCACAGGGCACCAAGGATGCCAAAAGTCCCTAAAAATCACTGATAAAACTCTCACCAGCCCCAAGGATTCATGATGAGAACTTAATTCAGAAAGGTCTTAAGAACTCAAATTTGGAAAGGTTACAACTCCTCGGTCCCTGACGCAGAAAATTATTTCATGATTTTAATTTAAGTATGCTTTTACTTCACATAGGTGAACACTTCCTATGACCTCAACTTCTGCTACATGACTTGCGCCTGCTGGCAGGCTAGCATCAGATAAGACATAATCAAGTGTAAATGATTTTTATATTATTATTTTTGCAAACTACTTTCTTTTTCTCAGAAAGTAGCAGAATAATTGTTAGTCCTTATGATTCATAGAAATAAATAACATTTATTATACACGTTGAGCACTAAACACTAGATGTCTAGCTTTGAAAGTAAAACATATCCAAAATCCCAATTCAGTGACTTGTTTAAAATTGTTTTTTTAGCTTGAAAGAAAAGTGGTGGAAGAGACTAAAATTTATGTTCTTAAACACTTGCTAAATCAGGTTTGTCTGATAAAATTTACTATCTTTACTATCAGAACTGTTACTGTCATCAGTAAAAGCACAACTGAGGCCTCGAACTACCGCCTTCGGTTAACTGTGCCAAAATACAGGCAATTGGTGATCCATTCAGAAGTGCATCTAAAAAAGCTGTGCCGTTGCGAGGGAACCGTTTTACATGAAGATTTATGGGAATCGTGAAATCTCATGCCATCTTTTTTCATCCATTATCTGAAGCCATTTTGCCCTTTCCTGGAGACGAGATAAGCAGCAGCCTCCGCGGAGGGGGCTGTCGGCATAGACTACGAGAGGCTGCTACAGCTGATGCACACAACGGAATTCACAGAATCTCCTAGATTGGAAAAGACCTGCAAGATCATCTAGTCCAATCATTAACCTAACACTGACAAGCCCACCGCTAAACCACGTCCCTGAGCACTATATCTACACGACCCTTCAATAGTGCTGTTCTCCCCCTCCTTTTTTTTAAGGGACTTTTTTCTGAAACTGTTTTGCAACACCAAATCAGCAAGATGTAAACAGGAATAGCTGGCATCTATATTCCAAATAAGTCATTAATAACATGAACCTGATATCAACCCAGTCACGAAGTACCTTCTGAAACTTAAGAGCACTTCAAGAGTAGAGAAAAACCATTGATCTTTGCAGAGTATGTCTCTATATATTATGTTAATGTATCTTTAACAGTTGCATCAGGAATTTTTACTGAATTCTGCTGTTGTAGTGATATCAATAATATTTTTTAAAAATATATAAATAATATAGCCCCAGACATAGATAGACATAGATATATAGGTCCAGCCTTCCAAGCAGTCATCACATGAGATCCAAATCTAGTCAAATATTTCCAAAGAAGTACAAAGCACTTAGCTTTAACTTTAAAATTTGTGATTTCTTGGAAGACTTATTCTGAAATATCAACTAATCAGAGGCTTTTGTCTTCAAAAAGTGAAATAGCTGCTGCCCACCAACGTCTGAACTTTTTTGAACTGCTTCTCGTACTTGCATATGTAACGGATACAGATATTTGTTTCCTGTAAGCCTAGCACGGATTATAGAAAATAGAGTTGTACTTAAAAGAATGTAAAACGTTATTACATTATTTATAAGCACTTTTTAGTCCTTTGCATTAGAAACAAATGTGCATGTAAATAATTATAAATTATGTTTGTTCAGTAAGAATGGTCAGCTCCTAAGGACAAAAATGTGAGAATGCCAAAACCCTAAAAAAAGAGTGGATTAGACTTGCTGTGTGACCTGAGGGTTTATTGAAGGCACAGAGCGCTTATAGACACTGTTCAGCATTGTTGTATTTTATCGGTCCCCTAAACGTCTGAGGCAAAGAAAATCCCACGCAAGGAGAAACACGGCAGGTTGGATCCCTCTCTATTTCTCTCTCTCCCGAAAAACCACATGCGCACTCACTCACTGATTAATTTCTAATCTCCTCCTCGTAACCAGAAGGAGAACCTGCCGATGGGAAGCTCGCTGCAGCCAGGTTAAGTAGAGGGGCTCAGAGTTGACTGAGTTTCTTTCTTTTTCTGAGGCAAATTCTCCTCCAATTCCTCTCCCCACCTCCTTTTATTGCCAGCAACCTCTTTCAAGTCCTTGTTTGGATATTTCTCCTCAATGTTTTCCTTATGCCCTCCAGCCTGTGATCAAAGGCCCTGCTGTATCCCCTGCCGCTGACAGCGGTGGGGAGGGATGCCTCTGCAGCGCAGAGAAGGCAGCAGGAAAGTTGAGGAGAGAGGAGACGACCCGCTATTATAAAAAAACACTGAAAAATCATGCACGTTTAAGATACCGCTACTGTTTTTCCCCTGGCCTCACCGTATCTATTCATAAAGGTCAACAATACTGCCACCAGGTAACCTCTGAAAACGATCTATAGAGCAAGATCTTCTGCTAAAGCCAAGGACAGCGTAAATAATATTTAAAAAATAAGAATTGTTGCTGCTTCTCTGGATGCATCCTATCTGTTGGCACATTCAAACAGCAGATTTTTAAACGCAGCCTTAAAAAGTTCATTTTTGCTCCTGCTGCGCCTTTGCCTGCTGCCATGCAGCAGCTCCCTAATCTCACACTCGGAACTGGTCTGTGGCACTGGAGCTCAGCTCAAGAGGAGGTGGCTTGGCAAGCAGTCTGCCTCGCTGCTGAATCTGGGGTAGTTCCCTAGCGAGAACAGAAAAGAACAAAGGAGCCTGTAATGCTACAAGAGGACTACAAGGAAACACAGGAAGGAGCTCATTCTTGTTTGGAAACACACACACACAAAAAAAAAAAAAAAAAAAGATTTCTGATCAAAACACTGAATTAAAATTATTAAGCAGCTTCTTTGTTGCAGCACAGCAGTCAGAGTAGCAACACAAACAGACCCCAGGAGATACACGCAATACAGTATCTTGCACAAAAAAACCCAAATACATAAAACTTACCAGTGCTACTTTGTGCTTCTTTTGAAAACAGAAAAATAATAAGTAGTACTACCAATTAGACTTTCAAAAGAGCATAAATAACTCATGCGTCCAAGACTCCACAAAGTTTCAATGAAGTTAACTGCTTTATGTCTCTTGAGGCTTCTTTAACCTACACACAGTTATTCAATTTACTGGAGGTTAGACAAAGCATTAAGACAAATGAGGGCCGGATTCAGAAATACTCAGGAAAAATTAACATATTTAGCTCTACCTTGAGATACCCGAAACAAATTACTGCTGAAATTCAGAACTGATGTGGAAGCTCTGCATATTGTGTACTCACATGTCAGGGCTTCGGCAGGCAGAAGGTGCACCAGAAAGCTGTTGCTGCACGCATCACTTATTAATCAACCAGATTCATATGAGAATGAGAAACCATCCAGCGAGATGCAAAGTTCCTGAGGCTGCATTTTGTCTTTTTCCTCAGCAAAAGAGGATGAATAACTCTGTAAAAACCTGTCGTTCCCCCTCCTGTTTCTACCACCACTGTTAGGACTTTGCGAATGAAGACTCAGTGTGCATAGATTTAATCTCCACTGGGCATTTGCTTTATTCCCCTGACTGTTCTTACAAAGCAGACACAGTGAAAGTGACTGCTGACTCCTCTGTCTGGGCATTAGCACCGAGGCACCAGCGACCAGGTCAACAGACACAAGTTATGCACCAACAAACTATTGTGCCACTTCCAGCATGAGGCCACTTAAACTGCATCTGCTAATCCCACGGTTTTGCATGCCCCACGGAGACAAAGCAGGCAAGGCTGCACCTAAATACCCCCTTTCCCTTTAGATATAAAGGGGACTTTCCTGGTCTAACCCCAGGGATTGGAGTCTGTTGTGCAGCTTCATTTGACGCTGTCTTGTTTTTCCTACTGAGAAAATCAGTGCTTACAATGTGCCAAATACACTTCCCCCATGCGTAAGTACAAGGGAGATTAAAACAAACTAAAATGGTCAAAATATTCTCTCATCCCCATTGAATAAGGGCTTCCACTGCTGCACAGAAAGCCTTGCTGGTGAGGGCGACTTCCCCTGCGCTCCCTTCTCTGGACGTTCCTGACAGTATATATTAAACATTTTAAATTATTAAAACCTCCAGGCACCCTGCAGACAATCCACGCTGCCTCCATACCTCATAGGTCATACACTTAAAATCTGTAACAAAGGCCAGTAACTTCTCAGTGAAGATATTCCAAATATCCAATAAAAATGAAAGATTGTGGAATGGCATCCAAAATGCTCCTTGTCCTCAGGGAGGCAAGGTCAGCACGGGCCTTCCCTCGCTAAACACACTGTGCTTTCATAACTCTCATTTATGTAGACTATATGAAATCAGCCGCTTACTAGATTTAAAACCCACATTTCTTCTTAACCAAAAACATAAGTGGGGGAAGAGACAGAAAAAGGTCTTAATAGCGAACGATAAAGGCACTCATAGATCACAATATATGCAGTTTTTATTATTAAAATGCTTAAAGATTAGGAATTTAAATAACCTGTTACACTATTGACGTCAATTAAGCATCCAAACTCAGTTTCTAGATGGTACGTGGAAGCACGCTCTCACCAAGCACGCTGTCCTTGTTTCCCTAGGATGCCTCTGTTCAGGGGATATCTATATTCACCTAAACAATGCAAGGGGACTATTTTAAAGTGCAGGGCTTTGGACAATTTGTAATAAGATTATTCAGTCCCTCTGTAACAAGGAATCAAAATAAAGGGAACTCGGAGCAAGCTGGAGCAGGGGCACGCACTGCAGGCATGAGGCTGTGCGCACATGGCTACGTACAAGTGTCTGTGTATTAAACCTAATTTACAAAAGATGCTACCCATGCAATGTAAATACATAAAACCCTTTCAAAATAACTTGCTGAAGTTTCCAGTGGATAAGGCTGAGAAAGGTAAAGAGGTTTGTTAAACTACGGTTCTCTTTTCCCCTTCCTTACAAACCAATGTAACTTGTACCTTGCCATGGAGGAAGTTTACAGAAGACCATTTCAAAGGGGAACAAAAAGATGGAGGAAGAGAAGGAACACCATTATTCAGCTAGTGCCTCACGCTGGTGTAAAGTCAGTAGCAGGAGCCGGGCACCCTCACAACAGCATTAATCCTGGTAGTACCCCTCCACCATCCTCCACTTCTGAAGTGCACAGCCATGCACAGAGGATAAACATGGGAGCAGGCACCAAAATATTTAACACCTGGCATCAGTTCTATCACCTTATCACAGAGGAGGCTGAAACCCACCGTGTCCCTTTGTCAGACTTGGTGCACCTCAGATGCGCTGACACACAGAAAGGGAGAGGTGTGATGTTCGCATGTCACCGACGCACTGGGGAGAGGGGATGGCAGAGAGATTTCTAAAGAACCAGCCAGCAACCACTGGTCAACATACAGTTGCAGTGTCAAGAACTGGAAGGTGGAAATAACAGTGATGTAACATTTAGCACTGAGCAAACATTAGTTGAATGGCTCATGGAAACAGTGTGCATACATGCAGACGTGCCATTTGTATCCCTGCACGGTTTTGCATGATCGTCCTACTTTCAAAACATTTCAGTCTTTACCGAAACTTCTCCATAATCTAGGCTATCCTTACATAAACCGTAAATTTGTAGATGACTTTGTGCCTTCCAAACTGTTATTTTAACTAGCTTCTTGAATAATAAGTCCACGCTTGCAGAAATTTATCATTTAACAAGTTGTTTATTAATGAGAGGTCATCAAGGTTGATTAGTTAAAAAAAATTCAACAGTCCAGTTTAATCACATCAAGCACAAGAACTGAAGTGGCCTGAATGCATCTAAAATACTCAGGGGGCTCATAAATACAGTGTAAGAAAATGCATAAATCCTTAAATATTGCTATGCGTATGCTATGCACATTGAATCACATTACTATTATTTATGATTTGATAGTATCAATAAAACGATTGGGATTTTCTAAACATAAATAGGCAAGCGCACCCTCAAAAAAACCATACACCTATTGGCCAATAAAAAGGAGACAACAGAAGGGAAAAGCAGATGAGATAAATAAGCAGGGATGATGAGAAATCATTACATTTCTATTTCGTCATTGTTAGGTACTTTGATATTGCATAAATTCTCTTTAATAGATACAGCCGACTGGTCCATGTATCACATAAGCTGCCCTTTGATTATGAAGGCGAGGCCTCTTTTTGCCCCCATACTGAGAAAACATCTGGTGGAAACATCTGGAGAAAACCCCTCAGACTCGCGAGAGGGCCAACACTAGGGAAAGCAGGATCCCAAACCACAGGAGCAGCGCGGTTTAAAGCATCAGTATCCACTGGTACTAAGGTCACAGCTCGGTGCCTGTACTGATGGGTTACCATGGCATGCATGACGCTGAAAGTATTCTTCAGCCTTTTCTGGTGAAAAGTTGTCCTTAAACTATAGATACATACTTCTGTGTAGAAAAACTGCCCAAGAAGCCAAAGAAATAGAGATTGTTTTAGCCTACTTGAAGGGTTTAAGTAGCCAGATGACAGGACTCAAAACACAGCAGCCTGGGGCTTATCTTTTAGCAATTTCTGGGCAAAAAGCACAGGATGAAGGGATGGAAGAAAAGACCATAAAACAACAACAGTGGCAGGAGGTAATATTTCAAACACAGATTCCCCAAAGCACTACAGCCCCAAAGACCAAAGCGGCTGAGGTACCAAAGTCCTGGGACTGGGAGTGACTGGAGTTCATGTTGTTCTGGAGGCATGGTGTAGAGGGGTTTTGTACGTATACACATTGTACAAACACAAATAGGATTCTGGCCAAATATGAACTTCAAACCAGTTATATTTAACTGGAATACTATACGTGACTGCAGAGACAAGGACTGGGAAAGTCTTAAACCTACCTGATTCAAGATGAGCACCCACTAGGTGAGCGCGTGCTACCTATACATCACAGCTGCTTATATTCCCCACGCTTCTCAGTATACTTTTTTGAGCAAGTACGCCAACAGAAAGGATTAGGCTCCTCTCATCCCCGGTGAAGACAAGGGAGCATATTGCTGGCAGGCTCCCGTACATTTGCTATACAGGAATCTGTAGACTGGAGGGGGGAAGGAGGAGGAGCTGAAAACCACAGACTTAAAGTAGTGGGGGAAAAGCAGATGTGAGCCTCTTGTGATGAAGGAAACAGTCGTAAGAAGTTGCTTAAGACTGCACTGATCACTGCTGTGGTGGAGTGGCAGTCTCAGAACGGCTATTCAAATCTCAGTTTCCTGAGTACCTTTACAGCAAAGATAAATATCTAGTAGTATATCTATAAAAATGAATGTAATAATTGTGTAGAAAATTGTTTTTAAAAGTTGTCTGAAAAGAATTCATTAAAAATGCATAAGAAACTCGGTGAAAATGAGCAACATAACGGGGTTTTCAGCTAATTCCAATCTACATTTGAGGTAGATGAGATATTATGTGGCCTTTGCTTGTCTGATGGCTCCCTCTCACTGGAGCACATCAGAACCAATTGCATTATTTACACTCCCCAGTACGAATCAAAGTCCAAGATGTCTTCTATAACAGAGATAAAAGAACAGAGCACAGACACGATCCATCACACAAGTGAAACACAATAAAGCTTCAACCCTAGGCAGGACATCTGTCTGCTGTGCTGCAACACAAAGCTTCCAAAGCCTCCAAAGTCTTTGAAGACTGATGCAGTAATTCAATTTGATGAAAAGGACCATATTTAATTTCTTATACAGCGTACAAAGTGAGTTTATATTTCAGTTTTGGTTTCTAAAATGTTTAATCATGAAACATCTGAATCAGCAAAACAAGGGGGACAGTCTCTACATCAACATGCTTTCTTTTTCATTTTGCATAATATTAAATAAGGAGCACATTTATGAATCCCCTCTACGGATTTCAGTCTCTTTGTGGAATTCAGACCAGAAGTGAGGTAGAAATTGAGAAAGGTTTTAATGCAAAGGGATGAGCCATTCAAAGGATTCCCAAATATTTTTTTCCCCCCACGGAAACCACTTGATGGGTGGAACATCAAGCTGGGCAACACCCAAGACCCCCACCTCCCCATCTGCAAATGCAGGGCTGGCACAAAGGCACATACAAAAGCTTCAAAGGTTGCAAGGGGCAGTGGGCACATTAGGGGACATCTCATCTTTGCATGTGTATGGGGACAGGAAGGGGGAAGGGAGGATGGCAACACAGACTTTCACTCCATACTCTTCCTTTACAAACACAATGTAAACAGATTACAAAAAGACGTTTCTTTAGACCTTAAGTGCTATTTGGGAAGTGAGGAATAGTTCAGATGGCCCCTCTTGTTGGCAAGTAGTCCCACCACTTAATGAAATGTCCCTTTTTATTATCATATGCCCAACAGATTACATGAAACAAAGATGGGCAAAAAGGTTCAAGCAGGTTTTTCCTGATTCATTTTTCTACATCACAGACAAACAAAGGCAAACATCATGAATTATTTGGGGAAAAGAAGAGTTATTTCTAACACAGTAACACCACCAGTCTCAGCCAGTTAAGTATTACCTTTAACAACACCTCATAGAACTGCATAACTTTAAAATCTTATTTCTTAAATGCCAGAGAGCATACAGTGCAATAAGTATTGGTGTCAGGGGTTTGTTCCTATAGGGCAACGTTTTTGGCTTGCCTATTAATGCCGTAAGAATAGATGGCCCCACTTCAACACAGCTTTCTGAAACTCTTCTCATGATATTCCTTCAGAGAAGATTTTACCCCAGAAAGGGCATAGGCAACTCTTACTGAAGTCTGTTGAATTTTCAGGCAGTAATAGTAGACATGCCACAAGGCCTCTATTACTGCAGAACTTAAATAGATAAAATGCAATAAGATTAAGAAGGAAAGAAAAAGAAGAGTAAATTTTAAGTAGAAAAAAGGCAAAGGAGAGAAAGGCTACATAAAAAGCATAAAATTGGGACATACTCCTGGATAACGGCAAGAAACTGAGATTTATTTTTTTTAAGCAAAAAGTGTAAATGTTCTGTAACGTTTTGTAATTTGTCTTGGTGGCATACTGCAGGGATCTCTAGTTGTGCTGGGATACAGGCTTCAGTTCAGAAAGCCTAACGTGCTCCTTCTTCCGTGTCAAAAGAGATTATGAACAACACTGAACACAGGCGCGTTCACCCAACAGGTTCTTAACTCCCGCTCAGTGCCAGCATGTCTTCCAGAGCTGCGTTAGGGCTGTGCAAACCAGGTGGAGAGCGATGTGCACAGTATAATGGTCTCTTTTGTCACATATTTAATGTGGTGGCACCAGGAAATTTTGGGGCTGCAGGTGTTTGTTTCCGTAAAACATATACGAATACAGCCTAGAAGAGTAGTGACCGTCTAAAGTCGTGGTATTGTTTTAAAATTACCTACTACTCAAATTTTTTTAAATTTAATTTTTAAATTATCTACTACTTAAATTTAACAGTGTCCCCTATGCACAATATAGAGTCCTCCTGAAAATGTGCTTCCAGAAAAATATGCATCTTAAAAATGCTTATAAATACAGGCTTAAAAAAATACAGTTATTAACAATGCTAAAACCAGGAATGATTTAGAGTTGTATCAAATCACATTAAGAATGCTCTTAAGTTTTATGCTCTTGGTTTACATTTACAGCGTCAAGTGTACCCTTTCTGCTCTGCCAAGGAGCCTGAAGGGCACCAGGTCTGTCTAAGACTACAGAAGCAAGCAAGTGAACTCATTGCTACTGAGCACAAGCTGTAGCTCTCTCTGCTACCCTCTAGTGACCAAGCAAAAAGAAACTGTAAGATTCGAGTGTCTTTGCATGAGGAGGACAATGTTAAACAGCTCACTTTTCCAGTTTCAGCCTAATAAATGCCGATACCATTTTTGGCAATTATTTTTCCTGACTTTGTCACTCCATAATTCGAGATGTTTAAGGCTGCAAAATGCACTTTTTAAAAAGTTTTCTTTTTTCCTTTATTGAGGAGGCGATTGGACTAGTTGACCTTAAGGTCTTTCTCTCCTAAATTCAGGACCTTTTTCTTTTTCCTCCCAGTGGTAGGCATTGTTTAGGGGTTTAAAGCATTTTTTTTTTTTTTAAATTGTAACATGCTTTGAACCCGGGTAAGTGTTTTGCTCACGATGAGGGACTACTTGTCTTCCTTTTACAGGGAATGCTGGGGAGCGGACACACAGGGGACAACTGAGCATCTGAGAAACTTACAGAATTCACAGTATTTTGGCATCCACCACCAGATACAAGAAAGGGGGTTTTCAGTCTAACTACTTAAGAAAAGCAACATTCAGGCCATATTGTGAAAGTTACTACACTATTACTGTTTGCTGTTATGCTACAACACTTCTAGCTCCTTTCCTGCCTCTTTCTGAGGATTAAACAGATGGTAAACAGAAGCTAATGCCAGTGTATCTCACCATCTGGCTAATAGATGCGTTTTTGCATAGGCTCATTAGCATGCTTGTTCCATCCCAAATCCTCCATAACAGTTTCATCTCTGCCTGTATCATCTTCATAACATTGTTAATAAATGAGAAATGCATATATGAAGTTGCAGTTCATGTGGAACACAATCACAGCTTTTAACTAACCAAAACATCACAAGTGGGCCTAGACCCAACCCTCCTTCGCATCAGCTGCATTTGCTGTCTACTCCACTTTTCGATTATTATTATTTTATTCTTCTTGAATATTTGCCTTTAATTTACCACTGGTTGATTGTTTGTCAGATACACTCTCTGGAAGAAAAACACACTGTTAACTTAATCGTTATTATCTTTGCTTTACTTAGAGGGAAATGCAAACCATAAGAAAGATTGCATTAAAACTTCAGCTTATTTGAGGTATAACGTGGCTGGCTTTGCCAATTATAATTATGCTGAGATGCCTAAAAGCAAGAGGAAAAATGACAGGGCTAATTTTAGTCTATTCAATATTATGAGGGCAGTTCGTCAAGAACAGGTTTTTTTCTCCTTGACTAATTCTGTCATCATTTAATAATACTGGTCAAAAAGTTCAAAACTTGGGTTATTTAAACTCAGCAAATTACTGCTCAGAATCAACAGTGTCACAACAGGCTAACAGACAGATAAACACAATGACAAATAAAAATACACACAGGGCAGACTGAAAATGGGATTTATCGACAGACAAGTGGAAATCAAGAACACCAGCACTGTGCATTGTGCTAATTCGGGATACACTCGTTTCTTTCCTCAGGTAATTGTGAATCAACTTGAAATGAAAATGGGAAACATTCAGTGGAGGAAAAAAAAAAATCTACTAATGTTCACTAATATGTTATCTATGAGCATTTACTGTAACTAGAGTAAGTAGTTAAGAGCGTGAAACTGTTAGGCCAAATCCTGGGGGAAAGAGCAAAACCAGTCGACTGACGTCTGCACAGGAGGAGGATGCTTCAGCAGCACAAGCACCGTCTGCTCTATGGCCCACGCAGCAGCTGTGGTTCACAGGTACGGCGTTTCAGCCATCCCAGACTTAAGATGGCTCTAAATCACTACTAAGGTTTGAAAGAAGAGAGGCAACCAGCAGGAGACAGACAAGGTTATCACTGAACTGAAATGAGCAGAGCATCAACATTAGTTTTATGTTGGCTTAGGTAGCTACGTGACTTGGAGCTCATGGAAAGGGAAGCAAAGAGTAGAAAGAAAATGAGTGTGTAAGCAGCAATAATGGAGAAGAAAGAGGAAGCAAGAAAGAAGAGAAAAATCAATAGAGAATGGAAGTTAGTAGAGAGAGGGGAGAATCCGGAGGTGCACAAAAAAAATATTCATTGCACAAGCCAAGAAGAACAAAGCTTGAAGTCTACAGATGCCCACTAATCTTCAAGGGATAACGTTTCGAATGCACCAAGGATATGCTGCAAACAACTTCTTTATCCAGATTCGTCCAGATGCAAACACAGCCTGCAACCAGTTTTCAGACAGCCATTTTGAAAATTTATTTTATTCTTATAAAATTATTTTGAAAATTTTCTTTGGGAAAAATTCCGGTATGGACAGCAACACAACTTATGAATGTAACTCCCGCTCACCCATCAGTGAGAATACCACTTCAGTAGCAGTCTGGTGGGGCTTGTCCCAGGTTTTTTGGGGCAAGACTATCATTACGCTTTTATACTTGCACATTAACTTGAAAGCGTAATGGTTTGGTTTAAGACTACTGAGTTACTAGCATGAATTTAAGAATCCTAGTTTGTAGAAAGAAAAGTATATGGAGAGTTCTGCCGACTCTGAAGAGAGGTGGGTGATTTCAGATCTCTTTCCACAAGATGTTGAAGACCCTCGGTTTCAAGGGATAGGTCATAGGTGCTTAGCACCACGCAGGCTTTGACTTTAGTCATCTAAGTTTTAGAATTCCCATCTGATCCACAGGCAAAGTGGTTCAGTTTTTAAAGTGCAACAATGCGTTGCTTAATCCCACACTGGACAGATTCCACGCTTCAGCAGCAAGCTCGGTTCCAAGCAGAATTCACAATTGTCAGCCCCCAGTAAAAAAAATAAAAATAAAAAATGAGGGTATTTCTGGCCTCTTTTGTAATACCAACCATTTATGTTTCCACAGCTCTTTTCCAGCCCTTTGTGTCACTACATCTGATCTGTGCCTCGTGGCTATCGGCCTCATGCTGTTCTTCAGCAGAAAACGACAGGCAGCAGCATGAAAGGGATGGCTAAGAGTCCAAGGATCTATTTTTCTCAGCTCTAGACTGCAACTCGGTTTCAGCAAGCTCCCATCCATAATCCTCGCCCCACACCTAACATGGCAGTATTTGGACATCAGGCCCACTGTTGTGCCAGGATCTAAGGCAGTAGACAGAAACCTCCTAAAGACCAAAAAAACCGAAACCCCGAGAATTCTGTATACAAGACAATCACTCCAAAAGAGTTAAGTTATCCAAGGTAACTACTGTTTGGTCTTGCTGTCACGAATATAGTGCACCTCTCTCAGCATCACTAATCTGGAGCCGTTAAAGGTATCCAGCAAATAAAGTACTGTGACAGGGGCAGTACCTAGAGAATAAGCCTACCGAGCACAAATCCTTGCAATAGGTGATGACGTGCCGTTGATGCTGAGGTGATGCACAATTCCAAGGTCTTCGCTAGGAATCAAGAACTTTTAAATCAACGAGTTTAATCGATTGGCACATGTCCACAAAACAAAATTCAAGAAGGGTGTGACTTAGAGATGACATTATAGTCATATGGAACATTTTGACATGCTCATCCCAGGTGGGAATCAGAACAAATACAAGAGGATAATTACTAGCTTATTAGAATATAATGTTATGATAGTCTGCACTTAGCCTGATAATACTAAAGACACAAAACAACCATCCACTTAATTATTTCAACACTTGAACAATAGAGATAAAATGAAAGATCTTCTAGAACTGAGATTCATCTCAGTGAAAAATTCCACTTTTTTTTTTTTTTTTTTTTAAAAAAGCAACATTCCAAATCAGGATTAACAAAAGTGGGGGTTTCTGAGGCAAAAAATAGAACAATTAAAAGGGATTTCAGATAAGTTACAGTATTGTGTATAGTAAAAGTGAAGCTTTTATTCCAGGTGATCGTAGCTTCAAGGTGCATACACTCAAAATAAAAAAGCCAATACAAATATAGAAACATACCACCTTGCAACTGGTGTTTTCAGTGCAACAGGACATTGCTTCTCTCTCCCTCCTCACTGCTCCCCCACCCACAATAAAAAATTCCCAAGCATCGCTGAAATCTGATTCTTCCAGTAGGGAAACATAATTTTGACCAAACAGCATTTTCCAGGAGAAAAAAAAAAAACAGCATGAAAAAAAAAACCTATTGCTTTCTCCAAAGCAATTCTGTGGCAATGCCAAGGAGGATGCCACGCTGTATGTTGGACGTGTCTATTACAACCTTCGGCTCCCTGTTCCCTACTTCAAAAAATCCCCTGGTAGAGCAATCAGAAAGCATACTGCCTACCTTTTGCTTAGTTCATTCCCAGCTTCTTGCTGCTCACGGGGGCAAAATTACCTAAGTCATCTGGAAACACTATGATTACCCATTTGCAGAGAGAAGCCTGGTGGTTCTTTCCATCTAAGTCCTTCAAAATAGTATATGAACCACTATTGTTTCTCTGTTCAAGGATTCCAAATATTTTTTTCAGAATACCATAAGCCAAATTTGGAATCACTCCAGACAGAAGACATGCTAAAAGTAACATCCACAGACTGAAAAACGTTTGCCGCCCACCAGGACCAGTGCAGAGCCCATCCCGAGCCAGCCCCGGGTATTGCCATCCAAAACCAGTGCAACAGGCCCAGCGGTAACCCAACTTCTGCCGCTCAAAACCCTGAGCTCTGCGATCTCAAAACCCTGAGCTAGCTCAAAGCCTCAGAAGCTACCAGCTACTGTAGAAGAAATAATCCCAATACTGCAGTTTCTTCTCACCACAAAGCCATTATTATTCAGGTATTTGTACTGTAGCAGCAACAGCTTATCTTGTGCAGGTAAATCTCTTTATCTCTTCTGATTTAAAAAGGACAGTCAAATGGATTTCTCCATACAGCTCCTCCTGTCTTTTAAGTAAGCCAGGAGAAATCTCCTGTTCTCAGACTGGTGGGGGCTGGTACAAAGCTGCACCTTTCCCTGGCAGTATAAGCCTCCCACCCTGCACACTGCTATTACCCAGAGCCTGATAGGAAATAAGAGTTCTGGGTAGTTTTGTTGCCTATCAACAATTTTAAGCATGCTGTAAGCATCTTCACCACCTTTGCCTACGTTTACTGAGAAGAGTACCCAGTTGTCCCAGATTGCTACTAACCACCACTGGCATTTCAGAAGAGAAAAACGAACCTTAACCATGAATATATTCAAACGTGCCACACACTTACCGTAACCTTCCAAATGTTGCCCTCGGAGATATTCTAGGAGAAACCCTAGGAGAAAACTCCACAGCTCTTATCAGCTAGAATTCAAAGGAGGGAGAGAACAACAAGGAGATGAAGCATGCACAGACACGTTAGGGGAGGAAGCGGAGACACTCCTCCTTGCCTCACTGGGATGTAGCAACTTCCAGTGACTGCAGCCCAGCCCCTTCACCGAACTGGTTTGTGCCTTGAAGAGTATGTCAGGAAATTAAAGACATGTCATACGCTTCTGTTGTCGCAACATGCTTACAAATATTTCTAAATAATACATATGATCAGCAAATATACACTGCATGGGGGTTTTTGTTACACAGATGTAAATAAAACATCATGAATACAGAGCTAAGAAACCTTTCTCTACAGGCACTCGGCCTCCTCTAGGCCATAAATATGCCCTGCTAATGCATGGCTGTTCTACGACGATATTTTTCCTGAAAAAATCATTAGAACGATACATATTCAAACTACTTGCAAAAAGAAAATTCAAGTTTAAATTAGGAGCAGAAAAATAAAAAGGCAGTTTAGACGGAGCGATAGAAAATTCTTTACAAGGAATCCACACACACACACACTTAAAAAAAATAATCCCATCTCTTGATCTTCATGAATTGTTTATAACCAGGTTTGGTTAATATACAGATTTTAATTAGTATAAGTCAATATAAGACAACTGTGAAGACAACTTTTTATCTCACCAATACTGTCCCTTGGATCACTAATTCAGCTCCAGAAACTAAGGAGGTTAACTCAGTTCCTACCTTACTGTGTACAGCAAGATGTGGAAACTCTTCTCCTGACCTCCATCAGGCCAGGATGCCACCCTGACCTCCTGCACCACAGCCGCGCTGACCAAAATCCTCATCCTTGCTCTTTTTTTCTACACAAAACAGACTGAAAACACAGAGAAATTGAAACCACCACCCCCCAGGAAGGATGTCTGCAGGGATTGCTGTGACACTGCACTTTGCCAAACCGGGCTACCAGCAGCGATTTCCAAGTGTCCTGCCCTGTGTAGGGAGACTAGCAGCATTCACATAATACCGAAAACCTATGCGGATTATGTTGGCACCACCAGACAGCCCTAACAGCCCCCTCTCCCCTGCACTTCTGCGGTTCAAAGGGAACTTTTGGAGAGCGACAGGAAAGGTTCCAAGTGACAGAGCCACGTGCACCAATCTGTGCTTCCATATCTGTTCTTGTGCTCTGGAAGCTCCATAGGGCTCTACCCAGGTAGTCCTCTACTCCCCTATGTAGAGATCAGCCCCCCTTCCATCTTTAAGATCAGTTCCTAAGCCCAAAATTCAGAATTGGCAAAATCCATCATCTGTGCAATTCCAGTCAGAGCTGGGTCCTGCAAGCATCATCCACCACTTATTCCTGCCGACACTGTACATCTCTGTTCCCTCCCTCCTTCTAGATAGAAAATGAATTAATCCTTTGGAAAACAGCAAGTGATTTACATGCATTATTAATACCTCTCGATGTAACAGTATTCAATACGTTACTCTTTGTTGCTTAACATCAATCACAGCCTCTTAGATTTCAGAAGAACATTTGCCCACTCACTGTGCAAAGCCAAATATTACAAAAGGAAATTCTTCTCATTCCTTGGCTGAAATTAATTATGTTTTTATAAGCTTATAGTCTGGTGGATCACAGCTATTTTGGAATAAAATAAAATATAAAAAAATCATTATAGGCTACATTTTGCACGCAGCACTGGCAAAATCTACATAAAATCTCTATTATCAGTGTTAAAGATTGATCAGAATTCTTCTAATCAAACAAAAAAAGCTCAAAACCCTTCCACAATATTTCTCATAAACACAGTCAGGTTACTTATATATCATTGTATAAGTCCATGAGATACATACAGACTGTTGGTCTTCAACAAGTACTGTTTGCCAAAATGGACTTTCATTTTCTATTGCATAATCGATTTGTTTTTAGATATAGGTGTCTCCAGGCAAAACCTATACCTAAACAGAATAGGGTATCAGCTACAGGTTTTACCTTCCTACCATTAAGAATTCAGTGAGGAACTAAAATCACACAATGATGAAATAAATAAATTACTTTCCCAAGGTTATGCAGGAAGTGCCTGGGAGAAATGAGTATCAAACCTTAAATCACCAGAAGCCATTTCAGCACAAAAGTCAAACTTTCACTCTCTTCAATTTGGAAAGAAAAATGTAAATCAAACTACTGCCATAACACACTAGAAAAGTATAACTGTATATTGCATAAATAACGACTACTTTACTTGCAGTCATATGTCTGTTTTGCTGATATTGACAGCTTGTTCTGCATTTTATTATATATAATAATTTTGTTCAGAGTTGTCGTACACTAACAGCTTTCTCTAAAACCGGTCCAAAATCTTCTACATTTTTAGAGTACTTCTTTCAAAACCTGTAATCAAAATTTGTCTGAATTTTTCTCCAAACTGAAACATAACAGCCTCTAACTCTATAAAGTCCAAGTCTAGTATCAATGCCTGGTTTATTTTAGCTCTGTGTGCCTCACTTTCAAACAAAAAGCCTCTAATGAGATTAAAAGAAAAAAACAAAATCAACTAAATAGAACAACTCACTTGGGCATCTTAGAAGATCATTTCATACCCACGTGAAAAGTTTGCCTGGGACTTACAGCTCTAATACTGAGGAAATAACATATTGGCCACAGGAGCCTGTGGTTTACTTTGGCCATGGGGTAATGGAAAAAGCAGAACAACAAATAAATGGTCATTTGTCTCCACTTTCACCAGCGTTGTATAGTGTGTTAAAACAATGTAAGCCTGACCTGTGTAAACCTTCATCCCTCAAAAACTATGACTGGCTTCTCTGCGCTGGAATGTTTCACTGATTCCTGCTAAGTGATTTGCAAGGCTGAGTAGAAAAGCAGAAATATCTTCTTCATTTCTCATATGAGGATCATCACCTTTTTGAGTAACCTGAGGAACCAGCTATGAGAGAGGATTAGAATGGGCAGTGGTTCCTACATGGCTTATTTGAGCCCAAACGATCAGATTGAGATTTTTGTTGATGTCAATGATGATGATAAATGTAATGGTATTAGTTCGTTCATTTCTGATCTGTTTCAAAAGATCTCCATACAAATGCGAACTATTCACAGCCACATTTCATGAGTTCCTGAACTGAAAGAGCCAGCAGGAAAATAAGACTTGTGGTGCACTGGTTTAGTTCTATTAAAAGAAAACAAAATCAAATCAAAACAAAAATCCCACGCTTGTCCCAGGGACTACATATAGCTAAAAGCAATGCGATTTGTCTTTGCTGTGAAAATATTACAGTCACTCAGATTTGTCTAAATGATAAAAAGAGAGATTACTATTAGAAATAAAACGGCTTGAAATTATTTCTAAGAACATCTATATTTAAACTCCAAAATAGAGAAACCATAAAGCATGTATTTAATAGTAGTAAGCTTTGCAATCAAATGACACTTAATTCCTTAGACGTACACCTACTTATCCACCTACCAAGCCTTTCGCACCAATACATTAACATCTAACTTACAATCTCAAAAGCCGATACAAGGAAACGTGAATTCCTGTTTAAAGGATATTATAAGGCAACTTTAACCCATGTATCAAGGTTATACTGTAAGAATGCTACTCAAGACAAACACTGCTTTCTGGCTTTGGGCAAACATATTCCCAAACCTTGGGTGGCTTAGAGCACACCAGAGGGTGCCCAAAGTCAGGTCATGGGCTTTGCCTGCCAGTACTGCCAGGTGTTGCTGTAGGCATCTGACCTACCCCACGGTTCCTCCTGGGACATGCTGACCATCTTGGCTATATGTCTCAGGGCAGACATGTAAATTGCTCTGTGTGACTATCTTAAACACGTCACCTCAGTTGATGCTAGTTATGTCATGAGATACTCAGAGAGGAGGAAAACGAGCGTAAGGATTCTTCTGAGCGCAGTAAATGTTCTTCCTTCTATTTTCCTCAACTCCTGTACATGCAATTACTCCCGCTTACAGCCTTCCTGTTTCAGTGGAAATCAGAGATGACACTTGAATTAAGCTGCTTTCTATCAATTTCTTCTTAACCTACTCATACCCTGTCTGCTACGCAGCATCTAAGGGAACCTATACTGACAAGAAACTCTTAAGCAGGCTTAGTAAAGGTTTCTCTTGCCATACAGTCATTCATAGACAAATGTTAGGTGAGCTGGTGTTGAATGGAACCTTCAAGTGTCTCCAACTCAAAAACCTGCATGGGAGGGGAGCATCTATTTAGTAACACAGAATCTAATATTTAGAGAGTAATAACCATTCAGACAAGATCTTTATCTTCTGTAATGATGCAATACCTCCTTGCTGCAACTGACTGGAAGTTAACCGTCAAATGAATTCAATTTTTAATGTCACAGTACTTACTTTTCCATTGCTCCTACACATCAATTCACCATCATACTGAAAAAAATGAGATTGCAATTTATAATTAGAGAATTGACCAAGACACCCTCACATGACCTCACCATTCACATCACTTATGGGTAAAGCCAGAATGAGTAGCAACTCACATATTGTTTGCCTAAAATTCTCCCTACACAACTATTTTAACCCTTCCCTAAAGACCCTGACTCTCTGCTGCCTGCAGTAGGACTTTGAAATTAAGCAATAACAAAGCCTTGACCTTAGATCACAGAACAGTTTGGATTGAAAATCATCTAGTTCCAACCCCCCTGCCATGGGCAGGGACACCTCCCACTAGACCAGGTTGCTCAAAGCCCCAACCTGGCCTCAAACACCTCCAGGGACGGGGCAGCCACAGCTTTTCTGGCCAACCTGTTTCTGCGTCTCACCACCCTCACAGTAAAGAATTTCTTCCTAATATCTAATGTAAATCTACCCTCTTTCAGTTTAAAACTGTTACCCCATGGCCTACTGTTACACTCCCTGAGAGTCCCTCCTCATCTTTTCTGAAGGCCACCATTAGGTACTGGAAGGCCACGTAAAGTCTCCCCAGAGCCTTCTCTTCTCCAGGCTGAAGAGAACCAACCCCAACTCTCTCAGCCTGTCTTCATAGGAGAGGGGCTCCAGCCCTCTGATCATCCTCGTGGCCCTCCTCTGGACTCGCTTCAACAGGTCCATGGCCTTCTTACGTTGGGGGCCCCAGAGCTGGACGCAGTACTCCAGGTGGAGGCTCACAAGAGCAGAGTAGAGGGGGAGAACCACCTCCCTTGACGTTCTGGCCACGCTTCTTTTGATGCAGCCCAGGATGCGGTTGGCTTTCTGGGCTGCAAGCACACATTGACAGCTCATGTCCAGCTTTTCATCAACCAGCACCTCCACGTCCTTCTCCTCAGGGCTGCTCTTAATACTCTCTCTGCCCAGCCTATATTTGTGCTTGGGGTTGCCCCGACCCAGGTGCAGGACCTTGCACTTGGCCTTGTTGAACTTCACGTGGTTTGCACGGGCCTACATCTCAAGCCTGTCACAGTCCCTCTGGATGGCATCCCTTCCCTCCAGCATGTCGACCACACCACACAGCTTGGTGTCATCAGCAAACTTGCTGAGGGTGCACTCAACCCCACTGTCCATGTATGCCTTCTTTCACGTTGTGACATTTCCCTCTAGGTTCTGGGAGATGTAACCCTTTACAAACTTTCACTTGCCTTCTCAAAATAAAATACCGGAAGCATTTTGACACGACTGAACACAAATCCCCTCCCACAGTCATGCCTTGGCACCTCCCCTCTCCGGTGAGGTCCAGTCCAAACCCACTGTGCCAGCTGAGCCCGCTTTCTAGAGGATAAAGGAAGATAACAGATAAAATGCTTCTACAAAACTTTAACTTAAATAGCCCATGTCAACATTGGAGAAGCCACCTAGGAGACAGCAACTTCTTTCCAAAGGGAGGGCAGAGTGAGAAGCAGAGTGAATATAGGTCAGAAAACTTCCACCTCCCAAGTCATCTTCCCTGGGCTCTGCCATTCACTTTGTCCCTAAGCTGCAAGGTCCCAGGTCCTGTCAGCAAGACATTGAGGCTGGAGGACCAGCACTTTGTGACCCCACAAGAGCTCCTAGCTCAGGCAGGGACAGGATTGTCAGACCCCTGCTCTTACCTTGACCCACATTTTAAAGTCCCACTTTTGCTGATTGGAAGCTGACACCTGATTCAGAAAATGAGATTCTTTCAAAAGTGTCAGAAAGTTCATTTATATCTGGTTAGAGTTTTATAAACTCTTTAAAATTCAAAAGTTGGAGCTAATTTCAACATTAATTGCCTAAATATTCAGCCAAATTGCTTCCCTGCTCCCAAGTCAGAGGGTAAAAAACCAGGCTGATGCATCTCAAGGTTTGCAAACATAATTGCTTTGGCATCCATAGCTGTGAAGTACTGACAGCTCTTCATAATATCCAGTCTACTTGAATATTCAAAAGTTAGACTCCAGGGATCACTGGAATTGATGTAGTTTTCCCTCTTTTTTTTTTTTTTTTTTTATGGGTTTGGCTCTTTTATGCTGTAAACTGGACTTTATGCACACTTTCCTCTACTAATGGTGAGATATCTCGACACAGAAAAAATACACACATCCCCCTATGTATCTATCTCATCAATAAAATGTTACTGTAAACTCAAAATAGGCACCAAGACTCAGACACAGGCAGAGGGTTAATCTTTACTTTTAGCTGCTTTTCTAAAAACCATTACCTTTCAAGTTCACTGCCACCCTTTAAATACCATTTTTCTACCCCCCAAAACAGCTGCCAGCGTTGTTTCCCCCATGTTAACTTAACAGTTGACCATGAACTACAAGAGCACAAAATACACCCAGGATCTTTTGAATAGGATTCTAATTGTTAATTATATTCCTGTTAGCAAATATCCCTACATTAAATATTTATTAAACTCTCATTCATCCATTTGTAAGTGATTTCTGTCAATCATAAACACATCATCTGTTTTCCAGAGCAGTAAATGCTGCAATGGTTGACAGGCACATAAAAATGGACTTTTTGTATACACCTACTCCACGTCGTTGCTTTGGGGAAAGAAAAGTGAACAGTTTTCCTCTGCGCAGATGTATACAGCAAACAGTGCTGCTATCTGACAATTTTGGCAGCTATAATTTCCTAAGAAAAGCAAAAGCCAACTGGAATATTTTAAAAGAAATCACGGGGCTGTTCTGCTATGTTGAAAACTTCCCGATAATTCTGAGGCTGCCATGCACATTTCCTACAGAAATATGTATGATTTTTTTTTAAATACAAGTCCTAATCAATTAGCATCTCCTCTTGCACCTCCTCGCCCCTGGCTAAAACACCGCTTATTTTCCCCAACCTACACTACCCACACTTAACAAAGCTGTGGGTGCCTAAGTGTTCTCCCACTTGACATGTTAAAATCGTTTTTAACAGCTTAGTTTACAACTGAATGCCTGTAATTTTCTAACATGTCCTGAGGCAGTTTCCTAAACTGTGTCATTATCCCGATAAGTCTTCAGGGATAGGGATAAGCAAGGTTTAAAATGTTATCTACAGCCCTCCTTCGGGACTCTTAAAGAATTTCCCTACTTATTTGGGTGCTTAATATCAATGGGGGGAAAGTGCTTTTATTTCTTTTTAATTTGGTATTATCTTTCCACCATATATTTCCCACAACTAGCAAAGTCACCGCCCATTTTCATTTGTACAAAACCAGTATTTTTTTTATTGCCTCTTTTGTATCTTCTCAAAATGTTCTATCATTAATTTCATAACACCTTCTCCCACTGAACACTTTTTTCCCTAAGCACTTCCTAAATTGCTATTAGGACGGCTATTCTCCCTTATTATGTGTTTAATCTTTCTAACACTCTACCTCCACTAAATTTTACAAGATTATTGTAAAACATTTCAGAAACGACAAAAAAAAAAAGACATTTTGTCACATTAATTATAAAATTATTTCAAGTTTTACAGGAGACTTTTTTTTTTCAATTTATTTTACTCTTATTCAGCATCATCTTATTAAAAATGACAGCCATTACACGTCTCACTGTTTCACTAAGGAAATGGAATCTGCAACCACAGAAAAGCTATACGCTTGATTTTTTTCTTCCCCTTCTTGAAAATGCACTGCAGAATTACTGTGAACATCTGGGCGTCAAAGGGAACTGGATGTTTTTATGTAGTACGAGTAGCTCAGCAAGGTTATTTTGCCTTCATTTTTATCTTCTTTACACACTGATAAAAATGGGCATTGCTTCTTTGACATATAGTACACGAACACTTTAAAAAAAAAAAAAAAGAAAACTGGCTCTTGCTTCTGCTTTTGACTGAATTTGTGCATTTTCTTTTCAAAATAACAGGGTGAGCCACAACTTTTGGTCAGGCTCACTGTACCTGCGAGAGAGTCACCAATTAAGATTAACGTTAAGATCTGTAAAATTATTGAAAATTACAATCAAGAGATAATTTGGCATTAGAATTCTGGTAGAGATGAAAACACTCCTTTGAAAGACATCTGCAGTTACAGGTGCTCTTGTCTATTTGTTGGTTACATCGGTGGGATTATGCAGCACCTACTCTCATCCAGGACCAAACCTCCTTATGCTTTTATGGCAGTGCATGACCATCAAATACCTCAACTTCCTCTACTGATCACGGAATCACGGAATTTTCAGAGTTGGAAGGGACCTCTAGAGATCATCTAGTCCAACTCCCCTGCTAAAGCAGGATTGCCCAGAGCACATTACTCAGGACTGCATCCAGGCGGGTCTTGAAAATCTCCAGAGAAGGGGACTCCACAACCTCCCTGGGCAGCCTGTGCCAGTGCTCTGTCACCCTCACCGTAAATAAGTGTTTCCGTGTATTTGAACGGAACTTCCTGTGTTCTAACTTGTGCCCATTACCCCTCGTCCTGTTACTGGGAACCATTGAAAAGAGCCTGGCTCCATCCTCCTTCAACCCACCCTTTAGATACTTGTACGCCATAAGGTCTCCCCTCAGCCTTCTCTTCTCCAGGCTAAAGAGTCCCAGCTCTCTCAGCCTTTCCTCATAAGGCAGATGCTCCAAGCCCTTAATCATCTTAGTTGCTCTTCCCTGGACTCGCTCCAGCAGTTCCCTGTCCCTCCTGAACTGGGGAGCCCAAAACCGGACACAGTATTCCAGTTGTGGCCTCACCAGTGCAGAGTAGAGGGGGAGAATGACCTCCCTCGACCTACTGGCCACACTCTTCCCTATGCAGCCCAGGATTCCATTGGCCTTTTTGGCAACAAGGGCACATTGCTGGGCCATGGATAATTTACTGTCTACCATGACCCCCAGATCCTTCTCCTCCGAGCTATTTCCCAGCAGGTCCACCCCTAACCTATACTGGTGCTTTAATGATGTAAAGCCTGAACATGTCATAAGACGACCATGCTAATGGAGGTCACTCAAGGTAACAGAAGAAATATATTCAAGGGCATATTGCATCTTGTGCGGAGCCTGATTTTAAAGGCATGGTCTAGCTCCCACAAGAGCAGCCTCTTCAGACAAGGGTTAGAACTGATTTTTCTGAGTGGGTTCTGACTTAGTGTGAAGCCAGCTCCCAGGCATGCCGCTGGGCGGCTGGCACAGAGGTCTTCTTCACAGCAATCAGGGACTGGTGATGTCCTGGAAGAACTGCTCAGAGTTGGGCTGAGCAGAAGACCCGTGCTCAGTTCAGTTCAGTTCCGTTCAGGGGTTCAGTGCTGCTGTGAAGTCCACAAACACAGAAATCCTGCGTGAGTAACAATATCTGTTCTTTTCCAAAATCCTTCAACAAACACATGACAACCTCCCATTCAAGAAATCTGCTTCCTGTGTTTATCCACTAACTTTGAAGAAAAAGATGTTTCTACAACTTTGTAACATGTCAAAAACGAAGACTGATCTGGATTTCAGTCAGTCACAAACCAAATTAACATCCAAGACAGCATCTAGCTCCAAAGAGCATCAGTGTAATTTTGATCTATAAATGCCAGATTTATACTATAGTAATGAATAGAATTCCATGGCCATGTTTGATTTGCAAAGCTAAAACACATCCTTCGCCACATTTTTAAACCTATTGAGGTCAATAAAATCACTAAGTGAGAATTAACATTAGTTCTCCAGGTACACTTCAGAATTACATTTTAAATTCTCTTTTCTGGTTTTAGGAAACAAAAATAACAAAACATAGTAAATAAAATGGAAAATGAAATATGGATCCTAGCCCTAGACAGACAATTTTTTTTCACACATAAGATTACTTCTACCACATTTAATTTAATAGAATGGAGGTAAACTGTAGGAATAAAAGAAATACTGTTCTTATAAATTTAGTGATAATGTATCATATTTAATAGAAGATAGGTTGAGTAATACATACACCTGGAAGTAAGACAAATTAGGTATTTCTACACTTCACACTGACTTCTTATTTTCCTTAAGCCAGGTTACTGTTCTTGACAATATGCCAAAAGTAGCTAATAGGTAACATCATTCAAGAGTTAAGTGCTCGGTTGTGAAAATTAAATTATGAAATTTACTTTTATTTGCATTTATGTAGTAGAATCATTTCTCCATTAAAACACATCAAAGTGTTGAATCAAAGTGGACATTGGTTAAATATTAATGTAGTTGTGTAATGCAATTAAAGGATCACAAACCTAGAAACAAAACATTAATGCTCACAAAATATTTTAAAGAGAGTAAAATATTACCTTGAGACAGAAATCCGCCATTATTTGCATTATAACTACCAGAACGTTACTGCTTCTTTTCATAAGATTACAGATTAAATTAAATTTGTCCAAAGTAATTTTTTACATCCAATTGGTTTTCTCACCCATTTGAATGGGATTTTGACAGAAGATTCTAATGTTTCCTATTGTGAAACTTTTTAATATTAAATTCCATTTAGAAGGTAACGGATAGCTTAATGCCCTACAGGAATATTCTTTGACTTAATTGCTATGACTAGTATGCTTTAACATTTTTCTCCCCAGTTATTTATTTGTTTCACAGCAGGAGCTCAATCCATTTCTTTCCTGTTGGTAGGGGGATATATACTTCTATCTTACATGTAAATATTCTTAAGTGTTAACAATGATGCAGCAGTTAATTATCTATATTTATTTAGTTATTTATATTTTAGCTTTGAATGAATGGAAAGAAGGAAGAAAGCAAACTACAACTGCTGAAGAGGTTGCTGGAAAGTACCCAACGAGGAAAGCATTGACAACCACTGACATGGAGCTCCAGCAGAAGAATAATTAACACTGGCCAGCAATGAAAGGCATAGGTAAATAATTACTGACAAGCAGAGAAATAAGTGAAGCCCCCTTTACTGTTTAGCTCAACCACCAGGACAGCATCCCGGCTGTGGAGCTGCTCGGAGCCCTCTCTCCTGAGCGCTGGAGAAATTCCCAAATGGAGACTCGCTCCATAACCTTCCCTGCAGAGTCCAGTGCAGGGGGCATCATCAAGCTCCATCCCTTGGACTTCTGGCCCCAAAGCAGCAGTGAGGAGGAGGCTACAGGGCACGCGTGACACCTGCCCTGTCTCCATCCGTCGCGGATGGCTGGTGAGGGGCTGCAGAGCTCTGGGGCTCTGCAGGAAACTCAAACCCATTTCCCTTCCTGAACCCGAGGAGTGAGGATCCCTGGTTCTTCTATGCCTGCCCTAATCACCAGCACACACAGCCCTCCTCAGCACTCATCTTGCACGTTAATTATTTAAAATAGTCAACAGACAACTCCTCATATAAAATGTATGTTCCTCACTGAGCTCACTACAGGACAACCTGCAGCTAAGTGGTTCAATTCATGCCAAGGAGGTGGCACACCCGGGCTTACAGGCACCAAAGAGAGATATGTGAACATACCAAGATCCACAACGTAAATTAAATCTATATTTGTTCAGAAATAAACAAGGCAGAGATGTTAGATGTATCAAAGGCAAGGTGAGAAGAAGAGCACAAGAACAAAACAGGCTTTACAACAAAGGATTTCATTTCAGCTATCCATGCAATGTGTTAACTCACTTAGAAAACTTTTCTTCTGTGCCTCTCCTGCAGAGAAAGCATGTGAAAATAAAACTAGGAGAAATGATCCTGCAAAGAATACAAGTACAGCCCCCAGCTATTACAGGCAGTGGAGTCACCAGGCACGACCCAGGCTGCCACGTGGACAGAACAGACAGCATAAATCACCTTCGCTCCCTACTTACAGTAAATCACTCTCACCCATCTTGACCTCCCACAAATTTGTTTTGCAAAGCCAGTTATCCAGCAAGTGATCTAATCTGAGAAAGCCGAGGAAAAGCCATACCTGCATGTATAAATAGCGCTCTCCAGAAAAGCAATCTAACTTTTACTTTCTCTCATTAATGGTCCTGCGCAGACTGATCAGCTCCCAAACAACTACTGAATCTGGTAAAAAAGCCCAGGAAGTTATAATAAAGCTAAAGTTTCTTATGACCATTGCTGAGATTAAAAATATTTCTGCGTGTCACAGAACTACTGACTGATGCAGACACAACTTGCAGCTAACCATCCTTGAAACATTTACTGGGCTAAACTTTCACCGTAATAATTTTATATATGCATTAAACAAGACATTGTAACAGTTCATCACAAGCTTCTTTCTGCTTCATAAAAGAATGTGAAACACAGGAAATGAGAAGTCAATTGCTTTTCTCTCCGTAGATGAATGTGTGAGACGCCAAGGTTGTATAACAAATGTACAGCATTCGTTCCCTATAAATCAGTATCTACCGATTCACAATTTATGTATTCCCTGAAGTGACAGAAAGGCATGATATGTTTCGAGGTAACATATATTGAATTTGGACATCAGTCTAAAATGTGGCTCTTAGCAGGGACATCCAGATACTCACCTTCAGAAGGACTTCATGCTTCTGAATTTGTTCCTCAAACTCTCCCCTCTTTCATCATTAAACACTGACTTATTAACTGCCATTTATTATGAAACAAAAGCAGCTATTGAGAGAAGCAACTCTTCCACGAATGTCCATATTGACAACAAGTCTCACTAGCTGGGACTGTTAAAACCTGCAAGTCTCACAAGGCTTTGCCAGTTTGGAGACAGCCAAACTGAACTTTCAAAGTTCCCCTGAGGCACCGAGAAACCCCCACTTGGGTGTTTCAGAATTCAATGAACAGACACGGCAGCCAGCAGAGCGGCAGGCTACAGCGGCCAGACCTCTGCTGGAAATTAGCATCGCCACATGAAAGCACCACTCTCAGTTTCAAATTCAGGTGGCGATTTTAGAAATTAAGTCATTTTAAATGTATAGCAAGAGGTGTCCAATAAAAACTGAGCATGAGTTTATAATTACGTGCTCAGAAGGGACTAATAAATGCTGGAAAATGTGACTGCTTTAAACAGGAACCTTCCAACGTCAGATTCAAAACCCCAGAGCACAGCCCAGCTCACTGACTGGGGTCTGGGATCCACAGCTGTGGCCGGCCTTGATGGACACACTGGAGGCAGAAAGCTCTGAGCCTTTTGAGACCAAACGGCTCTACGTTTTGACAGACCTTTTCCATTCTGCATATGCTCACGATAGACTTCCGAGACCTCGCGGTACACAAAGCAGAGATTAATTTAACCTTCAATGGGTAATGGCAGGTGGTTGCATGAGGCGGGTAAAGCCATGTTTTTATGAATTCCGCAAAAAGGTTTGTAAATGTAAAAATGTGTACGCTTGGGTTCACCTGACAGTGATTTGAGAGAATCAGGAACAAGCAAAACAAAATCGCCCGAAAAACAGTCTGCTGAGATTTTGATGCAAGTCAGAAAAAAGCTCCATATAATGATACTATAAATGTCTTCAAAAAAGAAGCAGATGTTCATCTCTGTTTTGTCATAGAAGAAATAGGTAGCACAGAGCAAAACACAGCTTAGCTCACCATTACAAATATTAAATTGCAGGTCTGTTGTCAACATCATTTGAGGAAAACATAAGCCACACTTAGAAAATCCATGGGATAAAACCTATTCTTCTTTTGAAAAGAATGAGATTAATAACTCTCAAGAATGAAGCTATGTTTCCAAAAGGAAGAAATACGAAAAAGAAACGCCTTCCTCTATGTTCGCACCACGCTAAATCCCTCCCTCTCCAGAAGGAGACAATTCCATGCCAGAGCAGAAATTTAGGTATGGAAATCAAAGTACAGGAAGCTTCATTTCCACCAAGCTGTTCTGTTTTGAAGCCTGTGGTTAGCACAATTTTTCCCAACACTATTTTTTTTCAGAAACTTCTGTGCAGAAAATACATGGCAAAACAGAAAAGTCTCTTGGAAGTACAATTCTTATTTGAAGAAAGAAAATGTAGTCTACCAACATGCTGCCAGGGGAATTTTTGTATTTGTATATTTTTTAAAGCTAATATTTTTGAAATCTACATTCAGTGTTTGTCCTTCTCCTGGTTACAGGACTCAAAATCCTTTAATTTAAAGACCAAAAAAAAAGAATAAAATTATTTTTCCACCTGAGAAACCAAAAAGATGACATAGTATAAATGCAAGTTTCTATCCCCGTTGTTGTCCTCACATCCCTTAGTCCTAACATCGGTGTTTTCATTGCCATGATCTGCAGATTTTCCACTATAGCCAGTCTGCACAAGATTCCTTCCCTGTCTAAACCACTTCTTTTTCTTCAAGCTACTCTCCACACGCAGACTCTGGGTTACGGTCGGGCTTGTTCTCTACAAATGATTTCTGCTACTGCTAAGGGAAGAGGTGGCAGTTGCTGTCTGGAGCACAACCAAGTTGTGCTATAGCTTTATTTTAAAATAAAACTACCACTTTTTTTTTTAAAATATTTCTCCTTCCAGTCTCAGCTCAAGCTGTTCAGAGCAGAAAGGACACTTCTTCAAAACAAAATCGAAATCGGAGGATGGGTAGTAAGCGCTGTAATGAGCGCACATGTGAGAGTCCTCACTGCTACTTTTTTAGCGGTAGCGCACAGCACTTAAAAAGAAGCATCCAGGTATGTCCAGTAGATTATACTTATTGCAGCCTCCACCACTTCAGGCAGGTCTCCATTTCAGCAACTACTTCCTAGTAACTGTCCTTCCTGCAAGCTGGTGTCTTCTCCCTCAATATCAGAAAGCTGCACCTTCAAATAAGCGCTGGCAGACACCAACCTGCAGACCCCAAAAGCCAGCAGCCCTTGCCAGTGGGCACGTGCTTGGCTTAGAGTTTATTAAAACTGAACCTCTTAAACCCAGAGACAGCACAAAAAACCCTGCTCAGTAAATTGTATCTCATAGTTTGGAAGTAGCTAACGGCTTTAGTGTTGAATTAACGGTTTTCTTGTCTTGGTTTTCTCCGCATGGCTCACCCTCATGCCAGCCATTTAAGAAAACAAGTTTTCAAACATAGAGCTATATTAAAGAAGGTTCATCTTTCTCTGAACTGCACACACGAGGCAGATAAAGTTCAGACTTAACAACAATGTCGTGCTGTAGTATGGAGTCCAGTAAGACCATACCCTAACAGAAGACACTGCTGGAGATACTGAGTCTGTGCCAAGCAGCCCACGTGTCCAGCCCAGACGAGGTCAGAAACCATCTAACTCTCACACCTAACTCAAAGCACATACATAACTATGCCAAACCCAGGACCTATGATAGAAAATGCTGCAAATCTATGCTACAACAATCGGGAAGAAGAGCCAAAGGCGTCACTAATGAAGAGCGTTACCAGAACAGCAGGAAATTTCTGAAGTTAAAATGCTTAGCTGATGTTAAATGGTAGACCACAATCCACATTCCACAGCATGACAAAGTAAATTTGAAAAAATAGAAAGTAATTCCTAGATGATAACATCCAGTCAGTCTCAAACTCAGTCTAAGTTTCACTCTTCCCCCTTTTTCTCCACATAAAGCCAGCTATCAGCTACCGATACTTCCCTTGCAGCTGCGGCTAAGTGCCACTGCCTGTATACCTTTGCGATCATTAGACAGTAGCGCTACATCCAAGAAGATGACAAAGTGACTATTCAACAGAGAAGTGACAATCCTGAGGTTAGATGTGAAGGGCCACCATTGCTGCCGGCCAGAGCCTCTATGCTACAATCAGAAGCCATCCAAAAAGCTTTCTCACGAGCTGTCCCTTTCTAACCAATGCCACACCACCAGTTGGCTGCAGCTGGCAAAGCAAAAGCATTTCTGCCTCCTGCTCTGGGACGAAGTGCAGGCCAGAGCTGGTCAGAATGTGGTTTGACACAGCAACCCTCAGATGCCTCAAGGGGCTACATGTCTTCTCAAGTCAGAAGACTGAGGTCACTGCATTCCGCGTTTGCAGCGGGGTCCTTCTTTGGCACAAAACAAGAGAGAAAACACTGCAGCCACGTGGTGTGTATGAGCAGGGCAACTCCTTCATTACAGCTCTTTTCATATTTCTGGCATTTGTCAGGGAACGGTGATACTGATCTATATCCTCCTTATATGGCCAAAATTCACTTGTGGCCATCCAAAATATTCTTGCTTAACACTTAGCTAATAAAATGCGCATATACTGTACCTCAGCTGTATGTAAAAGCAGCAACAAATACATAACCTACCTTCCAGACCACTAACAACTCTATACACTTACTTTAACTGTTTTGGAGGAAGAAACTGTACATGAGTGGAAGAGCTGAAGGTACACGAAGAAAACTATAGTGCAATGACAACAGCATCAGCCAGGGTATCACTGATCTACAACCACCAAGTGCCCCTCTTGCATCTCCTGTATTGCACAAAGTAGGGCGACCCGGGATCCAGTCACTCCCCTTCTTACCACAAACTGGGTACATTATATTTTTGGCTCCATATACTGCTTATAGGAAAATGACATTTTCAGAAAAATAATTTGAAGTCAAACTGTAGTTCCACTTTTGCCCCAAATTTCAGGAGGACTTGAGGGAATAAAGTGTTTGCAGACTTTACAGTAAGCAGTCTGTCTTCTAAATTCTGATGCAACAGACTGAAAAAACCACTTCACCTTTACAGGTAAAAAGCATACCAGAAATGCATCACAAAATTCAGAACGTTAATTCTGCTACCTTTTTAAAAAAAAATTATTAACAAAAAAGTTTCCATTATTACATAAGAAAATGTGAATTCCTTTCTAATACCTGTTACTATAGCTATCCCTATGGCAGGATACTCTAGTAAACCTGATGTAATGAAACAAAACCCTCAACTTGTGCTCTCTGCGGAGTAAATGATATGGAGTAAATGATACGAGTACTAAAGTAAAATCCACATTTAATTAAGAAGCCCACATACTGCAAAGTGCTTAGCTATTGCTTTGAGCCAGAAACCCAGTGACGGTTACACAAAAATCACCTGGTTTATTATTTCTGATGAAATAATACTCGCCTAAGGATTTCTGCGAGACAAAAACCACAGCGCGTGTTGCCAACCGTCCTGAGTTATTCCCACTCGGGCGTTAGGCACAGATCGCCACGCAGCAGCAAGCCAATCGACACGACTGCTGCAGTATATACATGTCGGCATTCCTCTTGTGTCGTAAAATCTGTTTGAATACTTTGTAAGAATTATCACGGCGTTTCAGAAGATACAGCACAGCCAATCCCCACCCAAAATTCACAGGGTTTTAGAGACCACGGGGTCTAAGCTTTTGTCTGGCCCCTCTCCCAACCCCTATCTGCCCCTATTTGTCCACGAGGGCTTCAACAAAGATCTATTTAATGTTAACGGTAAACATTCATCAGTAGGTTCCCTCTTCTGGAGTTCATCGTAAATGTTTTTCAAGGAGGTGGAGTAAAAATCCATCATTAATCCGTGTGGCACTATTTATACAGCATCTGAGGGAAAGCAGATTCACAATCTTCACAGCCTCTCCCACTGTCAAATCTCGATTCCTTCAGGTCCTTGACCTCCCACTGCTGATGCAAGAAGTTTCCACTAGATGGTGCGGGATATGTAGGACACGTAACTCCAAATTGTCAGTAAATATACGTTCAGTAAACAGTATTTCCCCGAGTTTCAGTTGCAATTCTCTTCCCTTCCACCAGTGAGAATTAGTTAATAGGAAAACCAGAATACCCACCTTACAAAGCGCTAATTCAACCCAGGATGTCTGCACACTAGTTCTCCGGGAGGATAAAAGAAGTATCCCTGAAATACTATTATCCAGTGAACTGCCTTAAAAATTAAGCTTGCCAGTTTATTACTTCAACCAGAAAAAAATCAAAGCCATTCCAGAAAAAAAAAGTGAGAAGTATCTGTTTTCTTTTCTTATTTTTTCCCTCCCTTGGAAAAAAAAACAAACCAGAACAAAAACTAGGAAGGCCAAAAGAATGCAGAAAAAACTAGGATTTGGACAGCCCTGTTTTAGCCCACATCTGAGGCACTATTCTATTTTGAAGTTGTGACTGTGAAAAGACAGCTTCTTACTCAGGAATCTTCTACTGTGGACCCAACATGACATATCCAGCTTTCTCTGGCCCTCGGCTATGTCGGCTCGGCACAGCGCTCCATCCCCCTCCCCGGAGCCATGACGGCATGAGCTGGGCAGGGGGAGAGGAAATTAATTATCAGAACTGCTACGCAAATTTCTACACTTATCCTTTTGTACGAATTAGTCTCAGATGATCTACACAGTTATCGCTGAGGACTTGATAAGGCTCAGGTACAATACAATTGTTAATTAAGACATAATTTCGTCAGAAAATTTTGCATTATTGAGTGAGAAAGAATGAACTCAGCATGAGTCTTGGATCACTAAATGAATTTGCAGAGTGTGGCATAAATAATAATATTTTAAAAGAGAAAAATCCTAATCCTCACTTATTTTTAACCTAGGCACATATTAAAATAGAAACCATTAAGACACAACAACCATTAAATCCTAGCGACATTTTTAGGCAATTTTCAGTGCTGAATAGCATGTTAAGTCTATACGCTGTTGAAAAAATTTGAAGCAAGCACACATGATCTAAAGCAGAAACAGATTCATTCCCCACTGACTAATAATCAGAAACAACTGAATAAATTAAAAGTGGCACAAAATACTATACCACAAAATACTACTGAGCATGTTCTACAGCACAGGGAGAAATTGAAAAGTCTGTGTGAGCCACAGCTGAAACACAAAATCTGGCGCAAGAGGGAAGGCAGTGGGCAGGACCAGTGAAGGAGAGAGGACTTGGAGACCTTTCAGGGGTGACCAGGAGAAAGAAAGCTCTCCCGGGTGGCAGGGAGACCCCAACAAACTGGAGCCAGGCTCCTTCGCTGGGGAGAGCCCCCCACACGGAGCAGCTATATTGCTTTCCAAGAGATTTTGCTGCTCCCTCCACAACCAGGCAAACAAAATAAAACAGTTATAGCTTTGAACGAGCGGGGGAGGATTTCTTTTTTTTTTTTTATAATTTAGCTTCACCTCTTACAGCCAGCTTCTGAATTACAGGTAGTTACGAGGGTAGTCCACTCTGAAAGGTGCTGCTGCCATTCCATGAGACTGATTTTCTGCCACCAGATTCCCCTCCTGCCCATGGGTGGCTAACAAACAACATTTTTTTCCAATAAAAGGCAAGTGTATGGAATACTGAGCTTCCATTCTCTCATAAGAGACTAGCCCGCAGCCTCACAGACATCTCACCACTCATAAAACCCTAATTTCTCAGTTCTCCTGGAAAGCATACCATGTACTGCTCCTATATTCCAGGCATAAAGTGAAATACGCAGGGAAACTGAAAAGGAAGAAGCAACCACCTGGGGATGAAAAGATAGGCAGAAGATAGTTTTGCTCATAAGATAGCCGGCAATCACCAAGTAAAAGGACCAGGAAAGAACGGAAAAAAAGAAAGAGAAGAGGCAGAACTGTACCCAACAAGAAAAAACACCGAAAGCAAACGGAAAAATAGGAGAAGGTGTGCTGTGAGAAGGACATACATATTTTGAAACTTCTTTCCAACCCTTAACAACTAGAATATTAATTATTATTTAAGACAAAAAAGGAGTCATTATCTCATAAAGACTGCATCGAAGTTTAAACAAAAACTGGTACAACCAAGTGACTTGTGTAATACAAGTAACAATACAATATCAAATGAATGTTAGAACAAGTATTTTAAAAAGTATTGTCTTTCCCACTCCACAAAAAAAAATTATAGTAATGTAAGATAAAAATGTTAGACAAAGAAAAAAAATTAAATTAAATAAAGCTTAAAGGCAACAAAAGAAAATAAAATTAAAAAAAAAAAATCAAAGACCGAACATTCATATTTTACTACATTGAAAATGTGAAACAAAATTAGGGTAATTGATAGACTACTACATAAGACTGACAATATTACCTCTGAACAGTAACAAACTGCAGTTATTCCTTCCAAACTTGAAAGCACAGAGACAACACTGTTTCAGTATAAGGGTGAATTACATAAAAATTTGACTATTTTCTATTATAAAAGCACAATAAAATATCATTACCGTGTACTTATGATGCTGACAGAATGGCCTTTCCAACATTTTTTTTTTATGATAGGAAATATTTCCTCGCAATTAAACTCATTCACCTCTTCTTTCTATGGAAGAGTGGTTAAGAAAGTCATTCGTACAGTATCCCTCTCCTGTTACTGCTCCTATTCTTTGGGTTTGTTTTTTTTTCTTTTCAGGTGGAGCCCTTTCTCTTCCCTTTCTTATTTACCGACTGTCTCGCTCTCAAGTGTCTTCTGGGGTCTGCTTTTTCCTTCCTCAGAGTTACATCTTCCCTTGCAGCTTCCCCAGCGAACCGCCCAGCTTTAGTGAGCAGTTCTTTGGGAATCTGATAACAGCTTTAAATTTTGGAATTACTTGGGAGCTACTTTTGAGGACGTTTCATTATTACTTTATAACTCAATGCCAAGCAAGTCAGTTACAGACTCAAATGAAGAGGTCATTCAGCTTTATTTTTGAAAGTCCACATACGAGGCAGCTATACTTACGGAGCCAGACTATCTGGCAGCAGATGCACAGAATTACTTTATCAGGAGGTCTTATCAACAACTGTCTGGAGTTTGTGATTTTATACATTTTTAGAGTTAACTATTGTAAAACAGGTAGCTGAGAGGAAAACACAAGCTACTTGCCTATCCCACTTCAACAGAAGCCCCATGGGAAGGGTTTGCATCATACTCTCATAAATCTTTATTACAAGTAACTTTCAAAGAAGGGGGAAGAAAAGGGGAGGGAGGGACAAAAAAGCCATTTCATAATAAACTGGGTTTGCATTACTGCAAGCATCATCCATACCTACCTCAGAACAGGACTAATGTAATGTAGTCATCCAGAAAGCCCATGATGGTACCAAAACAGCCTCTCTGCTGCTGCATGGGGTTGTGGCACGCAGCTGACAGGCACCAGCTACGGAAAGGAGCATCCTAAAAGCCCACCCACAAGGGGGTTACAGCAGAGAAGGAGCTGCCACTCCTGTTATAAAGTGTGCTAGCAGGGATATTCAGGAACAGCAACCACTATTTTTACCCTCCACTGTGGTACTCTACACCATAGATCAAGTTTAGCTTGTCCTTGCTTCTGTCAAAGCCAATACACAGCCCTAAAGGGCTGCTCCTATGTCCCTGTGTCCCTGACTCTTGCTGTCCTTCACAGAGACATCAATTACAGCAAACTTCTTACTATTCAACCTACACGAAGATTTCCAGGGTGAACTCTGCCTGTGTGACTGCTGGTCTTTTAGCTTCAGTTAATCACAATTATCCCTAAAAAAAATGGACAGTAGTTTGCCTGTGAAAAACAGAAGCAGACGACATTTCTATTTTAAAAAAATCATGTATTAAAAAAAACGCGAGGTAAACTGACCTCACAGGGTAATGTATGGTCTGCTTTTAAACCCATCTGCTTTTAATCCCGTGTAGTAGGAACAGCATCTTCTAGGGCCAGACCCTGCCACCATGGCTTGAGCAAAAGCAGAGGACAGCCTCCAACGCACCCAGAACGAACACTGAAGTGGCACGTGGGCGGCATTAGAGAACACGGGACTCCTGGGTGAATAGATTTTCAGGTAAGAGTTAAAGGACACTCTGAGAAAAACAAAAGAGATTATTACAGTGATTACATGATACATAGGAGATTCAGTGACTGGGTGGGAAGAGACAGCCAGGAGAGAAGTAATATAGCTTGGTGCAACATGGGGAGGAGGAGCATAAAAGATTAGTATGCAGGGAGCAGACTAAATAGAGCTGTAGACAGAAGTACTGAAAAAAAAAAAGTGTTGGTTTTTTTTTTTTTAAAGCTTACATATGTTACTCTATAAAGAATTTAATTACCTCAAAATGTTGTGCTACAACATTTCCTTCTTATACCATCAGACTACTCACAATATGTTATGAGAAGATACAGCATATAAAAATCAATTAATGCTAATAAAAATCAGACTCAATTAATTATTGTATACTTCAAGAGAAAACCATATCCACAGGAATACAGCTGACACAGAAAGGAAGCATCAGCAGACTGTGTTCAGCGTTAGTTTAGAGCACGTAAGTGCATCACACCAGCAGACCTGACCTAGCCAGTGGACCAGGGCAGCAGCTCCACACCAAGTCCTTTTTCTCTGCTCCAGCTTGGAGCAAGGGCCTTTCTTCTGTCTCTGAAGCTGATGCAGCTTTGCACCCGCAGGTCTGGCCCCTGTATCTCCCAAACAGGTTGACCTGTTGCTGACTGGAAACGACTGGTCAGCCGCAGTGGCCAGCGCTGGCCATTCCAGCCCATGCTGAGCCCTAACCAGTGCTGCTGGTGCTCACACCTGTGCCCTGGTCCTCCTTACTCACCCAGGCGTAGCCTACAGGACCAATTTCCAGTCTGAGTTAACACAAAGGTGTATCCCATGATGTGATTTGCTTTGCTGATGCCCGGGCAAGCCTTGGGGGTACCACAGCACAAAGGCAATTATGGCAACTGGGTAAAGAACAACTTACTGAGCAAGCCCCGTACTCTGTTTATCTCCAGCACCATATTTAGCTCCTTTCAATTTATTTGCCGAGTTCCATATTACAAGCACATATTTTTTGCCCTTGACGCTCTCATTACAAAGCTACCCCCCAATATATTTTTTTTTTAGAGACGTTCTTGTTCATTTCTATTTTAAAATGTCACTCACATACAATGCTTTGTTCTCCAAAACGTCTCTCTTGGCTTCAGATATGCATTCCAGATATGTACTATTTCTAAGTTGGGGGGGTGAGAGAGGGGAGAAAGATTGAGCAGCACAGCCCAGCAGACTCAGATAAACTAAGGCATCAGATTAATGTAGTCTGTCCTTTCCAAACCCAAAACCTTACTTACATGCATGTTTGTACTTATCTTTCCATTCATTTTAACTTGTGAGAACTCAATCCAAGGCTATTTACTAGAGCCAGCTGTTTTAATGGCCTCATTACTTACCCAAACCCACATCTCAATAAGCTCGGGGAAGCTGCCAAAGGATTTGGCTGAACCTCTCACAAGGCCCCATGACAAATGGTAACTATCATTTTACTATCTGTCTCAGTGATATGAGGGTCTGGTTGGATTCTCCAATTCTGGATGATTAAAGAACAGCAGCGAGTTTCTGCTTTCCACCCATCATTAAAAAGATTGTGACTGCTTAGACACGCACGCATTACCGCTACGATACATACCCTGTCACCTCCAGGCTCAAACCCTGGAATTCGCAGTAAATCAAGCAAAACCCCTGGGATATATTCAAAAGCCAGGGCACTTGCTGCCTGTTACCTTCCTGAAACAAGAGCTCCAACCCATGAACTTTGCAATCATCTAGGACACTGGTGGTTTTCCACCACAGCAGTTAAGTGGAGACGCTCAACCCAGCTCACCACGGTACAGAAAAGAGGCAATAAAGGCCACGGAAAGCCCCCAAATGAGCTCCCTCAGAGTTCAAGCTCATTTTCCTGACATATGAAGTTGAATGGTTTACTTTCAGAGAAGACTGCAAAAAATGAGGCTTTTAAGCAGGCAGATGGGAGCGGCTGAAGTTCTCCAAGAAACCCCGGGATGGGATGCTTCTGAGGTAAAATATCTTCTTTGGTGCCTGCTTTCATGCAGCCAGTGGTTTTGCAGTGATTGTTACTGTATTTCAGCAGAGAATGAAACCCATCCTAACATTCAACTGAGACAAAAAGGTTGTTCTTTGTCTTAATTATTTATTCAAGACCTAAAAATATTTTTTTAGGAGACAGAAGGAAAATTAAATATGAAAATAAGGAAGTTTGAGTTGTTTGATAGTATCAATTTGCTCCAGTTCTGCTTTTAAAAATAGTAGTCTCCACTTACTGACACTAAAAAGGAGTCCAAATGATAAGAAGTTTGTCCTAAAAGCTTTATTCTGGGCCTTGCTTAAAGGAGAGCCTGATCTGCACCGCACGCCTCCCTGCAGCCTTCTGTTTGCTGGCCCTACCCTTGCATTTCCACCACTTCTGATACGCTAGTTAACAAATCACTGCAATAACAATAAGCAAAACACAATGTGGAATGGGAGAGACCAACAACCAGAGCCATTAAAAAAGCCATGCATAAGGCAGGGGGTACCTGAAAGAGTAGGAAAATAAGAAACTCTGCCTCTGTGCAGAACTGCTGCTACTATAAAGGTGCACGTAACTATTACAAAATACATCCAAGACACACATTTCAGCTGAAAGTTTTTAAACTGCTTGACGCTTCAAGCTTTTCTTGGTACCCAAGAAAAATGACATTTCTAAGGTTCTATGACACTACTCTGATGTAAGACCCTTATTTCTGGTAGGCCAAGAGAGAAATTTCGTTAAACACTAAAACATTTAAATGGTCTAAAAAAATCTCTCATGCATGATATGAGTTAGAGTTTCATAGAGTCATAGAACGGTTTAAGTTAGAAGAGACCTTGAAGATCATCGAGTTCCAACCCCCCTGCCACAGGCAGGGACACCTCCCACTAGCTTCTGTTACTCTGAGTTGTACTCGCCACAACAAAGAAATAGGGCTCTGCACAGTAGCAGCTTCACGTTATGGGGGGCCCCAGCTTTCCACCACTGACCCAGGAGCCGGGAAGGAGCTCCCAGCACAGACAAGCCCAAGTCAAATGAAAAATCTGCTATTTCCTTCAAGTTTTCCTATAACATCCCAGTAAGTCATTCTGGAAGTCTTGCTAATGACTACAGGTGTAAGAGGTCTCGTCACAGTTACTCTTGAGAAGTGTGGAAAGCACTGGGATGCCTGAATTCATCCAGACCGTGTAGAGCCAGCTGAGGGCAGAAGCCACACCTCTGGAGTTTGGGCACTCGTGTGCATACAACAGCACATGCTATGAAAGTAAACACAAACGGAGTTTAAAGCACTGGGGAAAGAGAGGACAAGTTAATTCTCTGTGCAGAGACAACTACTTAAAGAGTCGCAATTCTACAAGAGGTCTCCTCTTTTTCACTGGAACATGTTGCCCCACCCCACCTCTCCCTCCTCACCAAACAGACAAAGGCTGACCGGGATTTACTACTCCAATCTTTATGACAGATAAAATTAAATTAATCCTTCTTAATACAGATCAACTACTAAAGATACTACCCCAACAATATTCTCAAATTCCCAGCAGTTTCCAGCTCAGTTGCTATGATCTGTTGCACAGCCATCTTACCAACTATGCCACAGTTCTCTTGTGTATTTATCGACTATTCATGTTCCAAGCAAGGTAAACCTTTTTTTTTTTTTTAAAAAAAAAAGGTAATATTTACACTTTTGGTTCTCAGGGTGCCTTCAAACATTTGGCTAGATTTCAAACTTTGAATTTACTGCTTTTACTTGTGGGATGTTTTCCTGTCGTTCTCCTATATTAGACTACTGGCGCCTACCAACTCATAAATTTGTCTCTACCTTGGTAGTGTTTTTCGCACATCTTGTCTTAGCAAAGGTTCAAAAGTTCATTAGCAAAATGCTGGTTATCTCTCTGCTTGCTGAAAAGTCTTATGACAGATAATGTCAAGAAATTTAACACAATTATGACAACTAAATTACATAGCACTACATAGATCTTGTGAGGTTGCAGAAAACATTATCAGTAATTAACTGTTGTTAACAGGTTTACACTGACTCACTAACACATACTTAGACCCAAACCTGAACTGCTAATAAGTACGTCAGTAAGTTTTGTAAGGAGTCAGACCAAATTACTTCATGGCAGGACGTTACTCAGTTTGCTATCTGTTTTCCTAATAGAGAAAGGAGGATTACAGCTGATTCTCCACTCACCTATGCATCCTGGAGGACTTTCTAGATTTTTTCATAGTACTAGAAGCCTAAATTTCCCTCTTGGCCCCATCAACTTCCCACCAGCAAAGTCCCACACTTCCAAAATAACTTTCCTTGGAGAAGATCCAAGTGTGGAGGGGAGCAGGCACAAGGTTACAACCTGTGCTTGGATGAAGTTATTTTGCTGTAACCCAGGGCGGAATATGCCACCTGGAACAAAGGTACTTTCAGTGTACGCAGAAAAGTATGTGATGCATGGGAAAATGGTAGGAAAAAAGAAAATGCTGAACAACTCACCATTTAATGGGCAGTAATTTACCTGCACAGACATTTTAAAGTGTCCTTAATTTACAAAAATAAGTATGTGAATAAATTTACAAAAATGAAAAAAAGTTACTCATAAAAACAGACTGGCTGTCTGCATCGGATTTCCTTCGGCAAATGCAAAAGGCAGTTATATGCAGAAATGAATCCTAGCCAACATTGCTTTAACTTCCTAATTCTTTCAAGGGATCTGTGCAGGGATACAGAACAGTCAATACCTCCCCAAATTTTTTTAATTTAAATAGTGAACACATTTGAGTGCCAATATCAAGAATTCCCTATAATCAACTTCTCCCTTTACATTGGGCTACAAGACAAACACTCCAGTTTATTTTCAAATTAAGCTCCCAACTAATCTGTAACCCTCCTAGCGCTTGCTTGTATCTCTGAAACTCCACGAGCCACACGCCAAACAGTCATATACTGGTAACAGTTGAGTGGTTTCCAATTTACACTCCTTTGGAAATTACCATCAGCGTGTACAAGTGTCCTGCTGCTTCCTGGTGATGTAACTTCATAAACAGGAGGCTATAGTACAGGCCAGATAATGACAAGTACCAATTAAAAAAAGAATGAACTGATAAACTCTCCTAGGACTTAAAAAAAAAAAAAGTCATTTATTGTCTCTCATCAATCAAACCGTCACAATTCTATTTTTTTTAATAAAGTCCAGACTTTTTACTGGAAAAATGCTGTGACAGTGTGTTTGCCCCAACATTTTAAAGTTCCCCAGAAATCTTACAAAGTGAAAGGGAACAAAAACCCTCGCAGAAATGTTCCAAGTAATTTTAAATTTATTATATTTCTTCCGAGAAAAACAGCTAAAATGAAATCATGGTTCAGATCTGTGGAAAGACAGGACAGTAACCAGTCTTACATTTATTTTCAACAACAACATGGAAAACCTGTGTCACAAATATGTTTCCCCATTCACTGAAAGAAACTGAAGTTAAACATTAGGTAAAAAACCTTTCCAGCAATGTAAATACAAATATTTAGTATGGTTTTCAATGACTCATACGATTCCATGGTTATTAGCACAGCAGTTTCAAGTAAGATAAAATATGACCTTGGATGAGCTAAAATACATTTTATCTCATCAATCTACTACTGAGGAAAGCAAAGTTCATTAAAATAATGCATTCAACTTAAAAAAAAAGAGAGATCGCACACACACACATTTGCAACAGTGACAGAAGTACTCCTAGTTAGGCTGAAATAAGGAAACATGAGGACTGAGTACTTAATACTCAGTAAAACTACGACCACTGTAAAAATTACTGTCAGAAAGACATCAAGCGCTAAAGCCATGTGCATCCGCACAGCTCTGAAGGGAGCAGGAAACAGTACTCCATATTTCGGGGAAAAAAAAAAAAAAAAATTAAAAAGCACTCAGCACGTGTAATACAGTCCATTAAAAAAGACAGCATGTATATTAGGATGAACTGAAAGCCCGTAAGTTTCTAAATGAGAGTTTTAATGATTTTCAAGACACAGGCAAACAACATCCTGAAGAAAAGCAACTGTTCTGTGTGTGAAGGGATGGAAATAATTATTGGTGGTGCCTCGGCCCTCCAGCTGTAGGATGTGCTCTGCTCTTGTTCACGACGGTCGACTCAGCTACTCAAAGGATTAAAGAAATGGGAAAAGAAAAAAAAAAAAAACCAGCCGAGGCAGACATTTCTGAGTTAGTACATTAAGCAATTTGTTCCGTGATCACAACGGCAGCCGGCGTCAGCAGAAATTCAGTTTCAGACTGGAGAGAGTAGATGGCCTTTCATCTGCAAATTAAGCGGTATTGTGCTGCCACCTCTGAAAGACATTACTTAGTGCCAAATCTCATTTGAAATGGTTCATCCTTTGCCTTTCTCCATGGAAATACTATCCAATTTAAGGCACAGCCCAGTGCTTCTCGGGACATTGCTGGGCATGACTACAACCAGCCCCGTTCACCTGGCACAGCCGCCACGAGCAGCTGCTCCAGAGCCACCGGCAGCGATTGCCCTGGTATTCTGCCTCCTGTGTCCACGGCCGTCAGCGGTTCCTCCACACACAGCCCTGAGCTCCACCTTCACCATGGATGTGCCATTGTAAAAACAGAAAACAAAATAAAACAGCCATCCATAAGACTTCCCTCACAAGCTGTTCAAGCACCTCTTCTTTAGAAAATACATAATTTCTTTTTCTCTTCCAGAAAGCCCTTTCAAGCCATCTTTAAACAGAACTGAACATTGCAGACACCTATCAATATACATAATTCCACTGGCTTTGAACTAGACTATTGATGTCAGAAAATGAAGCATAAACACACCAACTATCAGCATCTTTCCAAATTCAAGCTCATTCTTTTTCACCCTGGAAAATTAAATCCCTTGTTAGCAATTGTTTGAGATGGAAAGGTTTCTCGACCCTATGATGCCTCGTGTTTGGCCTAACTATGTTTCCACAAGATCCATCTTCATGAGCGTTTACTGACTCCTTTTTAAAGCATCTGAAGAAAGTGCTAAAGGTTTCTAACTTTCTCAGGTTGTGCAATATGATTAGTTGTTCACCAAAATGCAAATTAAAGTTTAAAAGAAGGAAATCTTACAGAGTACTCCAGAGCTACTTGATGATGGAAGTTTTTGATCAATGTAAGGAAGCAGGAAGCCGGCTCATTTGACTCATTAGCAGCGTCCTGGATCATGTCATCTCCCTCTGCCATTCCCATACCCCCTCCTGCACTTGCAGCACTCAAATAAAACAGATGCTCTTATAAATCCTACAAGAAGTTTTTTATATACAGTTAATTATTTGCCACATCTGGTAACACGATACTCATTTGAAGTCAGCCACTGATGAGGGAGGTCAGAGCAATGACAAAGCCATCAGCCTCCGCACCGTGTGAGCTGCTTCTGCCCGGCTTCTTCAGTGGATCGGATGAGTCCTGCCTACAGCCATACAACAGTCTTGTTCTGATGTTGTCCACAGAGATAGGAATTCACTTCACAGAGATCCAATTTCCATTTGAAAGTGTAATTTATCATTTTAGTAACAATTTATTGTTTTTTCCTTTTTTTTTCCATCTTGAGTTAAGTAAGAGTGAAAATCAGGAGGGTCAGGCAGAAAATCTGCCCCAAATCAGCATCTGTGTAGTCACACATGGGGAGAGGGCAAGCACTACGCCAAGCAGAAAACAGCCAAGGAGAGGATGCTAGAGCAAGTTAAGCAGGGTACGCCACGCCGGGCAATCCAGCCGAAGCACTGCTTTGCAGCCAACTGCAACCAGAATGAAAACTATGGCAGGAAGCCATAGAGGCGCAACCCAGAGCCAAGGGACGAAGAACATCATGCTGAAGGACAGGATTAGAGGAAATATAAACATCACAAGATCAGCTGTGCATCCTATAAACGTCAGCATATTCAGACCAAAGAACTGCCGCACGGCTGGATCCACGAGGACCCATCCGACCTCCTCACCACCATCTCCTCCTGTTGGCGCCAACCCTTCCCAGCACCTCCCCAAGTGCAGGAAGCTCCTTCCTCTACATATTTTTAATACATCTCTATTTCTCTCCATCTGCCAATTTTTCCACTTGCAGCCCTTTATGCTCCTACTGACAGACTCCTCTGCACACTGCCATTTATACGGCACTGCTGTTTGGAAACAGGCACCTACTCGCTTCCTTTCATCATTCAGTCAGTCAGTTTGACACCCTGCCTACTGCTTGCCTCAGGATTTTATGCTGAGGATTTTTCAGCTTTCTGGTACGCGTTGTCAATTGCCTGCCAAGTCCCACGTAACATCAAGCCCCGGTAATAAAGCTGCTGCCAGCGTGGTGTCCCACCAATTCACATTGGGAAGCCCTTCCCTTGGGTTTCACAATAGGACCAGGCTCTGGAAGGTCCTCAGAGACTTTGGATGTTTCTGTAAGTTTCCTATAATGCTCAAGGACTCCAAAATATCAACACCACCCTCTCATTTGCATTCATGGAATCCTATCCTGAAAGCAGAACCGGACACAGGAGCCCAGACTGCAGGTGGCACCACACTTTGATAAGCGCAGATCCAGACACGACTTTGGAAACGGGTTTGGTTCACAGAGGAATCTTGCTCTCGTGCGGATTCAGAATGCCATCTTTGGTCTCTGCAGCACTGGAGAAAGAGCACGATTCAGATGTCAGAGGGCAATGCAGATCCACATCACTAAGTAGTGGCCTCACACGCTATTTTACCTGCTTTTGCATCCCCGGGGAACCGGCAGAACTGGAGGATCCTGCAGACTGCAAAGTGAGCTTTCTTTTCTCAATCTTCCCTCTTTCTGTGGTCCTTTAGTGACGGCCAAGACCAAAAACCACACACAGCATAGTACTGAAAACATCCAGCTCATTTTGAGGAAGATGTTCTTAGAAGCACAATCCTCGCGAAATATTCACCCTATGCTGAGAAACACAGCTGCGAGCTCGTGAGCGTGTATTTTTGGTCCTAAAACTCTCTCATGCAAAGCCTTTCCATACTCTGCACTTCATCCATTTCAATAGTTCAAGAAAACACCTAATGATATGAAGCATCAAGAGATGTATTGTCAAGAATATTTCAGAATGTTATAATACCTTCATCAGTGGGTTTTGTACAGACTCCTTCATATGCATGAAATTAAAAACACTTCCCTGTGTCCCACACACTCTTTAATTTACAATGGAAATAGAGTATACCGCAGCATCCTCCTGCTTTTGCAGTGCTGAGCCCTAAAATATTGGCCATAGTTTAGCAAGGTCTTTATGACTCTCATTAACAAGACCTTAATGAAGGACAATCTGTATAATGAGCTAAAGATCAGCAATTAGATACAAATTCCTGTTGGTTTTAGTTGTTTGGGTTGGGGTTTTATTGGGTTTGGGGTTTTTTTTGGGAGGGGTGGGGTGGGGAAGGAAGGGCTGGGGGTTTCTTAAGCTAATTACTAATAGAAATTGTACTAAGAAAAACATGTTTTAATCTTATGAGCTTTTTGAGTGTAGGCCTTCATTTATATAAATCTTCTATATAACCAAACAGATTAAATGTATTTTTCATCTGATATACATGCATTTAATGTTGAATCTTTCAAAAACAATATGAGCACATATTTCAAAGCAAGAAATAGCTTTTTCTTTCTTTTCTGTGATAGAATCATATGAAAACTAAAACAAAATGAAAAAGGAATAGCTATCATCACTTTTTACCTTTTTTTAGAAGGTATCAAATAAAAAAGAAAAACATTATTTTTATGCTAAAGCTCACAAATAGGCTTAATGCACTAAGAAGTGGGGGTGGGGGTGTTTGTTTTATTAGAAGTAGCTCATTCCAGTGAAAATATCATCTTCCTTTCACCCTAAACTCAGATAGACCTGGGGTTACACATTTAAGAATGAGTTCCATATGGGAAAGCCACCTACAGATACATTGACGCACAACCAAATTCTCCTTGCAAATAACAGAACTGAAGGTTTTTTTATATATAAAAGTGAAGGTGAGTTATATATTAAAGGTAAGTTGAGTTAAGTTTGTAGATATGTGTGTATATATATATGTAATGGCATGAGATCAGACCTGCTATACACTGAGCAAACAAGAACTGCTGCTACAATATTGACTGAAAAAGGTGAAAACACATGAAACCTACAAAAGTTGCCTTAAAATAGCTTCATTCAAAAATTAATTCAAAGTTGAAGCACTTTATGAAAACACAACTGAAGTACAGCAGCAGCCAAGAAACAAAGTGGTTTATGAATCTTTCCAAGTTTTTGCATACATTTCTAACCATTTTTATTGTATATGTCAAGAAGCACTATCAAATTTCTTCGGCCAAGGTTAAATTAAAAACAAAGTAATTGGTGCACTAACTTATCTGCTTTGTATGCAAGATACTGTACTTGCGTACAGAATATTCAGTTTCTTTTTGGATTTGGTTTACTTAGAAGTCAGGCCCAAAGATGCCTAAAATAAGTACTTGAAATTGTATTTAGGAATCTATGGGAATGTGACTGGTTTTCCAGATACGTGGAGCATCCAGAATTCCCACTAAAGCCAAAAAAGTGGCAGAGCTTAATACATTTTGAACAAAAAGACAGACATGTGATAAACCACGACAGAGGTACTCCTTTCAGCATTCACGTGCTGATGCCAGCCCTGACTGTACATATGAGGTATATTCTTTTCCATTTCCAGTTTTCATACGAACGGTCCTGAAATAAAAAGGAAAAGTGAACCAGATCCAAGATTTAAAGGCAGATCACAATTAACCATTTTGTTGTGGATACAAGCGTAACTAAGGTAATAGAAATTCCACAATCTCTTGGATTAAACTCAAATTTCCCCCACAAGAAAAAGCACATGTGCTTTGGATGGGAATTTTCCAACATTTTATAAAATTCCTTTTTAGGCATCACTTCCCTCTTAAACAAAAATCACAGCCAAAACCTGCCTTGTCTCACATTTAATAGACAGACAAAAGCGTATTTAAAACCACACACCATAAAAAGTTTTGCAGTCAAAAGAAAAAAACCCACATTAGAAGCCCTGGAAAAAAAATAAGGTACCTAAGAATACATGGCAAGTTGTTTAGGCTCCAAGTACCATAAAATATTACTAAGTTCACAATCATTCATGTATTTTAAAGCAGGCTATTGCAGAATTCCTTAGGAAGGCAGAAAAACTCAGGACACCACCTGCTTCCACTCACAGTCCATCCCCCTCAGCCCCACTTTATGGTCTCGTGCACTGCCACAGAAACACGTTTCACATATGCCTGCATGATTTCAAAATGTGAGAAATGTAAAATATTCATGGGAGAGAGGGTTTTAAGAAGTGTCACTGGACTCTTATGCGATTAAAAACAAGGAACTATCTTTTAAGATAACAGCAGTTTATTGATGGGAAAATGAACTTTGCTGCTAGGTGTAATTTTAAGGGCACCAATTTTTAAATTAACAATTAGATAAAGCACATGTACAAGCACATTGTTTGTGCAGTACGTACAGGAGAATAAGGAAAATTCATGAGACGGTGTTCAAGCCGGTACAGTCTCTAAACTATTTTGGATCTGCTTCTGTGTTCTCAGATTTGAGTAGGAATGTTACTCTTCACCTTCACATATGAGCAGGCAGAAACCTCCGCACTTCTAAACATGCTGGCACAGCATCCAGATAATAAAGGAAAGCTCAAGAATTGTGAACAGTTTTCTAAGACCTTCAAAACTCCAAGTTCGACGAGAATTAGCCTCACGACTGGTGTCCAATGGGTCTTCTTTTCCTTTATATACTTTGCTAATACGAGTAACCTCACTAATAAACACCTTTCCTCACCTTTGCTACTGCCTTAAGGGGCAAATGTCATGGGCATTGTTTCTCACCTTTAGAAAAAGCAACAGAAGTAGAATAGTTATAAATCTTTTTTATCCACAAATGGCTACCTTTTTTAAAAAATTACTTTAAGATTCAAAGATGCATTTTTTACAGAAGAAAATAGTTTCAGATGTCCTGTAAATCTGTCATTAATTTACTTTAGGTATGTCCTGAGGTCTCCTATGCGAAAGCAATGAACCAGAGTCAATGACAGAATACTTTCTTAGGTTATTCGTTAAAGATCAGTAGAACTTAAATCTGGACCTCTCTCCTGTTATAAATGTTCTTACCAAGTTCATTACCAAGCTTACTTCAGGCAGTTAAGAAAAAGAACTGAGTGGAAGTTGCATGTGGTAAAGGACATCCTCGAGCCCTGCCACACTTCTCAATTGTGTTGGATTTACCCTGGAGATCTTCTACTACACACTACATTTAAAGCATATTAAATACTAGTAAAATAAGGTAAAATTAGATGTTTACAAAAAAATCTAGCAACTAGTCTTATGCCTGTCGTACGCTGTTGGCTGCCGGGTTTTATGCCTTTTACTCATAGTTTACCAGGGACATCCCTTAGCGCAGCTACAGCACACACTCAGGTGATACTGAGCCTCTGACAAACTCTTCTGACAAGGGGCTGCTAAACTTTGAGCAATAAACAGCTAATATAGAAACAGCACTACCAAAATCTTGTCACGTGCTTCCAAGAAGCTTTACTCCTCCACTTCTTCTAATGCTCTCCTTGTTTTCAGAGCAACTATTTCCAGCTGTGCCAGGTGAGAACAGCACAGACCTTCGGAAAATGGGTATCACAGAGACTGCAGATTTCTGGAAAACTCTCACCTTCAACAGGAACTCACATTTGATTCTGAAAAATTTAAATATAAAATAATTTAGGAGGATCGCAGAAGACAAAAAAAGTCCTAGGTGGCATCTTTTATTCAAAACACTTACAGTTAACACAAAACGCAAAGAAAAGACCAGGATCCTGTGAAAATTAAACGATGTGCCTTCAAGTTTACCACACAGCTGTAAAGAAAAGTCATAAGATAGGAAAAGTAGAAACTCCTCTATTTGGCAGTAGGATGAGAGTGATATTGGACAACAAGAGCAGGAAGCCCTCTGCGATGGGGCAGGAGGGCTCCGAAGCAGGGAGCTCTGTGGCCGCCTCCACAGCTATCTGTACCTGCTTTGCCTTCCGAGCACACCAACAACATTGCCAATTACAGGCCTAGTTTTTGAAACGTGAATATGGGTGCCCTGAAAACTGGGCTGAGACCAATAACTCATTTTGCAGACCTCTAGCTAGTTATTCGGATGCTAATGGTCGTCAGCCACTACAGGCAAAACTGAATTTCAACCTGTACCCTGAGAGAGAATAATACCATTTCCTCACTACCTATCTCATCAGCCATCTAATGCTTCCCAAAGCACTAAACATTTTCAAGTGCAAATATTGCTATACCTTCGACTGTTGCTATGCAACACTAGGTCTTATATTTCCTAGAAAGATGTGAAGGAAATTGGACTCTTGATCCTTAGCTTAACTACTATTACTCACCATCATATCTGCTATACACAATTTGGATTAATACTCATTGAGGAAACCAGGTTACAGTCTTCAGCAATTTACTTTTAGAATCTGGGCTCTGCTCCAATGTATTTCCCCCCTCGTTTAATATTTAATTCTTTTTTGAACATGACCTGCCCTGCAATTTTAAGAGAAACCATCTGAGTTCTTCATTCAGCTATATTATAGTCATTTTGCTTCAGAATTGCTCCCACAACAGTATCAGGCATGTCTTAGGCATAATTATGTTTTATGGTTATAAAAGTTAGCATTGCTGGAATGCAAGACGACCAGAAGTACAGTGCACACAGAGGGTTCATAACGCAGCCCTTCTCGTATCCGCAGCAGAAAGAATGCCACCCCATAAACAACCTCCCCCCCCATCCCTCCCAACTCCTCATCTTCAGGCGTTCTGGGACAACAAATCACCATATCAATCAGCATAACTCTCAGAAGTAACAGCAGGATTTTTTTTCTTCCTAAGGCCAATTATTTGCTCCTTTGTAGACATGCAGGCATTTTTAGTAACACTTCTGGATAATCAGCTTTATCAGCCAGATGGTACATTTTTTTGGAACAAGAGACATGGGCTGTTTGTTTCACCCCAAACTGGGGCAATCCATTTTGATAAGAATTTAATTCACAGTTAATACAGATTGTTGGCGTCTGGTTTTATATGAATTGATCGCGCAGAGAAATCAGGTCAAGATCAGCTCTGGGTAAGAAGACAGACAGATCTAATGGTGAACTCCTGTCCCCGCACATCAACGTGGAATTTGGCTAACCAGAAGTTGTCCGTGCCCCAGCAAGACAGAGCATGTGTTATGTGTGCCCCCCACCAAAGCATTTAAAAAAAGAAAAGAAGAAGGTGGCAACGCTGGTAAATGCTCTCCCATTTCACTTGAGTACGCACACCACCAGCAGAGTCCTTTACACTGTGACATACAGCCACACTTCTCAAGATGCATTTCATAGTACCTAAGAAGAGATTAGTCAACAGGAAGTAATTTTGACTGATACAGTTTGGTTTTTTTTTTTAAAACAGTTTTAGTATAGTAGATACTTTTTAGCAAAAGATAATCTGCTGACCAGCATCATTGAAAGTTCCAAGAATTGTACAACATCTACATTGTGTCTACAGTAATTTCCAGAGCAATTTTCAGCAAATCGGTTCATCTTGTTTCCCTCAAAACTCACACTAGACCTTTCTTTATCACATTAGAGAGCTTGTAAGTGAAACTGTCTTTGGGAAAAACATCATTTCAGAATACATACTTGAAGTTCAAACTGCAGATAGATTTTGAAAATGTGAACAAAATTATGACCAAACCTCAAAATGTTTACTTTAAGATTTGGCATGTGTACAGTGCAAGACTACAAAATTGACGTATAGCACAGCAGATTATTTTTATCCTTTGCATAATAATACACTTGATAGAAAATAGAACAGGCGTCATGTTCTATTTTCTAGTTACATTATTTTATAGTACCTGAACTAGATCATTTAAAAGCAGAGTTATGAATCCAATACAAAATGGACATTTTCCTGCACATCTCCACTGCTTTCTGACAGAGACTCTGATAGAGTCACAACCACAATGAGAAGGAACAAAAACGGTCTCCCACCAAGTGGGAAAAACAGTTCCCGTTATGCAGTTTCATCATATAGAGCTCTTTATTCACTGAAAATTAAAGGACTCGGGTTCCCAAGTCAAAAAATAAGCACACAGAACTGCAGGTTTATGCCGTTCACTGATTTCAAACAGTGAACCCAACCCTAAGCATTAGGAAAAAATCATGACCCAAGGAAAAGATGACTCATGGTTATTAGAGAAGGAAATTCAGAGGTTTTTTTCATTTGATCTTGGAGATTTCACCCTTCACACCTTCATGTTTTTCTGCAATAATGACAAAGGCAAGGGATCACTGGCATTTGAAGAATTAAGGCTGCATCTGCCACAATCACAGGACTTGGAGATGAAGCTGTAGATAGCAGCACAAGGCTACAGGATAAAATCTCAATAGCTACCAAAAACAAATAAAATCAATCAAAGCATTTCAAGATCCCCATCACAGCCACTCCCAGCAGACACCTGGGGGTGATACCACACTCCTTTGCAACCACAGAGACTGTTACCACTTCACACAGTGGCAGGCGGACTTCACCACCACCTCTCCCTCCATGGGTCCCATGCAATGGGCCAGCTCTTCTTTCAAGTTTCCAGTAACCAGCAGAAGAGCAGGAAGACACATGTCCCTTCTGTTGCATTTGGGAACAGCAGAGGAGATCAGGAGGAAAGGGGGGGGGGGGGATGGGGATGGGACAGGGTGGGGGAAAGACACACAGACAGACACACAGACAGACACACAGACAGACACACAGACAGACACACAGACAGACACACAGACAGACACACAGACAGACGGAAAAAAAAAAAAAAAAAAAACAAAGCCAAGAAAATAGAAGGCCTGCAAAATTTGCTGTTGACTTCATTCAAGCAACACAAGATGCAGAATATTAGGAGGTCAAAAAAACCCTCAAAAACTCCTGCAGACTGAATCTGAGCCTTCCATTCCACTAAAACTGGTTTTGGCTGATGCAGCTATTCAATTTCAGCAGACTTAGCTCAGGATGAAGTGAGCCTATAAAATTCAGTGTTTCTCTCTAGCGAGCTGCACTTTCCTACTTTCCTTTTTTTTTTTTTTTTTGAATGCAGAAGTAGGAATTTGAGTATAGCTTAAGATGTAACTTTACTGCATGGAGGGCTCCATTCAGAATTTTTTTTTAATGAAACACGAATAAAATATTTTGAAAGAAAACCAGCAAAAATTGGAAATGGCATTGCAAAATGGCATCTGTCTGAAACAGCACTGAGAGGCAAAGTGTTTTAAGTCACTGTTAATTACCAAGCTTAAGTGCTGTATGGCCGTAGGCAACATAACCTGAACCTGATTTTGTACCTGCACTCCACAGCTGAGGAAGCAGTGCTGTTTTTACATGAGCGCTATTAGGACAGGAGTTGGGAGCTCCCACCAGGCACCCAGGCCACAGAACACATCACCACTCACCACATTAGATGAAGGAGAGAGGGGTCGCCCTTACACTCAGCCTCACTTCATACTGAAGTATTGCTTTGAAGCAAGTTACTCTGTACTGCACTTTGACAAACATCGCAATGAATGTGCGCTTCATTGCTAATGAGACATTTAGCCGGCTAACCTGAAATTTCAGATATAAAATGTATTATTCCTGCATTTTTTAGTTTTACAGTAAAAGAGCAGCAAGCTACTG